>NC_139236.1:11156346-11850096 GCF_977018435.1 Lepisma saccharinum | reverse complement strand
TTTTCAGGAAGCCACCCTTAGGATTAGTGCTGATCAGTACAGTCCTTAAGGGGGGGACAACGCGTGTCTATAAATATTTAATTCATATATATATATAACCTTTATATTTTAAATTATTTACTTTTTATAAATTTTGTTGGAGTTAGTGCTGGTCAGTGTGACTCCATTTAAATCATGAAAATTAAACTGGAATAATCAAATATTTACAATCCGCTTATCATGTTGAAAATCTTATTTCGAATTTTAATATTCTTTAACTTAAATCTTTCGGAGCTTTCCTGGTCAGGAGGTTCTGTAAATAAATTTATGTCGTTGCATTAAACTGAGAGCACTTTGCTCAGAAGGTGCAAGTTAAGAACTTTCAGTAACAAGTCCGTTAAAATGTGAATACTTGCGTCATTAAGTAAAAGCGAATGGTTCCATTTATTGGTTGTCATCGCACAGATTATTCTGTCAGCATATAATAAGTTATGAAAGGGAATTATCTAAGTGAAATCTGTAGAGCTGCATATGTAATACGAGTAGCCAACCATGGCTTGTAAAGGATGGAGATTGGTTGCCCTGCTATTTTGAGAGAATTCTCTAGATGCGTTTGTAATATAAGTGACCAAAGATGGATTGTAAAGGGTAGAGATTTTCCCCCTGTTAATAGTTATGAATGCTTTTGAGGTTGGATCTTAAGTGGGTAGTATACCTCATGCATTCTATAGTAGCATAATGTAAGTGTTATTTTCGTGGTTATTCAGTGCTGTTAAGGTTGGCTATTAAGTGGGTAGTATACCTTGAGCACTCACCAGTGTCCTTGAGGTTGGCTCTTAAGTGGGTAGTATACCTCATGCGCAAAAGAATTATGAAGGCATAAATATGGAATTTTACGAAGAATATGTATGGTTCAGCCTTTTGTAAATTTATTGAATTTAAAGCAAGATCTTCCACGTTATGTAAACTTGTTGTACTCGTAATATGGTCAGTTGTGTAACCGAGTAATTGTAATTCAATTTTAGATCTTTGATGGACTCAGGCATGCAGATGAAAATGTGCTCTTACGTTTGATGGTAATTCCTGCATCCAATTTAATTCCAAATAACTGAAGTAAAGTAATTATATTTTGGAACCTTCAGCTGTAAATTGTATATGTTTAAAATGTCATGATCAGAAGTTTGTATATTTTAGGAACTCCATCCATGATTCAAAAATTTAAAATTTCAGTTTATGTACAATTCGAGAATATTTATTTTTGTATTATAGTATTTAGGAGTTGGATTATTTCGAGTTGAGTTGTAAATAGACTCATTAATTGATAAAGTTTGTTTCTTTGAAAAGTAATAAGTAAACATAACTAATGATTATTGTGTATAAATAATATTCGGTTTAGCGATGAGCTTCTGACCTGACAGGTGTTCCTCTGCAGCTGGCCAGCGGGGTGGAGGTGCTGTTGGCTCACAAGTCCGTCAATTATTTTGGTTCTGCTTCCATCGTAACCAGTGATGTGCCGTATACTATAAGTTTACGTCTACATGCGTTGTCTACACGGAATCTATGGGTAGATTACATTGGGTTGTAGTTTACATAGACTATGTAGATAATCGAAAGTACATTAAAATTAATTTTCAAGGCTTTCATGAAAGGAAAGTGACATTTTCAACTATATTGGTTCCTAATGAACTGACAACATTCCTATTTATAAAAAAATTTCTCTTCTCTTCTTTCATCAACTACGAAAGAAGATAAATTGTATGAAAAAAAACAATAGATGGCAGCCATGACTCAAAAGTAGTATTTTTCTCATAAAACACTAGAATATTTCCTATGTTATGTTTTTTCTCCTAGGTGAGAAATTGTTCGAATTTGCAAGGAAGACTGCAAGGTGCCATCACTCTCCCTTCATTTCCTTTCCTCCAATTCCAGGGGAGTCCTTTCACGGCTGCCAATATTCCTATCAGCACATATCAACAGGTGAATGACTATATGAAGAGCGACGCATAGAGTTACCCAAAATTATGAAGGAAAACATAACAACTGATGAGAAAAAACGCTCAAAATCAAAATAAAACAAATACCATCCTTTTGAAATCATCATAGCTTAGCTGCATGGCTGGGGAGACACCTGCGCTCGATCGCCAGCTCTGAATTTCCAAGGAGACGAAGAAAAGTGAGCGGAAACATCCATCGCGACACTTTGGGCTGCTCTCATACTGAACTAGGCTTCGTGGCGGTTCCTTTCTCGAACCTTTAGGCCACCCTCTGACGTCTGCGTCCTCGAGCATAAATCGCCTTCGAAAAACTATACAATCGCAGCTATTGCATTAAAAGAAATCACGAAGACAAAGCGTCCATCCTCATCTTTACCTTCCTATTTCATTCAATCACCTTTCAATATCCTATTTCGTCTGTTTCTTCACCTCGGCTAATTCAGTGGGCTAATGGGATACTATGACCCCACTCAGGTACGGGTATAGTAATAGAAATGCATGGGATATGAAGCTTCAACTGTTATGTACTAAATCATTTGACAAGCTATGGAAAAGGGAGACTTTATAAATGAATAACATCTGTTTCTGAAAAAAGGTCTGCGTCTTCAGTAGGCTTCTTTATGGGCAATTATTTTCCTGAAGACGATTTATTTTCAAAATACTTCTTTAAATTTACATCTTAGTTACAGATCTCCATAAATAAAGGACAGAACAGATTTCCTTCTTATAATTAAATCTACGCGACTTTTCCAGTTTATTTACATAATTTGGATCAAGCTGTCATATCAGTTATATAAAAACGACCAGGTCCTTGCTTGGAACTTTATGAACGCTCCTTGACATAATGAAGCATAACTTTGACATGACTAGCGAAGGTTTTAAGTAATGATTCCGATTTTAATATAAATTGGACATTATGATCTGGCTTCAAGATATATGTAGAAATACAAACTGCTATAATTCGTAAAATATTAGAGACATCGACTTGATATCGGGTATGGCAACATGTTAGCATGTTCACAGAGCAAAACCTAACCATGCCAGATATCAATAATGAATAACCTGATCAATAAATAATAATCATGGAGGCGAAATAATCTCAACTTATTCTTCCGTATGATGGCATGTTAGCATGCCCACAGGGCGAACCTACTCATACGGCAGAATAACATTAAGTCCTGTTACTTTATGCAAAAATAGAAAATATATTACGTATAAGTTTCTAAGAAATCAAACTGAATTATCACAAAGGCTGAAAGGAATCGTAAATTAACTTATTCTGACGCATGGTGACATGTTAGCATGTCTACAGGGCGAACCTAACCATGCGTCAGAATAACAGTAAGTTGTGAGTCGAAATTTAACTTTATTTTGCTAAGATTTTATTTAAAATTTCAGAAAACTTCAAAACAAAGTTTATATTAACTTATTCTTTCGTATGGTGACATGTTAGCATGTCCACAGGGCGAACCTACGCATACGACAGAATAACTATGTCTCTAAGCTAATTTGAGAACGAAGACTGAGTTCTTGAACCCTTTCATAAAGGAAGCTTAGTATTTAAGATGTTCATTCATCGGAGTCGGTGATGAAAATGTCACAGAATTAGGTTCCGAAGCTGTATTTATACCCCCGCATGTCAAACAGAGCGCCTCCCGTGACACAAACGCTAAACATAGCTACAGCTGTGATATTCAGAACTAATTTGTGTATAATGGCAATTTTCTAAAGATTAAACAGTATGTTCCATAAGGTTCATTTTTTTATGTCTAAAACAACAATTATAATCCTTGAAGTTTCAATAATATTCTCTACTACAAAGTTGTCACATTCTTAAAAACTTCTTTCCAATGTCCATAAGGCTTATATTACTAATAACTCCAAATGAAATTTAGCTCTTATGGCTTTCATAATAGTTTGATTCTAAAACTGAGAACATATTTTTGACTAATTGTCAACAATGAAAGATTTTGCTTTCAAGAAGCTTGCAAATAACAAACACGAAACTTCTCGAATGACAGAATTATGTCATTAGGTCAACTATTAAATATCCTATCTTTCATAACGTTTTATAGTTAATATAAAAAGCAAAATAATTAAGAATAATATTAAATATGACCGAATCTTTGATATGGTTCGAGAGGATCATATCAAGACTATGAAAGCTTCTTCTCACACATTGCCAATTGATACGCAGTCTAATTTTGTTTTACTTCAACAGCTCCCTTTGCTAAGTTACGTACAACATTTCGTCATGTTGTTTACATAGATTACGTCGTCTACGTGTATAAAATAGCCTACGTGTAGAATGCAGATTATCGTTGTTTACGCGTAGACGCACATCACTGATCGTAACCCGCATGTACATTCTCAGTGGTCAGTGGAACGTGGGTGCGATCACGACGGTTAAGCCAAGCACCGAAATGAGGATAATTTATGCGTGGATAGAGATTTAAGTGAATTAATCCAGTAGGTATGTAAACTAAGTTCTGAGTAAATAGTCGAGGCAAATAAGTAACTGACATTGTAGGCAACGGCTGTGCGACGACGCACGGTCTTGGTCTTTCGAGTGGACCGAACTGGCGCGTTTCGTTCTGGTTGACGGACTAACAACTGTTGGGAGAATAGATAGAGCACTCAATCTCCAGTTACCAATTACGAAGGTAACACTATTTGCCGCAAACTAGAAAAATGTTCTTTCACATCCAACTGTTGGTGGGGTAAGCACATTGCAATAACACAAAGCTTATAAAGTTGGTGAAAGGTAATTTAGAATGTTTCAACAATTGTGAGCAGCTGCTGAAGGGTTATTTTGAGTTTACTTTCTGACTCGTAGCATGCCATGGCTCGAGGCACAAGCTTTAATTCGGATTATAAACTATCCATATCAACAGTACTGGCGGCAAGAATTTGTAGCTTTTCGTACTTAAAAAATCGGTCATTTTGAATTGAAACGCCCAACTCCAATTAACACACCACTATCCTTAGTAAACCTTTCCTTTAATTTAGAAATCAAATTATCAAGAAATGGAAAGTATATATTTATGTACTGTAGCTCTTTTGCTTTCACATGCTGTAATCTAACAGGGCTACTACTTATGTCGGTACTGCAGAAATAATTTTCTAACCTCATAAATGATATTTAATTAATATGTAGGCCTAGGCCTACGAGCATTAAAATTACCCAAGAGTGTTGATTTTTATTATTATTTATTATCTCAATAGGGTTACAATTAAGCCATAAAACATTTCATTTAGAATGTACGTATTTAGTTGTTTGGATTTGTATTAAAATCCACTATATGCACAGAGGCTAATCGGGACGAGACCTACAGCTCGAAGTGGAATCCGAAACACTTAATGAAATGTGCCTCCACCAGCGACCACTTGGTTAAAAGGTAGCAACCTGACAGGTAGACTACCGGTGTGGGGAGCTAAATTTTAATCCGTCTACGAGCAGGTAGTTTGTCTACATCTTGATTCCTTAACGTAGTATTTCTCAGTCTGAAATATTTTCAACGTTAGGGATGTATTATGACACGAATGAGAGATCATTGCTAACACTCACAGTGTGGATATTCGAATGAGGAACTAACAAACAGAAAAAATATTTGACGGTTTTTTAGATGTTGAACGTCCTTCTACTTATAAAAACAATCGCACCTCTTATACCTATTCCAAAAAATGTATAGTAATTCGATTTATAGAGGCTAATAATATTAGCTGTATATACACATATTCTTCGTCAGAGTTTGAACCTCCAAACAAAGAATATTCTCACAGTCTCTGAATACATCCACCTACCATGCGGGCAGCAGAGTATCATGGCAATTTAGTAGCATGTTTGGCGACTCATAATTGGCCAAATGGAAGTTTTATAATGGAAAGTGAGAAGTAAGAACCTTCTACGTTTTCTTATTTTCGATCGAAATGCGTCTACCTTACAAAGCTGCTGAGATCAGTTTTGGGGCATTCATCTCCTCCTACCCCTCTGCATACCACCCGAATCACGTAACAACCATAAATATCCAGGTATTTCCATGTAACAGAACTTAAAGAATTAACCACTATGAACATTAACATTAACACATAAAATATTCTTATGGTCCACACTTTCAGAATTTGTTTTTTTCAGCAATGGAAAACCACGTGTGCGAAGATGTTTCCAATGTCGCAACGTTCGGGGCTGTAGACTATTCTCTGTTCGTATCCATGCTTCTCTTCTCAACATTTATTGGCGTTTTCTATAGCTTCGTCAAAAGAATAGATAACACCTCCACAGAATTCTTTCTTGCTGGACGGAGTATGTCATACTTTCCGACTGCCATGTCCCTTATGGCCAGGTGAGTCAATATAATAAGAAATATAATATGTACATCAATGTTTTTAAAAAGTGGAATTAGCAACTCTGTCATACCCCATCAAACCCTTCCCCCAAAAAACATGTCATGTCTCCCCCCCTACAACTCATGTCATGTGTCCACCCAATCATGTCATTTGTCGTCTCAAACCATCTCATATATAATTTGCATTAAGTACTTAATGGCGACAGCATGTCCACTGAAAGTAACTTTCTTCTTAGCTTTAGGGCTGCTGAATACTATACTTAATCTACCCCTCTTCCCTAAACAGGGATGCCCATCACCTCAAGACCGTGGATGCATTACCGTCGGGGCCCGATCCTGTGGCCGAGTGGTTAGCACATCGCGCTGCGACGCCAAGGGTCCCGGTTTCGAATCCCGGTCGAGCTTGGTTGTTTGTGAATGTCCATTCATCAATTTCATCATTTCATCACTCATGCCCATCTTCGCAAATTAGCCAAGAGGCACAAAACGCGAAGTAAAATAAACTAAATCAATCAATCAATCAATCATGCATTACAGTCGGACTCAAAGTTATTTTTCATAACCCCCCCCCCCTATATAGTTT
Source organism: Lepisma saccharinum (assembly GCF_977018435.1). Lineage (NCBI taxonomy): Eukaryota > Metazoa > Arthropoda > Insecta > Zygentoma > Lepismatidae > Lepisma > Lepisma saccharinum. The sequence goes on along the minus strand of NC_139236.1, from coordinate 11,843,194 downwards.
GAATGAATACAAAATAATATATGTTTATTTGAATACAATACCATGTTAAACGGACCATATTTTTCAAATTGCTCAATTTTCGAAATAACGGAATGCTATCACATTGATTGGTTAAATGTAATATATAAAGTTATTTAAATATGGTCTTACACTACGATTTATAATGAAACGCACAATTGGAATATTTAACAAATTTTTACACAACTTAAAATAGAAAATTCAACCTAGGCAAACCAAATAACATGCTACAGCCGTGTGACCGACTCATTTATTGTTTCACGAGACATCACAGAATGCTAGCTTGAAATTCCTAAGTTCAGGACGAGAATATAATAAGTATCGACCGGATTTCAAAGGATTTTTTTTCTATAAGAAGGACACAAAAAAGGAAATATTATTGTGAAAACAAGGAAATTAAAAAAGGACTATAATTTATTTTTGCACTCCACTGAAAATATTGTTTTAAATGAAAGCACAATATATACCATTCACATGTAAAAAGTGATACATTAAATTGCGTAAGTAGTAAAGTAAAGTGCCTCCACGATGGCGCAGTGGTAGCGTTGTTGCCTTGTAATCAAAGGGTACTGGGTTCGGTGGGTTCCGGTGGAGGCTCATAGTGGTTTGGATCGCACTTTAAACTGTAGGTCCAGTCCGATTAGCCTTACTGTGCATAAAGTGGACTTAAGACACCAAATCATCTATATGTGAATGTATATATTGAGCTTCCATTTAAAATAATATTTTCAGTGAGTTGCAAAAGTAAACTGCATTTTTTTTTGTAAACTACAGCGAGTAATCTAGCCATCTGTATCTAGAAATCTTTGTTGCAACATCTTACCACATTCCATAGCTTGCTGCTACTTTTACCTTGCTTCACCATTTCACTGACACTAAATACAAAATGTATCTCTCAAGATACATATAACATAGGAGCCAGCATTTTGAGATTTCTCGCAGGAGTGGCAATGGGTCTTAAAAGATACTTGTAAAGTGTTTCATACTGGTTATTGGTGACATCTTTTGAGTTTTTTATATATAACATACAAAGAAGTATGGAATACTATTTGCTGCAAGATGGAGTACAAAAATAAGGCATGCTTCAGCATGCATGCAGGTTTATTTCATTTGTAATTTCCGTATAATGTTTTCATGTATTTTTTTTGAATATTTAACAGAAATTTGCTGTAAAACGTAAGAGATAAAAAAATATTGTTACATCTATGTATTATATTTGGCTAAATTTGGGGAATGAAAATTGAATGTATCCGAGAAGATACATTGCCCACTTTAGCATTATTTGATTTTGGGACCAGATTGTAATGCATAGTATATGTGATATTCTTCACATATAATATTATATTTTCACTATCTTTCAATAATAGTTCCCTACTTCAAAACTATTTTATGATCCGCGACTATATTCTATACGTAATTTCAATTATGTTATACAATTTATAAGCTTTTCTGTATGACTAAAACATTATAAATTGATGTTATTATTTCATAAGTTTCACTCTTCGTTTATTTGTTGGAAAGTTAAGGAAATGAAACAATATTGGCTAATTACCGTGCTGAATGTGATTCATGATTAGATGGAATTTATAAAAGGACACTCTCAAAGGATCAGATGTGTCTGATTTGGATTTGAATCCAGAACCTTTGATGGCAAGATAGTGAGTTGAACCCTCAATGGACATGCTTACAGAAATGGCAAATTTTATATTACCATACAGGCGTACAAAAATACTTTTCAAATTCGAATTATTCATTATATATTTTTAAAAAATTCAACTTTGCACGTTTCTTAGAAGCCAGGAAAAATTATGAGTATCATTCCACCGGACATAGAATATCTGACTTGGGAAGTTCTACAAGTGAAGGTGAAGATACTGCAAATCACTGTGATCCTATATTAGTTGTCCTCATGTTTCACTTTTGGAAGTCGGTTGCCATGATCCGCTAAAGATATTTCGACTTTAATTGAACAAAAGAGTCACCCATCTCTTGAAGATGTTCCATCACCGCCAACTAGAATATGAACCACAACCACCTTTGTTGTGACGCCACTTGCTCACTGACTCATATCCGATAGGATGATATCTAGATCAGGGGAGAGGATGGGGCACGAAGGATAGATACAAAAACTGCACCAAACGACAAAATAGGGCACTAGGGGTAGATGTAGAAACTGCCCGAAAGGACAAACATACTGGGTGTGCACCGAAGCCACTTGAACAAGTGGAAAAGAAGCCGGTTCTCACTTGCCGGGGTTCAAACCGGAGGATCTAGCACGGTAGTCAGATGCCGTACTGACTGACGTACAGTGGCTATATTTTTTTATAACAATAGCATATAATAATAAAATAATTTCCAAATGTTCTTTTCGTGAATAAATTAAAATATATATATTCTGTTTTTGTATCCTAAAAGATACATTGCGCTATGTTATCAAAATTTTCCACAAAGGAACATTGTTACTCTCAGGATACAACAAATTTGGCATTGTTGTAACAGGAATTTACACATTTTTGATAACTTTCTGTCATATTTGACTTTCAAGTAGTCTGATTGTAAAGTGTCATATTGTTTTGGCAATTGGAACATATCTTGCTCCTTTAAAGGTTACTATAAAACTATTTTAAGAAACTTCACAATAAAATTCTAAATCTAGCAGATAAGTCCACTTTCAACTCAACAGGTGTGACACTTACAATGCGTCTGTTACTGCTTAAGCCTAGATCGCATTGTTACAACAATAGCTGCAACCTACTTCCAACATTGTTCTTTATTTCCTCTAAGATGCACCAAATTGACAATTGTTGCATGTTTTATTAAGGGAAGATATGTCGTACAAAATTTTTGATATGTTGTCAATAAATGGGCAAAGGATTTTTTTTAAAGAAAAGCGAATGTAGGTTGAAAAACTGAAAAATAAGTGGACCAGAAAGGAAAATGTTTTAAAAAGGTGGACAAAGTGAATGTAGTCTGAAAAATAAGTCAACACCATGTAATTTTGTTGGTGGAAGATAATTATCAACACTGTTGTTATTTATTCCATGATTCGTGTTGGAAAGAAGAACGAATTCTCTTTAAAAATCTTGTCTCTAGAAATAAGGTTTTTCTTCAAAGAACTCACTCCCTCTGATTAGGGTAAATATAATTATTTTAGTAATCCATAGCTACTACGTGGATTTTATCGTCAGTGCAAATTTCATTTGTGAAAGTAAAATTGCCCTGCGACAAGAAGTTAGAAATGCGAATTTGATATTATTTATTTTTCTGTTTTATTGGATAAGGTGTGAAGCATACTTAGTACAACTATTACAGCATACAGGACATCCATATTACGATAATATTGCTAATAGAAATAAATCATCCAAATAATTCACATGCTTTAAATTAAACAGTATACCAACACTAAACATTATATTTAAAAAAGTGATGTTATTAATAAATATAAAGACTATCGCTTTAATCTTGTAATGCATCTATAGTGTTCAAAACTTTACATTCACTCAGTGGCGTATGGCAGTTCTCTGGGGCCCCATGCAAGTAAAATATTAGGGGCCCCCTCTAGTGAAAAAGAAAATATCGAGTAACGCAAATATCCCATTTTTGTCCTCCACTTAGGCTGTATATCAGTGTAGTAGTTTCTCGAAACTAAATCAGGGTGGTCTGAATCTCTGATAAATAACTTGAAGAAGAAATTAGAAATATTTTTATTTATTCAAAGCAGTGGCACAGCCATGATTCTTTTTTTGTAGGAGGAGGAAGGCTTCATACTATACAGCCAAATATATTGTTCATGATCTTTTGTATTATTTTTCGAAACATTTCTTTTATATTAGATTACATATAATACACATATTATAATACAATACTGTTTGGGGAAATTGTTTAGAGATTAGTAAATACTCCTTCTTTGGACTTTGAGATGGATGCGCCCTCAGCCCCAAAGACTCAACGTAAGAGCCACTCCTATAGCCTTCCAATACGAATAGTGAGTTATATACTCAAGCAAACTTATCATTTCAGTTATGGGGGTTGAACTGGACCTCTAGATTGTCGATGGTGTCCTAATATTATAAGATCAATTGCATTGTGCTGTGAAGAAACAGCAGAGGACTCCAGTCTTGAGAGAAAGCGGCGATGGGACTTCTTTCACTGAAAATGTGTCACTCAGTGAAATTCCGATTGGAAGGACCTTCCCCCCCACCCCCACCCCCCAAAAATGTTTTTGACGTACAGACACGGGTTTAATTTTGGTGTTACTGGACCTCAATATTATTATTCATAATTTTAACGATGCCATTTCTTTTCGATAGGCTTAAAGACTTTCTCATGAAACAAGAACCATTTTCTTAATAGATCAGTGCCCTAAGAGTGTGTGTGAGGGGGTGTAAGTGACGCTATGCTCTTTGCTAAGGCAAAAATCATCCAGCTAGGATAATTTGCATAAGCACCCTCTTCCACCTACTGCATTGTCTTCACATTGACCCACATAAGGATCCTTCCATCTATCCCATAACTCGAAGAAGCAAATACCTAGATAGGAATTTTCGCTTCGAGAATTGTATACGCTGTACACACTGCGCGACGCAATATGGACTACTAGCCCTGAGGGCAAAGGGACAATTGATCCTTGGCTCCACCTCCTGCTGAGTTTTTTGGCCCCTTTGATGTAAAACGTAATAGGTGTAGACAATGTGGAAAATTTATCTCAGATCATATTTCAATTTCATATTGAGGCTTGGGGCTTGGGGTCCTAATGAAAATATTTGGTGGGAAGTCACATGTTGAATATCACATGTAAAACTAATAATACTGGTAAAAAGAAGGTCATGAATTAATTATCAAGTTTGTTTAGGTATTGTGTAACAATAAGGGTAAGCCTGGTTGAGCAACTGAATCGTTCTCCTGGATTCATAACTGTAGCTACTACACTAATGTACATTTACAATCTGCGTAGCTATAATGGTATGGAACGAGAGGATTTTCGTATCGATTGCCATCTGTGAGCATTTTAGTTAATTCTACGTCAAGTTGCCCGGGCTCCTATGACTGAGACAATACGCCACTGCTTATTATCGCAGACGTCGTCTTATGATATGTTACTGGAGTAGTGGTATTTGTGGTATTATAAACTCGAGAAAGTACGAACCCCCCTCAAGCAGATTTGGCTACACTTAAAACAGGCTCAACATGCCCATATGAGCTTTTTGCTCAAGTGTGGAATCTTGTCTAATCCAAGATTTTTGTAAAAAATGCCCTCATGGATTCCATGAGAAAGTACGAACCCCCCTCAGATTGATTTGTCTACACTTACAAAAGGCACTTCTGTAAGATTGTTGTCCATAAATTTGTTAAAAATATGCCCCTCTTGGGCCATACTTAAAACTAGGCCACACCCACCTACACCCACCCACACCCACCCACACCCACCCACACATATTTACTTCCGGTCCACTTCCGGTCCACTTCCGGTCCACTTCCGGTCCACTTCCGGTCTACTTCCGGTTTGAGTTCAACTGGATACCAGGTTCAATTTGTTTATCTATTATTAAAACAATGCAATATGCAGAGCTCCTCTAGAATTGCTCCGTGACTCTCTCATTTCTTACACCATAAACATATGATTTTTCACCTATGAGAATGACGCTACATATGGTGTCATCTGGTAAAGCCTCGTGGAATTCACAGATAATTTTAATGTTTGTCCTGTCATTCACCACAACTTGTTTCCTTTTTGAAGTGTTGATTACAAACATGGGTCTCTGTGTTTTGAATTCATCTGGTGTGTAATACATGTCAGTACTGCCAGTAGTGACACGCTTGAAAGCCGAAAAAGCCTCATATAATTTGAGGAAATCATCCTTGGACATGTCTAAATTATAATTTTCTCTAGGAAATACCTCATTTCTGCCATTTTTAAGATATATGTTCTTGATGTTGCAGTTATCAAATTTACTTGAATTTTTTTCCTGATTATTGTGTCTCCCAGTCTGAAACAGTACCACCACAAAATCAGGCATGTCATATTGAATACTGGAGAATGAATTTGTAGCATCAAACTCATAATATGTACCAGATGCGGGCTTCTGTACGCATTGATATGTGTAAAATTGCAGAGGAATCTGTGGATTTTTTACTATATCAGCTTTGTATTTAAGAGCATAACTGGCCTCATATTCAACAACTGGGATTCTTAACTCCATAGTCTGAATAAGGCATTTTCCTGCATCTGGTAAGGTATTAGGCAGAGCTTCCCCTGTAGGGTTTAATGTGCTGTACCTCATCAAAGCATTGTTATCATTGGCAGCTCTTCTAAATGTAATTCTTAACCCGCCCTTCCACATAATATCTTTGTAATCCGAGAAGAATCCTGGCAATAGGCGCATGGGGAACAGCACTGTGTGGTTCTTGGATAATATTTTATCACCAGCCTCAAATCCACCGATTTTGTAGTATGAAGCTTCGGTTTTGGATAATTTTAGAGTGGCCAAAGCTGTGGAGGTAATGCCGGGATAATCCACTCTGTTTATAACAATGCCATGCTTTCTGATCTCAATTTCAGAGAACAGATGCGGCACAAAATTGTCTACCAATCTTATATTTGAATTTGCCGGATAATCTGTTCCATCGAGCTTTACAACATCAAATTTGATGTATAGATCTGCTCTGTGAGGGTGTATAAAGCCATCCCCTACATCAAGATCAACCTCAATCTCTGTGTTGGGTTGATTTAAATTTGCAAATGTCCTCCTGTTTGGGGGGAATGATTGTAGCTCATAACTCTCAATATTTTCCATTGTATGTATTTTTATTTAAATATTAATCTCTATGATTGCAGTTGTTGTGGCTCCAGCAAAATCAACTAATTCTTCTTTTTCATTAGTGACCATCAATTCAATGTAATCTATTCTGTTGTGGCACACAGGAAAATATAATGTTGGGGATGGATTGTAGATGATGGGCTCCATAAATTCAGAATTAGGTTTAAATGTTGCAATGATGCCAGTTTGTTTGTGAGTGCCTATACCATTTGATTTGGTGATCATACCCTCAGCCACATTACAGTGAATATTTAGAGTCTCTATGGCTAAGAATTTAGGTATATTAATAGCAGTGTGTTTGATGGCCACTTCAAGTTTTGTGTTGTTCTCAAATCCTAACAGCTCTCCTATAGTACCCAGATCCACTGTTTCTGTAGCAGATACAATCTCTACTCTGTGAGTGACAGAATTTTGACTTAACACTATACCTCTGGGTAATTGAGCATTTAGAGTGGACAGATTATATTGCCCTGGAGTGATGACAATTTTTTGATCCCCTACTGCAATTGTGTTGTTGTGGTCCGTAATATTAGGTATCAAGTACATGCCGTAAAATGCTCTGAGAGCTATTGTTTTGGGATACACTATGTCATCATGCAATTTGAGTTTCAATATTGAATTTTGGCTGGTGAGATGGAATACCCCCATGATGTTTCAGATACCACAAGGCTTTTTGAAAATTTTCAATTGATGGTTTATTTATTTGAGACATATATCTGAGAACAGATAAACACAAATGTCCGCAATTAACATCTTTAAAGTTTTGAACACGGGCATTATTGTAATAAAGATTAGCTGATTTTAAATATTTTATTAAATTTTCAGGTGGAACACCTCCAAATGAATCAAACACAAATGCCTCATTTTTTAAATATTTAAGATAACAGATCCAGTGAGTGCCCTGATTTTTGTACTTATCCAAATTAACAATGCCACACTCTTTGTTGAGTGGTTGTTCTGGTAAAGAATCAGACATGTACACACCTCTAAAATTTTTGATGCCCAGTGGCTTGATTAAAGCTTCAATATCTTGGTTTGTAAGCGGCTCTTGTTTTTTTTTAAACTTATTCATGGCTCTCTTAACACCTTTGCCCTGTTTCTCCATTGCCAGGTTATGGCGCTTCTGCTCATCTAATTCTGCCTTATTTTTCTTGGCATCTATTACTGTTTTTGCTATGGCAGCTGATCCCCCAGCCAAGCTCCCTACAGCCCCGAGAGCAGCTAAGATGGCAGGGATAGTAAATATGAATCCCCCCACATGTGATTTTTTTCTTGATTGCTGTAATTTTTTTAATTGAGGGGTACTAAGCAACAATTTCATACCATGGCCCTTGGCAATACAAGAGCTTTTTTCTTCCGCTGCTTTTTGGTTAAAAGACTGTCCATAGTTTTAAGAGATTTGAGACCTGCATAAGGTATTTGATACATAACACCCTTGGCCTTCATTGTAGGTTTATTATATACATATTCACAACCCCCACCCCAGTTTTTGTTTGGTGTTCATAGCTATGGTGTTCCCCAATGCTGCTATTTTTTCACTCAAAGAAGCATCTTTGCTTAGAAATCTGCCAAATGCAGCCTCTTCTAATTTCTTGTCTGCAACATGTCTCTTGTCAAGATCAGAATGTGTGTTGTATGCTATGTCATGGTCTCTACAAGCAGCATCTAAAGGATTTACACCAGGATCCCCTCTGTTTAATCTATGATCCAATTTTGTACCGGGACCACAATACTGATAGCCTGGAATGTGTAGTTCAAGTGGCAACTTGTTTATAATGTCATTAACAAGCCCCCGACCCTCAGAAATATTCCAAAATTTGGGGGGTAGAGTATTAATAATTTTTATGAGATATCCAATCCCCTTAGGGTCATTCACTATAAAATTAGACAATTTTGTGCTTATCATGTCCATAATTCCAACCTTTTCATTGTAAAAATTGTGGTTGCCAGCATTTTCCTCCCCAGCTATCACCAATAACCTATCTACAAGTTTCCTGACATCATCAACCCACACAAATTCTTTAGGCAGGGTGTTGTATTGTTTGATTCCACTGCCAGTCTTGATCTGTGACCATATGGGCTTGATTAAATTATTGTATTTTGCCCCACTGCTCGACTTAACCCTTTTTTGTGTGGGATCATTGTTCTGGTATAGAGCATCTGATTTTATTAATATTTCTTTGTAATACTCATAATCTTGATCTGTATAGCTGCCAGGCCTTTTCCTAGTCATCAGTTCCCACAACCCAGGTGTTCCGGTGTACTTAACAAAAGCACCTTTTTCTCCGAGACGAGATTCTGAATATACAATTATATCATCTCCCATAAATGTTACTCTAAAATTGCCAATTCTATGAATGATGCTGCCGTCAAGCTCTGTGTCGGCATATAAACCAAACACCTCATCTTTGTTGTCTTTAGGTGTGGTTAAATATTTTTGAGCAAGAAGACCCAATTCAATAGGATCCTGAGTAGCTTCAATTCTTCTAGGAGCAACAGGACTAGGTGTATGAATACTGGAAAGTGGGGTGAATGGATAATCTAATATGTTCCTTGCAGCTACAGGTACGAGCTCTGTGATCAAATCTTGATTTTGCTCTGTAACAGTTTTGATATTCTTACCTAAATTATTAATAGCATCAATTACAGGCTGTTCTGTTTGTTTGTGTTTTTCATAAATTCCCCGGTTCTCTGATTTCCATCCCTTGAATCTTTTTACAAGATAATCTCTTAATTTAAGATCGTTAATGATTGGTCGTTTCATGGTTGTTTATATACGTCTCTACGTCTAGAAAATCGTTGATTTTACTTCTGTATTTGCCGCTACTGGGTGTTCTTGTCATATCAATTGTGACAAACCCATAACTGTCCTGGTTCCAGCACCTACTGCAAAACTTGGAAAAATCATTGTAGCTCAAGTCCCCACCTACATATTCATCATGTATGTGTTTGAGGTTGGTATGATCTTGATGAAACACACATATAAAATTGCTGTTGTCTCGGATCAGCTGCTTCGGAATTTTAGAAAAAGTCTGTGCCAGGTAGAAGCAATCAATGTTTTTGTGTCGGCCCTGTGTAAAGAAATTTCTAACCTTGTTTTGATTATCCAGTATAATGTCATCAAACACAACAACAGAATTATCGAGACATTCATGAAGTGGCTTAACATCTGGTTCAAAAGTGGCTATATCCAATCCATCATATAGCTTCATCAGCTGCTGATATTTTAATTGTTCCAAGCTCTTAGAGAAGACATACAAGTGCCTGTTTTTCCAGTCTAACCAGTTGGGTGCCAATAAAAAATTATCAACCATTAGTGTAGTTTTACCACAAGCAGATGGCCCAACAATAAGACACCTAATATTATCAGGTAGCAAGTTGCCATTTCTCTTATTCTGCTGTTCAGGTTCTGGCAGCCTTTTTATAACATCCCAGGTGCTCATATTATCACTTTGTCTGCATCGATCCAGCTGTTTTCCGGATGACCCAGCCATTTGACAAATAACTTGTTGCCTTTTCTGCGGATGATTTTTTCTATGAGATATGTGTCAGGCTGTTTAGTTTTGCTGAGTTCTTGTTCATAGAACCTGCCTTTGAGAATTTCTCCTCGATGATCTTTTATTATATATGTGTTAAGGGTTCCGGGTTTAACTTGAACCACTGTAAATAATTCGGTGCTCCAGTTTCTTGTAAAGCCTCTTTTGAATAAGTGCTTATATTTGCTGATTCTTACTTGATCACCCACCCTGTATTTGGCCTTTCTTGTTGTTGGCTGGTATCTAGGATAATAAACAGTGCTGATCAATTTTTGCTCATCAGATGAAGTTACTTCAGAGGGTTTCATGTTGATTGTGGAATGAACAGAGTTGTTATATTTATGTAGAAGTTCTGGAAGAATATTATCCCATTTATAACTACCCTGCAGTGTAAATTGTTTATACATAAGATTTTTTAAGGTTCTGTTGAATCTCTCTACAATTGAGGCTTTGAGATCACTGTAACTCGAGTAATGTTTTATTGCTTGGCTTTTAATAAATTGTTGAAACACAGAATTATAAAATTCTTTGCCATTATCTGTTTGCAAATAGCGCGGTGATCTTCCACTCTGATTGATGATTGTCCTGATGGCTTCTGTAACACATTTTCCAGTCTTGGATTTGAGTGGCACAGCCCAGGCAAATTTTGAAAATGTATCTATGACAGTGAGTAGATACTTGTAGCCCTTGTTTATTTTGTCTAAGTTTTTCAACTGTCCACTTGACAGCTCAATCAAGTCGCTCTGCCATAAATCATCTATGCCCTTTGGGACTACTGGGAGTCTCTTAAAATTATGTCTGGCTTGTCTGTGTAATTCATCAACAATAATTTGTCTAGACATGGTATGAAAACAAGAATATTGCAACTATGGGGTGTTCAGCAGCTGATACTGCAGGATTTTCTAAATATAATTTGTCCCCTATTTGTATTTTAAATTCCAGAGAGCCATCATCTTCAGCATAAGATGTTTCTAATGTATTGGGATCTGTAAAATCCTCTAACTCTACACTGGTGATTTTCACTTTGTTCTCAGCATTTGTTATTGATAAGGTAGGGTAGTGGTGTGCCTGTGGCTGATGCCAATATTTGATCTTGATTGGTCTCAATGTGCCCCCAACAAAAAACTGGTAATAAAATTGTGCAGGGGACAGCATATATATTTTGCCACCTGGTGTAAATGGTGAATCATATTCTTTGTTGGGGATGCTGTACAATTCAAGAATTACTGTATGTTTTGGATTCTCGATTATGCCAGTTATTTCTTTTTCTGCTGTAAGCAATCTGCTTGTTACAGATTCAAGGTGCTCATTGATGGTCCTAACAACATCATCGTGGCCTGGCTTGATCTTTATGTCCACAACAAGTTTCTTGTATTGTTGCACAATCTCTTGAAGCTGGGTGGCAAAAACAGACAGAGCATTTGCTTGATTGGATTCCATGGTCCCTAGCTGTTGCTTGATATTAGCTACAATTTGTTGTAAATTTTCAACAACTGCCAATTTTGAATTTTGAGCAGTAAGATCAAGGACCTGTCTTCTGATATCCTCAAACAGGGCATGCAGTTCATTAATATGTTGATTGGTTGGAAGAGTGGCCACTGTCTGAGTGAGATGTTTGATCTCTGCTTGGATATTCTTGATATCTTCTGATTTCAATATCCTATTCACAGCTCTCTTAATATTTTTAAGTTCCTGTGATGTAGGAAGATTTGTTACTGTATTTTGCAAAAATTCAAGTGCCAATTTCACATTATTTAATTCAGAAGCATCAGCCACATTTTGCATAGCATTTTGGAGCAGGGCTATATCTGCCTGAGTGGGTGTGGATTGTTGTAAAATTTCAAGTTTTGTTTGAATATCATCGATCAAGTGATGAAAATGAGATAGTTCAGATTCAGTGTTGAGGTTTTCAAGTTTTGTGATCTGTTGCTGGACACTAACAAGTGTATCTACAATACCGGGCAGGCGGGATTCTAGTACATTTGCCAAATCACTTTGCACTGCTGCTATTGTACCTTCAAGATGGGTTATGGTACTTTGAATTTTTCCAAAATCTTCATATGTTTCAAGTTGCAGCTTAATGTTGGCAACACTCCGAGTTATTGCACTCAAAGCATCAGAAGATGGCAAGTTGTTCATAAAATTTTCAAGGGTCTCAATTTTTTCTTTAACCTCGGCTATGGCATTGTTCAGAGGGTCCAGATTAGGTATTTGGAGTGATTGAATCTGTTCCTTTAGAGTGGAAATCACTAGATCAAAATCTTCTTGTGATTTTATGCTTTTGACAATTGTTTGGAGCTGTGTCTGGACATTATTTATCTGCTCTTCCAATTGCTGTTTCAATTGCTCAGAGTTGGTGGCCTGGGTCTTAAATTTGGCTTGAAGAGCTGCTACAGCTTCTTCTAAACTTTGAAAATTATCTAATGTTGCCAGGTCAGTATATTTCTGAAGCAGCACTTTGAGTTCAGAATCAATTTTAAGAAGAGGGTCCATGCATTGTGATTGTAAATTTGTAATTTCTAATTGAAGACTGGCATTGAGTGTGGTTTGTAAAGCTTGTAAATCACTTCTTAATTTCTTGACTCTGACATCAAGCATCAGAATCTCATCACTGTGATCTTCATGTCTTGTATGGCCAAATATATCATTAGGCATTTTTGTTTTAATGGTTATTTATTATAGAGTATCTGATTCTTAATTCTATAAAAAAGGGTATAAGCTTGTCATATGATCCAGGGACCTCAATATATAAGCAGTCACCAGCAGAAACAGTATATACAGTGCCAGAAATCATGTTGGAGTGCTTAATTCTATAAATATTTCTCCCTACTGAAATCTTGACATCACCCTCAGGGGTTGTAATAAATTGCAATTGCCTACCTACAGGTAATTGGTAGTGATTTAAATTATTGTTAAATATGTACAATGTTTTACCTGTTTCGTCATCAACATCTGTAAGTATGCTGTTCAGATGAATAATTAACAAGCCACTCAGTTTAGACAGCATATCAGGAGAGGGTTGTGGTGTTGGCAGGTCCATAATAACCTGTTTTTTGAACCCAAATAAGTTCATGGGCATGTTTATTTATTTCAAATCATGCTCTGTAATTGGGCATTGTTTGCCACTTATCAAGTCACAATGCCCCCATGGTAAAGTATGTATGCCACATGACAAAATGCATCTCTTATCATCATGTGGGTCCAGAGCCACTTTTGTTACAATATTTGAAGTCAACAAGTGATCCTCACTCTGAATTCTATTTTCTGATGTTCTGATTGAATTCTGGGATTTGATGCAATTTTTATAATCTTCAAATTCAAGATCTTTGTCAACAGTTACTTTGCCAACGCCCTTAGCCTTTTTGGCAGCAACACCACTACATGTTTTAAAAGTATACACCTTGGCACTTAACCCAGCAAATTCCACAATAACATCACCAAGTGTCTCATCTTTTAACTTGCCAGGCACCTTTTTGTTGTGGGGTTGAATTCTTGTATGTTCACTGGTATCAAAGTATTGAAACAATTCAGACTGTGCAATATCTTGATAAACATCTTCTGTTTGAATATCAAGAATAAAACTATCCGTGTCCATGTACAATAATTTTACACGATCACCATAAAAAGGTTTCAGCACATCATAATATAATGTTAACATATGTAATTTGGACAATTCCAATATCGCAGCCCCTACATAAATAGGTTTATCAAACTTGATCTTTGTTTTCTTCATGTTGAAATGTGCCATGTGCTCATCATAAATTCTTCTGTAATTGAAATTAGGCTTTGCAACCAATTTTTTGCTCCGGCTGGGGTCAGTAATTATTTTAACATCGGTATGTTTTCTGACATTTTCAATAGTTTTGCCATACACTGAATTCACCATCAATTTAAACAAGCCCTTATCAAATTGGCTCTTTGCAGATGTTCGAAGCTCCGTGTTTGTATCAATGTATGGTTATAACCATTCTGAGTGCCTGAACCTTAAGACTTTGCCAACTTTGGTCACTTGAACACCATGATTCATCAGGAACTGGAGGTTTTTGTAATATATGACATAATCCTGTTTTGGTTCCAGTGTCATCATGAGCTTCTTCTGTTTAGAGCCAGGTGAGCACTGAACCTCGGGAATTGGGGGCAGATCAGAAAATGTGTTGTGTAAATCATCAGGAATTTTCAGATCAACCTCTAAGATGAGACCATAGTCACTGTCATCAAAATCTTTAAGATCTTCAATATTGTAATCTTCGACCCATTCAAGCCCTGCATATGGCAGTTTTTTCATCATGGCATGACCATAGAGGCTGTTTGCATCTACATACACTATATAATTTGATGGCCGTGCTGGATCATAATCGGGAATATGCTTGTTATTTGCTCTGGCATATCTCTGGGAACATTGCACCATCCCTCCTCTTATACATTGCTCCATAAACAGATACATATCTTGATCGTGGATCAGATCCAATTGCTTTTTGGTATTCAAAAACATTGCGGCCCATGCTAGACCCGGGGCACTGTAAAAATATACTGGGTCCAGTTTATAATTTTGCATAGAAGATTTTCTGAATGCCTGCAATATATCAGCTAAGAGGGTCACATCAAGTTTCAAATATGCCATGTGATAATCACCAAATGTCTGGCAATTTAAATTGTTCCACATCAACTGAGCATGGTGATAATCTTCATCAGTGATTCCAGATCCTCTGATTTTGCTGTAAAACTCTTCTTGTGGTGGCAGGGAACACTCATCAAATTTAGAAAAATCTGTAACATAGTCATATGGATATACACCCTTCCGCCTAATTAATTTCAGGTCCTGATTTGGAAACAATGCACGTGTGATTTTGAATTGATCATCAGATAATTGAGTGGCCAGTGTAGCCAGGCTAGCCGATAAAAATCTGTAAGAATCAAGAAATCTTAAGTGAATAGCAACACCATCAACTTTAATTATCTTGCTAATAGATATATATTTCTCATCATTTTCAGCTAAAATATTTAAATTCTGCTTGTCAAACCCCTCGTATCTGATCAGATGATGGAAATCATAATTGGATGCTCCATGGCAAAATATGGGGACAAATCTTGGTCTCTTGATCTTAATATTACAGCTATTACACAGGGCCATTAAGAATTTACCATCTGTATGAGAATGGTGTTTCACCTTGATATTTGTATCTGAAAATTCAGAATCACATACCGGGCATTTTTCTGCATTGTTGAAATCTTCAATCTGTTCCTCTGTTAAAGGCAACATAGGCTTTGATTTTAATAAGATGTTAGATGCTATGTCACGGCACTCATTTTCTATTCTAAGTGCAAATTCTTTGATGGCATCTGGTCCCATGTATAAGCACGGCTCACTAGCTACACCATCCCGTATAACTGTATAACAAAAACTGGAAGGTTCATGTTGTTGGTATGGTGTACTTGAAGATTCTTCGGGATCTGGATTGCAGAATGCATAAGGTTTGACGTTCGATTCGAAATCACAGACAATATATGCTGGGTGTTCCAACGAGGCTTCATACTTTTTGAATTTGCAATTTTCACTTGGATTAGGCATCACCATATGAACAGGTTTACGGTTGCCACAGTATTTCAGATGCTCAATTAACTTGTTTTTAGCAATTTCTGCATTCTCTTCACAAACACCATTCACCATTTTTCTACCATCAAATTCAGTTAAACATCTTCTGCACAACTTGAATATTGTATTGGATTTGCCTTGTTGTTTTCTGACTAAAGCTTCAAGACTGTGTATCAGAGTATAATGGTATGTATTATTCCCTTCAATTAAGAGCAGATCAATCGGAATAGCAGATTCATCATCAAGTGTACTGATTCTGAGAGGTGCTATCAAGCAATTGCCAGTGGAACAAATAAATACATTAATAGATAATTGTTTGCCATTGATGTGCCTGGCCCTTTTTTCAAATTTATCAATATTCTGAATAGACATTGGATATTCTAAACCCTCCATTGCATCGTCAAAATCATGTTCATGTTGTTTGTAATAATTTATTCTCTGAGGATTTCTTGAAACTGGAAACAAAACAGCTAATATACACCACAAAAAGCATTTCTGGTCGGTATTTTCAATATTAACTACGGCTCTTCTGTTTTTAATATTATCAGGTAATGGCAGATATGTAGAACCTTTTAATGGGCTGAATTCAGAAATATTAACATATAACTTGTGTGGAGAGCCGCACAGGCTCCATCCTGACTCTTTTGCTGCAAATTCAGAGTGTTTCATATTCAATTGATCTATCAACCTGCTTATTATTCTGTCCAAATTTGCATTTGAATATACCGGTACAGTTTCTGTTATGTGGGGCTGTGTAAATTTTGTGCCATTTGGCTTCTTATATTGTACAAACAATTTAAGGGAGAGCTTATAAGACCCATTTTGTGCATTAAGAATTGCCTGGAGATCAGAATTTTTACTGTTCAAAAAATTATTAATTCCACATCTTGGCTCTGATACAAAACGGTGATCCCTTAATTGGCCGTTAAAACTGCTACGGATAGGTGCATAGCGTGGCTGCTTTGCTGGTCCAGCATTAACAGGTGCTTCGTGCTTTCTTTTCAGACCAGATGTAGATGGTTGTGCAGAGCAAGTATCTTTATGTTTAAATGTGAAATATTCCATGTTATATTCTCTATGGCATTTGTGGCAAATTATTGTGGGAGTTCTGTATTTATCTGGGTTACAAATCTTTTGGTGCTTGGCCCAATTGGAGCTGGATATATTTTTATTGCACTGATTACAATGTTTTTGATTCGGCATTTTTGTTGTTGTTTATTATATACAATTTCTTGGGGTTCAAATCAAAACTCTATGCTGGATAAAAATATCAGCTGGGTTCAGCACTGTGCTTTGTATGTGTGTGTATGTGTGTATGTGTGTATACACTTAATATTTTTGGCTTTGGTATTTATATACAATTTCTTGGGGTTCAAATCAAAACTCTATGCTGGATAAAAATATCAGCTGGGTTCAACACTGTGCTTTGTGTGTGTGTGTGTGTGTATGTGTGTATACACTTAATATTTTTGGCTTTGGTATTTATATACAATTTCTTGGGGTTCAAATCAAAACTCTATGCTGGATAAAAATATCAGCTGGGTTCAACACTGTGCTTTGTGTGTGTGTGTGTGTGTGTATGTGTGTATACACTTAATATTTTTGGCTTTGGTATTTATATACAATTTCTTGGGGTTCAAATCAAAACTCTATGCTGGATCAGCTGGGTTCAACACTGTGCTTTGTGTGTGTGTGTGTGTGTATGTGTATGTGTGTATACACTTAATATTTTTGGCTTTGGTATTTATATACAATTTCTTGGGGGTCAAATCTAATCTCTATGCTGGATAAAAATATCAGTTGGGTTCAACACTGTGCTTTGTGTGTGTGTGTGTGTGTATGTGTGTATACACTTAATATTTTTGGCTTTGGTATTTATATACAATTTCTTGGGGGTCAATTCAAAACTTTATGCTGGATAAAAATATCAGCTGGGTTCAACACTGTGCTTTGTGTGTGTGTGTGTGTGTGTATGTGTATGTGTATGTGTGTGTGTGTATGTGTATATGTGTGTGTGTGTTGATATTTTTTGACATTGGTATTTATATACAATTTCTTGGTGTTCAAATCAAAACTCTGTGCTGGATAAAAAAAAGCAGAAATAGGCCACAACTTGGCCACAAGTGGACCGGAAGTAGGCAAACCGGAAGTGAACCGGAAGTGAACCGGAAGTGGACCGGAAGTGGACCGGAAGTGGACCGGAAGTGGACCGGAAGTAAATATGTGTGGGTGGGTGTGGGTGGGTGTGGGTGGGTGTGGGTGGGTGTGGCCTAGTTTTAAGTATGGCCCAAGAGGGGCATATTTTTAACAAATTTATGGACAACAATCTTACAGAAGTGCCTTTTGTAAGTGTAGACAAATCAATCTGAGGGGGGTTCGTACTTTCTCATGGAATCCATGAGGGCATTTTTTACAAAAATCTTGGATTAGAGGGGGGTTCCACACTTGAGCAAAAAGCTCATATGGGCATGTTGAGCCTGTTTTAAGTGTAGCCAAATCTGCTTGAGGGGGGTTCGTACTTTCTCGAGTTTATAATACCACAAATACCACTACTTACTGGGAGCCAGATTTCTGTTTCCAGAAATCCATTTTTTAAATAAGCCACACTATCTGTTGACTTCCTGGGATTATATAAAATTTCAGGAACACAGAGAGAGAACACTTCGGGGCCCCTACACCTCGGGGCCCTACTGCATTGCTTGGTTTGAGGGCCGGCCGCTACGCCACTGCATTCACCTCAGTAGAACCCAAAAAACACATTCTCGTAACACAGAATCGCGAGAGAAGCGAGCAAGAAAGTTTTTACAGGCATTTCCTTGCAGACTTTAAAAAATATTAATTTAATGGGGTGTCAATACTTTGTTAAGATCCCGCGATATTTACTCTTTTCGAGCTTCTTTTTTCGCATGTTTGGCACCGAAGACATATAGTCCGAAAAAAAATATTTTTACTCGCCCCCTTCTACAGGAATCCCTTGACAATCTAAGATTTAACACTTTATCAAGAGCTTCATTATCTTCTCCCTTACATTGAATACTCAATCCTCCCACCAAAATTACCATGACACTTTTAGATTTACTGTTTAAACGGTAGAACGGATATTACGTCCTCAAAAAAAATTCTCAGTCCACACACCAGGATTTCCGCAACAGTCTAAGATAGTAATACAAACATTTGATACTTGCCAATAAATTTACTGATCAAGCCCGCTAACTAAAATACCCGCCACATTCAACACTGATATTCAATAGTTGGATATCGCCCCCCCCCCCACCAACGTGCGACCACAAATACACCCGTAGGCACCCCTGCCCCTAATGTCTTATGTTCATCGAATGGATTAAATATGGTGCATTTAAGGTGTATTTGTATTAACATCTTTAGAAAATATATAAATGTTGATTTTTATAATGTTTGAAAGGAAACAAATCCCTTCCCCCCTGTAGGCACAGTCGGTTGCGGCTGTCCACACTCATTTAGAAGTGTGTTGTGACATGCCACTCCTGCTTTTTAACAGTGCAATTAGTTTGGACTGATGGTAATTTTATTAATTATTATAATTACTATATAACTGCACGTATGTAAAAAACAAAAGATGTGTACTCCTTAAACAATGTTTAAACATGTTTAGACACGCACTTGCGACATCTGCTGAAAGTTTAGTGAATGATGAAGTATGTTTGTGGTACGTATTGACAACTATTGACTTTTATTTGTTATTAATGATAGTTACTTTTGTATTTATGATATAATTATACTCACATAAACAACAAAGGAGACAGTGATAAAAACATAAAACGGTTTCCTGAATTTTAGTTATGATAAAATGTTTGGTCCTCAGAGGCCCTGTCCCCCTGTAGTAATATTTTTGTACGGCATGAGTAAGCTAGCGTTACATTTTTCTGAGCGCAACAGCATATATATAGTACATTTTTTTGTAAAATTTCGAAAACCCAAAGATGAACATAAGTGAATCCTTTTTTTATGTATTCAAACGGCTGACCTTTTATCTTTTTTTCAGCTCGTTATCTGCAGTGTCGCTGTTGGGAAACCCGGCAGAAATCTACGTGTATGGATCTCAAATTGCTCTAGTAGGAGTCGCTTATGCTTTAACTACGCCATTTGTAATATATTTCTTCATGCCAGTTTATAGGAAACTACATTTGACATCAACGTACGAGGTAACTTAATATATTTATACATATATATATCAGTAGGCATAACTGACATTTCTTCTTAATTTGCAAACTAACTTTGTTTTCGAATTATTAAAAACGATATAAATACTTCAGCATGAATATTGATAATTTGTGTGTTTCTGATTTTTATATACACACCCCATTATCATATGAACCCTGTCCAGTACATGCGGAGTTCTATAAAGTAATTGAGTTTCTAAAGTAATGAAGAATTAACTAGTCTAGCATACTACTTTTGTGAAAATCCTCCACGTATTTTTTCAGGCAATGCTTAGTACACATTTTCAAATTTCTGGCAGGCATCGGAAACCGTCAGTAGCGTCGTTTTCACTTAGATCTAATGGTTCATCTTATCGCAGTTTGCTACGTTGCCCGGTTTTGTCACTTAAGAAACTTACCACTTTTCCTTTCGTGGAAAACAACAAGACGTACCAGCCTGCTCTGAGGCACCCTCAGATGTGTAAACATTTACACAACCTGTCACTAAACAACAACTTGCACTTGTGATAGTTCCATATAATTTACACTTGTAAAGAAAACATCGAATCATCGGGAAATAATAATATTAATCTCGAAAACCTTTCCTCAAACACACTACAAATTCAATACATTTGAAGCAGCTTGAAATCATCATCTCGCTAAACAACTGCTATCTCCTAGTAACCTAAAAAAAACTTACAATCTGGCAACAATCACTACATAAAATTTCATCGTAACTGACGTCATAATACGATAAAACTATTCTTTAATTAACGTTTCAAAGGTTGCATTAATGAATTCGAGTAGTTCCAGTTCCAGTGGAATGACATTTCTTGTCAGGATTCCTCGTCAGCCCAAGCGAAGTCGCGTCGCAGAAAAAACAGTATCTCACGTAACGTGAATACATAAGTCCAAGCATTTTGTAGAAATCTGGGGCTTTCATCGCTGATATGGAAAAGTCTCCCAGCAGTCTCCCTGTTACTAGCCTGACCCCCAACACTTTACCTCCGCACTCGAGGTTCGGTGCACTTCGTACTCGGCTCAGATTTGTGTAGGGGTATCTTTCTTTGTACGACAATGCACGTGGGTTGCTACAAGTCAACATAATTGTATAATTAACTACAAGTGACAACGGATAACCTTTGCGAAACCTTATTGCTATAGGGGAATAAATTACCTTGTCCAGCGTCTGTGAAATTGAAAACTGAAATTTTGGATATTTTCTATAGTTTAATTAACGTAAAATTTGAAGTATATAGAAGTCGCATCCGAATGTTCATTTCTCTAATTATCGGACCAAAACTCTAATTTTGATGTTGGAATCTCTATTGTTTGTAACTGGATGTTTTACATTTGATGAATTACATCGGGAGTACGCTTGTCACAAGGTAGACTCGCGTTACTCCAAGAAACGTCTTAACAGGCGCGAGGTTGCCCGACGTGTACATTTCTCAACCTCCACGGTGACAAGGCACTAGGCTGCCCGGCGCACCGTAATTACTTCAAAATAACATGCAGGACAAACTCCCTTTTTATCTGTAAACTGGACACTAAGGCACTAGCTTGCCCGGCAATCCATTTCAGGAGACCTGTCCTCCGGTCCTAGCTGACCGAAGCAAAAACAGCCTCTCCCTTCCAAGTCTCAGTTCCAACAGCCGACCTCCCCCACTTTCATCTGGGAGTTTATATAGCCTATGTTTGGTTGGCGTCTGTTGCCAAAATTTTTAATCTTTAACAGCTTAACTGCCCGCCATTTCCTTGAACGTTCGAAACACGAAGAAATAACAGAGCTACATGGTTTTTATACATGGAATATATACGAACCTAAAAATTCATAATAAATTGAGATATACTTATCATATATACATATTTTTATACACGTAATTACCTAATTAATTAATATATTAATAAAATATTTAAGTAAGGATAAAATATTGTTGCTCTGACACGGGGGCAGGGTAACAGCGCACAGTGATCCAGAATGTCCCAAAACATGGAAAAAATAGAAATTTTGAATTTCGGTAAAGGTATAAAACATGAAGATTTCTCTAAACAACTAAATAGGGCACGGAACTCAAACAGATTTCTTTCTCTAAACCGACTATTTGTTCTTGTTTTCGGATCTCAAATTGGCGATTCATTAAAATGGGATTTCCAGATTATATTTTGTACTAATTTTTAAGACTTGTTGTATCAATATTTTTTTCGTCGGATAACAACATTGTGCTAGGTAGACTCACAACTTCCCCGTAATACACAGGAAAAGAACACATATCTCAATTTAAGTAAATTATAACGTTTTCATTCTCGACTTGAAAATAAAGGAGTTACCTTGAGTTAACATAGCTCTCGCCGCTATTTCCCGCGACGATTTCTAAAGCAAAGGATTCTTTCTAAAGTACTGTGAGAACGGTACGGGAGAAAAGTTTTGCTACTTTTTGCTACTTTTGACAAAATTTGTTTATTTGAGAACGTGTGCTCTGCTGTTAATGGGTCAGCTGGCAACCCTGAATCAAACGTGGTCACGTGTACGCGTGCTGGGGAATGACAGGTCTTCGATTTCCCTATCAGCTGATGCTTAGTACATATAGCAGTAGTGCAGTGCAACCGTTATTTATTAAAACGACCCCAGCAACCCCTTACACCCCCAAAACTTTCATTAGCAGCCTCCCTAAAATTTTAGCCAAAGGATCGCACTTTGTACAAGTAAATATTATCCAGAAGCAAAATTAATTCGTAAGTCCAAATTATAGTTACATTAAAGCATTTGATTTACAATACCTTTAAAGTAATTGTATTAATTTTGAACATCTTTATTGTGTTTCACAATTCATAAAAAAAGAGAACATGTTTAAATGCCAAACTGAAACGCAGGAGCGCACGTGTGGTTGACATTTACACAGGCAGTGTTTCTACAGCTCTGTGAGGGGACCTAACGAAGCCTCACAGTTGATTCAAGGTCATGACTAGAGCCCGCAAATTCAGGCATTTATTTTCGTTAAAATAGGCAGGCAAAAAGGCATTCATAATGTGGAAAATAGGCACTAAAAATGGGAAAAAAGGCAAAATAAACTTAAAAAGGCACATTTGAAAGTCACTTACTTTTATCTATAATTTTTGCAAAATGTTAATTAGCATTCATAAAACAAGCAAATGTAGCTGGACTCATTTCGATAACAGCATTTTCACCTTTTAGAATATCACAAATTGTTTTCAATTGTTTCAAGTCATCATTTGCACTCACTACCCATTTGCACTTTTCCACAACAGCTGACCCCTTTTCTCCTGACACTTCCATCATCTGCTGCATACATTCCTCGAAGATTTTCATGGATGCTACAAGAGTTTCACCTCTTCTTTCTGGCTTTGTAATTGTCTCTGGCAATGCACCATAATGTGCAAAAATAAACGACAGTTCATTCTTCAGTTCTGAATAGCACAGGAGTTTTTTCACTTCACAAATAGAAGCCGCTTCATTTTCTGGAAGAGCATCGATCACCTCACTGATTTTTTCAAGGTGGTTAGCATAATATATAGCTGCTAATATCAAGGTTCCCCATCTCGTGAAGACTGGTTGCGGAGGTAAGTCCGTTCGGGTTCGAGAGGGAGATTTCAGAAATATCTTCTTTGTGTTCGAAATCAACCTGTCCACTTCTGGGTGCAACACTAACTTTTTCGGCGATTCTGTGCATTGCGTGGGCTACACATGTGATATGAAGCATGTTCGGGAAGAGAATTTTCAATGCTATGGCAGCCTTCTTTATATAGGGAGCTGCATCACTGATAAAAAGTAACATGTCATCATGATGTACACCATCTGGCCAGAGCAGAAGTAGGGAATTTGAGAATAACTGAGCTATTGACGAACCATTGGCTCTCTCTAGTTGTTCTGACGTGAGAAGAAATGACGAGGATTCTCCGCATGTTGGTTCCATAGTTCATATGATGACGTTGGCTATTCAGCGTCCCATAGCGTCAGTACTTTCATCTGTTTAAATCCAAACCTTCTTTCCACCAACTTCAGCACGAATTCTTTGCAGAGCTTCTTCGTAGCAGATGCTTAAATATGTTTTCCGCAGCGTAGATTCCGACGGCACCGTATTTCTCCAGGAATTTCCTCAGTGACTTGTTTTCCACTTTCCAGAAAGGTATCCCTGCTTCCATGAAAGCTTTGCACAGTTCAAGAGAAAACTGAGATTGCCTGTTGGATGAAGTGCCCACTGTTGAAATTAGGGATATCTTCTTCTGTCCAACCTTTTTGGCAACTGCAAATGTATGTTTTGCTGTTGACACATGCTGAGATATAAAGTATTTTTTCTCATGGTTGAATGTTTTTTCACATATCTTGCAGAGAAGAATAGTACCATCTGTCAAAAATGTGCTTTCACCAAATTCACGCAAGTAACCATGTAACTTACCACTTAATAGCACACTAAATTTCGGCATGATGACAACTACACGATCCTTTCCTTCCAAAGTGAAGAACTAAACTAAAGATAGAGAACTTGATTTTGGAATCCATGCAAAGGCCCTTGGGCATTAGTGCTGTTTCTTGTCAATAACCTCCTGACACGGACGCTGGACGTGATGACGTAATTGTGCAGGTGTTCTGCAACAGGTTTTCAGCAGTTAATCATTCACAAGGACATGTTAACGGAAAGGCAATATCTTAACTCAGCATGAAATACTATTTTTTTTAAAACACACTTTTCTCCTTCAGCAATGTTGAAACATACGTGAGTTCAATATTACTTAAATAAGGCGAACATTATTCACATAATAAACGGAAGAAAAATAAATGCCAACAACGTTTTGGGAGAAAAATAATTTGTATACACATTTTTTTTAAAAAAATGTTCAAATTTCATTGAAAAAGGCAAAAAAAGGCATTATAATTAAAAATAGGCAGTGGGGTCCCAAATAGGCAAAATAGGCAAAATGAAAAGGCTTCTAAAACATGAGAAACAACATAAAAAACGTATATCCGGAAAAATTTTATCAATATATGCAGTAGATAAAAAGAGGCATTTTGCCAAACTTCCGGGCTCTAGTCATGACATTCGGAAGGATTCACTGGAAAGGTACTGAGAAAGGTCGCCAAAGGCGCTCAATGGTAAAGATGTATTTCACAATCGCTTTGGTCATTTTTACCCATTCACTTGTCCTTGCGGGTTAATGGTGGTTGTGCGTCATATAAATCCCTAAAACATTCTTCATGAAGAATCTGATGAAGATACGAATGATCAAATTATACATTTGTTTCATTCGTGTTAGATCCTATAAATATTGACAATATCGATGAAGATTGTGTTAAAAAGATTAGTGCTGAGGTGCTGTGTCGGGATGCTGCAGCAAAGTATTTTAAGGATATGAAAATTGTTGCCGAATAGAAGATAGTTTTCTTGAAAATAATTTCAGTTGGTATTAAAAAAAAGGTGTGTTTCTAGTGG
The DNA here is from genome assembly GCF_977018435.1 of Lepisma saccharinum. Taxonomy (NCBI): domain Eukaryota; kingdom Metazoa; phylum Arthropoda; class Insecta; order Zygentoma; family Lepismatidae; genus Lepisma; species Lepisma saccharinum. The sequence goes on along the minus strand of NC_139236.1, from coordinate 11,817,601 downwards.
CATTTTCTTCAATCTATGCACTCTCAAAAGCAGATTATCAGTTTTGAAGAAAGTAGCGATGGAAATAAGAAGCGATATACTAAAGAACGTCGCCGGGATATTGAGTCTAAGGAATCCTCATTCACCATCAAAGTACAATTAAAGGAGAGAAAAAAAGAAATCGGAACTAGTGAATGAATATTATTTAGTGCCTTAAAAGACATGAATTTATTTTGAAAGTGATTTGATAGGATGTCTGCTTTCGTGGCATTAAACATTTATTGAGCATAAATTCATTATAACCTTACTTTTTGCAATTATTATTATATTATTTTATTGTCCTCATTAAAATTATTTTTATTATTATTTAATCTACGTTCTGGGAATGTATTCAGTATTCCAAGTGTATTGTGTGTAATTTTTAGATTTTTTTTTATCTCAAGTGTGTATTGAAATAGGTCAAAATTATACTTTTTGTATAAAAATCAGAATAATGAATATCATATGAATTCTGTGGACAAAAATTCTGTTGATTATTCCTTAAAAAATGGCAATCCTACGCATTTGTATTGATTTAGGGGTTAAATAACGAGCTCTTGATTTTTGAAGATTTTTTTTCATTTCATTATTTTATTCTGGATTACTGTTCTCCCGGGTTCGATACCCGGTGGAGGCACAAGTGGTTCGGATCCCACTTTAAACTGTACGTCCAGTCCCGATTAGCCTTACTGTGCATAAAGTGGACTTAAAACACCAAATCAATCAGTCAATCAATGGATTACTGTTCAGCGGCGGAATCTTCGACAATTTCAGAACCCGACGTCCATCAATTATGGAATTTAATATAATACATACATACATAATACATACTGACGGTAATTATTCTGGGTTTCTATTTTGATCTCGACATAATATATATGCGTATGTATGTATTCTGTACATTAAACTCTCGGAGTAAATTATATGTAGAGTAGAAAAGCTAAATGCAGAGCAAGAATTAAATGGAAAATGTTCATTATTGTGTCTTAGAAAGGACTTATGTGATATGTAATCAAAATATTTCCTTATGGTTCATGTGCTCTGCTCACATGTGCTCATTGTAGTTGACAATCCATCGATATAGACTTTTAATATCTTTTTTACAGTATTGTACCCTGAGGTTCAATATATATGTTCGCATCCTTGCATCTGGAGTATTTATGCTACAATCAGTGAGTAGATGTCTTGTTTATATTTTTATCTTGCATATCACGTAACAATATTCTTATTTTATCTGTATTATATTAGAGAACTTTCAAGGCTACCTTTGTAGATATATTTTGTTTAATCTGTGGTGATACATTTCTCATTTTTTTTGTTTGGAACATTATTGCAAGTTTCAATAAATACAGTAGAATATACCGTGTGTTCATTTCGATCTTCAGCCGAGAGATCGGGAGAAGCGTGGCGGGCGGCGCTGACGGAGATGTCGACATTTGCGGTCTTTAATGCCCGCTTATCTTTATGGACAAATGCCTACATTTATATAAATATTACAATACGAGCACTAACCTGTGTTATAACACGCAAAAGTTCTTCTGTAATTCATCAAACAAATAAATACGCTTTAGAAACGATGTTAAGAGCCACAGATAATAAAAGATTTTAATCATAGTTTTGACAAGTTACGTCCTGCTTAAGTTTATATCCTTGAAAGATTTTTGTGTCGATGGGGATCGTTTGGAGGTTACGAATGTGCAACACTGTATGAAGATTACGCTGCAGACGAAACCGTTAAAAGTCAATGGTTTTCGTGAGCTTCCTTGCAATCCGAAATATCCGAGCTCGAGTTTTTTGTTCCTTCGCGACTAGATTAAGACAGAGCTGTGAATATAGTGGCGAGGAACTGTCAACCAAGAGCGTGTTAATTTCGTACTGTGCGCAAGAGTGTTATTCTTGGTTACTTGCTTGTGTTATTGCAGTGTGTATATGTATTGTGCCAGTGAGACGATTGGAATGCCAGTCGCAAGGTTCACGTTACGAAAGGGGCTGATAAGTTCTCGGCCCGACCCAGAAGAACTTTAGCTACAGGCACGAAAGTTTCAGGCTATTCAACGTATTCTCCCCTAAGGTCTACACACTTGGCACTTTGTTGCTTCAACTTCTCTAACCCCTCCAAGAAAAAATGATTTCTCCTGGTCTGCAAAAAAACTGTTCGGCAGCTGTTATAACCTCACTATCACTTCTAAATTTCAGTTGTTATCAGATAATGAGAGAGAATATGGGTATTTTCAACAAGATTCGGCCACAGCCCATACCGGCGCTGATTCTTTGGACGCTATAAGGGAGGTGTTTGATGACAGAATAATTTCACGTTCGCCAGATGTTACCGCATGTGACTATTATTTGTGGGGAACCTTAAAAAATAGTCTACCAAAATAACCTTCATAGGATCGACAAACTAAAAGACAATATAAGGGCAGAACTTGGAAGAATTACGGAAGAAGAACTTTTGCGTGCGTATCAAAATTTCATCAAACGATGCCAGGAATGTGTGAATGTAGGTGGACATCACTTTGAACAACTCTTATAACACAGGTTAGTGCTCGTTTTGCAATATTTATATAAATGTCTGCATATGTCCATAAAAATAAGCGGGCATTGCAGGCCGGAAATGTCGGCATCTCCTTCAGCGCCGCCCGCCACGCTTCTCCCGATCTCTCGGCTGAAGATCGAAATGGACGCACGGTATTTATATAATAGAGTCAGACAATATAATGATACGAAATAACTTCATACATTAAATACAATAATTTTATTATAACGTTAAAGCATTACAAGGTAGAATAATATGGCAAGCCTTAATCTTCTTTGTTGGAGGTTGCAGGCACAAATAATACCGTGCGTCCATTTCGATCTGCAGCCGTGAGATCGGGAGAAGCGTGGCGGGCGGCACTGACGGAGATGCCGACATTTGCGGCCTGAAATGCCCGCTTATTTTTATGGACATATGCAGACATTTATATAAATATTGCAAAACGAGCACTAACCTGTGTTATAAGAGTATGGTTTTAATTTTAGTAGCTTAGTGACTGTATGTGCCGATGATTTTGACACGCCCACCTCTTGTGAAACACGGCGTAGAGGTTTGTTTGGAGAACGTTCTAACGCTGCACCAATATCATCGAGTTTTGCTTCGGTTAGAATCCGTCGTTTTTGCTTAGGTGTTTTAAAATTTAACGATACAGTTTCTCGTAATTTAAGGACAAGATGTCTAACCGTATCTCTGTGTGGAGTTGAAACGCATGGGAATGTCTGTACAAATTACCTACACACGTCTCGACACGAGTTTGTTTTCACGTAGGTACGTGTCATACATAAAAAAATATTTGTTCTAACGTGAATCTTGCGGCTGGCATTCCAATCGTCTCACTGACACGTCACAAATACACACTACAATAACACAAACAAGTAACTGCAAGTAACCAAGAATAACACTCTTGCGCACAGTACGAAATTAACACGCTCTTGGTTTACATTGCTCGCCACTATATTTACAACTCTGTCTTCATCTAGTATTTATTTGTGTATATAAGAGCAGAACTTGGATGAATTACAGAAGAACTTTTGCGTGTTATGACGCAGGTTAGTGATCGTTTTGCAATATTTATATAAATGTCTGCATATGTCTACAAAAATAAGCGGGCATTACAGGCCGCAAATGTCGGCATCTCCGTCAGCGCCGCCCGCCACGCTTCTCCCGATCTCTCGGCTGCAGATCGAAATGAACGCACGGTACTACCGATGCAGTGAAGGAAGAGTAAGCCTGAATTACCTAACTGTTCCGGGGGAGTGGGTGACAGGTAGACACATCTGGTTCTGTTAGAGATAAAAAAAAACTTGGTTTCATTATACATCAAAGGTTAAAGTAGTTCTATTCTTGAACTAAATAAATACTTAATCAAAAAAAAACTACCATTGTCAAAAGGACACGAAGGAAGCCTGAGTTTCTGCCACACTAAGAAAAGCAAAAAACGGAGAACTTTAATTGGAGCAGCTTCTTCTGCAACATGTTAACGTAGTAGTAGTGTACATAAAGTTAGATATTCAATGTATAATTCACGCTAATCAATGTAGCGGGAAAGAGATCTTCATTACATTTAACCTTCGGTCGGGCGGAACTGGTCTAAAGGCACAATTCTCACATTTTATCTCCCCCTTTCCTTCCTATAAGGCAGCACCTTTCTTACACTGGGCTCATGAAGTAATTCTTTATCCTCCCACACTCGAACCGAGCTTCAGCGAAAGGAAAAATGATGGTTTAGGTCTCAAGAGAGCCAACCCTGAGTCAGAGCGTATAGAAGAGAAAGTGTGTGCACTTCGTTTTCTTCCCGTAAGCCAAGTGAATAGAGCGGTGCCCCACCGAAACACTGGCAGCACCTTCGCTTGCGAGCGTCTTCTGCTTGCCGTGCGGCCGCGCTTTACGTAGAGCGTTGTGTTTTGTTGTGCTAGAATAACATTGTGTACTTTTATTAATGACAACGTTGTTACGTTATTGAGTTTAGTGTCGTTAGATTTGTGATTGATCCGTTGTGACTAGTTTGTGTTGTGTTCAACGCATTATTATTGTGTTTGAGACAGCAGCGAGCGAAAACTACAAGATGCCTACGTGTTTCGTGCCCGGCTGTAGATCTGGATATGACCGCTGTTCTTAAGGCAGTAGACATTTTTTAGGCCACCTAAAGACAGTAATGGTCTCTCAAAATGGGAGAGTGCCATCCCTAGAAAAGATAAAACACTAAGTCATAATTGATATGTGTGTGATATTCATTTTTCCACTGACCTTTTAGTGAAAGTGGATTCGTTCATAGTGGATGGCGATACAATAGAAATTCCACGACAAAGGTGGAAATTAAAACCAAAAGCAGTTCCTCATATATTTCCTAATCTGTCCAAATACCTCTTTAAGACAGTTAAGAAGCGAAAATCTCCCATGAAAAGGCAATCCTTGCGGACAGATGATAATAAAGTAAGTACTCGTCGCAATGTATCATTAAGCTTATCAGTAGAGGATGATTTGCTTCACACTGCCGATGCTAGCAATACAATAGCATTGCTAAAGAAAAAACTTAAGAGTCAGAAACGCAATTTAATTAGAACGCAGAATAAACTAAAGGTTGCACAGGCTAAAATAAATTTGCTTGAAAAAGGCGTTAAAGATGCTAAATTAAAGACAACGGTCACACAGTCAAAACAGTTCGCGTCTCTTAGCAAAAATCAAAAAATTGTATTTGATACAATCTTAAAGAAATGCCAACTGAAAAGTAAGACAGGAATGAGATACAGCAGGGGTCAGAATTATTGGTTTTACATCTGACGGTAGCCAATCTAACAAAAAGTTATGGAAATGCTTAGGAATTTCCGGAAACAGAAACAATCTTAAGTGCTCTATACCCAATTCAGCTGACTCTAGTAGAAAGCTTCGGGCATTTTCAGACGCACCACATATATTTAAATGCATAAGGAATAACTTCCATGGTAAAGTGCAGGTGTACTATAATAGTGATATTGTTGATTATTCATTTTACAGAAAAGTGTATGAACATGAATCATCTACTGAACTTCCCGGTATGAAAGCTTGCTACAAAGTGACCTCTGCTCATTTGGATCCTAATTCATTCCAACGAATGAATGTAAGACTCGCAATGCAGCTGTTCAGCAGATCTGTGGCTAATGAAATAAAATTTTATCGGAATATTAATGCAGAGGGGTTAGAAGGCAGTGAAACAACGGAAAATTTCACAAGGGACCTAAACTGCCTGGTTGACGCATTAAATTCATTCACTCCTGCACAGGCACTATATAAAGGATCAGAAGCACATACAACTTTAATAAAATGGCATGCTGTCCTTAGAGATAATCGAAATTCCTTCGCTTCAGAAAAAACTCTGGAGTCCTTAAGAGTGGCTTTAGAAAGTACTTTAGAAGTGTCCGAATATTTTACAAGTACGTTTTGACTGGAAAATTTAATCAAGATCCCCTAGAACGCCATTTTGGTATATTTCGGTCGTTCACTTGTGATGATCATCCCTCCACTGTGGATTTTCTGCACTTACATACGCTGCAATCAATTTACGTACCATCAAAACTTGCTTTATTTTCGGGCAAGTGAATACAGTACTTAATCTCCTCTGACGTCTTTTGTTAATCATATGTATGTAACATGCATTTTTGTTTCTTATGTAGTTAGTTATGTAAGCAACGCGAGCATCTTCCGCGCCGTCTCAAACGTTACCACTGCCATCTAGGCGGTGGACCACGGCAACTCAGGGAGTGCGCACACTATTTCTTCTATACGCTCTGCCTGAGTTGAGCAACAGACACACTTCCTTATCGTACTACTGTAAGGTGCACGTCCTTGAGGCGAACACTCCTGGATATCGAGATCAAATTAAAAAGGAGGCTTTTTTTCTTTACTTTTCCTTACATTCGATCACCTGCAATAAGGAGCAAGTCAATACACTTGCTTTACTTGAGAGCGATACAGTTTCCCGCGCCGTGATATGAAATTATCAGGTGTGTGAAAGCTTGATCGTGATGTGATGTGTGTGCGCGAGGGGCGTGGGAAAGGGGGACAGAGGAACACGCACGCGTTCATCTAAATGTAAGAAAATATACATTCGTATTAATTTGATTAGGCAAATGACTTCCGTCTCTAGATCAACGTGTAATTAGTGAGGATCTCCTAAGATTTGCAAGCCGATGCTCAAATTACGAGCAAATATCATATAAGCCTAACCAAAAATTATATCCAAAGTAACTATATAACCAAAATTATATTTTTTGTTATATAGTGTCACTTTTCTACCATTTCTGTTTAACGCGACGATCAGGTGACGATCAGGATTGATAATAATTACGTGTATGAAATTGACGAAGGGACATTCACCAAACACATCCATGAGCAGGCCGTGAATCAAACCCGGAAACTTTGGTGGCAAGATTGGAAATCGACTACGCAATGCATTCGGCTATCGAAGGGAAGTCCATGCTTCTCAGTGAATATCAGGGAATCTAAACATTCCCTCCCCCTCCTCCTTTTGGTTGTGTTGATTGTAAAGATTCAAGGTCTTCTTGCATCGTGTTCAAGCGGTAAGCAGGTGGTAGGTGTGGGTGGAAGGGAAGCCTCGGACATGTTTTCTTAATAGCCAGGACTGCATTCGGTAGCACAGCATTATCAGATTAGACGCAGCATTTCACTTTGAGGTGGCTGTACTATTGACTCTCTAATGGAATGTTATTTGAATACGTATCAGTGAGTTTGCTTCAAATCCTCTTGAGTGAATGTACTGACTAACGTGATCTGTCAGGCACATTGCACCCGATTTTGCAACCGTTTGTAGTGTAATTATTTTAATAATGTCAGAATATATCAATATTCATAAGAACACATGTGTAATCCTGGGCTGGGTACTGTTTTATTTCTATAATTTAAAAATGAATCCTGGCAAACAGCCTGAATAGACGTTCATTAAAAAATAATAAGCCAACTGCTGTGGCTAAAAGATTATCTGAGCCCTTATTTGGCATTCGTCGTAACATAAGAAATACCAAATGGTTTAGTAACCTAGATCTTGTCGAGGAATTTAAACAGAAAGAAATGGTCCTACATCGAAAACAAAATAAAGGCAGTTGCTACCAAAGGGAAAAAAATAATACTAAATTTTGCATTTTGATTTTTAAGAGAGAGCTAAAAATGTTGTAATTCGATGAAAGGTTGATTTAAAAAATATAAAAAAATGGTTTTATTATGGTTACTTTTTACATTGGGCCGATCGAAGGTTAAGTTATGGAGCTGTAAAATTTAATAGTTGTCTGCATGTTAGGGATAATGGTGCTAAATTTGCATGCAATGTTATTTAGACATTATCCATTGTCTAGTGCTTTAAACTATACTTACTCTAACTACGTTTCTATAGAGCATCTCTTCTGTCGCCTTCAAGTGAATACATTGTTGGGAATCAACCCCACGATAGATCTGTGATTTCACTACAGATCCGCTGTTTTAACCTTGAAGTAGAGTAGAAACACAAAAGCCGTTCTCTCGAAACGCAGTGTTACAATAATTGTAGTTTCAATCGCTAGACAAATGTCCAATAAGTACTGCATGTTACTGTAAAGTTTACTCGACGCGAATGATTGAAGTTCTGCAATTGAACGGATCAACTTTGAGTGCCATGGCAATTTCCAAAAGACACAATCAGACGAAATTTGAGAAACGATCCGACATATTCTCAGTGAAAATACACATGAGGCAACGCTAATGTCAGCCAAAGGTAAAGCAAATAGTTGCCAGCAGCACAATAAATGTATTTTGATCACTGCACGAAGCCCAGTTAATAATGGTCTCATGTCGGGAATAGTTCTGTGAAACTTGAATTTTGTCCACTTCCCAGAATACTACTAGCAGTGCAAAATCTCAAAACTCCTAGCCCCTCCCCGCGGTGCTTCAACCCCAGCTCCCCCAACATCGATTTCGCAGACTCTTAGTTCCTGACCTGTATCTCCCTAAACAAAGGTCTCAGGCAGATAGTGTTTTGTCTTAATTCTCATTAGATGAGCAAGAAGGCAGGTTCTGTTTATTTATAATAGTGTAGTTTTGCCGTAATTTAAAAAAAAGTAATCTCCAAAAAGTGAAAGTTTTTAAGTACATTTGAAATTTTATCTTTTGTAAATTTGGAAGAAATTAAATGACAGGAAATTGTTCGAATGAAAGTTGTAGCCTAATTCATAAGCTCAATTAACTCTTGTATTAATTCTCTGAATCTGGTTCTACATTAGTGTTGATTTAACTATACTTATTTCTAACACTGCGTTTGGAGAGAGCACTCTCGAAGTTCTAAAGAAAAGTGCACTCTTGAAACGAAGTGTTATAATAAGTATAGTTAAAGCACTAGAAAATAGATAATTTCCAACTAGCATTGTGTGCTAATGCTCCTTATTTTACAACTTGCAATTTTTTCTCAGAACACCTCCTTATCTGGTGAAATTCATGAAGCAAATAAACCGTGTATAATAAACAATCCAACAATGGAAAGGTGAGGCTCGGAGCGATTAGAAACATTAGATTTTTAGACCTCTTTTCAAAGGAGCAAGGGAGATATGATAATAAGATTAAGTATTTATGCTTAATAACATAAAATGCGGTATTAAAAATCCATTACATGAAAAGTACAGAGGTTAGAAACCTTCTATTCTTCGAATAAAAATACCAAAAGTGAGTAACAACTGAATTGCAATTGCAGAAGGAAAGAACATTTATTGAAAACTGGATGATCATTTGACATCGAGCATTGTTCAGTTTTAGAAAGAATCACCAGCGAAGCGAACAAAGAGGATTTATCTTAAATCGAAGAATGGAAGTACGACCAGAGTGCATGAGAGGGAAATGTAGTTTTATTGCAAAAGAAAAAGAAATACCCTGAAAAGAGTAAGTAGAGGATAGATAGCAGCGAGACGAATATCACAAGCAAATTAACTTTCAGACAGTTGAACTATGGTCTTCAGGTAGAAGTGACGACGAACCAAACGTCATCTCGAACTTCCAACCTGGATCAAGTGGTCCACATAGTCCAAAGAAAAAAAAATAACTCCTCAAGATTCAACTAGTCCCAGATTTATTGCAGCATTGAAAGAAATGCAATGTAACGGGGATGCAGTCTGTAATTTAACTACTGCTGCTGAAGCACTAAATCAAGAATTAAATTATTTAAATTTTAACAGATCTGTCGCTGTTGTTAAAGAACATTCTTGGAAACGCCCTAAAGTGTTTCGTGACACAGACATTAATGCCGATATGGTACATTGAGATGGAAAGATACTTCTTTCAATATTGACGAATGAATTAGCAGATTTATTGTCAGTTATCATCACATAAAATGGAATAGTGCAAACACCTGAAGTGCTAGAATTTTAATAAGAACCGTAGTGAGAGCAAGGAAATGCTGAATACCATATCCTAGTAGAGTAGGTACTCAGCAATAAAGTAGTGTCACGGACACTTCTGGTGTCATATTAACAATGGACATATTTCAAAGAACGGCTGAACGAACAGACTGTTCCAGGAAGGCACACTGTGATCCAAGGTGAAGAATGCTGCCAAATTGCATTAATACAGAATGGATCACAATTGTGATCACAGAGACCACTGCAGTGTTGTACGTGTTTTGGAGGGAAAAAAAGGGCGACCTGAAATGTGTGCAAATAAAAACCAAATTGATATATCTAGATCTGTCCAAATTTATGACAGTGTGAATCACTGAATGCTGTTATATAAATATGAACAACTATGGATGTGTTCCATTACATTGTTCATGGTTTAGCGTTTAAAGATATATTCAATCACACATTCCAAGCAAGGAAGCATGTCGAGAGGAGTTCCTCGGAGGTACCTATTAGAACCAGGGCTGTGTATTATGTATCTTAACAATATGGATCATTTTTTAAAATAAGTTAAATAATTTGATTAACATTGATATATAGGTATATATATATATATATATATATGTATGTATGTGCATATATGAATTATCATATTACAATTTCAGATTCTTTACATGGCAACATCCTTGTATGGACCAGCCTTGGCTTTGAATCAAGGTGAGCGAGCGGACATTAAATAAATCACTGGCATCCGAAGACAAGTGCCGACCTCCGTGGTGGAATAGTTAGCACAGAGCGTACCACGGAAGAGGTTCCGCGTTCGAATCTCGACCTTGGCATGGGTATTCTTTGAGAGTGTTCCTATTCAACATATCATTCACGCTCATTTTCGCGTTTAGCCAAAAATTCAAGAAGTGACGCTAAGTAACAAAAATCAAATCAAATCCTAAGTCCATTGGTTTATTGGGCAGACACAGCAGCCTTATCATTATGTCCCAATGCCCATTTCCAGCCAATATGAACAGAAAATTCCTTCACGTCCACATAAATTACATGTCCTTCCTTCATTGTACAGATTTCTTACCTTCAGGATTCTCGTGAAGAATATTGTAAAATCTCTTTTTTTTCATTTCCTATGCTTGCCAAATACCGCACCCATTAAAATCTCTTGACTAGATTATTGGAATAATATTAGCGAATAAATATAAATTATTTTTATTCAGTATTTTTTGGCTTTCTTCCCTCGGATGCATGTCACTTTACATATGTGGGGTTAATTTGACCCCAATGCAATTATGCATTGAAAAAAGTACGACAGAGTAAATAGTTCAGCTAATATTTTTTATTGATCAATAATTTCTCTGAATATAACATAGGGAACAATTACCCTTTTATTATTATTATTTAACCCCCCGCAAAAAAATAACAATATATTGACAATTCACTGTTCTACATATTAATCGTAGTTACACTTTGCTCGCAATTATCAGAACTTCAGTTGACCTGAGAAACAGAATTTTAGAGATATCACAATACAACACTAAATATTTTTTTCTAGAACAAATAAATTTAAAATAAAAAAAAAGAAGAAGAATGTGCCGGCCTCTCATGGGAATTAAATACACCTCACTCGCATTCTAAGCACACCACAATCACACTGCTGTGGACCTTGCACACAAGTTCCCCACATCTTCTGCAACGTTCTGTCGTCTTCCTGTCCTCTTGTCTTGTGCAGACCTGGCATCTTACTCTTTTCTTTGAAGATATATCCTCCAGTCCCTGTGCCTGCCTTACTAAGCCGCAAAGTTTCATTGCCTCGGTTACTGGTTTCTTCAGGTTCAAGCTTTGGTACCTCCCCCGCATGTGAGGAAGAATCAACTCATTCGCCAACTCGATAAGGAACAGACGGCGTCTGTGACAGACGCCTGAATGGTAATCAGAATGCTGTGACAAGTAGCATGTGTATGCATTGAACGCCTACATTGATTACATTATAGAAGAGGGCCATTGACCATCGACGTGTCTGTCTTCTGCAGGTGTATGTTTGAACCAGTTGGTCAATGGCGTCCACTCCACACTTTGTTTGGTTGTAAAACTTTATGATTTCTGGCTTCATCTTAGAATCATCATCATCAATGTGTATGTCATGATGCATGGTGTTGAGTAGAATGACATTCTTGTTTTTCTTCGGCATGTAGCTCACCCGGGTCTCATTTTCATGGAAGGCAAATTGTGATGTGCAAGGCTGTATTGTCTTGATATTGGTAAGTGCAGGTGGGATTTCACGTTTGTTTTTCTTTACTGTTCCAACAATGGTTACATTTCGTAACAGGAGATCGTTAGCCAAGTCATAACTTGTGAAAAATTGGCCAGTTGTGATATTTCTTCCAGAGTTCCGCAGTGTGTAGCACAGTTTCGTCACGACGTTGCTGGCGAGGTTCTTTTGAACTGGCTCTCCTCGCTGTCGTCCCAAGTAGATTAGACCGTCTTTGGCGTAAAAGGTATCAACATCTCACAACCAGAAGACCTTGATGCAGTATTTGGCCGGCTTACTCGGCATGTATTGCACGAACTTGTATCTCCCATGGAAAGACACTAACTGTTCATCAATCGTAAGATAGGCATCGGGTACCATGATTCTGCGACAGTTTTCGATAAAAAGTGTCCAGATATATCGAAATGCAGCCATGTGATCAGTCTCCAGACGTGCAGCGCGAGTACATTTGTCATCAAATCGGAGCAGTCTTCTGATGTCTTCGAAACGATTTACTCCAAAGGTTGCTTTGTACTTCGGGTTGGAGATTTGTTGAGAAAAAGCTCACGAACAGAAACATCCCATCTTCTCTCAGTCCCCGCGATAAGGAGGATGCCAATGAAAGCCTGAAGCTCTTCCAATGTTAGATCAGTCCACTTTTTACCAGATTTCACTGCGACTCTTCTTCCCTCTAAATTCGTGCACTGTACAATTTCCTCAAAAATGTTTGAGGAAATGAACAAGTCGAAGCTTTCTTTTGGTGTCGTCAAGACTACAGACCGCGGCAGACCTGCTGGTTCTCGTATGATGTTGTGTGCAGCAGTCTGATAAGAGCTTGACGGCTTGCTTTTCCACTGAATTCCATTCTTTGAGATCATGCCGAAAGGTTCTTGGTCATCTGTTGCATCATCCTCTTCACGGTCTTCACAGCTTATGTCTGATCAACATCACTGCTCTCTTTCGGAACCTCTTCCGCTTCTGTAACACCATCCTTTTCGTCAAAGCTGTCCGTGTAACTGGCAACAACATCATCATCTTCTTCTAGCAGCTCATGAATTGTATTCAGTGTTAATCCTCTTGTGGTCATTACTGTCAATGTCACTTTCAATGTAATACACAGACGCTTTTGGAGTGATACAAAACAGCATAAGAAAGTATCTGGTCACAAACACAATTCGACGACCTACCAGACGCTGTCGGCAACTCTTCGTACGCAACATTGAAATCTAAACGACGAACCGTAGAAATACCGACCGACTCACACGCCGCCTCGTTACACAATAACTGGTGGCTTGTTTCTCCTCGATCCGCACCAAATACATCTGCGCATGCGCTCTTTGCAGTGAGTCATGGCAGGGTGGGAGGTTGACCTTGAGATGATTGCGATTAGTTTGGGCATAATTGAACATAATATGTAGGATGAATTTCCTTTTATGAATGTTTTCTTGCTGTTTTCAGGCTGGGGTCAAAATGACCCCACTCATGGAAGAGGGGTATTGTTAAAAAACGTTAAAAATATAATTTAAAATAAATTGTAAGAAATTTATTTATACAAGTTCCTATAGCTGAAGTAGCATGGTAAGATGTCACAGAAAATCAGAATTTTTTTATTTAGGTTTTATTATAATAGCAGGAAATAAACAGACAGTATGGTCAAAATGACCCCACACATGCATCCGAGGGTTAAGTATATTTGTTAGTTATTTTATTACTCTCTAATATTGTATAAGTATTTATGAAAGTAGCTTAATGTTTTCAAGTGTAGATTATTCATTAGAATGAATCAATGTTATAAATCTAGAAGGCAACAACTTAAGGAAACAGTTATAACCATGGGCGTATATAGTTCACGTAAGGGTGGGAGTTCACCTTTTGGTATGATGAGGGTTGTGCTATATTTCATAAGGAAAAATCCGGGACACTGCTGACCGGAAGCTTGTTAGGGAGCAGGGTGGGGGATGCTGGATCCGACAAAGTTGTGTGTATGTGCATATCTTATCATATTCTTTACACATAAAAAAAAAAACAACAGAAAAACACTTCGAAGTATATCATTAACTTTGCAATTCCATTTTGGTATCATAATGAACTAAGCTGCTATATCACAATGTCGAAAGTTTATTTGAGAACTGCGGACTGAACGGTGCGGACACTCAAACACTGATTGCTTACATTAAACGACTTACTATGCAATGGAAGAGATTTGAAACTGAAATTTAGTGCTGTTAGCAGACGGCAGCGCTATCGTGAAGTTAAATATCTTTGCAGCATCTTCTTGTAACGGGATAAATCTTGTATTATCGAGAGGGAGCTGTTCGATGTACTATATGTCCAGAAACTAAATGCTCGGTGGCTGTGACCAAATCTGGAACTAACGATGGTATGACAAATTATTTGCAACCTGTAACAATGCCCCTTCACATTTACAATACCTGAATTTTGTCACAGTAATGTAGACGGGACAGAATAAGTTGCCACAGAAGTCTAGCTCTGAGTTGCAGACTTTAAGTCCATTCCAGTTTGTAAAAATAAACTAGTGTACGTTAACAAAGTGTGCAACATTGCTGACGATTCTTAAGACAAAATTTGAAGTTAGTTTGTTGGAGTGGTAAAGTAGTAAAGGCCTGGTCCAGTTATCTGAAGATCGCAGGTTCGAATCTCTTTTAGAAGCAATTATTTTATTTATTACGTAGAATTAGTGTATTGTTGACATTGATAAGAAGCAAAATACGATAAATCTAATTCCTCGTCGATGCCACTTAGGACGTGTTTTTCGAGTAGTTTCTCGCCGGACCCTGTGGCCGAGTGGTTAGCACATCGCGCTGCAACGCCAAGGGTTCCGGTTTCGAATCCCGCTCGGACTTAGTTGTTTGTGAATCTCCATTCATCAATTTCATTTTTTCGGCTTTTAAGTCGATATTTAGTTAGGGAAGGATACCAAAATATATACAGACAGATAGAGGGGAAATAATTTTACAATTCTACATTTGCTAAGTTAATGCAACAACATAATATTAAACATTATTCTACATACAGTGATCTGAAAGCTAGTATAAAGCAGGTGGTTCCTTAAGTACCAGGGGTGTGTGGATACTAGATAATAGCGTAGGAGGAAAATCTGTATAATTTTTAGCAGTAAGAGGTACCGATTCATTGATGAGGTTTTTATTTTGTTCTGTAACACTCTTAATCTCTTTACCAAGACCACTGATTGCATCGATAATAGGTTGGTCTTGACGTTTGTGTTGTTCGTAAAAGCCTCGATTCTCTGATTTCCAACCTTTGAAACGTTTGGACAAGTACTCTCGTAATTTCGAATTATCTACTATTTTATGTTTCGTCATATTTTTTTATTTTTTATTAATGCTTATTTTATATCATTTCAACGTTTAAAAAGTCGTTGATTTTATTTCTAAACTTACCATTGTTAGGTTTCCGAGTTATGTCGATAGTAACAAATCCAAAATCGTCGCTGTTCCAACAAGATGAACAGAATTTTGAAAATTTGGTTGTAATTTAAATCTCCTCCCACATAATCATCTGATACATGTTTCAAATTAGTATGATCTTGACGAAACAAACAGATTAAGTTTGTATTATCTCGTAGTAATTGTTTGGAAATTTTGGAATAAGTTTGAGCTAAATAAAAGAAGTGTATTTCTTTGTGACGACCCTGTGTAAAAAAAATTCTAATTTCATTCTGATTTTCCAGAATAACATCATCGAATACCACAACAGAATTGTTCAAACAATGGTCAAGAGGTTTTATTGTTGATGCAAATGTAGCTATGCCCAGTCCCTCGTACAGCTTCATGAGTTGTTGGTATTTCGGTTGTTTTAAACTTTTATAAAACACATACGAGTGTCTATTTTCCAATCTAGCTAATTGGGGGCAAGCAAGAAATTATCAACCAGCAAAGTGGTTTTTCCACACCCTGATGGACCTGCAATGAGGCATCTTATGTTATCAGGTAACAACTCTCCATTTTTTTATATTAGTTTCCACTACATCTGGTAAACGCTGTACCACATTCCATGTTGGTGTCAAAGAATCACCTCGTTTGCTTCTATCAAACTTTTGTCTGGCAGACCTAACCATTTCACATACAATTTATTATTTTTTTCTTCAATATTTTCTCGATTAGATATGTATCTCGATATCTTATTTTAAGTTCCTCTTCACAGAATCTCCCTTTCAATATTTTGTTATGATTATCTGTTATTATATATGTATTTCTATTCCCTGGTAAAACTTGAAACACTGAGAATAACTCGGTACTCCAATTTTTAGTAAAACCCTTCTCGAATAACTGTTTATATTTACTGACCCTTACCTGATCCCCTATTTTAAACCTTGGCTTCTTGGTAGTGTATTTATACTTTTTACAATAAACAGTAGAAATCAATCGTTGGTCATCAGATTTGGTTACCTCAGAAGGTTTCATGTGAATAGTAATGTGTACTGTATTGTTGTAATCATGAACTAGCTCGGGTAAAATTTGCACCCACATATAATTGCCTTGTAGAGTGAATTGTCTCCACATGCGATTTTTTAATGTCCTGTTGAATCGTTCTGCTATACTAGCTTTCAGATCACTATATGTAGAATAATGTTTAATATTATGTTGTTGCATTAACTTAGCAAATGTAGAATTGTAAAATACTTTCCCTCTATCTGTCTGTAAATATTTTTGTATCCTTCCCTAACTAAATATCGACTTAAAAGCCGCGGTAACACAAGTACCAGTCTTGGATTTTATGGAACAGCCCATGCATATTTGCTAAAGGTATCAATAACTGTAAGCATATATTTGTAACCATGATTTATCTTATCCAAATTTTTTAAAGTCCCCTTTGGAGAGGCCATCTCAATCAGATCAGCCTGAAACAAATCATTTATACCTTTTGTTACTACACTTAATCGCTTATAATTGCGATGGGCTGGTTTGTGTAATTAATGAACTAATTCTTGTCTTGACATCGAGTTCTAAGTGAGAATATCGCATAAAATGGATTGTCCTCAGGGTATAACCGCTTTATGTCAAATACTAGCTTGTCACCAACTTCAATATGAAAAACTGATAATTGTTCGTAGTCATGTACTTTATATTTATTCGTAGACTCATCCCAGTATGCAATAGGTATTTGAACTGCCTTGTGTATACCATCTTTTCGCACTATAGTAAACTGAGGAACTTCAATATGTTTTCCATGTTTTAGAAAACTAAACTTCAGAAATCGTAAACTACCATCAACAAAAAATTCATGTACCTGAGTGTACGGATATAATTTGTAAACATTGCCAGCATTGGCGTACGTCCAGTGCCCTCGAGCATTTGGAACATTTTGTAACCTAACAATTTCCATAGAATAAAATTGACGAGCATCTACGTCATCTAGTCTGCTTAATACCGGTTCCAAGTGTTCGTTGATAGTACGAACCAACTCATCGTAGCTAGGTTTGATTTTTACATCAACATACAGTTTTTAATATTCCTCTTTGAGATCGTGAAGTTGAGTAGCAAAACCTGATAAAGCAGATTCTTGACTTGCTTCAAGAGTAGTACTTTGTAACGTAATATTAGAAATAATCTCCTGTATATTTTCTACAAGTTTCAATTTAGAACTCTGGGTAGCAAGATCGTGTACTTGACTTCTGATTTCTGTAAATAATGCATGTAGTTCGTTAATTATTTGATTGTTGGGGAGACTAGCAACAGTTTCTCCGATTTGCGCAATTTCTGCTTGAATATTTTTGATATCCTCAGATTTTAAAATTCGATGTACTGCTCTCCTCATAGCTTTGATTTCCTGAGAAGTAGGCAAAGCAGCTACAGTATTCTGAAGTGTGATAAAAGTTAATTTTATAGCATCGAGTTCTGTTGCATCAGCTGCATTTTTCAAAATTTCTTGCAGTTGCGTTATGTCATCCTGCGTAGGTGTAGACTGTTGCAGTGTCTCTAATTTGCTCTGAATGTCGTCAATAAGATGATTGAAATGCGATAATTCTGATTCAGTATTCAAGCTTTCAAGCTTAGTAACTTGCTGTTGAACTAAAGCTAGAATATCAGTAATGCCAGGCAGTTTTGATTCCAGAGTTTCCTGTAAACTTGTTAGCTTATTTCTCATAGTTGCCATAGTATCTTCTGTGTGAGCTATGGTACCTTGTATCTTCCCAAAATCTTCACAAGTCTTCAACTGTAATTTGATGCCCACAACGCTCCGAGCAATAGCATTTAATTCAGAAGATGAAGGTAAATTATTGATAAAATCTTCCAATGTCTGTAGTTTCGATTGAACTTCTGTTATAGCTGTATGCAATTCACCTGTCTGTAATTCAGATTTGATACTTTGCAATGTAGGAACTTCGAAAGATTGAAACTGTTCTTGGAATTTAGCAATACTAGCATTTACCTGCTCATATTCTTCTTGAGTTTTGATATTCTGGATGATGGTTTGCAGTTCGGTACGAATACTATTTGCCTGGTCATTTAATTGCTGTTGCAGCTGTTCGGTATTAGTTCTCTGGATTTGTTTAAATTTATCAAGTTATTTTTTCAAGTTGGCAATATTCTCTTCTAAGTTCTGAAGATTATCTATTGAAGCTAAATTAGTATATTTCTCCAGCAAAGATTTAAGTTCTCCATCAATTTTTACTATAGGATTAATTAGTTGAGTTTGAAGATTTGTAATCTCTGCTTGAATATTTAGATTTAGCGAATTCTGTAATATGAGTAAATCTGATTTCAGTTTCTTTAGACGTGCATCTAAACTAGCAATCTCGCTGGAATTATCTGGAATCTCCTGTCGCCATCTATTACCAAATATATCCATGGTTTTTTGTTTTTAGGTATTTTATATATTAATAAGAGGATAGATTATTGTTATTTCGATAAACAGAGGAATAAATTTATCATATTCTCCAATTATCTCAGCATACAAAAATTCACCAGTTTCCACATCATGAGACGTATCAGGAAGTAATGTACTATGTTTACTTCTATTCAAATTTCGACCTATGTGCAAAACTACCGCATTCGGTGAAGAAACGTTTATTTGAATTTTCCCACTAACAGGTAACTTATATGATGATAAGTTATTATTAAATACAAATAAGTGCTTTCCAGTATCCTCGTCAACATGAGACCAAATACTATTCAAGTGAACGAGAAGTAACCCTTTCAAGTGATGATAAATTTCTCTCAAGACATCCATGTTTACTGGAATTCTCTCTACAGGCTGATTATGTTGTTGCTTTTTAAACCCAAAAATATTCATGACGTTTTATTTTATATTAGCTATTTTTTATTATATATAAAATATATATTTGTACTAAGTATAAAAAATTAATAAATACATCAGAACTCAATCTGATCGAAATTACTATGAAAAAATCACTTGATACACTTTTTGAAACTTAAAAATAATAAATAGTATGTAGCTTTAAAATAAGTTAAACGCTCAACTTTTAACACTGCAACAACACATCCGTACTCTTCAAACACTCTCACGATACTGACTGATCTGTAATGCAAAAACCCTTTAAGTAACCTAAACGCGGATGAAAACATCCGAAACAGTAAGTCAATCAGAAGACACCCATTACGCCATAACTAACAACACGCTAGATACGGTTCTGCGTAATAACTTGTTGCGTAAACATTTCGCAATAGTTTACCTTACGAGCCATCGCAATGTTGCGTAGTGTTGCGTAATGTTGCGTAATTTAACCCGAAAGAAATTATGACACTCGTACGAAGTATGAGGTGAAAAACACAGATTTGCAATAGTATAAAATCAACAAAAACATCATCAAAATAGGTTTTCCATTGTAGTTAAATTAATAAAAACAATAGGCCTCGTACCAAGTGTGACTCTGAACCGCTCAACTACCTCTATTGTGGAACCCTTGGAAAATAAATTAAAGAAAGTTATTGAAGTGTTAGTAACACAGCAAGAAAGCAGAGCCGTTAAGAACAGTGAACATGTAGTGCACCACATAAAATGACTTAAGTTAAATGAGATGAAGACGACAATGTTTAGCTTAGACGTGAAAGGTATATTCATGAGCATCAAGAGGGGACACGTTTGGACATTGTTAAAAAGAGAATGGGAAAATATATTATAGGAGAATGGGAACATTTGGAATAACGGTTACAGTATAATGTGGGATAAAATAATGTTAATGAGTGAAGGACTAAATATAGGTTCTAGCCTAAGCCCAGCATTGGCTGAAGTGGTTATGAATGAATGGGAAAAGAAAGTGATAGAAAAAGGAGGTGACAAAATAATTCCTCTTTGCAGATATGTGGACGCTTGTTTTGGCATATGGAAGGGAAAAAAAAGGCAGCTCGAAAATTTTTGACAAAGAAATACAAGATGAAGAAAGAGGGATATTATTGGAACTCGAAATAGAAGAAGAAGACAAGTTAAGCTACCTAGATATAATGATGAAAGGGAAGAGAAAACAAGAAATTGAAACCGCTAGGCATCAGAAGAAGTGTGCAGCAGGGGTATTCTGCCACAAAAGAAGTGATGTAAGTGAGGTGACAAAAAGAAATTTTATAAAGAATATGGAGGACAGAATAAAGAAAATATGCACGATAGAATGTGAAAAAGAAGGCAAAAAAATTGCGTATGGAAACAGCTGGAAAAGAATGGCTATGAGAAGGAGGATAGAGTGGACATAAACAGAAGAAGGAAGAAAAGTGGCAGGGGAGAATTGGAAGAGAAAGAGGAAGAAAGGAAAAAGAGAGAAGGTTTGGAATAAGGAGTATGGGGAAGACCACAGAGAATATATGAAAAGTGCTTAGGAAAGCGGGCATTGAAACTTACAGGAACGGAGGGAGAAGCATCTTAAGAATAGCGAAGAATGCAAACAAGAAAAAGGAAAACAGTGGAGAGGAAGAGGAAGGGATTATCTACGAAGTGAAATGTAAAGAATGTCAGAATGTATACATAGGAGAAACGAAATAACGCTGAAAGGCAGGTTGAAACAACATAGGGATGATGTACGACTTAAGAGAGATAGAAATGCGATAGAAACAGGACATGACATAGAGTGGGATGAGGCTAAGCAGATAGGAAGGGAGAAGAGAATACTAGTGAGAAAATGGAAGGAGGCGAAGGAAATAGAGAAGAAAGGTGAAGAAGACCCAAGGAACTGGAATGGGGGACTGAAGTTAAACAAAGAATTATAGAAGGTGTTATAAAGAGTGGAAAGCACAAGAGAGAAAGAGGAGAGATGAAGGAAGAAGAGTGAAGGAAAAAGAGCATGAGATGAAGAGTCCAACCACATTCTAGATGGAAGTAAATATGTTTAGCTTTTTAGATGAAAGTACAGTTGACAAGGGAAAGCCACCTGCTAGAATTTCCAGAACAACATTCTAATAGTCTGGAGGGGAGTAATGTTTGTGTATATATATCGTCCTGTTTTTGTACTTTTTATTACATTTGTACTTGGTGCAGTGTCTGAAGAAGACCTTGCTAGAAGGTTGAAACGTTACGTTTAGTTTATGTTTTATAATAAAATAAATTACTGCCTTTGTCAGCATATTTACTTTTTCTTACAAAATGTGGAAAGCCATGTGAACGAGACATACAGTTCTTGCTTTGCATATCACGTAAGATCAAGAAACAGTGGAACGTTAATGTGGTAATTCTTAGAAGCCACGTCAAAAATTCGACCTTTTATTAAAAAAAAAATATTTTGTTGAGCTATGAATAGAATTTCAATTTCTAAAACGAAAAGTAGCTTAAAACATATTAGGTTATATGAGTCGACATATTTAGTCCAACTCTTAACATTATAATTGTGTTGTAAAATCTGTACCTGTATATAAGAATCCGACTTAGGGACGGCACGGGTTTGAGTTCTCGACCTGTGTATAGGACCGGTAGCCAACCAGCATCGTGAGGAAATTGGGGAGCTAGTAGTCAGTAGCGAAACCCGGTTTCGGAAATCCTAATAACGGTGAGGGTTCGACGTTCCGACCCCACGTCACCCAATTACCGGTTGAAGTTCTCCACACCTCAATGTCGGATTCTGGGAGGGTGGCTGGCAGTCGGGAGATAGGCCAAGGTCTTTCGAGGGCTGTTACGCCATGGGTTATATATTATTTATTTATTTAAGATGGAAAAATCTAAGGTGCTTTTCGAAATTAGCAGGTAAAATCACGAATTAAAAATGCATATGCTGTGGTTACAGATTTTTTTAAAAAAACTCACTGTCTGAATGCTGATTCGAACACACACACATGTTGGTGCCCCATTGGCAACTAAAAAAAAATATGTAACCAGGCTCGAACACGCATCCTTCAGAGCATAAAGCCGTAACACTGACCACATTTCTTATTACCTGATTTAACTATTTACAGCTGAGTGGAACAAGCTTATTTCATGATTACATTTAAAGGTTATTGCATACTAGGATACAGTACATTTAAGAATTTCATATATACAATGCTATTTTTGGTTGACGACATAGTTTGAAATATGTGATGTAAGTAATTAAGAAATTGTGCGTGAAAGTCAGGTTGCTTATAGGTGGATGCAAACCAAGCATTCATTCATTCATTCATTCATTGTTTTCTGCCTAATTGGCAGGTTTTTCACTGCAATCTCCAGCTTTCCCTGTTCTCTGCCTTACGCTTCGTAATAGCATACGACCCAGTTAATTTAATATCATCCATAAGCTGATATCTCTTTCTTCCACGGACTTTTCTTCCTTCAACCATTCCCTCCAAGGCATCTCTTAGCAGGCAGTTTCTTCTTAGACAGTGTCCTAACCAGTTTCTTTTCCTCTTCTTGATGGTCTCCAGTGTAGATCTTTTTTCACCAACTCTTTTCAGTACGGCTTCGTTTCTTACCTTGTCCGTCCATTTTACACGCTCCATTTTTCGCCATGTCCACATTTCAAAAGCTTCGAGTCGTTTCTCTTCATTTCTTCTCAACGTCCAGGTTTCTGCACCATATAGTGCTACACTCCACACAAAACATTTCACTAATCTCTTCCTTAGACCTATGTCCATGGGTCCACAAAAAACATTTTTTCTTCTATTGAAAGCTTCTTTTGCTATTGCGATTCTCATTTTCACTTCTTGGTTGCAGCTCATGTCACTGCTTATAGTGCATCCGAGGTACTTGAAGCTATCCACTTGCTGGATTCTTTCACTGTTTGCTCTCACATTAATATTCCTTGGTTTCCGTCCTATAACCATTGCCTTTGTCTTCTTTACATTAATCTTCATCCCATACTGCTCACAGCTGCTGTTTAACTCTTCTAACATACTATTTGTGGTTATTTCATCCTCAGCGAATAATGCCATGTCATCAGCAAATCTTATGCAGTTTATTCTTCTTCCTCCTAATTTGACACCTCCTGTGCCCTGGAAACAAGTTTTCACTATATCTTCTAAATAAATATTAAACAAAGTAGGTGATAGGCAGCATCCTTGTCGTACTCCTCTTCCAATTTCACAGCCTTCTGTCATTTCGTCTCCTGTTCTCACTTTAACTCGTTGATTCATGTATAGGTTGCTTAGAAGTCTTCTCTCTTTCCAATCTACACCAATTTTCTTCAGAATTTCTAAAAGTTTAACCCAATTCACTCTATCAAAGGCTTTCTCCAGGTCTACAAATACTACAAACACCTCCTTTCCTTTCTCTAAATATCTTTCCCCAATGGTCCTCAGTAAACCAATTGCATCCCTTGTACCTCTTCCTTTCCTGAAACCAAACTGTTCTTCCTCTAACTCGCCACTGACCTTCGAGTATAGGCGTCTGTTCAGAATTCTTAGAAGAATTTTTGCCGAGTGAGATATCAAACTGATTGTCCTGTACTCAGAACATTTT
Organism: Lepisma saccharinum; assembly: GCF_977018435.1. Taxonomy (NCBI): domain Eukaryota; kingdom Metazoa; phylum Arthropoda; class Insecta; order Zygentoma; family Lepismatidae; genus Lepisma; species Lepisma saccharinum. The sequence goes on along the minus strand of NC_139236.1, from coordinate 11,793,594 downwards.
CTGGCATTGCTTTTCTTCTGCAGAGGTACCAAAACAGTCTCCGTGAAATCTTGTGGCCAATCCCCTTTCTCATAGATTTCATTGCATAAATGCAGTATTTCTCTTTTTCCATCTCCCAGGCATTTGATAAGTTCAACAGGAATTTCATCAGTGGCCGTTGCTTTCCCATTCCTCATTTCTTTGAGTGCTTGCTCAAATTCTTCATTCAGGATATAGTATCCTTTCTCATCGTCAGGCACGTCGTCTTCATTTTCTACATTCAGACTGTCTGGGCGATTCTCTTTCTGGTAGAGCTCTTCAACGTACTTTCCCCACACATTCGATATTCCTTTTTTGTCTGTGATTTCACATCCTTCCTCGTCTTCTATCATCCACATTGTTTTCCATTTCTTCTTTTGGAAGCCCAAGCAGTTTACTTCACGATACATCAAGTCATACCTTCCTCTTTTTTCCAGTTCTTCAATTTCTTCACATTTTTGTTTCATCCATTGTTCTTTTGCCCTGTCAGTTTCTCTTCTTAGCTGGTTATTCAGTATCTTGTAATTATGTCTTCCCTCTTCTGTATTTACATTCTTCCATTTTCTCCGTTCCTCCATTTTTTCCAGCATACTTTCAGTAATCCATGGTTTCTTTGCACTTTTCCTTTCCCTGTATCCTATTGTTTCATCCACTGCCTTCTGTAAGCAGCTTTTTATTCCATCCCACATCTCATCCTTATTGTTACAACTAGCTTTAAACTTATTATAGTTTCCTTGGAAATGTTCTGCAAATTTTTGTCTTTCGTCTTCTTCCCTTAGCTTCTCTAAGTGGGGTTTCTTGCTCACCTGGTTTTGGGTTATCTTCTTTGCCCCAATAATCACTGTACGCTGTTCTGTTTCAATCTTGGGCAATAATTAAAGGTGGGAAACAGAAGGTGATCAACTGCTATATTGCTCTCCGTTGTCCGATAGATTACACTCACGAGTTTTGAGACGTATTTCCAAGACGTACCAGTTTGTTGGTATTCACTGAGCTTTAGCACTAAGGTTTCAGGAAAGTAACATATTGAACATAGTGAGGTGTCTGCCATGTGCATGGCATGGAGTTTCACTCCGGTCAGCAGTATTTGATGCACTATAACGTACCACGCCGATCGTATCCTGGAGGGAAGATGTCTCGCGTGAATGTTTTTCCACACCGCAGGCGAACGAACTTCCGGGTGTCTTGCAACTATTTTACACGACTGTGGACGCTTCACGCATTTCTCTGTACATTTACGACACCAGCGGAACTGGCAGGGTAGGAGTTTGCAACAAGGCGTAGCAGATCTCCACTAAAGTATCTCGGAGGTACCTAAGGTTGTGGGGGAGGGTAGTAACGTTGATGGGGGAATCCAATTGTACTTGAGCCACGCAGTCTCGTAGGACATGACTAGTAAGGAATTCAGGGCGCTGAATTATCGTCTCTATGTCCGCTTGGACGCGGAGAGCCTAGCTCTTGTGTTCCACGTGAACGAGGTTCAAGCCTCCTGCAGTAGGTAAGTACAAGGTCTCGTTATTAACACGTAGAAGATGTCCATTCCACACGAACCAGTTCACTACACTCTTTAGCTTTGCTATAGAGCGCCCAGAATGACATGAATTGCGGGAAATATGTGAACTAAACGACACACCTCTGTGCCTAGCCAATAGAATCGACACAGTGCCAGCGTACGTCGTTGCCAAAGATCTGCTATCGTTCGCCCGCCAGAAATCAAGTACAGCTCACCGCTCACGAGAAGATCCCCAAATGAGGGTGACGGGGAGCAGGCGTGAAGGAAAGGATCGGTCCACTTGCAGATTTTAGGGGTAGCAGAAAGCCTTCCGCTGCGGCTTTTCGAATTGCGTGGGAGTTGATTTGCGTCAATCACGCAGAGCGTGTGTCCGCAGCAACAGTTTGCTGCTTTTCTTTCAGTGGCCAGAATACTTTTGCATTGCTTATCCTGTGCATTATTTAGACTGTATTTCAAAGAATTTTAAGTTAATATACGGGAACGACTTTAGGGTTACCAGTTGACAAACTTTAAAAGAGAAGGCATTTTTAGATTACAAAATGTTGTTAAATTTAGATGAAGACACACGTTTTGTGCTTACTGGTATTTTGGTGGGCTTATAGATCACACACCGCTGTAAAATAATTTAACACCGTTTCCGTATAACTAATAATAGGCCTCATTGTAGGCAAATGTCTTAATATTCTAATATTTATTCACTATACTGCTAATATTATACGGTTGTGAAGCTTGGTTTCTTACTTTAAAATAATAATATAAATTGACATGATGGGTTAAAACAAGGAGATGCATTATCTCCATTGCTCTTTAATTTTGCCTTAGAATATGCTGTTAGGAAGGTAAAAGAAACTAAAGAAGGACTAAAATTAAATGGTGTGACTCAGTTGTTATCATATGCAGATGATGTAGACTTACTGGGGGATGATGTGAATACAATTAAGAATAATGCTAAAATATTTTTCAAAACTGCTAAAGAGATAGGTTCGGAAGTTAACAAAGAGAAAACTAAATATATGCTTACAGGCCGAAACCAAGTGTTAGGTAATAATCAAAATCTAATTATTGATAACAACTCGTTTGAAACAGTTTCCAAATTCAAATACTTAGGAGTAATATTAACAAATGAAAATTATATTAAAGAGGAAATAAAAAGTAGGCTTAATTCAGGAAATGCATGTTACTTCTCTCTTCATAAACTTTTGTCTTCTCGTTTAATATCTAAGAAACTAAAAATTAAAATATGCAAAACAGTAATTTTGCCTGTAGTATTATATGAATGTGAAACTTGGTCCATTACATTGAAAGAGGAACATAAATTGAGAGTATCTGAAAATAAGATCCTTAGGAAAATATTTGGACCTAAAAGGGATGAGGAGACAGGTGAGTGGAGAAGGTTACATAATTTAGAACTACATAATTTGTATTCATGTCCAGATATTATTAGAATAATTAAATCAAGAAGACTTAGGTGGGCAGGCCATGTAGCACGAATGGGAGAGGAAAGAGGAGTTTACAGGATTCTTGTTGGGAAACCTGATGGTAAGAGACCTGTAGGAAGGCCAAGACGAAGATGGAGGGACAACGTTGAGATGGACCTAAGGGAAATCGGTAGGGATGGAAAAGAGTATATAGAACTTGCTCAGGATAGGGAAAGATGGAAGGCCTGTGTTGCTGCAGCCATGAACCTTCGGGTTTAAGAAGGCTAGAGAGTTAGTTAGTTAGTGACATTCTGCCTCGGATCTTTTTTCTTCCAGGCCTAAAGTCAGTAAACCGTTTTTGTAAGACGTCACTAAAACCACATTTGCATTTTGGCATGGTTGAGATAGCTGATCGACAGAACTTCAATTCTCCACTGCCATGTAACAACTAAGAGTACGGCAGTAAAAAATACTGTTTATTTCTGAATTCTGTCATGAAACTCAAATCAAAGTAAGCCGCGGCGAATTGCATATTCTTACCTATTGTAAGAAACTTGCTGCTCACCAAGAACCGCAGTAGATGTCATGTCACAAATGGTTTGAAATCAAAACCTCACGCGGCGTGGCGGTGATAACAGTAGAGACGCAAAGCTCCAACAATTTTTCTTTGTTCCAAGAAAAGTTTATTTTCTTTGCGCTTGCAAGTGTTGTATTTCTTTACTTTGAAATTGAAAACGGAAACAATATTAACAATTGTTTACAAATAACATTTTGTTACTAATCTTGAAGTTAAGCAGTTGTCTATACCACAAAAAATAGGATATTTCCAAATTTTCCTAAAAACCGCCCGGAACATATTTAGTACCCGAAAAACAGTATTTGTCCGGGTAAAAGAGAACTAACTTCTGGTAACCCTAAACGAATTGCGTTGCTGCACCGATTGCAGCGAGCTCACATGTGTTTTTCACTCAGGGTGCACACCCCCGACCCTAATATTTGAGTCGCCTGCTGCTACGTCACTTCAATTCCGTCAAGGATCTTCTCCTGAGAGGTCAGCTGTAGAAGCAACAAACGGAGTTTTTCTTCCTTTTTTGAGCGCGCTTTTTTCCGTGTGTTCGTAGGTGTGATTGAAATGTGATTGTGTTGTATTTCATTAAGCGTGGTGTGGTGTATATTTGTTTCATAATGTCTCATACAGAGAGACCTGTAGTACACAGCGAGGCTAGAAATATAATCAGGAACGTCATCAAGTTTTGTGTTGAAGAGAAAAGTTTGAAATCGTGGCCAAGGCGGATTAAGACGAAATTTTACCTGATGCGTAAAATTGATAGCATTAACTTGAAATCTTCGGTGAACAATAAACAGAACAACGTTATAGTTACGTCACAGCAAAAAAAATAGTAACCGTATAATGAGTAACGCTGTGTCTAGGAGTCCGAAAGTGGGGATCCAAATTTCATTCTAAGATTTATTTTCAGGTTAATATAGCAAACGAAAACTGTTCAGCTTTCTTAACATTCTCGTCTGTTTTCATCTGGGCCTATTTCAGGAATATGCCTAATCCTAAAGACCAATAGCACACTCCTTAATCCATCACTGATCGCGGCTGTTTCCAATGGAATTAGCGTCCGAGCGAGCTGCCGCTGCCACAGGAAAATCAGTTTCAACAATCTCTCGTATAAGAAGATAAGCGAAAATTACAGAACAGACGTTGTCTACCCCTCGTAAGGCAACGCGTGGTAGACAAAAAAGATCGTGATGGATGATATGGAACGATGCATTTTACGTGGACAGGTCCAGTTGTTGAATGAGAAAAGACCAATTGTTTATTTTGATTAAACGTACATTCACCCTACATATCTTGTTTGTAAATTTTGGTAGGTGGAAGGTGAGGGTGGGGTTTACTCAATTGGAAGTGTTTGGCTTATAGTACATGCAGGGGTGAGTGGTTTTATCCCAGGTGCTCTTCTTATTTTTAAAGCGAAGTCCACAACGGGAGATTATCACAATGAAATGAATGGAGATAATTTTTTAAAGTGGCTAAACGAACATCTGTTGCCTGGTTTACCTTCCAACAGCATTGTGTGTTTCGATAATGCATCGTACCACACGATGCCAGTGAATAAACCACCAACAAGCGCATCTCGAAAGGCTGAAGTACAAGAATGGCTAGGAGCAAATAATATTAGTTTTGAGGAGGACATGACAAAAAGTGTATTACTTTGTACTGTAAAATGACACCAACAAGAACCGCAGTATGTGGTAGATGATATATTAAAAGAACATGGTCACACCCCACTGAGATTGCCTCCTTATCACTGTGATTTGTCCCCGATAGAACTAATCTGGGTTATAGTTAAGAAATGAGTGGCAGAAACAAATATTGATGAATCAGCTGCAAAGATTGAAGAACTAGCAAGGCAAGCTTTTTCGTCTGTTACACCGTCAGAGTGGAAAAATTGTTGTGACCATGTGAAAACACTGGAGCGTGAGTATTGGGAGAGGGACGGGATTATGGAGCAGGAGGTGGAACGGCTAGTCGTGGAGCTTGACGTGAACAGTGATGATGATGAAGATGACGACACAGCACAGAGTGAGGACGACACCAGTGAAGAACAAGATGATAATCCTCATATGACTGGCATCGCTCCGTTACCCCCTTCCCCAACTGCACACATGTAACGGTGAGGTAAGTTATTTCATTTACATACTGCATTCTATTCTATTCTTTGCATATATCGTGTTTTCATTTGACATTACGAATTTCAGCTACATTTTATTGCTGCCGCAAGATATACCATTGCTTTATTTAATTAACATCTTGCAGTTTGTGCGTCGCTTTGTGAAGTGTTCTTTTTATGTTGGCCCGTGCCGAACAGGCTGCCTACTTGTGGCAACACCACTGTGCGGTAAGTCCAGCTACAATTTTGCGATTGCAGCGCGCGGCACTTCTTGTCATTTTGGTCGATCTATACATCAAGCTTGCGCATCGGAAATATTTTGGCTACAAGCTACATTTTTGAAAGAGCATACAAGTTAACAAACGTGACTCGTGATTGCAAACAGAGTTCGAGACTTATGAATTTGCATCACTGCTTTTACACCTACAATCCCTCTATCATAAGCTTGCCTCGTTCTTTGGACCCCCAGGCGGCATCAAAGCGCGCCGGTTTCCTTTGGAAACCAGATCCTCCCACACTGGAGAATATTGCAATCCTGCGACGCGTGCAGGGTGAGCATGCTGTCAACAGGCTGGACGTTGCCAAGTCACTTCATCCCCCAAGACCTTCTCTTCGCCGCCTTTCACAAACTCCGCAACAAGAGAGCGGTGTGAGGTGCGTATGCGAGTTCGTATTCTTGAATTGACAAGTGTATTTTTTTATCTAGTTTATTGTTATATCTTAGAAATATTACGGTAAAACGGAGTTTGTATCGACATGTGGCGACCGTGGTACACAACCGGAGTTCCAGATCATTCAACAAACCAAGGTAATCCTCAACCAAGCACTTCCGGAGCACCGAACGTTGAACAAACAAAGTCAGTTATTTGTGTGTAATGTGAACGAATATGTCGAAAAGAAAAAGCTAGGAAAAGGAGCCATTGCAGAGACAGCCAAAGTATTAAAGTTAGACAGAAAAGCCGTGCGAAATGTGATTCGGAGAGGTCCAGTCACACCAAAGAAGCCTGGAAATACGAAGAGAAAATTTAACAAAGTGGACGAGTTTACTTGTGATTTTATTAGACGCGAGATTTACAAGTTCTATAGCAAAGGACAGTCACCGACAGTGAGTGAACTATTGAAACTTTTAAAAAGTGTGTCGGACTTCCCTTATGAAGAAACAACGCTTCGAGAACTAATAAAAAAAACTTGGTTTTCGGTTTGGTTGCTTAAGGAAAAAGAATGTAATAATGGAATCGGCGAGAATTGTTGCTTGGAGATACCGGTATCTGAAATCTGAAGTCACATTAAATTCTCTTATTAAACGTTATAAAATGCTATGCAAGATTGGACGAATCAGATGATTATTATGATGTATTTTCGGGTCACATAAATAATGAAACACCATAATTAATTATCTGTGTCGATTTATTTATGTCACATGCTATCAGTGCAGCGCGTCGACTTCCCTCCGCCGCCCTCTTAAAGCATGGCAACAACGCGTTGCCTGGAGCTTTGTTGGGGTGGTCTTGCTAAGGAGGTCCTGGCTCATTAGAAGAGGGGCGGGCAGGGTACGATTCCAAAGGCAGCCGCCTGTGGAACCAATGAACGTGGCAACTAATAATATATTTGGATCATCATTATTTGCAGTGATTGCGTAAATATTACACCAAGTATTTATAAGGTAGTAACAACAGGGAAGTATCGTACGGGTGTGTGTGTGTGTGTTGGTACTTAATTGCAAGAGACAAGATTTTTGTACATTAATGTGGAGGCCTGAATGGACACGAAATTCCTTCGTTAATTTATGTACCGTGGCAACATCTGCATGGGACTTAACTAAAATTCTGACGTCATCAGCGTAGGCTAACACTTTTAGCGATTTCGACAGAATAGTAATGCCCTGTGACCGAGCTTCGAGTGAGGCAAGCAGGCGACGTAGCGAAATACAAAATGCTAACATTGATAAGGGATCACCCTGTTGTACTCCTGACGTAATACGAAGCGATTTTGTCAGGAAACCTTCTTCTTCTTCTTCTTCTTGAGGCGCTACAACTTCATGTATTGAAAGTTTTGGCCTTCTCAACAACATCTCTCCATTTTTTCCTATCCCGGATGCTCTTCGTCCAATTCTTTACTTTCATGTCTTTCAGATCTTGAATTATTTCATCTTCCCACCGTTTCTTTGGCCTTCCTATGGCTCGTGTCCCAAGTGGTTTCCATTTATATATTTCTCTTACTAGTCTTTCATCAGACATTCTATTTACGTGCCCAAACCATCTTAGTCTTTGTGATTTTATGAAATTTATGATATTTTCATTCCTGATTAACTTGTTGAGTTCTTCGTTGGTTTGTATTCTCCAATTTCCATCAGGTTCTTTTAGAGGGCCATAAATTCTTCTTAAGATTTTCCTTTCAAATATTGAGAGTTTCTGTTTACATGAGTCTTTGAGGGTCCAAGTTTCGCATGCATATGTGGTTATGGGTCTTATTATGCTATAATAAAGTCTCAGTTTTGCAGATTTAGATATTAGTTTACTCTTAAATAGGGCTAAGTTGGCGAAATATGCTTTATTACCTAGAATAATTCTCTCTCTAATTTCTTCTTCAATTGTGTTGTCGCCATTAACAACTGATCCAAGATATTTGAAAGATCTCACTTCTTCTACTCTCTCGTCATTTATAATTAGGTCTTGTAATCTGCTTTTACCTTTTACACATCTGAGATATTTAGTTTTCTGCATATTAGTTACGAGCCCCATGTTCAAAGCTTCACTTTTTAGTTCTTCAAATGTTTCTATTAATGTCTTTTTCGTCCTTGCTGTTATAAGGATGTCATCGGCATATGCAATACATTGTTTTAATCTTGTTGATATGTTTCCTCTCAATTTCATCTTTTTCAACACAGAGTCTATCACTATACTAAACAGCGTTGCAGATAAGGGATCACCTTGCTTGACTCCACCTTCTATTTCGAATTCTTCACTCATTTCCCTGTTAATTTTGACTCTTCCTTTATTGTTGGTTAAGGTTAACATAATTAGTCTGATTAGTTTAGATGGTACTTCATATGATTTTAAAACATCTATTACTTTGTTCCTGTGCACCGAGTCAAATGCATGGGTAAAATCTATAAACAAGTTGTAGAGTCCAATATTAAATTCATAGCTTTTTTCAAAAATCTGTCTTACTATGAATATATTATCTATAGTTGATCTATTGGCTCGGAATCCCATTTGATATTCGTCAAGTTTGTATTCAGTGCATTCCAATAGCCTTTTATTTAGTATTATAGCAAGTATTTTATATGCAATGTTTAGGAGTGTAATTGGCCTGTAATTATCACAATTTAATCTATCTCCCTTTTTGAAAATTGGGCACACTATACCTTCATTCCATTGAGTTGGTAACTTTTCATCATTCCATACACTTAATATCAGCTTGTGCAACTTCTGTTTCAATGTTCTTCCTCCATTTTTAATTAATTCTGGAGGGATGTTGTCTGATCCAGCAGCTTTATTTGTTTTTAGATTTTGTATTATGTGTGTTATTTCGTTCCACGATGGAGGATGTAGTTCTTGTTGATTATTGTCATTCTGTTCTATTGGTGCCTGCATACTTGTTGTTACATTATTATTAAGAATCTTTTTAAAGTATTCCTTCCATCTATTTAGGACTAGTGCTTTTTCTGAGATGATGTTACCTTCTGTATCTTTACACATCATTGGCGATACTGTTTGCTGTTGTTTAAAGGATTGTATCTCTTTGAAAAATTTTCTTGTCTCATTTTTCTTATAATTAATTTCAATTTGCCTTATTTTATCATTCAACCATTTCTTCTTCTTCTCTCTACACATTTTATTAGCTTCTTTCCTTTTTACATTATATAATTCTTGGCTGGCCCTGGTCTTTATTTGCATTGCTCTCCTTCTTGCTTTGTTCTTTTCTTGAATAATCCTTCTGCAATCTTCATCCCACCATTCATTTTTGGGGGTATATCTTTCTTTTTGTATAACTTCTTTAGCTGCCTCATTTATTGCATTCTGTATGTTACCCCAATCTTCGTTAACACCTTTGCTTCCCTGGAGATTTTTCAATTTTTCATGTAATACTGCTCGATATTCCTTCATTTTTTTCGGGTTTTGTAGGTTTGATTTATTCCATTTGCTTTTTGGCGAAGATTTTATCTTATACATTGCAGGAATAGTCTGTTTTAGGATTACTCGCACCAATATGTGGTCAGAGTCAATATTTGGGCCTCTTAAAGATCTTACATCATTTATCAAATCCTTTTTCCTGCTGTTAATCAAGACATGGTCTATCTGATTAATAGTACTTTGGTCAGGTGATATCCACGTTCCTTTATGTATTCGTTTATGCTGGAATTGGGTGCTCATCACCATCAGGTTATTTGCAGCTGCAAATTCACATAATATTTCACCATTCTTACTTGTTACATCATGTAATGTGTGCCTACCTGATATTTTACTATATATTTTTTCTTTTCCCAACTTTGCATTAAAATCTCCTAATATAATCATTATATCACTTTTTGGAACACTGTCTATCATATTTTGAATATTTTCATAAAAGTTTTCTTTTATTTCATCTTCTTTATCTTCAGTTGGTGCATATGTGTTGATTAGGGTTATATTGTTATACTTGCCCTTAATTCTCAGTTTACATAATCTTTCGTTGTAAGGCACAAATCCTATTATGTGATTTTGTATTCTTTTTTGTACAATGAAACCTGTACCAGCCAGTCCTCTTTTATCTCTTGCACCACTATAGAATACTGTGTAGTCCTTTTTATTTATTACACCATATCCACTCCATCTGGTTTCTTGCAGAGCTACTATTTCAATGTGTGTTTTCTTTATTTGTTCAGACAATTCTTGCATCTTTCCTGGTTTCAGAAGTGTCATTACATTCCAAGTTCCTATGTTTAACGTATTCCTAGTCCTTTTCACATGCTTTTTTCGGCATCCATGAATCTGTCCGGCTCTTCCTTGTTGAGAATTTTTAGCGGGTGGTATTTTTATGGTGCTAGGGTGCTGGCCTCGCGCCCAACCCCCATACCTTGGAGGACCAGGAATTTTCTTTTAGGGTTGTTTCCCTTAGGAAGATTGGCTTCTCTATGCCTATTGAGCTCCTCCCGCCCTTGGTTTTCTGTTAGGGTTTTCCTTCCCTTAGCCTTTAGAGATCCCTCTCTTACCTGCAAGGCAGCAGGGGCAGTGCTTATTTAATGGCGGCACTTACTCGCCATGTCTCAGTGTCGTCGCTGGATTTTTGTGGTTTTTAAATGAGAGTTATCCTGCCAGAAATAACTCTCTCCACATCCTGTTGACACTGACGCTCCTTGTCCGCAACTGCTTATTTGTCGCAGCTAGCCTACATATCTGTAGGTCGTTCCCCTATCCGCAACCTGGGGATGCGCTCGGCAGCATAGAGCTCTGCTCCTGGGAATGTTGCCCAGTACCGAGTTGTCAGGAAACCATTGATCTGTATTTTCGATTTGGCGTTGTTATAAACCCGTGCAGATCTGAGAGAAATGTCCCCCGTATTCCAAATTTTTGGAATACGTGAAACATGTAGTTTATGGTTCAGAGAGTCAAACGCACTTTCGAAATCCAGAGCTAGAATGGCTTGATCACGTGCACTTCTCTTATTCGATTACATCACGCAGCGTTTGCAGGACGGCATAGATGTTTTTCTTTTCACCCTAAACATATTGTGTGTCACCCACCAAGTTGACAGAGTGCGGCATTAGTCGTGCAAGCATACAGCGTGAGAATTTTATAGTCTGCGCACAGTAGTGTAATGGGGCGATAATGAGTAATCTCTGTGGGCTTTCCACGTTTCGGTACTAACACTATTATATCGGTCTTGGAAGATTTACCCATTTTATGTTGACCCATTAGCGTCCAAATGTTTGAAAGAAACTGGTAGGAAGCCCATCTACTCCAGGAGCGGAGAACGGCTTCCCCTCTTTCACCGCTTTATACGCTTCGTCTAAAGTGAAATCCGCATCCTTCTTAGTTCGATCAGCGTCTGAGAGTACTTTGGAGACTGCTTCAAAAACTGTTCGGAATTTGAGGTATCAGATTGGTTACGCGAAAAGATCGTCCCAAAGTGATCATATATTTTACTTTGTATGTCCTTGGGCGTTATGATTTTATTACCAACATCATCTGTGAGTTCAGTGTTGAATTGTAGTTAGTGTTGCTCACGGGACGGGACATGTCCCGTCTCGTCTCGTGTCTCGTCTCGAAAACGAGACGAGACAGGAGACGGGACGAGACGGAATGCCTTTCTCGTCTCGTTTTCGAGACGAGACACGAAACGGACGGGACGGGTTTTGAAAAGTCTCGTCTCGTCTCGAATGTCTCGAAAAAATAAAAGCAAAATTTTTAATCAGTTGCAAATACTTGTTTGCTTGGAATAAAATATTTGTTACGTTCCTAGTAACTTTCCTCACTCTTTACTCCTATAGCCGGGAGCATTAAGGCTCTAAGGGTCTACACTGAAACCTATCTTCAGGGTAGGTGCAGAACAAATCCAACCAACGTCGTGAAGTTTTAAGGAAATGTTTATTTACTGCTTGAGTACTTACAGCCAGTGATTAGGTAATTCATAACTGGAACTTGGACATCAATTGTTAATAGATAATTTCAAACTTACTGGAAAGGTCAAACTAGGGTGGCCCAAACCTAGGTTTTACAGAAGAGCGGCTTGCACCTATTCACTTCTTCCTAAATTGGAACTTATATCCCATTCGGCTAACCTAGGTTTTACAGAAGAGCGGCATACACCTATTCACTTCTTCCTAGATTAGACCGTTCCTATTTGGCCAGTCTAGGTTTTACAGAAGAGCGGCTTGCACCTATTCACTTCTTCCTAGACTGACACCAGAACAGACCTCCTTACGGACCAAACTACTTCGTATTTATACCCAAAGTTCCAGCCTCGAACACCTGTCTTTAGGTAATTTCTTATTACAATACTCCAAATTACAACAGAAAGATATTTGAAAAATACAAAGTTTGGCAATTAATAATTTACAAAGAAAGTTTACATATTCATTTGAGTTAACAATTATTTCCTTAACGTTGATAAAATCTTACATTTTGGAATTATACAAATTTAAATGTTCCGCCATTATTTAATTACAATTAGGTTAGTTCATCAAACATTGATAATCTTTGATTGGCAAATCTATATTTACATCATAATAAATGCCCGTTGTCTTAAGCGAGCTGACTTCATTAGATTGCTACAGGAAGGTTAATACATTAGTTCAACAACGCCTTGATTGGCGCGTTCATATTTGCGTCACAACATGTAGTATCACGGACATTAACAATGACTTGAGGTAACACTATATCAAATTTTCGTTTAACACGGAATTGCAAAGTTACAAAATAAGTAAGGTCGTAACATATTTCAATTAGAAACGTTGATAAGCGTGTATTAAGTCAAAATAAGAAGACTATTCTAGAGAGGCATGAATGAATACCTAAACTTATTTCCTATACTCTTTCGAAACACAGCGTTACTCCCCATTTTTTTTTTAAAAAAAATATTCCAGGTTAATAACTTTATGTTACGATAGTACTCCAGATACTAATACAATTGTGAATAACATCAAGTAAAAGGGCAGGTAGAGAAGGTGGAAGGAGGGGCCAAAAGATCGTGGAATGTGTGCGTCCGAGGTTTATCTTGCAAAAATAGTCTCAGCTTTATAGGTTGGAAAGATAAACGGACCGACGGATAGGGTTTATTATTATTATTATTTAATTTTTACATCAAAGGGTGTACAGAAGTGAATGTTATTAGGAAGTAGGAAAACCATTGTCGGAACCATGGCAGTACAAATTGATAAGGAGTTGTTGGGAAAGTTATTAAGGAGTCCAAGATATAAGAAAGACTAAGAGAGGAGATAATTAGGGACAAATAATCTAGCATTATCCCACTCCGAACAGCTGAGAGCTAAAGAGGAGGAGAAAATACGGGAAATATGGAAAGAAATGATTTGGTGATTTTAGTGTTTACAGGGAACCACGACAAGATTTTACCACATGATTATTTGCACGGGTTACGAAATTATTAGAATGTTATGGAAATTTCGGATATTACTTTGTTGAGAAAATTCTTGTTGTTTCCCTCAGGTATTCTGCAGGTGGTTGGATTCGTTTGAAGATTATTTCCAATGTTTTATTTCTTTATTTCTTATTTAAGGAGAATACTATTCCTTGGATTGTAATAACGAAATACTGAGGCTGATATAGAATAGATTACAAATGAAGGAATTGCACTAAGTTCTGATTAATCGTCGTAGAAGGAAACTTTGTTCTATGAGGGGACTCCCCGGGAACAGTGGTAGCATCCTCGCCTTGTAATCAAGGTGTCCCGGGTTCGATACCCGGTGAAGGCACATTGTGATTTGAACCCCATTTTAAACTGTGGGTCCAGTCGCGATTAGCCTTTCTGTAAATCAGATGAAGGAATGTTGTAGCTGTTCTTTTTATTCTGTAAATTTAGCCTTCAAGTTTATGAGCAAAATACATGTAGTATCTACTGTCTTCATTTTCACTCGTTATTAAACACATTTCACAAAGTAGTTTTATCGAACTTCAGAGGAAAGCTGACAGCAATGTCAGGGTGGCGGGAGCTTGTTTACGACCAGGGTGTATTCCGAGACTATTTTTCGCCGTTCCCCACTGACAAAGGTTTCGCTTTGAACAATGGACACCGTTGCTTCAGGGGGCAAACACCAAACATAGGGCGAGGTTGACCTGCAGTAGTGGGTACGTGCCATAAATCCGGGCCTAAAGTAGGAATGAAAGTTGATGCAAGGGAGGGGCAATAAAAATTCTGTAATTTGGTTTGCTTGCTGACAGGAAGTTTTGCAGGAAAAGCTGAAAAGGAAAACGGCAGACTTTGAATGAAAGAGGGACAGTGAACACAACTCCTTTGTATTATTCGCCGACACACAAGCTTCTATTTCGAAGGTGAGGCTATCAGCAGCGAAGTTGTTATAGGGTTGGAAGCAGTGACGAGAGGGGGCAGGGGGACGCCCCATGTCAGACACTTCGCTTCCCCACCCGGGCCCCCCAAATGAATAATTAAATATCGAATAATAAGAGAGTTCATTTATAAGAGTATGACGATTTTCACCTTTTCAAAGTGATGTATTCTGCATGATATCACTTTCCTGCTTATAATACCAACTTGATTAACACATTAATTTGCTTCGTCCAAGATTCGAGCGCCGACCTGGGCATAGGTGATTTCTCATTCATTTATGTCCTGTAATAGCCGAGATTAACCTATGTTTTAACCAGTTTTAAGAACTGGGAAAAAGTGTTGAATGTGAATGATTTTAAACCATCACGAATATTTTCAGGACCACAAGACATCATCTGTAGTACGGGCAAATTATTCTATCGTGGTCGTTAGTGACAACGCTAAGTATTAAAAGACATTCAAAGTTGATTCAAGATTTGGTTGGTTGGTTGATTTGGCGTTTGAAGTCCACTTTATGCACAGTAAGGCTAATCTGGACTGGACTTATAGTTTAAAGTGCCTCCACTGGGTATCGAACCCAGGACCAAAGGTGATCGGAGAAAAACCGGCACTGCATGTCAGTTATTGTGGATTCATCGCGGTTTCTTACTATTCAGGGACTTGAATTTCGAGATGATGAGTCTGAGGCAAACCTTAACAAAGGGGATTTCTTCGATACTCTTGAAGCTAATGAGGAGATATTATTTGGAAATGTATTGAACGTGAACCTTAAAATGCAAATTACACTTAAAATTCGATTCAAAACATATCGCGGGCAGGTAAAAGAACGCTTATTAGGATTTGCCACTCTTCAATCATTAGATGCAGGTTCGCTCTTTCTCGTACATATCAAAATCGAAGAACTTCTTCCCACGAACTCCATACGTGCCTGTAATTGTGTAGCATAAACATACGATGGAGTGGTAGAGTAAGAGTAAGTATTGCCAGCGTCAGAATATTTCTTGAATTCTGAGATAACTGTAACCTTTGTCTGATTTTTTATCCTGTGATAACATTTCCCTGAAAGGTGAAACACAAATTTTGCCCAAAACTCTTCAGCGTTACGAAGATGGTTGTCCTTAAAATCTTTGAAAAGGCTTGCTCGAAACAGGATGCTGGATGCAAACTGCCTCATTTGGCTGTTCTTGCCATTGAGAAGAAATGTCAAGTCCTGGACGTACCAAAGGTGCGCAATGTGTTCTCCAAAGCACCTAGAGCAGAATTCTCCTACAGGAGAATTGCACTTCACTAAGTGCCTCACATTGTTTCTAATACTTAAGAAGACTAATTTCTTCCAATGTCACGTTTATTTTGCAAGAAAATTAAACTCTTAGAAGAATTATTTTCATCATTTATATTATTATCTTATAACTTAAATATTTATATCAGTAGTTTCATCTCAAGAAAGACGATGAATTATAAAATTATGAATGTCTTTCAATACTGAAATAGGCCACTAGAGACAACGCAACTTACCAATAAAAAAGAATTAATGTCTTTATTAAAACGAATTATGTGGAGGTAAACTCGTAATCAAGAAGTAAATTTAGGCTGTAAACGTCCACTCTAAATAAACGACACACAAAACACCATACATGATAAAAAGGTAAAGTGCTCCCCTGTGCATAGCACCACGCCATACATGAATATAATAATAATTCTAATAATAATAATTATTATTATATAAGTATATATATATATGTAGTGTTTTCGGGCGTTTTAATGTGACTGCCCCCTTACAATATTTTGTTCCCAGCCTCCCCCCCAGTCAAATTTTCTTGGCGCCGTCACTGGTTGGAAGTAAATTTATTAGGACGAGGAAAGTAACATTAGCTGTTGACAGTGTTGCACCAAAGAACGTTATATGTGCTACTGTTTGTATAAATGATAGGAAATTTAAGCAAAAATTTATAATTGTTGAGACTTGAGAGTTGTTTCCTTCATTTGATCTTAGGAAGAGGTTTTCTGAGACAGAGTGGGATTGTTTTACACATACATGGGAAAGGGTAGTTGTTTAAAGATAGAGACGTATTTTGCACATTTTTTAAAAGTTCAGATAAAACGAGAATTTAGCCTTACTGTTATGAAAAGAAATAACGCAGTACGGGGAAATAATAACTTCACATTTTTCGCACCTGGTGGGATGCAACACAAGAGTATTGCAGGAAGTCTATGAACGAGGATGAAGAAGGATATGTGAAATTTGACTTACCTGCGGGTGAATTAGTTTATTCTAATATTATTAAGGTTGATATTGGTTTTTTTTTTTTAAGTCCACCTGATTCGCAAATAGGCTAAATCGCGAACAGACCTACAGTTTAAAGTGCGATCCGATCCACTTTGTGCCTCCATTGAGTATCGACGCGAGGACCCTTCATTACAAGACCTCGACGTTATTACTACGCCATCGGGGAGGCACCCAATCTACACAAATATGTTGATTCCAATAACACGTTATATGCATAATCTGATAATGATGCACTTTGGGTCCATCTAAACATATTTTTTTCAACTATAGCATGTCTAAAAGAATCATTGAAGTTGGGATTTTTATAACTTCAGGAGGCACGGCTCTGTAAACGTGCGATATAAAATTAATGCAGGTTTGCCTTCCATACGTGGTGGTTTTGTCACGTTTCTTCTCTTCGTAAAACATACACTTTTGCAGGAAAGGCTTCTTGCATCCTCCTGGGGCCTTGCTCTAGCTAAACAAAAAATATGTTTGTTTAGCATAATCGAGGGTTACATATTCCTGCCGAACTTACTAGAAAACAAGGATTCTATTGGGATCATACTGCTTTGAATGACAGTATCAATGAAGTTTTATGTACGCTACTATTTATAATAATGAGCATAAAATATTAATCAGGAACTTTATTTTTCGTCAACTGGATGTAACATATTTTTTTGTTATTCAGCAAATATTCAATTCATCACCTTTCTTGACATTAATTTTCTTGCCAGGACAGCTGTTTTTATTCAGATTTTGACGATCTTAACTACACGTAAGCTAGATATTAGCTAATATTTGTGCTGTTATATTACTATTCTTCTACCATCTATGTAACATGTCATGCAATAACAATAAAAGAATTGATTAATTTACATATTCAAGTGAATAGACCTATGAATTATATTAATGCATTAATTTAAACATTTGCTTAATTGTTGTCGTTAATGTTATTATTATCATTTTTTCTGAAACACTTGGCTCAGACACCCTCCCCCGACATATATTTCTAGATGCGTGCCTGCCGAAGGATAAATTAGATCAAGCGGTGGTGGTGGACTTAGAAGCTAAAGGGAAAACAAAGAAGTATGTGCGTCATAAGCTGAGCATAAGAAACAGCACAATATCACAAAGAAACACTTTTTGAAACTTATGTCATAGAAGATGTTTAACAATATTAAGAACAATAAATGCTTTCTATTTGTAATATACTAAATATTGAAATTTTAAATAGTCTTTTGTGTTCGTACTACACATTTAAAACCTTTTTTGTTGCTCCCCAGCGCCAAGCTTAGAATTTAAAGAAAAAATGTACATTTTCATAGTGCACGGAAGTTCGACATTGAGAAAGAAAGAAGGTCTATTGGAAAACATTTCAAGACTTCCAAAAGGTATAGCAGTAATGAAAAAGAGCACTCACTTACAGTAGCGTGCCCAGGATTTTCGAAAGGGAGGGGTTATGTGTAGTTTTTCTTGGTAGTCAGCCTTCATTTTGTCATATTTGCCTATCTTTGGCGTTCTTTCTTTCAGGAATGCTGGACCAAAAGGGGGGGTTATAACCCCTACCAACCCCCCCCCCCTCCTTTGGGCACGCCACTGCTCACTTATACCGTGTTTGTTACAACTTGTCCCAACCTGTCCGGCTTCCCGCGGTAGCTGATCGCTGGCTTTTCTAGCATAAACCAAGCGGTGTTGCTGCTGAAGACCGCCTGAACTCCGTGCTGGGGAAAGCCAAAGCCAGGCAGAAAATTAAAATACGCAACGTGGCAACAACGTCTACGTAAGCTCCTCTCTTCTGGCTTCATTCGCTCCTCGTTGCCCAGCAGACGACTTTTTTCTGGATTCTCATTGGCACCAAAACTGTCGAGCGATCGCTAGCGCGGGAAACGGGACAGGTTCTAACAAACTTGGTATAAATGTACTACAATGGATAGACAGAAATAAATGTACACCTCTGTTAAGCATTCCACCCCCCCCCCTCCCCGGCGACAAACTGCACTATGTCCCCTTGCACTTTTGCTTGTCGTGAGAGCAGGGAGAAACCGGGGTAGTGGTGGGTTCTAACCACACCAACTGCATATTATAAAATAACTATATGAAACTAACCCCACATGCAGATCCTATATTACAGATACCATAGACGAATCCAGAAAGAAGGATAACAATAGAAGAAACCGAAAACCAAAAACCTTTAAACCTGGAGTTATTTTACAGGCACGACTTGACGAGACAACGGATGCTGATTATGTAGAAAAACTCTTCCCACTAACACCCCCAACTTAGCTTGAAATAAATAGATTCATTCTTCATAGGTATAACCCTAAAACCCATACCAAAACCTACCCCAACCCATCCCGACCAGAAGCAACCCGCTGTGGTAAACAATCTGGCACCAACAACCACCAAAACCCTTTAAAACGACACCATAATACTAACTTCACTGTCACTGTAGTGCCCAGGTTTTGCCCCCCTCCTTCGGGTTTTTTTTCCTGGGGTAAATAATGTAAAAGTATACCCGCACACGTATGTTGCGATTAATTATATTTGGAGGTTTTAACTGCCAATTTATGAATGCGGCAGGTTTTTTCCTCTGTCACGCAAAAAGCTTCTTGTATCTTTCCTCTCTTCTTTCTTCGCCTTCACTTTCGCCTTCTAATTATACTTCCGGTAAGTGCCACATAGGCAGACACCGTTAGATACATACACACTAGGTGTGCTTTCTAGGTATTCCCTAACACGCATGCCATGGAGGGCCCCGAAGGGGAGGGGTACTCAATCTGAGAACCCCAAACCTTAGGGGGACGCTTACAAGACGAGGCTTTGCCGCAGACCTGTGCTGGGCCCCACTCATCCCGGCGGGTCCTTTGGGGGCCGGGAAAACTAAAAATTTCTGATTTCTGAGTTGTATGAAGCGAGAAAAGCCACAAGGTAGATTTCATAAGATAGCTAGCAATCAGTAACCAACAAACTGCATTTTTAACATTAATGTCCTCATGATTAACGAACCTTATTTATTCTCACCACGCAATGGGTAAAATATTTGGAGCTTTATCCCACTTTCCGGAAAAAATATTTCGTGTTTCTGCTACTTTTGACTTTTGTTGGCATGATATCCCGGATCACTTTTACGAGACGAGACGGGACAAAACGAGACGGGACGAGACGAGACAGAACCCTTCGAGGCGGGACACGAGACGGGACAAACGAATATTTTCGAGACGAGACACGAGACGAGACAGCATTTTCACGAGACGGGACTGGACAGACCAAAGTCTCGTCCCGTCTCGTCTCGTGGGCAACACTAATTGTAGTTGAGAATTTTGTCGTTCTTGTAGAATGTGACTGATCGAGACAGATTCTTCGGGGTCAAAATGGGGAAATCTACTTCTAATTTTATCACCTAGACGTTTGTGAGCGGTCAGGCGTAGGATGATGGCTTGTATACTTATAATTTCTGTGTGTACCGGTTGCTCTGCCGATGCTTCTTCTATTAGTTCCCGCAAGACGCGATAATAAAAATGATATTTATTACTCCAGTCATGGGACCGCTATTTACCATATCATAAACAGAATCGTTTTACTGCCGGTTTGAGAAACTCGTCCCACCAACGAATGATGTCACTATGTCGCGTGCGTTGCGCCTCCCAAATTCTCCATTGCTCGTGGAATTCTCGTTTGAAATCATCATCTGAGAGAATGGAAGCATTCAGTTTCTAGTAACCATATCCACAAGACACTAGGGGGATATCTATTTTAATTGCCATTACCACCGATAGATGGTCCGAATAACATATAGGTGTGAGGTAAATCGAATTTACTTTCTGACGCAGTAATAGGGTAACATAGAACCGATCATGGCGGGGCGCACAATTGTCTCTAATGTATGTCTCTTACCGAAATGTTTATCTGTCCAAACGTCGACAAATTTAAAACCCGACGCCAATTTTTGTAGAGAATTTGATGTAGCAAAACCAGGACGTTGATCTTGTGAGACGCAATTAAAGTCCCCGCCAAATATGATATGTTCTTTGCACAGTGCAATTCGGCCGCTACGTCTGTCTCCACTCACCTACACTTTCTATTGGTAGGTATTTATTTACTTATCATGTACGTTTTCGAATTGTTTCACTACTGGCGACGCGAATTTCTTTTCGCTTATTTTCTTTCAGATGTAGTTGTTTTTCCAGACCGATACATTTTTTTTACCTGATGCCACCCATGGAGATCCTCATGGAATACATTATTGGGATGCAACTCACACAAAAGAGAATATCTTAGTTTTAAAAACTTGAGGTGTTGAGTCACACATTTGACCTCAAAATTTTTCATCTTTGAAGTTTTGCTTGCAACGCCACCACCAACCGAGCATTTATTTTCTGCACATATGGTACAGTTAGATTGTTTAGTAAAATGAGCATTTCAATATTATGCACTTATATATAAATAAAGTATACTCTTAATTATTTCTTCTTTACCACCCGATTCCAGAACATTTGTGCTGGTCCCCGTGGCGGGGTGGCTAGCACATCACGCTACAACGCCAGGAGTCTCGGGTTTGAAGCCTGGCCTGGGCATAGATGTTTGCGAGTGTCCATTCCTTAATTTCATCATACCGTCACTCATCCCCATCTTCGTAAATTAGCCAAAAGTGGCACAAAAAGCGAAGTAAAATAAAGCAAATCAATCAATCCAGAACATCTGTGCATCTCCTGGAGACACCAAAACAAATGATATCAATCCGGGATTGTTCTGGAAAATCCGGGACATATAGCAGGCCTAGGTAAGATCAGGCTCTCAAAATCCAATATATCAACCAGAACATCCAACATTTTGACACACTGTTCCAATGAATGAGGGATAGCCATTTCATATTTTTGGAATAGTTTGTTGCAATTTTTCAATGTGTTGACTGTGTTCAGAGAAACGTAAAGTTTCTACAATTGAAGCACTCCACCGAATAACGCTGTATGACACATTTCAGTGAATGCGAGGAAAACGGAAAAAAATTGTAGTATGTAACTGCAATACAAGTGGGAAGAAATAAAACATTATGCAAGCACAGTGTCACGACAAATGCAATGGCAGTGCCAATTGCCAAGGCGACGTCACTTACTCACTTCGTCAATTTGTATACCCAAATATACTACGGGCTCTCACGTTACCAACGTGTAGACAATGAAGCACAGGCGAAGAAAAACGCACAACCGCTGATCGGTCGCACGGCAGCTGCTTAACTGAACGTCTCGACGCTACTGTCAACTCAACCTCTTTCACAGCGAGCGCGGCTCTGCTCGTCTTACCTACCTGCGAGACTTTCTATGGCCGTTACGCGCTTATTCACACATGAGGGTTGACCTTAGCTTTATGTAAGACGCAATTCATCTGCGTATATATATGTTCATATAAATATAACTGTGTATTATTTCACTCTCTACTATAACCTTTCAGTCTACAAATTATGGTAATCCTAGCCTGCTTCTGTCTTCCAATGCCTTATGTTCTAATTTCACCTCGGCTAAAACTCAGACGGCTAAATGGGATACTCTGACCCCTCTCAGGTACAGGCTTGATGAATAAAGCATTGAGAACTTAAGGGAGGTGTTTGTGAATCATGAAATAAATGAACGACTCTTCTCAAATTTTAAGATTGGCAACTGCATCTTCTGGGAG
This sequence comes from Lepisma saccharinum, assembly GCF_977018435.1. Taxonomy (NCBI): domain Eukaryota; kingdom Metazoa; phylum Arthropoda; class Insecta; order Zygentoma; family Lepismatidae; genus Lepisma; species Lepisma saccharinum. The sequence goes on along the minus strand of NC_139236.1, from coordinate 11,771,019 downwards.
GTTACTTTTTACCTCTCTTTTCATTCATTTTTATCCAGGAGATGGTTTATTTCCAATTCATACGAAAGCTTACATTACACTAGTTTACAATTTACAATCCATGAATATCCTTAATTTTAAAAAAATACAGAATCTCGTGTTCGTAAATATTCTATTAGATGAATCCAGAATTCTAATTTGCTGCATGTCCCCATGGGAAAAATCCAAATATGTATATGTGCAGGGAATAGTTACGTGTGTATGTGTGTCGCTAGGAGGAAGCCGTACCAGGGAAGAGAACCCTGTCCTTTTTGCAACCGTAGACGAAGCTTACGGCCTACCATTCAGTATCAGACAAAAACTTTCGTACGTGCCCCTTCTTACAGTATTGCGATCAAAATGTGTCACGAATATCGACGTCAATACGGGAAGGATTTAAGCAGAATAGAATCTACGGGCTCCACTGAGTAATTGGGATCGAGAAACGTTAGTAGGCAGAGATTGCATCAAGATACACGCCAATGATGACATTTTCCATTGAAAAACGAGAGACATTGCATTACATGTCTAGTCTTGCTTCCTTGCCCAAATAAGTCGGCGTTGAATAAATTTTGAAGAAGGCCAAAATAAAGTTGGAAGATCTGAAATTCTGTCATTTATCCGTAAGAATGAGAATATATGGGTCAAGAGTGACAATACATGTCCAATAGGCAGGCGTCATTAACCTCAAAGGATTTCGGCTATCCTAACCTGTCGTCCCATAACATTATAAATTTGGAAGTATAATTGGCGAAATACAGGTATATTTATTTCCAAGTGTCATTAGAAGTTTATATCGTAGAGCCGACGCTGATGGACTGCGTGCAAACTAAGCTCCGTATTTACTTATATACCTTTCCAATCGATGCTCACTTGTTAAGCATTACGTAATTTGCACAGCGCGACTCGCGACATTTCCAAAAACTAAATACTCATCAATGTCTATATTCACAATCTCAATATCAAAGTTTAACTAATTTCCACGTTGCAGCAAAGCCAAATAAAATTGTATAAGGGGAACGATTATTCATCTCTGTTAATAAAGACTAAACTCGAATCATTGCCCGTTGCAACTTGAACCTTATTGAATACATTAAACTTAAAAGAAGAACAGATTCGATCTTCCGATTGTTGCTAAACGAAATGTATGCAATCTAAATCATAAACATTTTTCTGCCGTGAATGAACGCAGATTTACATATCCAATATTAGAGATTCGATCAGAAAATTAGCATATGGTTTATTACATTAGGCCGTTTACACTTATTGTTACAATAAAGGAAATATTAGTGGATTATAAGTCTAGTAATAATATTTCTATTTATCAGAAATTATGAAATATAAAAGATTACAAATGTGAAATATTAATAAACAAATTGTAAGAACCAACTAATATAAAATAATCCAGAATAATTAACGGCACATGGATATGAGCCGTGAGGTTCATATCAACAGTATCAATGTTTTTGACAAGATCCGAGCTTATGAGTGGCCAGTTTGTGGCCTGTAGCCGCATGGCAGGCCACTAAAAATATATCCAGTGGAAAAACGCTGTATGTACAGAAGCACTATGGGTTAAATGAACACCAGCAGGTACGGTAACAGTACCGAAATATAATTGTATTGAAAAAAACTGGATATCTTGAAAAAATAAATGTATCGGTTACACCAAAACACACACTTCACTCTGGCAAGTTACTCTGATGCCAGTGGTTCAACCAAAAGAAAAAAAATAATTTGTTCAGTTACACGAAAATACACACTTCACTCATCTGCAAATGACAGCATTGGGATTCGAACCTGGGAACCCTAGCGTGGTAGTCAGATACGCTAACCATTAGACGAGCAAGGCACTGCTGGGCAAGATGTTCAGCTGTCATATTCATCTTCATGTACACTGGCCTCAACAAGTACATCGGCAGATTTTTTCTTTATGCAGCATATTTGAAGATTATACAATTCAAGCTACACGTGTAACAATATACGCTGTATAAAACACATCTTATTACTAACTTCGTTGACCCTGTACATGGCGTAATCTAGGATGGTGTATCTTGCATGTAACGAATGGCTAGATGCTGATGTGACAACATAATTTTTGTCTTTGCATACTACAAACCTGTATCTCTACATATAAGACATTCATATTACCCAGTATTGCATAATACATGACAAAAATCCAAATACTGTACAAGCTGTGCTGCCAGAAGGCAAAGGTTTTATGTACCTTACCGTTTACTGCAATCGTTTTATATTTCCATTTGGCCATACAGCGTTATTTCACTTACCTTCCTTGCCTTTTTTACTTGTGCATGCTTTCCCTTCATCCCTCAATGTCTTCCTTTTAACGATCTTCCATTCAGAAACGTTTGGTTTGCGTTTTCTGCTTCTATTGATACGATGCACGTCGCTAGTACATAACGTTACTTCGATGCGGTCTGCCATCTTGCTTGCACATACAGCGTGTTTCCGCTCAGAGACCAGTTTGCCAGCATACTCGTGCCAACTCTTGGGCAATGGAGAAACGAGTCTTTCAGTATATGTCCGTCATGTTCGGTACAGAATGATTCCACACTGGTAACTCAGATTATTCCAAAATGTGCCATACAACGTTATTCGGTGGAATGATTCAATTAGTGAATACAATTCCACAAGTCACGCAACTTAGAATTTATACTTTTCTGTCCATCTTGTATCAGAGAACTTGATAATGTTACGGTCTTTCCCTGGTTTTCTGGCACTGTTTTTTTAAAAACCAACATCCTTTATGGAGACTCGAGGGAAAAAAATATAACTGCTTTGACAGTTTCAATGCAGTTTCTTATCGCAGAAATTCCGAAACTATCAGGAAATTACAGACATTTGGTCTGCAGTCCCATTTGGTGTGTGGAATTACGTAATTTTCTTCCCATCCGTATCCCGTCCTAAACGTCTCTAATGTAGGAGAATAAAATAAGTGCGAAGAGATTTTTAAGAACAAGCTGATAGAACAGGTAATCTGGTAATTTTACTGAACCTAAAGGAGGAGGTTGGACCCCTGGAACCCCCCTACATTAAATACGCCCATGGTTATAACCCAAAGTATTGAACTACTTTCAATTTTCTTTTACACACATAGCATTTTTCATTTTCTAATATGAGTTTTAATAACATGAATTTGGAACTTATTCAAGTGAATAATTACACAGGCCTGCGATGAAAAAAATACAAGGGAAGTGATAGGTGAACTTTATGTATTTTGTCGTGCTGAGTTCGAAAAAAATACAGAAAAATGTCTATCACGTCACGTTTTCTTGAAAAATTTAATTGTAAGTGGATTTGTATGAACATTTACCATAAATATGTTGTTTCGGCGTGGAATAGCTTTCCTCCCTGCCTGACCATTACAAACTATGTAAGAAAACTTTATCTTGTGTATTTTGGCATGAAACTCGGAGACCAGGACAAATCGTGGGCTCCTCATAAAGTGTGTGTGCAGTGTCTCAATGATCTACGCTTATGGCTCAACGGAAAGAACACTGCTTTACGCTTTGGAATTCCTATGACATGGAGGGAGCCGAGAAACCACTGTGATGATTGTTACTTTTGTGTCTGCCATGTCCGCGGGTATAACCGAAAAAATCACAAGCTAATCTCTTATCCTGAGAACATTCTATCGGCCATACGCCCCGTTCCTCATGGACCTTATGTGCTAGTCCCTTTGCCTCCAACTGAATTACCAGTCATCTCTTCAGAGTCTTCAGACTCGAAACATCCAGACGGTCAAGGCTCCGATACCGAATATAAGCCCTCTGGAGGCGATTCACCTCAGCCCTTCTCTCAGGTTGAACTTAATGATCTGATTAGAGATCTGGGCCTTTCGAAAGAGGCAGCTGAATTGTTGGGCTCCAGATTGAAAGAAAAACATTTATTGGCCAAAGGAACCACTTTTTATTGGTACAGGAATCGAGAAAAGGACTTTGTTCAGTACTTTGAGGAAGCGGAGAACCTGGTCTATTGTTCTGATGTTCCCGGATTGATGAACAAATTTAATATCACCTACGATAAAGATCAATGGAGGCTGTTTATAGATTCATCGACAAGGAGCCTGAAAGCTGTCCTTCTTCATCACGAAAGCCAGTATGCATCTGTACCAGTTGCACACTCGGTACATTTACAAGAACGCGATGAAAACCTAGCTCTCGTCCTCAACGAAATAAAATATGCCGACCACGGTTGGACCATTTGCGGTGATTTGAAAGTTATCTCCATGCTTCTTGTTCAACAAGACAGATATACAAAGTTCCCATGTTTCGTTTGTGAGTGAGACAGCCGTGCAAAGACTCAACATTGGGTCAAGAAAGAATGGGCTAAAAGACAAAATCTTGAACCAGGCACCAAGAATGTGATTCGGAACAGCTTAGTTGACCCAAAAGAGTATTGTTACCCCCGTTGCATATGAAATTAGGTGTAATGAAGCAATTTGTCAAGGCTATTCCAAAAGATGGCGATTGTTTCAAATACCTGTGCAAGAAGTTTCCAGGTTTATCTGCAACCAAGTTGACAGAGGGAATCTTTATTGGTCCAGATATCCGCAAGCTCAAGAAGGATAAAGACTTTGAGACTAGCATGACAACAACGGAGAAAGAAGCTTGGGTTGCCTTCAAAGATGTGGTCAGTAAATTTCTGGGGAATTACAAGGATCCTGACTATAAAGCACTTGTTATGAATATGCTGGACAAATTTCAAGCGTTGGATTGCTCCATGAGTGTCAAACTACATTTCCTTCAAGCACATGTGGACTATTTCCCCGAAAATTTAGGAGCAGTCAGCGAAGAACAGGGTGAAAGGTTCCACCAAGATATTAAAGATATGGAGCGCAAATATCAAGGACAATGGGACAAGAACATGCTCGCCGACTACTGTTGGATGTTAACACGAGAGAGGCCTGAGATTGCACATAAAAGAAGAACGTCAAAAAGTAGTTTCAAATGCAAAGGGGTACGTACTTAAATATAAACTTTGTTTGTGTTTGACACAAATTGTAAACTGAACAAACAACAAAACCAAACGTTCATGTACACATACATTGCTCCTTATGGTCAATCGTCTATTTTATGTACGTTACCTTAATAAACACAAATGAACATAATACGATGGTGCTTTTTTTTCTAGAAACTTCACCATAATGGGATGTTAAAAGTGTAAACGCAAGGGAACTTTGTGTTTTTCTCTCGACCAGAGGCGACTCGTCCGATCTGACAACAGTGGTTTTCTTCCATTTAAACCTATACAAAATAAAATCAATTGCTAATAAATCAATTTGCATCACCAAGCATCGATTTTACATAGATTTAAATGGATCAAAACCACTGTTGCCAGATAGTGCATGCAAAATTGTTCGTGAAAATTCCTTTTTACATAGGATTTTAACAAAATTATCGATATCGATTGTACAAAAAATCCTGACGTGATGGAAAAAAATGGAGGTCATTTTCGAAATCAGCACACCCAATAACATAAAACTCAGCGTACACGTCTCTTGTATTTTTCAATAACTTCAATTTCGCGGCCTGTGTTATCAATATTTAAGTTTACATTGCAAGTCTAAAAAGAGAGTTTAAGCCTCAGGATGCATTACATTTCTTTAACAAATGAAATTTCAATTTTTGGTCAATACATTACTATATCGCGTCAATTGCATAACTTGAAATTGGAAAACTTCGAGCTACTTTTGATATAGGATATTCACTTAGGTCACTTCATTGTTTTCATATTTATTGTTATGTAAATGAATGTATCATATGCATAGAAATGAAGTAATCATTTTACCAGACCTGAAGTATGATAATTATTGTGTTATTCCTAATCCATGATTCCAACACGAAAATAAAGGAAATACTTTTTTTGCACAGGAAAATCATCGCACCAATTAAATTCTTTCTCCAAATGCCTTCTCAAACGATTCACACCCTTCGTGAAATTATCTTAACTAGTAATGTACGATAGGCCAAACTCAAAACAATTGCCTGTACAGTGAGATCCATGAGTATTACCGTGCAAATTGTCCATCACCATGTTCGTGCACTTTATTTGACCCCAATAAGAGCTTCAAGAATTAAAAGAAAACTCAAAACAAGCCGTTGACAACTTCTACACCAGCGCACATAAAAATGCATCGCTTAAAAACACATGGGATGTAAGAGAAAAATTAATGGAAATAGTCATGGACAATTTGCACGGCAATACTCATGGATCCCACTGTACCATCACTTCCTGTATCATCTGAATGTATTTTTCCTAAATGAACACAAACGTTTAATGCTGGGTGCTGTTTCATTTAACATCTAATGATGAACTGAAAGGTGGGCTGAAAGAGCAGCTTTCTTATGATACGTTTTAAATGATTACTTGCCATTCCAACAACTCCAAATCACTTTTTTACCCATAAGAGTGTTAATAGTTCATGTTCGTGTTCATACATGAGAATAAGCATCCCAAATTTATCACTATTGTTATTACCATTAAAAAATATGCTTGTAGAAATTATTTTCCAAGCACATTGAAACAAACGGATTTATCCAGAACAAGGGAGCAGGTTATTGATATTATCGACCTTTTTAACATCACATATTGATATCAAAGTGTTGTGATAGTCACATTTGAATACCCGAATCGTGTATTACAATTTGTTTGAAATAGTATATCTACGAATTCCTTATAGGTAATCATTGTTCATTGTGATTGTTGCGATATATGAGAAGTAGAAAATTAACTTCTCCGAATTAACTTTAGAGCTCATAAGGTAAATTTAAGAAAAGTAACTTATGCTGACCTCACTTTGTTTTGTAAAATTGTGTAATTGTTCTTCATGAAATATTTCATACATTTAAGAACGAATTAAGGAGTAATGTAAGAAAATATGAAAACATATGTTTTTCTTATACGCTCTAAAAGAATACATCTTGGGGGTATTACAGTAATACATTTTGTGATATCAAATAGTGGCTATGTTTCTCTCTATGAAGTTGGCGATATTTAATTAAAATGTTATAATATTAAGAGTCCATTGCTGTGGAGAGTATAATCATTTGCGGGTGGTTCGGGACAGTTAAGCGCCGAACATTTCCGCGCAAGTTAAAAATATGGAACTTTGAATGCAGGGATGAAAATAAAGGAGGGTGAAGGTTTTCCCTCTCGCTTTCCAGGTTTTCCGTCAGATATACTTGCGCCCAAGTTAACTCTTTACTATCATTGTGCAAGAGACTATTAGTCGGCCAAGATCTTTCCCGGGAGCATTACGAGGAGGTGATCACTTGACTTTTCTTGTATTTCTTTCTATTTTATTTCTTTCATTTCATTGCATTTTGTACAAGTTTACGAAAATTCCGAATCCGTCATATATTAATTTTCTTTTCTTTGGAAATCAAATTATCAGGAATACGAGAAAAAATCCTCAAACACTTCTATAGATTTTCGTTTTGCCGGAGTTTTTCTAGAGTGTATTTTATTCGGCCTTAAAATTTAATTGTGTTTATTTTTGGTTTCTTCTCTTTCACTTTTAGTGTTGGTCTGTCTAAATAAAAGCCCTGGAATTCAGCACCTTCCTTCAGTATATTAATGAGAGCAAGGGCATAATTTCGGACTTAATTTTAAGGTGGCAGAATCTAACTTGGGTCTTAACTTTTTGGGGGGAAGGGCCAAATTAAACTTATTCTTAGCCGTTTCTATCTATCTTTTTAATTCTCTTTATTACAATATTTTGTGTATGTCCAATGGGATGATGGGCTCCTTCAGGTGTGAGACCTCGGGCCCTTTGCCCATTCCGCCAACCACTTGGTACGCTTCTACTCTTGAATGCAGAGCTAGCAATCATCAATTTTATAGAGATTCGCGGATCAGCTAACGTAGCACACATTCGAATATGAAGTCTTACATCTTTCCTCTCGTTTATTGATCCTTATGAATGCGCAAAAATGTTCGTGTTCGTTGAATTCAGTGTCTACGGTTATAATAGCACCGTTTAATTTGGATCTCTGCACTCACGAGTCTAGTTGGTTACGGGGTGTAACACCGACTTGTCTACTTCTTTGGTGTCTGCACCGTTTGCACTACGAGGGTCACTATTTATAGTTTGAGCCTTGGCAACACTGATTGAAGTTAGGCGCGATTTGACGTTTGCACGGAATCGTCTGGCATTATTGACCATAACGTACTTCAAATGTTTTGTCAATAGCTTCATTTGTGTTGTTTATGTTATGGAGATTGCGCGACAATAATAAAATGGAATTAACTCGTGAACATTTTCGTGCGATGATTTTTTACGATTTTCGACATGGATTATCAAGACAAGAGTGCATCGATCAACTTACTTCCACATTTGGCGATGAAGCCCCGTCCTTTGCCACTCTGAAACGCTGGTATAACGAATTTAATCGTGGCCGCCATTCGCTCACGGACGAGATTCGCGAAGGTCGTCCAAAATCAGTTGTTGTTCAAGAAAACATTGATGCTGTACAAAACCTAATATTGCAAGATCGTCATGTGACATACTGTGAGATTGAGGCAACCATAGGCATTAGTTCCACCAGCATATATAAAATATTACATGATCATTTAGCTGTGAGAAAGGTATGTTCTCGTTGGATCCCACACAATTTGACAAAAACTCAAAAATACGCTCGCGTCAATTGGTGCAAACATATGCTCAATAAATACAATCGTGGTGCTTCAAAAGACGTATATAAGATTGTAACAGGTGACGAATCATGGATATATGCATATGAGCCGGAACGTAAACAGCAGTCGACTGTATGGGTGTTTCAAGATGAACCCAATCCAACAAAAGTTGTTCGCGCTCGAAGCACATCGAAACAAATGGTCGCCTGTTTTTTCGGGAAAACTGGCAACTGTGCCTTTAGAGGAACGTAGAACGGTCAACTCTGAATGGTACACAACAATTTGTTTGCCAGAGCTCTTCGGTCAAATACGGAAAACAAACAAACGCCGTCGGATCATTCTTCATCAAGACAATGCCAGCTGTCACACATCTCGTCTAACAACCGACTTTATGAACAGTCAAAAAATCGAATTGATGGGTCATCCGCCGTACAGTCCTGATTTGGCAAGCAATGACTTCTTCTTGTTCCCGAATGTCAAGAATAAATTGCGTGCAGAAGTGTATTGACCATAAAGGAGAATACTTCGAAAAACAATAAAGCAGTTTTCAATGCCAAATTCCTGTTTTTTCATTGTTAGGCTCAAAATATAAATAGTAACCCTCGTACGTTCTGAGCGGTGTAATGTGTGGTGTATAGTCACGTGGTGCGTGCTAACTAAACCAATGAACGTTTAAAGTAGCAGTCAGGCATTTGTTGGATCTTCTTAACTTGAACACCGCTATTCGTCTACTTGGTTCAACGTCATTGCCTTGCACCAGCCTGACAGAGGGATACACCAGCACTACAACTAGTGTTAAAACAGCAGCGAACTTATTATTATAGCTCGGCTTGTTATTTAAACAGAAATTAAATTTCACGTGAAATACACCATACTTAAATAAACTAACATTTTAGAGAAAGAGTGATATGCACATACATATGTAAGCCACAATGCAGTATTAGAATATATAAAACGGCCCTTGTAGAATTGTTAAAAAGATTATACAAAGGAAAGAGTTATTTTGAAATACATTTTCGTTTGCAGATTTAAAAAAAGAATTATAATATTTTTCAGTGACTGGATGGAACCACTATTTCGTTGCTGGCATATTTTGCATAGTATGCGTATTTTATACCGCACTGGTAAGTAAACGTTTAGACGCTTTCACTAATGAATGTTCTGAAGTCTATGTGTTATTTATTTAATTATTTTGTGAAGTGCAAAATTACACTACGTGTCAATAATGTTCCAACTGAAACCTACCCTCGCCATTCTTTCCTTCAATACTTTCATGTGGATTTTGCGATTTCTGTAAACTCACGTTGCTATAGATATTAGCGTTAATAACAAATCGTTATTATATTACTTTTTACTTCACCACTTTACCTGATATTTAGTTATTGAATTTAATATTACTTATTTAAAGACAATACGAGTATGATAAGTATGGCAGTGAAGTATGATTCAATTATTTTGTCATCTGCTGTGAAGACTAATTAACATTATTTGAAATTAAAATTGTAAGCTAAGAAAGTACAATATCGATCCTTATTTTTTTTCCATTATAAGTCACAATCAATCTCGAATAGAACTTATTGTTTCGAATGAAGACCAGCACACTATATCTAAAATCCATGCGAAAGGGATGCGCGAGAAAAAAAAATGCTTATAATATGAATTCTAGAAGATGATTGAAAAACTAACTCACACTCTTGACTGGAATTCCACCACCACGTTAATATCTAAAAATATATAAATTATTGAAATAGCCCAGTAAATTAGACAATTCATTTTTAGTAATTTCAAGGAATATGAAATATGCACCGATCTAGTACCACTACATCCGTCATGGTTTAAAATGGTGGCTGTATTCCCTTTATTAATCTATAAAGTTGGTATGAAAATTGTTTCGGAAGCATGACGTTTGACACCAATATAGTATGAGCGGCACTACTAAACATGTTACACTAATCAAAGTGTACTCTCCTTTGCCAAGAACGAGAGTAGGCGCCGGGCTTTGGGCTCGGGCTACAAGACGAGTCACCTGGTGGAAGTTGGGAGTTTCCTCAACATCGTGAGGAAATTGAGGAGCTACGAATGAGTAGCGTAAACCGGACATGAAAACCTACACCAACGGCTGGTGGTTTGTCGTGCTGACCACACGTCACCCCTTAACTGGTTGGAAAGAGGAGAATATAATGGAAAATCTTCGAATATAAAAAAAACATGTCTGCGTGGTACATGCTACTAACGATATATTATTTCTTCAAGCCTTGCAACTCAAAACACACTTTTGAGAATTTCACTGAATAAATCAGAAAATACATGAATTCCCAATAATTGAAAAATATAACCTATAATGTACACGTTAATATTTTGTTATTACATCAATTATATACAACTTTTTTACTTTGTTTGCAGAGTGGTCAAATTGTCCGCAATTATATCATATGAAGTATAATTCTTCATTATTATTGATTCTTTAAAATACAGTTACGTACAAATTATAGTTTTATATCTATTTGTTTATTTCTCGAATCATTGCCATTTTACTTTATGGAACATTTATTTTCCTAATATATTATAATGGAATAACAACTCATTTCATGCATGTCGTTCATTACAATCTGAATTGTGTTTACTTTACTTATTTACAAGTTTCTCTAACTGCTCAATGTACAGCTTTAGTTCAAGATACTAGAACATATGAGCGTTTCTACAAGCTAAACTTAAAGTAATTCCTCACACAGAAACACACATCCACTATTTGATCTACATCTACATATTCCTATCAAAAGGAAATTTTCAAATTTTCAGTTTAACTTAAGTGATTGAGGTCAATGTAAATTACATTTTTTTAAATTGAATTTAGCAAGTTCCAATACGGAAACTGACCTTCTGACTTACAACAGATTAACTAGTTAATATGTTAGGTTTAGTACTACTTATGTACAACAATGCTATAACGGCATTTCGGCTTTTGTATTAATTTTGTAATCTTTCTGACGCTTCTGTATATAACGATAAAATCTTGCTAATTATCAGGTAAATCAATTAATCATCGTAATAAGCAATAATACGCATTGGATTGTGGCTGTTCACCGGGACTTGGACGGCAGAGAGCGAAGGACTAGCCTGTTTCCCGAGAGAAGAGGCCGAGCCTCGGGTAAAGAAATATAAAAATACAACTTTGTTACCAATGGTCAGATTCAACTGAAATTAAAGACAGCCCAGCAGCAGATTATCATCGACGAAATCCCCAAAGCAGAATTTGATAGGAGATAAATTAAGCCCGATATTAAAGGTTAAAGAGCTAGACTGGATAACAATAGCTACAGACTCCCTGGCACTGTCTTCGGAACGAACGTGCAGGTTACAATGGGCCTGGTCTTTGGCTAACCTCTATTCGAGGTGCTGCTCGAGAAGGGTCAAAGAACTCCAAATATACGGGCGAAGATAGCAGGACAAGAGCCTACGACTTGAGGACAATTTAGCAACGCTTGGACAGAGAGGGTACCGTAACAGACCTTTTGAATAACAAATAAATAGACGCACAGAGAAGGGAAACCACCAGTTTTTACTCAGATTTTCTTCGGCGTGTTATCGTGCACAATCTTTCGCGAACCACCCGCTTAAAGTATCCGCTTTGTGTGTCGCACCGTTCCGTGTTGTGTTATTTCGCACGTGTCTGTGTACTATCAAGATGGAGTAGAGACAGAGAAAGGCCCTGCTGGGGGGGCGTCTGACCCAGTTGCCACCTTGAAGATGCAGAGATCCTATCTTATCGCCCGGAAGCCATCTATTGACCACGCCGCAAACATCCACGACTTCACCACGAGGACTTCAGTCAGAGCCGACAAAGGTAAGCCGGAATGGACGTGAAAATGGATAAGCTTCGTTCGCCCCGTCGTGACATCCAATGAACTCGCTAATTACGTAAACATTACTAAGACATTGCTTATTACGGTGATTAAATTGCATCAACTATATTTTTAACATGTAAAACCGTACAGCGTTCAATTATCCATTCATCCAAAGTATTTAACATTCAGATTGTACGACGCTATAAATTGTCAATATAATTATATATCAGTGATCCTTGTTAACCTCAAAATTAACAATATATAGATTAACATTCATTCAACAACAACAACTTAAAAGGAGTAGTGTTTTGTCGTACAGGTGAAGCTCCGACCGGAACATGTTTTTCCCGGAAATGCAAAAGTAAATGTCAAATTAAGAACAGTTTAAATTAATGTAGCTAACTTTAAACATGCCGCCGAACTATTATTGTATTAATTACTCATGTCTATTGGATTGCCGAGAAATGAATGCGAGTGTGACTGTGAGAATGAAAGGGGCAATGATGTAATGTTTATGCATGTGCTCTATTATAGAAATTACAGTGTATATATATAGAACTAACCCTGTGGTGTGATTTGTTCTACCCTATGTAATCTCTTGGGCTCCAACTGATGGCACTTACCCTGGGACAAAAGGTAAATAGGTTCTTAATGATTGCCTTTTGTTTATTTGTTTAATTGTTTTGTGGGTTTGACATTACCATTGTAATGTAGAACCAGAATGACGTCAGGCACGTTAAATAAATATTCGACGTCGAGCTAATTAAAAGATGGCGCCCGAACATGCGACATGTAGGTTCGACGAGTAATTCCGAACTTTTACGACATGTAGGTTCGATGTGTAATCCCGAAAATGCGACATGTAGGTTCGATGTGTAATCCCGAACATGCGACATGTAGGTTCGATGTGTAATCCCGAACAAGGCGACATGTAGGTTCGATGTGTAATCCCGAACATGCGACATGTAGGTTCGATGAGTAATCCCGAACATGCGACATGTAGGTTCGATGTGTAATCCCGAACATGATGACATGTATGTTCGATGAGTAATTCCGAACAAGTGACATGTATATTCGACGAGTAAGCCCGAACATTCGACGTGTATGTCCGAGTAGGCCCGAATATGCGATAATTAGGCCCGAGTAGGCCCGAAGTTTAAATAAGTGTCGATAGAAGGAAGGAAGTTATTAATAGTCGCAAAAATGAGTTTATTGTGCCGTAATTATTCAGTTATAGAGCTATGTGCCTACATGCCTTCGACAGGAACCAAGAGATTGATAGAGGTAGAAAATCAAATATTAATCACTTATTGCAGTTAAAAAAATACCACGCAGGACGCCTAGAGTATGAAGCGTTTAGTTCTTTGTGTTGCTATAATCAGTAATTTTCTAGTTTAGAGTATTTAAGTGTATTTACGCATAGTTAGCATGTGAATTGAGTATTTAATTGTTTGTGCAATATATATAGTGAGCGTGAAGTAATAATGGTTAAAGTAATTTACGTAGCGAGAGATTTTGGATTTTTTATGCGGCGATAAGGATAAAGCATCGATCAAGGATGGTAAGGGGGGAGACGTAAAACCCCGTAGGGTCTATTTATGAAAAGGAAAAGAGAAATTTATATCTCGCTGCGTGAACGCATCGAATCCAAGGAAGAAGAGAGAGAGAATAACGACCGAGGAGAAGGGTGATGGAGAGAATAACTCGACAAAGGAAGAAGATTGAAGAAATGGACAATCCAAAGGAAGGAGAGGAAGTGACGTTACTGGAAGGCGACCAGGGAGGAGAAAGCAACCGTGCTCCGGAGAATACCGTTATCCCTGAAAGTGAGCAGCCAACGGCAGTGTTACCAACCCAAGGCACCATGGATGTTCAAGCGATAATGGCGCTCTTCACTACGATGATGAAGCAACATGAAGAAGGGAAAGAACGTCGAAAAGAGGAGAAAGAAAATAAGAGAAAATTGGAAGAAGAAGAGAAGGAGAAGAAGAAAAAATTGGAAGAAGAAGAGAAGGAGAAGAAGAGAAAATTGGAAGAAGAAGAGAAAGAAAAGAAGAGAAAATTGGAAGAAGAAGAGAAGGAGAAGAGAAAATTGGAAGAAGAGGAGAAGGAGAAGAAGAGAAAATTGGAAGAAGAAGAGAAGGAGAACAAGAAAAAATTGGAAGAAGAAGAGAAAGAAAGGAAGAGAAAATTGGAAGAAGAAGAGAAGGAGAAGAAGAGAAAATTGGAAGAAGAAGAGAAGGAAAGGCGAAAAGAATTGCGAAGAAGAGAGAAAAAACAACAACACCGAGAGATGATGGATCAGTTTCTACAAGCATTAAAAAAGAATGATGAGAAAATAGAAAAGGCCCAAGAAGAGTGTGTTGAAAGACATCGTGATAACTCGAAAGACATTGAGAACCTGGATAAAACAGTGGAAACTGAAGACAGGCAGATCCATGAACACCTGGCACACCTGGGAGAGAAGATAGAAGAAAAGAAGAATGACGTGGAGAAGAGAATGGAAGAGGAATTCCGAATGGTTGATCGTCGACTTTCAGCGGATTCCAGAATGGTGGAAGAAAGATTTGGCCAAATCCAGGAAACGATGACGAATATGGGGGAAAGAGTAGAGGAGAATAACACTACAGCAGAGGGCCGAATGGAACGAATTGAAAGAAGAGTGGACGACAATCAAACTGCGACAGCGAATCAACTCCAGCAATTAGAAGATACGTTTAATGGCAGACAATCCACGCTATCAAATCAAGTACAAAGGATGGAGAGAGCGACTTTAGATCGGCGACAAGATGTGGCCCGGCTACAGTTAGACGCCCGGGGAGAATGCCTACTCACACCACCTGACAGATTACGTCACGAAGAGGAGACACGAAGGGGGGCGTGCCCAGAAAACAGCCTTTTCGGGTCGGCCCAGCAAGCATCAACCAGCCGTGACGTTAGCCAGCGGGAAAACAGCTGTATAAGGATACCGGCCGAGCAACTCAGTGTTTCCAACTCGGGAAATTCGCAACGCGAGATTTTTTCGAAAGTCGGTCTGGAGAATTTCGAGACTTTCGATCCAGACAAAAAAGAAACTAGAGTAAGGAAACAAAAGACAAGAAGAAACCAGAAACAAAGCAGAATCGGAGAAGAAATAAAGGAAAGCTATCTAGTATTTGTAAAAAGCCACCACTTAAGCTCACAAATCAACAAGAAGATAAGCAATTTTTTTCATCTTTATGAAGGACCATTCCTTTGCGAAGAAGAAATTAGTAATAATATTTTAAAATTAAGAAACTGTAAACAAGGAAAGGAAATTACCCCACAGCACATAGATAACCTCAAAAAATGGAACTGTTCTCAAGAAAAGAGGGAGATGTGGCTTCAACAACTAGAAAAAACCTAGAGTATTGAACATCGAAAGAGCCTTTTAACTTGTAAATTATTCCGCATACTAGTGTAAATAAGTTAACACAATTATGATATTATTATTCTTATTAATATTCAAAAAACTGAGAACTTATATATATATATATATATATATATATATATATATATATACATATCAATATCTGAGCATATATCATGTTATGTTTATGCCAACATTAATAACGTATTATTTATATTCTTATTACCCAGAATAGATATTATTTAGTAAAGAAACATGTATTTTAAAAGGTTTGAATTGATGATAAGAAATATTTTATGTAATAACTCAATAATTCTGAACTATATCTCAAAGAGTGAATTTTCATCATAACTTAGAGTGTGAATGTAGTAAGTTTACATATGTATATGCATACATAATAGGATAATTCTCATAAGTGTTAGCAAGGTGTTTGTTTAAATGACCAATGTTACAGAGTCAAGAACTGAAAATGAATGTTGAGTAATCCTGCGATTTTATGTTTGGTTAATGTTAAATGTAATAATGTAAATTAATTGAAAAGTGCAATTTAGTCTATAGAGAAAGACAACTATATATTCCAGGGTTCGAGTCCCTATTCGAGCGCCTGTGTGTAACAATTAGGCAAGATTTAACGTTAATTATTAATTGTGTTTTGATGAATTTCTCCTTCGCGTATAGTCTTAAGCTCAGAAAAAATTCATGTGTAAGGAGAGGGGAATGTTATAACGATAAAATCTTGCTAATTATCAGGTAAATCAATTAATCATCGTAATAAGCAATAATACGCATTGGATTGTGGCTGTTCACCGGGACTTGGACGGCAGAGAGCGAAGGACTAGCCTGTTTCCCGAGAGAAGAGGCCGAGCCTCGGGTAAAGAAATATAAAAATACAACTTTGTTACCAATGGTCAGATTCAACTGAAATTAAAGACAGCCCAGCAGCAGATTATCATCGACGAAATCCCCAAAGCAGAATTTGATAGGAGATAAATTAAGCCCGATATTAAAGGTTAAAGAGCTAGACTGGATAACAATAGCTACAGACTCCCTGGCACTGTCTTCGGAACGAACGTGCAGGTTACAATGGGCCTGGTCTTTGGCTAACCTCTACTCGAGGTGCTGCTCGAGAAGGGTCAAAGAACTCCAAATATACGGGCGAAGATAGCAGGACAAGAGCCTACGACTTGAGGACAATTTAGCAACGCTTGGACAGAGAGGGTACCGTAACAGACCTTTTGAATAACAAATAAATAGACGCACAGAGAAGGGAAACCACCAGTTTTTACTCAGATTTTCTTCGGCGTGTTATCGTGCACAATCTTTCGCGAACCACCCGCTTAAAGTATCCGCTTTGTGTGTCGCACCGTTCCGTGTTGTGTTATTTCGCACGTGTCTGTGTACTATCAAGATGGAGTAGAGACAGAGAAAGGCCCTGCTGGGGGGGCGTCTGACCCAGTTGCCACCTTGAAGATGCGGAGATCCTATCTTATCGCCCGGAAGCCATCTATTGACCACGCCGCAAACATCCACGACTTCACCACGAGGACTTCAGTCAGAGCCGACAAAGGTAAGCCGGAATGGACGTGAAAATGGATAAGCTTCGTTCGCCCCGTCGTGACATCCAATGAACTCGCTAATTACGTAAACATTACTAAGACATTGCTTATTACGGTGATTAAATTGCATCAACTATATTTTTAACATGTAAAACCGTACAGCGTTCAATTATCCATTCATCCAAAGTATTTAACATTCAGATTGTACGACGCTATAAATTGTCAATATAATTATACATCAGTGATCCTTGTTAACCTCAAAATTAACAATATATAGATTAACATTCATTCAACAACAACAACTTAAAAGGAGTAGTGTTTTGTCGTACAGGTGAAGCTCCGACCGGAACATGTTTTTCCCGGAAATGCAAAAGTAAATGTCAAATTAAGAACAGTTTAAATTAATGTAGCTAACTTTAAACATGCCGCCGAACTATTATTGTATTAATTACTCATGTCTATTGGATTGCCGAGAAATGAATGCGAGTGTGACTGTGAGAATGAAAGGGGCAATGATGTAATGTTTATGCATGTGCTCTATTATAGAAATTACAGTGTATATATATAGAACTAACCCTGTGGTGTGATTTGTTCTACCCTATGTAATCTCTTGGGCTCCAACTGATGGCACTTACCCTGGGACAAAAGGTAAATAGGTTCTTAATGATTGCCTTTTGTTTATTTGTTTAATTGTTTTGTGGGTTTGACATTACCATTGTAATGTAGAACCAGAATGACGTCAGGCACGTTAAATAAATATTCGACGTCGAGCTAATTAAATGTATATCCCAATATCCAAGATATATTGGAATTGTGGTTATCTTGAATGGCACTATCCAAACTCACGTTCGCTACCGGTGACGCATTTTTGGTCAAATGGGGTTGTAGCTGTGTGACTTTGACTCACATTTGGGTCTTACGTATTTCCTTCCTTGAATGCTTGCCCATGAGCAGCACTGCACAGCAGACTTTTAAGTCTTTTATTCCACATTGCTGAAGGATTGTTTGAAATTAACATTAACGTCTATCTTAGCATTGTTGAATCGAATGACATTATAGTTCATTTTGTCTTATTCCTTATTCATGTGTCAGGTTATCGTTTGACAGCAAAGAAATTGCTTTCTTTTTCCTTGGTAACATTGTTAGTCTGAACTATTACAATTATTATTTCCTGTACCAATACAAAAAATACACTTGCAACGTCCTTCCTGCTCGGGAAAGGGTGCCTACTACACCTACACGAGCACGTCAGCTGGATGCAAGTCTACTAACTTGGCCACGACCAATCAGTAGCACCATACGCTCTGCAAAGTTTACCCATTATGCTAACCTTTTCTCCAGCGGTGGCATGAGACTCTATTTCACTCAGGGTTCGGGAATAAGTACACAGTCCAACGTTAGAGAAAGTTTAATGAACGTAGCTGGATACACTTATGCAACTATAAACGTTGTAAGTTTAGCACACGCCCGTGTAGGATATTACACTCACTTGGCCAATATATTGCCACACAATGGGGGGAGAATGGCTTCTGCAAACTGCCGTAAACTGGGAACAGATACACTGCTGCTGCTGTCCTCTGGGGTCGTATCCTTAGCTCCAACAAACGTCAGGAAGTGCAGTTCTTTGCTAGCGCCGACTTCTATAGCTGCAGGCTTTTACAGGGAACTGTTGGCTTTCGGGGAACAAAGGGGCATCTATTAGGGTCACTCTCACGATAACCGAAGTATTTCACTGACCTGTAATTTACCTTCTGGGCGGTTGCCTAGAAACCCCACGCCACACTACCCTGGCGGGGTGCCGCAGGTTGATGGGGGGAGGAAACCTCTCGCAACAAGCGGAGCGGGTCCTCTCACTCTAAAGTGGAGTTTTTCTCTCTCGCCAATAAGCGGAGTGGGTATCTCTCACTCGAAGGTGGAGTGGGTTCTCTTGCCAAAGGCAGAGTTCAACCTCTCTCGCGGGAAGGCGGAGTGCGGCTTTTCTCGGGTGCTTGGCCTCTCGCAAGAGCGGAGTGCACCTTCCTTCCTTCTTTAAGAAGCTTGGCCTCTCGCCAGAGCGGAGTGCTCCTTTCTTCCGGGTCAGTTGGTAAGAGAGATCTTATCGTGAGCCGACCTGAAAGCCAACCGAAGAAAATCTGCTCCGCGGCTGGTTATATAGCCTCGGTTCAAGTAGCGCCTCTAGCGCCGTTCACGCGAACTACGTGTAACCGTGCTAGAGCAGGCAAGGCGATCTCTACGGCAGTCAATTGAACTACGTGCACAAGGCACAAAGATGAATACATATAATATTAAACGTGTGCTAAACGTTAATATACAATTATCAGATAAATAATACATATTCTTTGCGACCACGCAGGGACTGATTAACATTACAACTCAGCATAATATGCTAACACAAAGCACCTGACCTCATTATTACCATTTACAAAGAATGGTTAATATAAATAACGTTCACAGAGTTAGTTATTAACATAGAATAATAACATTCAGAAACTAAATAATTGTGATGACCTCGCAGGATCATTACACACTGCTTTTAGTTATTTAGAATATCCAGGAAAACCAGGACTTCGAATTTAACTTTGTTTTGCTTTTTAGCACAAATGAAATGAATATACGGGAACTTTCGAAATTTATCATTGGAATTTTACTAGAAAACCTATAAATGTAACATTGCTTTTAGACGTTTTTCTGTCACGTTAAATCAATACATAACAAACTGTTGAACCAACTATGCATCAATATAGCTATTTTAATTCATTATACTGCGTTATATAATGAATATGTATGAATACATATAACACATGTGCATCATAATAATACTATTACATTGTAATGCAAAAAATTGTTTTATTAGAAGGAACATACAAAATAATGGAAGTCATAATTTTGAGAAATATCAAAACTGTGCGAAAATAAAGATTATCTATGTCAATAAACCATGACGCATATGTGCGTTATGTGCTACAAAGTAACAAAAGGTCATACTATTTACCGGTTATTTTATTATTTATTATTTTTGAGATTCAATCAAAATATCATCTGAATTGCACATACCGGATAATAAATCACACTTCCGTAATTTCTCTTTGAATATATCAGCGATCTGTTTATCCTCTTCTGAACTCCGTGCCAATCAAACAAACTATAATTATGTTATTCTATGATCTTGCGACTTGTTTTAGTACATGTATTCTCTTCTTCAGTATAAACACATATTTTTCATTTGCATGTTGATGATGCTCCTAGGGTTGTGTCATGTTTATTTCTTCATCTAAATAGCGAGGCATAAATTATGTATTTCAAAATGTTTCGTTAAAACTTCAATTCGTGTTAACGATTTGAACTCTTAATGTGGCTTCTTATCCAATTGGCACACACATTTGGTTTAAGTTTGAAACTATGTACCTTTAATGATCTTCTTCAATGGTGTACATCCTCTTATTACCAATTATATATCTTGAATTTGATCTGTGAATCAATTATTAAGCATTACGTCATTAAATTAATTCCTCTCTTCCTTCAATGCCACGTTTCAACTATCATTATTGAGTCCTGTAACAGTTTCTTCAATATATGTTGATGTTTGAGTTTCGGCAGGAACCTTTTATAAATCTCAAGGCGTTTGTCTCTTATTCCTCCAGTCAAAAAATTTTAAAATTATGGTATTTGCTCATTCATTTCGACGTCTCTACGTTCTTCCTTTTTTCAAGTTTTTTCATTGTAAATTGATTCTGTGTAACATTTTAAATTTTGACTCCAATAATTTGCATGTGATACAGTTTTCTGATTTCAAGTATCCACAAATAGCTCATGGTCAAAATTTTTGAAAAACTGTCAATAGTTTGTTAAACTGGTTTCGAAGCTGAAATTGCATGCCTTGCATTCAAAATAAATATAGAGTCTCTGCTAATGAAAATGTTTTCCGACCTCAACTGCAAATGTAACGACCATAAATATTTATTTCAGGGTGGACTAAGAGCTGTTATTTGGGCAGACCTACTGCAGGGATTCATTATGTTTGCTGCCGAAATTGCCATCATCATTAAAGGAAGTATTGAAGTTGGTAGTCCGTCTGAAGTGTGGGAAATCAATGATCGTTCTGGGAGAATCGAATTTTTCAAGTATTTCTGTTATAACACTATTACATTTTTTTTGCATGGAATGAATTGAATATATTTCATTTTGATTTTCAATTTCATACTTCAAAGAGAGTCACTTTAATTCTAACGAATGTAAATAAAATATTGCAATTCAAAATTTACTGTTACATTAATTTTTAATTATAGTCTCTCCATACTACCTGGAAATTAAATGAATGCTAATATTTTAATTTAATTTGCAGTATGAATCCTGATCCAACCATACGTCACACATTCTGGAGTGTAATTGTCGGATCATTGATAAAAGATATGGCAAAGTTAGCCACAAACCAACAATACGTGCAAAGGTTCATGGCTGCTAGCAGTCTTAATCAGGCAAGAAAGTAAGCTTTTACATTATAGGTTGTGATAGGAATAAGTTATATAGCTGTGATACATTTTATAATTTTAAAAATAATTGCCATTAATATTAATTGAAAGAATACTATACTTCAAACTTATATTTATTAGTACTCTGGCCATTAAATATAGAAACACAGAATTAAACCATTCGTCTACCAATATAACATTTAAAAATCCTTGATATATATTTGATAATATAAGGTTCATCTCTGGAACAGGGCCACAGACATATTACCATACTACAGTTTATGTGTTAAATGAAATACAATTACCTCAGTCGTAATTTTTAACTGGTCCTAGTAGAAAACTGTATTTCTTATGAATATATTCTTCTCAAATATAATGTATTAATGGCCTTGTACTACATTTTTATACCATTTTTTTCAGATCTCTCTGGGCCAACATGATTGGCGTATGTGCTATGTTATCTATGACATATTACACGGGAATACTTACGTACGCTAAATACAAAGATTGCGATCCATTGACTACGAAGGTAAGGAAGCAAATGTTTTCTTCTTCTAGTAAATGATATAGGTTTGCATTTCTGAATTTAAAAATAAGTATAGTGTATTTACGAATATTTCAGTTATGTCTTACATTCTGAAAAATATATTTAAAGAATTAATATTACTAATACGTTGAAACAAAGAAATTTCATCAGTGAGTTACCAGAATATAAGCCTACAAGTAAAATAAGAAAAAATATTAAGAATAATAAATAAAAAATAATATAGTGTGCAATATGTTGTCCATGGAAAGTTTCTTATATTTAAATTATTCAACATTGCTTGAAAAAATAGCATTATTATGATCTACGTATTACACATTATTCGAACTCAAATTTACAAAATATTTTTAAAAACAGACTGATATCTCAGAAAGATAATAATTAGATTTTATCTTCTCTTGCTTTCAATTAAGCAAAATTGTTAACTATTCTATGAAAATTGATTTTTTTTGTCAATTTATATTTCAAATAATAATATTAAGGATTTTATTTCTCGGAAAGACATCAGAGGAAAAACAAACATTTTGAAGCAAGTTGAGATGTCAGTAACTAAACATAAAACAAATACGTATATATATATCCATTGTCATGGGAAGGCGAATGGATATCAAAAGCTCAAACTAAGCACTAAGTCTAACTCGAGCACAGTGACCCAATCAAGGCTGCGACAATAACAAAATTCCTCTGGCTAGACAGAATCAAGCTTGCAATCCGGGTCGCTCTTTCTGATCGAAAGAGGGAAGTAGTGGCACCGTAGCTTGCAAGCTCATCCGAAACACGGCACGTGGCGAATCGAATAAGCACCCCGGACATTTTGGAAACATCAGGAGTGTGCAGACGTTATCGTTGTCGGGCTGTCGATACGCGCCACCTTTCGGGTGCTGACAGCCAGCACCTGCTGTCCGAGGTGACTGCCTCGCTCTTGTCGTGGTCGACACCAGAGTCCTAGACGCCAGAGGGGCCCTTGTCCGATTAGGTCAGTGTGCTTTGCTCCTCCGCCTTTCCTGCCTCTTCGCCGAGTCAAAGAGAGATATCCACAACATGTAAAACCAGTTGAACATAGTTATACTGCTACATCCTTAAGTACTTCGTTAACACCCTTGTCACATTACGTGGTGGAGATGTGGGACAAAGATCTCAGTACCTCTCGCAGTACACTATATATAAATTAATTCTGTAACTTCGTATTAACCTTATAAATTGAAAAGGATCCATGGTAGAGATCTCTTTGCTAGCCCCCGTGGAGGAGAGGTTAGCATATCGCGCTACGATGCCATGGTTCGGATCTTGGCCTGGGCATTGGATGTTTGTGAGTGTCCATTCATCAATTGCATCATGTCATCACTCATCCCCATCTTCGCAAATTAGCCAAATGTGACACAAAAAGCGAAATAAAATATAACAAATCAATCAATCAATCAATCGATGATCGATCGATAGAGAGCACTTCATTTGGTGGTCAAACAGGGATCGTCATATACCGAATTGAATGCTGACATCTATTTTTAAGTGGTAACCTCCAAAAGGAAGTATATAAAGATCACTTCATGATTCGAAAATCTTCACTGGAAACAAGTGTCGAGTATGTTCCTCTTCTCCCCTTACTTCTGCAAAGTATAAAAATAATCTTCGCATATTCTTACTTTGTTGTCTTTTAGACAGGTTTGAATTGCGCCCTATGTACACTTCTCCAAATGTTACCTGACCACCCTGAAAGATTTCTAAGTCCAAAAATCGTTAACTTGGAAACGTAGCTCTTCAGAACCATCAGAAAAAGAGTAGCCAACTGTACTGTTTTATTTGCATAATCTATTCGTAATTATGCCCTTTTGTGTTCAAACTTGGACAGCGATTTCCTTCAGGTGGACCACTAGCAAGTCAAGTGTTTCCAACCTCACAACAGTTTCTCTGATGCCAATTTTAACATGCCGAATCGCAAGTATTCTATTAAATTTTTCCTTATACTTGAATTTTATGTTTTGTTCTCTATTAATATGTTGGGCGAATAGAGTTTTTGACTTCATGTTATAAACAAAATATACATCTTTCACCATAGGGTTTCTCGCCTAGTAGAGGGACCTGAGTACAGTTGGCTCTGCTCTGCTGTTCTCAAGAGCTATATTTCCAAGTTAACGATTTTTGGACTTAGAAATCTTTCAGGCCGGTCATGTAACATTTGGAGAAGTGTACATGAAACCCGCAGCGACAACCCCCTCCCCCCTTAGCCTACCACTCGCTATGGGCCTGTCGTAACATGATAATTCAATCCCAGCTGCTCATAACTATTTCAGAGAAACATATGGGGTGAGTTGAAAGATATTAATTTTGTTACGCACCGAGGAGGAAAAGGGGGGGGGGTGGATGCTTATAAAATTTGTGATATTATTACATATCCGGTGGGCTAATCAACTACAAATCTTCGCGCTGTATAGTAGTTTGTTAGCGCACCTGATAGCACATGTTCCTTTGTCTTTTGGACGTAGAATTTATTTTTAAGTCGACGATTTCGAAATTCGTATCCAAAAAATATACATGTGGTTTCAGTGAGCCTATAAATGTGTAACAATCTCATATTCAAAATATAGATATTTAAAAACTGGTATTTTCACTGACAATACACGATTGATTGATTGGTTAATTTGCGAAGATAGGAATGAGTTATGATGTGATAAAATTGATGAATGGACACACACAAACATCCATGCCCAGGCCGGTGTTCGAACCCGGGACCCCTGGGGTCGTAGAGCGATGTGATAACCACTCTTTTTATTATTTATCCAAGAACGTATGCACATGCTTAGGAAGATTATGTTTTTAGTGTTTTACATGTTACGTATTAACTACAGTATACAGAAGTAGGATTCTATCTTTATATGTATACTACATTTTAGTTGAAACTACATTTAGGTATAGAGTACAATTAGGAAATTTGCGTAACATTTGTTCCTGGTTAGGGGATGGATTTATATAGTGTTCTTTCAAGATAAATTGAAGTCTCTTGGGATACTGCTCTGTTCATTTGAAAGAGTATATATAATAGTGAGCTATCATCCATTACACTGCACGTTGTTTCGTGGGAGGGAAAATAATTTGAATTCTGGGATCACTATGTCTGTTCCGTGAACTTAGTTATTGATGTGCTCCATATACAACTTAACATAATTCTCAGCTTGGTCCATGCCGTAGAGTAGTTTCGACATTTTGTTAACCTATGGGCTAAAGAATCAAGCAAGAGAAGCAGTTTGGCGAGTCACTGATTCCGTATTGATAGGTCCTACCTCCTGTCACTATAACACGGTGGACCACTTTCTACCAATTTGATTGTCCGGCACTTCACAGATGTTTTGCTGTGACGTTTGTTCATATCCGTGGCCAATTTTGGTTGGGAGAGTCACGAACTATGCGTGGCACTGTAATCGTCTGACTAGTTAATTCACTGTATAACATTTTTACAGATGGTGCGATGTTTACATTCCTTAGTAACTGCCTTAAAAAAACATAAAACTGCTTTGTATGCATTGGATATCAATGGGAACTTCTAATAGAATGTTTCGTAATAATGGAAGTATTATTTCTTGGGTCGCCGTCTCGTGCGGTGAAAATGTTATGTCAAGGCCGGTCTGCATAAACAATGCTCTTGCCTGTGTAGTCACGTGGACTAGTGCCAAACCATCTTCCTTCGCTCATAAGGTGAGCTCGCTCATTGCTACGTGGAAGATCGTATCTTGCCACAGAAACGTGCAAACAATTTTTTGACCTTGCCTATATGCTGTGTTTTGAATGGCAACATATCAAAGTATAGATAGGGAGAAAATATTAATGAACCGTACTCCTGATTTTAAACTCAAAGATCGCATCTTGTTCTCTCTCATGTCGATTGCCCTCTCACACCGGAGCTTACTATTTGCTTCGATCGTGTCTTCGATATTTGTATGAAAATAAATGCCCAAAACTTTAGTTTAGTTGCTAAATTTTTTGATTGGATTCTCATCACCAAGTGGATCAGAAATGATTTCGGCTGTTATGTTTTGCGCCTGATGTGTGTTGATTTTTTTTTAATTTGACACTGAACTCTGTGAAGATCGCTTTCATCCCTTTGGAAAATTGTTACATCGTCCATGAAAATTCCAACTTTTATTGTTGTGGTAGCGACCGAAATGCCCTGTAGATTGTGCTGTATTCTAAACATAAAGGGGCTATTGTAAGGACTTATAAGGTGCTACTCAAGGGACTGCCTTGTAGCACACGACGGCGTATTTTAAAACTAGTCTTCAAAAATCCATTTATTTTTAGTTTTAGCAGCGTGTGGTTATATAGCGTCCTTATTCAATTGACAAAGGTGTCTCCGAAAACATGCTTCTAGAACTTTGTACATGCATTCGTGACTCATCCTGTCATATGCTTGGGAAAAATCTAAAGATAGAAGTGCCTCTGTTGTTTGCCTCTTTTGTTTGGTGATTATATCTCGTATGATCTCGATGATCTCGTATCGTTTGAGGCAGTTGATGTATGTTTTGAGACACATTTCAGGCGAATGGTAAGTTTCCAATTAGTTTGTCCATATATTTACTCAGACGCTGATTTATGCACATACTTATAAGTACAAGTAGTATAATATGACCTATTCTGAAGAAGTAACCAAAGCAAAGTAACCAAAACCGAACATTTTCGGATATTATTCTGTGTTTGTCGTTAATCTTTTTAAAACCCTTATCTTTTTAATCTGTATTTCTGTTGTCTGTATTTCTCTTTTCCTTTAGTTTTCTTGCGACTTGTTATTTGATTTGGTTTATTCTGTTAGTGTGAAAGCCATTTTCTTTTGCTATAGGACCTCCAAATTTCTCTACATCGTCGAAATCCACAGGGGGGTTTTCGCGATATCTCTTACCGAGATCCGGTTGCCATTTTACGATTTTTGTAATTTAGTATTTTGAATGTCTGATAATTTTGTGAAAATGGTGATACTTGTTCTTAATTTTGACGTGAAAACTCTTCCGTTACTCTCTCGTTCTTGACATCTTGGACGAACGACTTCTTTGCCAACAGGATTACGCTGCAAACGGTGTCGTCGGGGATTGGATTGTGAAATTCGCACACGATCTTGGTGTTGGTGCGGTTGTTGAACAGAACCTGTTTTTTTTTCGACGTGTTGATGACGAACATGGGTCTGTGTGCTTGGAGTGTATTATACATCTATGTTTCCCTCCGTCACTCTTTTGTAAGCTGTGTACGTTTCGTATAATTTAAGAAAATCATCTTGTACTATGTCGAGGTTGTAATTTTCGCGCTGGAAAACTTCGTTTCTTCCGTTTTTGAGGTATGCGATCTTGACCTTGCAGCTGTCAAATTTGCTGGAATCTTTTTCATGGTCGTTGTACCTCCCGGCTAGAAGAGTACTATGACGAAATCTGGCATGTCGTACTGTATGTTGTTGAATTTCGTCGTGACGTCGAATTCGTAATGATTACTGGAAGCGAGTTTTTGCACGCATTGGTAACTGTAAAATTGAATGTGTGCCTGTGGATTTTTCAAAATATCCGCTTTGTACTTGAGGGCGTGTTTGGTTTCGTATTCCACAACTGGAATTCTCAGCTCCATGGTTCGAATGATGCATTTTGCTGCTTCGAGCAAAGTGTTTGGAAGCGGAGTGATCCCGTCCGGACCCAAGTTGTATCACATCAAAACATTGTTGTCGTTCGATGATCTGCGAAAAGTAATTCTCAAACATCCTTTCCACATGATCTCCTTGTAGTCTGAGAAGAAACCCGGAAGTAGACGCATGGGAAACTGTACCATGTGACTTTTTGTTGATATTTTTGTCCCTGCTTCGAATCTTCCTGCTTGGTAATAAGCGACATCTGTTTTCGAAAGTTTCAACGTTCCTGGATAATCGACTCTATCGATGACCGTTCCGTGTTTTTTGACTTCAACCTGCGAGAACAGGTAGGGTACGAAGTTGTCTACGAGTTTCAAATTTGCGTTGGGCGTTAATGCTTTTCCGTTTTCTTTTTTCACCACGTCGAATTTAACGTACAGGTCTGATCTGTGAGGATGAACGAATCCGTTCCCTACATCCACGTAGAACTCGATTTCCCTGTTCGGTTCGTTGAGATTGGCGAACGTGCGACGGTTGGGAGGGAAATATTGCAATTCGTAACTTTCGATTTGCTCCACGATGGTTATTTATTATATGTTGATCTCCACGATGGTCGTGGTAGTTGCTGATAACTTTTTCGTTGGTCACCACTAATTCAATTTGGTCAATTCGATTGCGGCATATGGGAAAGTAGATTGGTGACGAGGGCGTGAAGATGATCGGTTCCATGAATTCCGAATTTGGTTGAAAGTCGCGATGATTTTTATTTGTGACTGCCAATATTGTCTGCTTGTGATCATGCCTTCCGCCGAGTTGCAGTGAAAGTTCAGAATCTCGATGGCCAAAACTTTTGGAATTTTGACGCCGAAGTGTTTGATTCCAGGTTCAAGATTTGTGTTGTTCTCGAAACGCAAAAGTTCTCCGATCGTACCCAGGTCCATGGTTTCTGTTGCGGAAACCAACTCAACTCTGTGGGTCACGGAATTTTGAGAGAGAATTACTCATCTCAGTAATTCGGCTTACAAGGTGGACAAATTGTACTGTCCCGGCATGATGCTGATTTTTTCGTTTCCGACCTTGATGGTGTTGTTGTGTTCGGTCACGTTATGAATCAGGTACATGCTGTAGAATGCACGAAGAGCTATGGATTTAGGATAGACGATATCCTCGTGCAACGTGAGTTTCAAGACCGAAGTTTCGCTTGTGAGATGGAACATTCCCATGATGATGTTTCAGGTTCCACGATGCTTTCTGGAAACCTCGAAGTGATGGGTTATTTATTCGAGACAGAAAAGCGAGAATGAAAACGCAAAGATGACCGCATTTCACTTCCTCGAAACCTTGGATTCTCTTGTCGTTGTAGTATAGTTTGGATGTTTTGAGATATTTTGCTATACCCGATAGTGGAACACCTCCGAAAGAATCGAAAACGAAAGCGTTATTGTTTGAATTTTTGAGATAACATATCCAATACGTACCTGGATTTTCATAATTGTCCAAGTTGACGACTCCACACTCTTTTTTCTTACGGCGGAGGGTAAGGAATCTGACATGAGAACTCCTCTGAAGTGTTTGATTCCCAACGGTTCGATCAGAGATTCAATGTCGCGGTTACTGAGCGGTTCTTCTTTTTTTAAGAAAAAAAATCCTCATAGCGTTCCTGCTTGAGGCCTTTACCTCTCTTCTCCATTTCAAGTTAGTGGCGTTTCTGTTCTTCCAATTCTGCCTTGTTCTTTTTTGAATCGATTACGGTTTTTGCTATGGCGGCGCTACCACCTGCCAAACTTCGCACGGCACCCAAACCTGCTAAAATTGCTGGAATGCTTAATATGAAACCTTCCGTGTGTGTCTTTTTCCTCGAACGCTGCTCAATTGAGGAGTGCTGACCAACAATTTCATTCCGTGCCGTATGGACAAGCAAGAACGTTTCTTTTCTCGTTGTTTCTTGGTGAGTAATCCATCGAGGGCAAACAAATTTTTGAGATTCGAGTACGGTACTTGGTAAACTACACTCTTGGGCTTCAAGATGATGTTTTTTTTTTTTTTTTTTTTGGCAATCGGTTGTTTATATATATATTTTGAGAAAACTTTTTCTTGTCTCACTCAGCGCGATGATATGATTACTCGCTAGGTCTGTGAATAATTCACGTGATAAGTTTTCTTATATTTTTGGCAATCGGTTATTTATATATCGTGGGAGTCGAAGAAAAAAGTTCGTGCTTTGGACAACGCAATGATCTGCAGGATGATGCTAGCTGTTTCCATGTTGGACCTGTTGGAATCGTCGGTGTATCGTCTTATTCCTTGTCTCGCTTTAGAAGCTCGTCCAACCTGTCGTCCAAGTTTTTCTCCTGCAGCTTGAAACGTGACGTCGAGATCTTGCAAACTCTTCGTGTGGCAAATTTTCCGAAGGTGGTCCATAAGTACCATATTGCATGGTGCACGAAATTCCGACGTTATTTTGATCAAGTCGATTTTCCCGTCACCTTTATCGAAAGCGATCATAAATATGTAATGCAGCTATTCCATAGGAAATTCTGTTATGTGAAGCTGCGTCATTTTTTTACGGGGTTTTATTTATAAACCCCATCCCAATTTTCGTTTCTTGTTCATGGCGATGGTCGTGCCCAAAGCTGCAACCCGTTCTCCCATAGAAGCGTCCCTACTGATGAATCTCCCGAATGCTGCATCTTCCAATTTTCTATCTGCTTCGTGACGTGCATCTAGATTTGTTTGTGTTTTGGAAGCGATGTCGTGATCTTAGCTTGCGGAGTCCAACGGATTCCCTCCCCTGTCTCTTTGTCCAAGCGTTGTTCGAGTTTGGTACCAGGTCAGCACTACTGATAACCTGGAATGTGCATCTCGAACGGTAATTTGTTTATGATATCGTTCACGAGTCCCTTGCCTTCTGCCACGTTCCAAAATTTCGGTGGAAGAGTGTTGATTATTTTGATCAGGTATCCTATTCCTTTGCTGTCGTTCACGATGAAGTTGTAGAGTTTGGTGCTGATCATGTCCACGATTCCTACTTTCTCATTGCAAAAATTACGATTACCTGCATTTTCTTCGCCTGCTATGACATGTAAACGATCCACGAGTTTCCTAACGTAGTCCACCCATACGAATTCCTTTGGTAACGTGTTGTAGCGTTTGACGCCGCTTCCACTTTTTATATCGTTCCAAATATGATTGATGAGATTCCTGTATTTTTCTCGGCTGCTGGATTTACACGATTCTGAGTAGCGTCGTTGTTTTGATATAGAGCATCCGACAATATTAAAATGTCCATGTAACTTTGATCATCTTCGTCCGTGTAAACGTTCGGATATTTCTTGGTGATGAGTTCCCAAAGTCCAACCGTACCTGTGTAACTGGACCAACTATCTTTTTCACCTCAATTAATTTTTACGTCGTCTTCTTCAAATGTGACTTTCCATTTTCCAATTTTCCAAATAACTCCTTCGTTAGTTTCCATGCTCGGGTACAATCTGAACACCTCGTCCTTGTCGAATTTCGCGGTAGTCAGGTAATCAATCTCTCGCCAATGCACCCAACTCGATCTTACCCGAAGAAGATGAAGTGCTACCTATGGCTTGACACTTCGCCGGTTGCCTGAGTTCGAGAGGAGTGTGTACGCTACGGAGAGGCGTTGGAGCATTATTTCGAGCGGCAAGAGGTACGAGTTCCGTTATGAGATCCTTGTTCTCTTCTGTGACATTTATAATCTCCTTACCGAGAGGAGGAGAAAATTGTTCACCAGTAACGTGGTTTTTCCACATGCGGAAGGACCAACGATAAGACAAAGAATGTTATCGGGTAGAAGCTCGCCATTCTTTTTCTTTTAGTTTGAGACTTAAAATCTGGTAAACGCTTTACCACATTCCACGTACTCACAGATGATGAAAATCATAATTAGATGCACCGTGGCAAAATATCGGGACAAATTTTGGTCTCTGGATCTTAATATTACAGCTATTACACAAAGCCTGTTTATATTGACCGTTCGTATGGCAATGATGACGCATCTTGATATTTGTATCCGAAAATTCAGAATTGCATACCGGGCATTTTTCTGTACTGTTGAAATCTTCGATTTGATCCTTTCTTAAAGGTAGCATAGGTTCTGATTTTAACAAAATATTGAGGGCTATGCGACGGCACTTATTTTCTATTTTACGTGCAAATTTTTTAACAGCATCTTGCCCCATGTATAAGTATGGTTTACTAACAACACCATCCTGTACAACTATATAACAAAAACTAGAAGGTTTCTTGTAGCTGATACCTTATACTTGATGATTCTTCGGGATCTGGGCTGCAGAATGCAAGCGGTTTGAGATTTGATTCAAAATCACAGGTTATATATGCTGGGTGACGCAACAAGGCTTCGAATTTTTTGAATTTGGCATTTTCGTTTGGTTTAGGCATAGCCATATGAACAGGTTTATGGTTGCCACAGTATTTTAAATGTTCAACCAACTTGTTTTTACCAATTTCGGTATTCTCTTCATCAACACAATTTACTACTTTTCGACCATCAAACACAGTCAAACATCTTCGACACAACTTGTATATTCTATTGGATTTGCCTAGTTGTTTTCTGACTAAACCCTGAAGATTGCGTATCAGAGTGTAATGGTATGTACCGTCTCTATCAATTAAGAGCAGATCGATCTGGACAGCAGAGTCATCATCAAGGTTGTAATTCTAAGAGGCTCTATTAAGCAATCGCCACGACTAGCAGAACAAATAAACACATTAATAGATAATTGCATACCATTGCTATCTTTGGCCCTTTTTTCGAATTTATCGATATTCTTGATAGACATCGGATATTCTAAGCCCTCCATAGCATCATCAATATCATATTCGTGCTGTTTATAATAAGATACTCGCTCTGGATGATCTAAAACTGGAAACAAAGCAGCCAAAATACACCACAAAAAGCATTTCTGGTCGGTATTTTCTACGTTAACCACAACTTTTTGTTTTTGATATTGTCAGGTAAAAACAGATATGTAGAACCTTGTAGAGGTCTGAATTCATAAATATTAACATAGAGCCTGTGTGGGGATCCGCAAAGACTCCAACCCGATTCCTTAGCAGCAAACTCAGACTGTTTGACAAGCAATTGGTCTACCAACCTGCTTAAATGGTGTGTAAATTTTGTGCCGTTTGGTTTCTTATATTCAGTATACAATTTAAGAGATAGCTTATAAGAGCCATTTTGTGCATTTAGAATAGCTAGCATATCAGGATTTTTACTGTTTTAAAAATTCTTAATATCACATCTTGACTCTGATACAAAACGGTAATCACTACGTTGACCGTCAAAACTACTATGAATGGGTCCATTGCGTGGTCGCTTTGCCGGTCTAGCATTATCGGATGTAACAAGCTTTCTTTTTAGACCAGATGTAGATGGCTGTGGGGGCAATGTTGATGCCTGTGCAGAAAAAAGAGCCTATATGTCTATTGATGTATGCCTTGCTAAATTTTCTATGGCATTTTGGGCATATTTTAGTGGTCATTTTGCGTTTTTCTGGGTCACAATTACGTTGGTGCTTAGCCCAATTAGAGCTAGATATATTTTTATCCCATTGATTGCAATATTTCTGATTTGGCATTTTTGGTTTTGTCATTTATATATAATTTCTTGGGGCTCAAATCAAATACTATATATTTAATAAAAATATCAGTTGGGTTCAGCAGTGTGCTTTGTATATTTAGTGTGTATATTTCGTATATATATTTAGTGTGTTACTATTTTTGGTTTTGGTATTTATATATAATTTCTTGGGGCTCAAATCAAAAACTATATTCTTAATAAGACTATACACTTTAAAAAAACGCAGGTGTCTGACAAATTATGATGGGTCGTAAAGTTAATAATCTACTACGTTGATCTACAGAAGCAATGATTTATCGCAAATGCGTGTCCGCACAGGGTTGTCATGTAGCATTGATCTTCTATGTACACGACAAGCTGGATGTGTCGACAAGGCACCATGTTAATAACCACGTGGCCTTGCACAACTCAAATGAACTGAACAACTGTTAGCAAGCAACCTACAGTATTGACCTTACAGAACGACTTGAGTTTCTCAAGTGCCAGGCACATTTCAAAGTCAGCTAGTCTTGAAATTACCTACTGTGCTTGCAAACGCAGATACTGAACTTCTTGCAATAAATAATGCCAGCACATATTATCTCTCTATGACAAACTGGGATAGTATAAGTTAACACACATGCTTTGGATTGTAACAGATAAGCTGGATTGGTCAAATATCAGATTGATATATACAAAAAAGATCATAAACTTTATACAATGCTCTATGGAGGAATTGTATAAGAATTTAAAAATAATTGATGATCATGCACTGGTCGTATATGCTGAAATGGAACGAATTAGTCACAGAGCAATTCTAGAAAGCCTCTGCATAATGCATTGTCTTAGTACTAGATAAACAAGTTGGGCCTGGTGCCGAATTAAAATAATCTTGTTAACATATTAATACTCTGAACTGAATGTCAAGTATTTAAGCACACTTGACAGAGTATTACACTAAAGGCAATAAGCTCATATGAGCATCTTGGCCTAGTTTCAAGTGTGGCCAAAACAATGCCAAGAGGGGCATATTTTTTACGATCCTATGGACAACAATCTGACAGAGGCAGCTTTTTGTACGTGTAGCCAAATCAATCTGAGGGGGGTCGTACTTTTTACAGGCAATCCCCGAGGGCTTTTTACTAAAGTTTTGGATTAGACAGAGTTGCACACTGTAAGCAATAGGCTCATGTGGACATCTTGGCTTAGTTTTAAGTGTAGCAAAACTAATCTGATTGAGGTTCGTACTTTTTATGTCCCAGTAATAACGTATTTCATACTACTGTTTCTTGGTCGTGGGAAGGTACTTTGGTGAATACACAGTAGAAATTAAACGCCGGTCTTCAGATTTAGTAACGTCGACGGGTTTCATTCGTATCGTGCTGTGAACTGTGTCATAGTAATCGTTTACGAGTTCCGGTATAATGTCGACATGCGTGTTTTCAAAGTTCGGTTGAAACGTTCAACTATGCTGGCTTTTATGTGACTGAAAGTTGAGTAATGATGAATGTTGTGTTTTCGAAAGAAATGCTGGAATACGGAGTTGTAGAATTCCTTGCCGTTATTCGTTTGAAGGAATCGAGGTCGTCTGCTACTTTCATCGAAAATTGTTTTGAATGCTTCCACTACACATGTTCCCGTTTTGGTTTTTAGAGGTAAAGCCCATTCGATTTTTTAAAATCTACTATGACGGTGAGGAGGTACTTGTTGCCCTTGTTGATCTTATGTAAATTCTTCAAATTACCGCTGCTCATTTCGACGAGGTCACATTGCCAAAAATCCTCTATGCCTTTTGTCACCACCGCTAAACGTTTGTAGTTGCGACGCGCATGTTTGTGCAACTTGTTCATTATATCCTTCCTAGATATTGAGTCGCTTGAAGAGAATGATTAAAGTGATTGGATGTTTCGAAGGTGGCACTTCACTGGTATTTTGAATAAAAAAGTATATCTCCAACGACCACATCAAAAACCGTAAATTCTTCATACCTATGTATTTCATATACAGAATGAGTTTTATACCAGTACGCTAAAGGGTTCTTATTAATGTCATTGTAGGAATGGCGATCTGTTTTCGATGAGCCCAGTATGAAAATTCGTGTATTTGTATGATACTGTCGATTAAAAATCTGTAATATGGCTTATGTGGGCTCAATACGTACAACTAGTTGTCCTTAAAGAACGTGGAAGTTTTTTGCTGGTTCGGTATGCTATTGATTTTGATAGCTGGCAAGGAAAACAATTGGGCAATTTTAGTATAGATAGTAACAAGATTACTCTGAACATGTCCCACTTTATTTTCTGTGGGTAACAATTGCTCAACGATATAATCCGTTATAGACGAAAATGACGGTTTGATTTTTATTTCAACATTCAACTGTTTGTAGTTTTCGTTCAGTTCTTGCAACATAGATCCGAAACCGGCTAGCGTCGATTCCTGAGAGGCAGCATTGGTTTCCAGACCACCAACCTGTTCTCTGACGCTGACGACAATTTTCTGAAGATTTTCTAATAGATGCAATTTGGAACTTTTCCCAGTAAGATCGTTTATTATGTTTCTCATCTCGGTAAACTGCGTTTGGAGATCGGTCACACTCTGCGATGTTGGTAACATAGACACCATGTCACGAAGCAAAGAAATTTCATCCCGAATCTGTTCCGTATTTGTCAATTCCGTTTCTATCTGTTTCAGTATGCGTGCAATATTTCTTTTAACGGCGCTAAGTTCTTGCGATGTGGGAAGACCACTTACCGTGTTTTCGAGTGCTTTCATACTTTCCACGTCACTAGCTACGGACAACGTTGGCACCGTAGTTTTCAACTTCAGTAAATCCTCGTTCGAAGGAACACTCTTCTGCAAATTTTCGAGATCATGCTGTATGTTGTCAAAGACATGATGAAAATGGTTCATATTAGATTCAACGTTAAAATTTTCTAACTAATCAATCTTCTGCTGAACCGTAGTTAACGTATCTTGAATACTGATCGTCTGATTTTGGAAGCTCTCTATGAGAGTTTGGATATTTTTAATTTAATCGTTAATCAACTTCAAAGACGACTGGAGTGTAGCAATCGTAGTTTGAATGTGTTCAAAATCTTGGTACGCCTCTAACTGAAGCTTGATATTCGCTACGCTCTTACCAATAACTTGCAATTCGTCGGAGGAAGGTAAATTTGTAATGGTTTCTTCTAAAATCTGCAATTTACTCTTAATTTCTTCGAGAGTGTTATGAATTTCTTCCGTTTGAAGCTTCTCTTTGATAGAATCACTTTCGATCGTGGAAAATTCATCACGTAAGTTTGAGATGGCGTTATGTAACTGTTCGACGTCGAAATCATCTTTAATGTCATCTATCTAGTTTTGAAGTTCGGATTTTTTTTTCTAGATTGTAAGTTCGCTCTTCAAGTTCAAGTTTCAATTTCGTTTGAAGTTGCTGCAATTTGACCAAGTCGTTCTGAAGCGAGCCAACGCTCAACTGTATATCTTGCACGTTTGCCAATCGACGGTACGTCGACATAATTTTTTAAAATAGATTTCAGTTCAGAATCTAGTAGTTTGAGAATGGGATCCAAGCATTGAGACTGAAGACTTGCTAATTCCGACTGTAGACTGGTGTTGAGTATATTTTGCAAAGGTACCAGATCGCTTCTTAACTTTTTAACCCTAACATCCAGCATAAGAATCTCGCTGGCATGATCCACGTTCTTCGTGTGTCAACAAATATCGTTAGGTATTATGGTTGTTTATGTATTTTATTATCGGATACGTGATTCTCAATTCCACGAAGAGAGGAATGAGTTTGTCATATTCTCCCAGAAGCTCGACGTACAGACAATCGTTGGTAGAAACGTCGTACGTGGTTGCATTGTCCATCTTATCGTGCTTGATTAGGTAAATGTTATTGCCTGGAGAAACCTTAATTTCACCCGAATTCTCCGGATTCACGGTTATCGGAAGTTTCCCACCGATCGTAATCTTGTAAAAATTTAAGTTGTTGTTGAAGACGTAAAAATTTGTGCAAACTTCTTCATCGCATTTCGTCCAAATGCTGTTCAGGTGAAAAATTAACAGACCTTTGAGTTTAGATAACGTTGAAGGCAAGAGATTATTGAAGCTAGGTGATGCAGTTTCCATGATGATTTGCTTTCTGACATGGTTATTTATTTATTTTTGTATGATGTAATGGATGAATTTTTGTTTGATTATGGACATTCGATACATTTCGTGTCATATTTCAAACGATAGTGTCCCCAAGGCAATGTGTGAATCCCACACTCGAGGATGCATCTCTTGTCATCGTGAGGATCCAGGGTCACTTTTCGCACCTTGTTGGCTGTGAGTATAGCAAAGATAACGTAACTGTATGTAAATATGTACACCCATACAAAATAGAATGCTAAATTTCCATTTTTTTTATTCTCTTGCTTCCAACCTACCAACTCTTATTCATATGCTGTACAAGTATTATTAGTATCGTTAAGTTTGAGTGACACCTTAATCATATATAACATATAATTACCAATCATATTATATTTTCACTTTTATTAATCTGCAGAGAATCATTAAAAGCGACCAGCTGCTGCCCTTGTTTATACTTGATACGATGGGAGATGTTCCAGGATTTTCTGGACTCTTCGTAGCAGGAGTTTTCAGCGCAAGTTTAAGGTAAATTGACTTTTTCCACATGAAAATACATATGATTATTTACTCACGCTGGCTTCGTATATTACTGCAAATTATAAATTATTTTAGAAAGAATTAAATGTTCACAAAGGCTGATGCAACTGCACTGAGTAGTATACAGGCAAATCTCCTTCGTCCTCAGTATCGTTTTCAGTAATTGAACCTGATTCATCACTAGGTGAAGTACTTACATCACGTCTAGCAGATAAAATTTCGTCTATGTCTACACCCCTAAATTAATCCTAACAATTTGCAAGAAAATAGCTTATTTCCCTGTCATTCAAACTTGCAGTTTTCTACGCTGCCATAACACTAATTCGAGCAACTGATATTCTGTAAAAAGAACGTATAGGATATATATGGAACAATCACACCATCTATCCGAATATGCAAAAAATTCAAGTATTTTTTATCTTAGCTCAACAGATAGAAGTGCTGACATCTGATCTTGACTTGATTTCATTCATTTTATTTAGCGTCGTTTCTCTGCAAGTCTTGGTTAATCGTGACGATGAGGATGCAATGCATAAAACAGCCCTCGTATAGCTTACCCATGCCGATACTGGGATTCGATTAAACAATGTTCGACATTGGAGAATAAATGGCATTCTGCATTTTCGAGCACTGTCGGACATAAGAATGCAATGGGATAAAGCTGCTTCACTTCGAACAATTTCGTATCAAATATCAACACATTGGTGCATTTTGAAAATAGTGTAATTTGAAATTTGAAGCACAAGGTGTGATTTCTATAATCCTAACAACTTCCAGTAGTACCCTCATAGTTTAATAAACAAAAGAGTTACAAGCGAGGCGCGCAAAATCAAACATGCCAAATCCATTTTAATCAGATAGTTACAATTGTGTTCAACATAATATTCTGAGCAAATTACCACTTCATATGATGTTATTTCTTATCGTATCATTACAAAGAATAAGTACATTTCACCATCATTACATTACATCATTACAGTCCCTCTGAAATTAATCAAAATTTTGCAAATGTCTACGACAGCGTTCCTCGAGACAACGTCATTATTGCAAAGGAGTGCAAGTATTTCTTGGAGAACTGCTTTCGAAGCGATGCCAAAGAATTATCCTTTCGCCAGGTTTGAGATTCTGAGGTTGAAATGGCAGTGTACAGCATTCTATCAAATACTGCAGGATTGGCCAACATTACGTGCAAATTCTTAAACTGGCCATTCCCTTCATACTTCCGGCACTCACACATACTATAAATTTTTCTCTGAAAACCGGCCAATTTCCAAATGCATGGAAAGAAGCTTAAGTTATTCCGCTCCCCAAAAAGCAGACGTTAACATCTCGAAGCGATTTAAGACCAATCAGTGTTCTATCAATATTTTCAAATGTCACAGAAAAGATATTATGTATGCAATTAAAAGATTACATTACAATATATAAAATCTTACCTGATTATCAATCAGGTTTCCGTGCTTCTTGTAGTACAACCATGGCATTATTATCTGTCACGGACAATATTTTACGTTCGATTAAGGATAAAAAATCATTATACCTTTCTAGAGATTTCCATCTTAACCTTATCCTACGAAAATGAAATACTACAGTTTTTTTAAGCCTGTAATAAACTGGTTTCAATCATATCTACACGAACGAAGACAGAGTTTTTATAAATATCAAGGACCATCAGCCATTGTAATATACATTGTACTCGGATGTTACGCAGTTGATGATATCGTCATCACCAAAGGATTTGTTAAAGAAGATAGATAATCTAAACAATGATTTACATGCCCTTAACAAGTGGCTCACTGCAAATGGGTTCGTAATTAACCCGAATAAATACGTATACACAATTTTAGGCTCTAACTATTATCTTGAAAAAGTAAATTTTGACACAATTAACATCAAAATTAAAAACAAAACATAATTGATGCATCAACGGTTAAAAATCTTGGCCTTACTTTCGATCCAAATTTTTCCTGGTCAGGACATATCTCAGCGCAGTGAACAAAAGCACTAAACATAATGAGATCACTGTACAGGAGAAGAGCCTTTTTCACTAAAGAAACAAAATTATATTTCATCGAAACTATAATATATCCTATTTTTTGATTACTGTGATGTGGTGCACAGCACGAATTTACAACGTAAAATATCGAACAGAATACAAAAGATACAGAATTCTTGCATTCGTTACGTTCTCTCGATCAGGAGAAATCAGCACATCTTACCCTTCCTCAATACATACAAAATCCTTACCATGTCTAGGCGACGTGTTCTGCATTAGTGTTCTACAATATATAAGTTATTAAAATTGCAAACACCTAGCTATCTCCACGAGAAACTGACATTTAGAAATTCCTTGCATCCATACAATACTAGAGGCCGGCGAAAAATTGACATTCCACGCCACTCTGCTGTCAGTTTCAAAGGTTCCCTCTGATCTGCAATGATATTGAATGCACCTCCCGGTTATGATTCTTTTGCTACAATACCCAAAAAATTCAAAGAACAAATCCTATTATTTTTATTGCAAACACAACAATTGAACATTACCTCGTATAGCTAAGCAACAAGAATCAAGAAAATTAAAACCATGTATTTTGCAAACATTTATCTGACAACGAATATTTCAACCAGCGTGCATGCTATTTTAGTATCGATTTGGAAATTGTGCATGTACACTTGTGTATGTGTTTGGGTGTGTGTCTGTGCGTGTGTTAATGTATCTGTCATTGCATTCTTTTAAAATTTTATTATTTTTCATTTATGTCAAATTCATTCATGTTATGTTATATATTTGATTTCAGTATTATAAATATATGTATTGTGACTTTTGATCACCAGAGTTAGGTGGTAGAGGAGGCCAAGTCTGAATCTCGCTCTGTAGTAAATAAAAATACTTTTCAATTCAATTCAATTTTCTTTGTAGCACAGTTTCCACCGGCCTTAATTCCTTAGCAACCGTCATGGTGAAAGATTTCGTCGGTCTGAAATGGAAGTTGTCAGATGCCCAGACAGTGAATATTGCAAAATGGTTTTCAGCTGTATTTGGCCTTATATCTTTTGGTCTTATATTCGTAGTAGAAAACCTTGGAGCACTAGTACAGGTAATTTTAAATTACAGTTACTTTAGTTTACGAATAAATAATTATGTGTGTAATAAAAATATAAATTTGTTAATTTATTGATATCGAAATATTTAGACACCATTTTTTCTATCAGGATGAACGGTACTACTGACTAAGTAATACTTCTTGATTAAATTATTTACTCGAAATTTTTGTGCGGTGTCTGTTCCTTTGAATGTTCCAAGTCGTTTAACGGAACCACATTCTGTCTGAAAGGAAACGAACATTGAAATATGTGAATTTATTGTCTGAAATGTCATATAAGTAGTCAGCAATTTAAAAAAAAAAAGTAATTTTACAAAAGTTTCGGACAGTAGGTAAGTTCTTAAATTCACCCCATTATACACGTGTATTTCTGTATTTCCAGTATTTTTTTCCAATGTTTAATATGTGTTGATTAAGTTTGTTTATTTCTTATGGCATCATGTCGAAATTTTCTCTACTCTTCAATCGATTCATAGTAATATTAGTAACTTTAACTTCATGGTGTTTTCTATATAGCAAAGTTGAAAATTATTTCATTGTTATTCCTTTACTGTCACTGATACGTGTGTGATAATTATTTATCTAATTTCTAATAAGAATTTCACACACATTAAACTTTAGGAAAATGCAAATCTTCAATACATTTACATTATATTTACTTCTAATTTTGCCCATTTCGACTATTAAAAAGAACTAATATTTGCACTGCTACGAAAATGAAACTGTAATAGATTTAAAATTGTAAAACCCATTACCCAATAGAACGCTATATTTTTGATAACACGGTGTCTTCTCGTCTCTCGCCGGGATTAACGCCTACAGAAATGACACGATGTATTAAATTAATAATAGTAAGTATTAAAATATTTATATACGTAAATATCAAATCATATAATTTACATTGGACAAGAGTCTACTGGAATTTTCTCCCAATATTAAATTTAAACAGACGGAAATCGTGAATGGTATTCAGCTCGTTCAAAATGAAAAAGAACATTTTGATTGAAACGTGCATGATTTCAATACTTTGTCTTTGTAATATTTAACAAAAAATATAACTCAGGGAAGTGAAAGATATTTTATTATTGTTATTGTGCGTGTCAACAAGGATTGGATTTTTTGTCTCACTGACTTGAAATTTTAGGTTGCGTTAATAGGGGAAAATATGACTGAACGCAGAAAACACTGAAAAAGTGAAATTCTAGAAAGAAGGAAATGCTGCAGATGGTGTCTGGTTGGAGTTCCAACGTTCCGTACATGTCTCCAACTTGGGCAGTATAGACGCCTTCATACTCAACTAAACCCTCTTGCGGCAATTACACGTCACCATGCATACGGGAAAGTTATATGAATGCTGTAATAAGCACTATTAACTAGTATTAACAATTTAGTTCAAGCTGAAAAGGAAAATGTAGTGATGTATCTAAAAATAATTAAACGAACCCGAAGGGCACGTTGTCATTCTCACGAAACGGAACACGGAACGAACAGGTTCTAGATATTTAGGAACCGGAACGCCGTTCCGGCCCCATCCGATCCATACCGAGCACTGAAACTATCTCTTAAATATATTAAAATTTCAATGTAAAATTCAAGCAACATATTATCTACTTTCTGATATTCTTGAAGAAGTTTGTAAATGCATTGTAATACATTCACAATATAGTCAAATGAAAGTATGTGGTTAACTGGACTGTTAGAGATATTGGAAAGTTGGGATGTTGAGTTTGTATATAATATATTGTTAGTTTTATGTGGATAAGGGAATTTTTATTGATGTTGATTAGAAGATTTGTAGAAATCCATAATTCTACAGTAATTCTTTTGTCCAGCTAAGTATCTGTAAATATAGTTCAAATTAGCTTTGTGCGTACTTTAGAAATCATGGCAATAATTACAATTATAAAATATATACTTTAGCAATATCGATATTCTATCTTCTCATTCGTGTTGCGCCGGCCCCCGTGGCGTAGTGGTTAGCACATCGCGCTTCGACGAAAAGGGTCCTGGGTTCGAATCTCGGCCTGGCATGGGTGTTTGTGAGTGTCCATTCATTAATTTCATCATATCATCACTCATCACCATTCCCCATCTTCGCAAATTAGCCAAAGGTGATACAAAAGCGAAGTAAAATAAAGCAAACCAGTAATCAAGAATAAACAATTCATGTTACTGCAGGCAAATCCTCGTTAAACAGTAGGCTATATGCATTTCCACTTCTATCATATTAGAATTCAATTTGCACATAACATATTAGACAATATACGTGCAGATGACTAATATAAACATATTTTCTTCCTCAGATATCTGGCACCATAATAGGATCCACAATAGGTACAACATTTGGTATATTCACGTTGGGCATGTTCTATCCATGGTGCAACTCAAC
The DNA here is from genome assembly GCF_977018435.1 of Lepisma saccharinum. Lineage (NCBI taxonomy): Eukaryota > Metazoa > Arthropoda > Insecta > Zygentoma > Lepismatidae > Lepisma > Lepisma saccharinum. The sequence goes on along the minus strand of NC_139236.1, from coordinate 11,727,167 downwards.
CGTAAGTATGAAAAGTTATCATGAAAATAAAAACAGTTACAAATCTTGTAATCTTTTGTGGGACAATTATTACAAATTTCACAATTATCTTTACACATCAGAATCGAAGACTTTCTAATTTTTTCAGTGTTTTCATTGGTATGAAACTCGGAGATAGAGCTAACAAATAACATACGAAATCCGTAGACATTATGTACGAAGACTGATTGAAATAGTTTGAGCCTGACCCTGAACGAAAAGTGTGAGAGATATTAAGCTTGGCACATATCACTTTTTCCCCTTAGTACGAGTATACTATAAACCACATCCATTAGTTGGCTCTCCTTTGATTTTGAATGTAATAGAACAGAGGGAAGTCCAACCTGTTTATCAAAACGACGAGAAATAACAACTGATGTGTAATTCAGCAACTTCACCACAGAAAGGGACTGCAACTAATGAGATCCATGAATACATACTGGATATACTAGGCAAAGATTCAGGGGTTAAGCGTTGGTTAGATGCATATAAACTTTGCATGAAATACCTCGAAAATATCCTCCTTGGCCGGGGCCTCGCACATCAATAACAGATACGATGATGGAGAAGTTCATAACATATTGAAGGAGGATCGGCCGCAAATTACTAGGTTAATTCAATGAGGGCTTTGCAGATTTCCCAGTACCGCCTTCAGCCACGGTCATCGTTATTCCGAGGAAGCCCGGAGTCTTCAATTTGACAAAGCTGTGGCGTCAGCCGGCTGCTGTTACTCCGAAGAAACATTATAAAATGAACGTACACACGTACAAAAGTAAGTATTTCCTGTAACCTATTCATCCCGTAATAATGGCATTCACCTAAATTGTATTCGCTAGTGTATTCAACGTGATCTTCTTTACTGAAGTAAAGCAGTATGTTATTAAGTTGTCAAATATACATTGGATTTTCTGAGACGCATACCAGCATTTCACGTAGCTTTCCATTCTCTTCGCATGTGGTTAATCATCGAAGGTAATAAACATCCCATCTTGATATCATTAATTATCATGTACAAAAAAGATCGGCGACATCCAAGAACTATAACCATGACATGGGGGCAGACTAGTTTAAAAGATGTTTATGCCAAAAGATAATTCAGTGCTGAGAAAATTTTGTGTGCAAAAGGCTTTAAAGTTACTCGTATTAAGTTCAAGGATGGAACTACAACACTCGCACAACATTTAGTAACACTTGTAAGAGCATGAAAATTAACAGTCCTAACCTAGCAAACACAGTAGAACACAAAATGACTCATTCCTTCACAGCAACATCCCCGCGAGAGAAAAACTGTAAAACCCTCTAAAACATTCAAAATATACACTTTCTCGTAGGGAGTACAGTGGTGGAAAAAAGGTCTTCCCCATAAGACTTTATGGCAGTGAATAATGCAGGAGGGAATGCAACACACATTGCACCTTTAGGGCATCGAGTAATTCTGTCTGTCTCAAGGGTAACTCGTCTTCCATGCAAAAGCCAACAGGCACAGAAAATGTAGGAAAGTCACGTGACTTGTCAGGTGGAATGTTGTTCGTCACAATATCGCCTGTTCTCAAGCCAAGTCGCAGAACCGACAACAGCTGCACTTTATATGTTCGAAAATGATTCGCCTAAAAACGTTGAACTAAACGCTAAAATAATTCTTGCCTTAATTACAAAGGCTATACTATATGAGACGCGGTAGTTCAGTCGTTAGGATGTTTCATTAGCATGCGAGAGATCTGGGTTTGATCCCGAAGGGTTATAGTTATAGTCATGGTTATAGTTCTTGGATGTCGCCGATCTTTTTTGTACATGATAATTAATGATATCAATATGGGATGTTTATTACCTTCGATGATTAACCACATGCGAAGAGAATGGATTTTGCCCACCTATTCAAGCGTCTTCGGTGCTCACCCAGCGTCGTACAAAGTGGGTTACTGGAGAAAACGCATGGGGGTAAAGGCAGCCAGGGGCTTCGTGCTGATCAAATCATCCCCACCTTCGGTCATGATCAAGAAAGTGTGGGGACCTAACTCCACACCCGCTACACGCCTTCATGCTTTGGTGCAAAGCACAAAGTTACACTTCGCTTCTTAATTTACTATACGTCCCGATTTTATCGCAACACGACTTTCTAAAGTCTACTTTCCAATCTGCTACTTTCAATACTTCATTAGCGTAGCCACCGTAGCTCTCTCTCTCTCTCTCTCTCTCTCTCTCTCTCTCTCTCTCTCTCTCTCTCTCTCTCTCTCTCGCAGCCTTTCCAATGGCACAGTGGTGGTGCCCGCCTTGTAATCAAGGAGTGAGGGGTTCGGTACGCAGTAGAGGCACATAGTGGTTCGGATTCCAGTTTAAACTGTAGGTGCATTCCCGAGTAGTCTTACTGTGCATAAAGTGAACTTAAAATGGCAAATCAAAATAAGAATAAAAATCACCGTAACTCTGTACAAAGCCAGATGATCCACGTTCGAAACAAATCTGTTGAGGCTTAGATGTAGCATTGTATCCATATTATTACCCATCACCTTCATCGTCGTGATTATCGAAAGATTATCGTGCGACGCAAAATTACCCAAACGGAAGGTTGGAATTAATCTGAATATTGGATACGTTGGATACGTGTTATAATTCTCTTAAAATTCACTTTCTGTGATGTAATAGATTTTTTGGTCAGAGACCGACCATTTATATCTGATAAATACGACTTTTGCGATGTATATCTGTAATGACAATAATATAAGTATATTGTTGTTGCGAACAATAAGCAGTTTCACGTTCACCACACTCTTCGGTTATTCAGAAATCGTAAGGAAGAAGGATTCCTAAATTTCCGCTTATCCTTAACAAAAGTTCAGTGTGGGTCACAAAAGAGATTTACATATTGTTATATCTTTTAAATGTCACGAAATCCAATTACAATAGAATACGATGCTACTCCTTAGGTTCCTGTAACTGTTCGCTATTAGTCTGATGGAGAAAAAACGTGACGAAGATTTCCGTGTTCCTTTCAGCAGAGATAAGGCGCGTGCTTGTGGTGAGCACCAACTCCTTCGGTCAGTGACCTTCACTGTCAGAGTGACTCACAGTAGGTCTGCGCTCGTTCCAGTGTGCGTATACAACAGGTATATTTTTCGTTTCGTGATGGTATTGTTCCATGCAGGAGTTTGTGGTGTTGTAAACATTTCTGAATCCAAATGTCGAGCATGAAGAAAAGGTCGTGGGTTGGAGGTAATAACAAGGAGATAGAAGTTGAAGGAAATGCTGGAATAAATGATATTTGAAATTAAGTGAAAACAGTTTTCATTATACATAGGGCCATCAGATCACCCTTTAGCGAAAAGTAGGACATGTATCTCAAAATGTTGGACACGAACGCATTGTAGTAAATATAATAGGTTACTAGGACATATTAGCATATAACGAGAAAATGACACATCTTCAGCTCAAAAATTAATGTTCAAGTGAACTGTTGAGTCCAAAATTCCCCAAGTGCTAATTAATAGCACGTCCGTGTGTGATTTCAACTTGTGTATGCAAGACGGAACGTTTCTCATCAAGACGAGGTCAGGACAATCCATGCTTTCGGAACGAAAAATGTTCTTGGTTATTGAAATGTATAAGACTTCTATACACTGCGACAAATCAGAATTGTATTCCTCATTACTCAAAGAAGGACTGTTTATGTAATTTCTAGAACGAAGATTGTTACTTGGAACAATTTACCGACACATGGTACCGATAACTCGTTACAAAGTAAACATTTATATACATATATCCGGACTTATCGGGATCTAGAAGATCTGGAAATTGTTTCTGAGCTGGGATTGGTACATTTCTTATAAAATATCCAGTATCAACCCTGCACACTCTTTGTTAAGCATGCTTCCCCAAGGAACCACATTAGCTCAGACTCCCCTCCGATTTTCTATTTCTCCATCTAATTTGAAGTTACGTGATTCCCAAAATACAAGACATTTGTGATTTCTTTCAAACTTCTTCTGGAGGCTAGACATAATTCTAAAATGTAGGACACGTCCTGAAATAAGTATGTATTATATTAAATTAAATTATAATTAGAAATGCTACTAATAAGGCATTTTTATTTTTCTTATTTAGAGTTATTTATCTATCACTTTTTGCTAATCGCGACGATGAGGATCAGTAATATGATGAAAATGATAAAAGGGCAATCACACAGAACACCCATACCCATTGCGGGAATCGAACCGACGACACAAGGCATCGTAGTGCACTGTGCTAACTAGTCCGCCATGGTTGGAGAAGAACATTCTAAATAAAACAGGTGCGAGTTCACACACTAACCGTCAAGTAACATATGCATGTGAAAATACATCATAATATTTATTTTAGATAGTTTTGATTTATTTTTGCATATTAATGAAAAACATTGGTGATAAAATGATGGAACAACTCCAACGAAACACTCATATGAGTCATTCCATGTGAAATCAACACAGCCTTTGACCTGACCATCTCCGATTTTCATGAAATTTGGGGAATTGAAACTATGCATGGAACTTAGTAAGTATGAAAATTTTTAGTTTCGTGCGTCCTGGCCGCGGTGGCTCAGTCGGTAACGTGTCTGACTACCATGCTCAAGGTCCCGGGTTCGATCCCCGAACGGTTCAAATCCGGGAACTTTTCTAACGGTGGAACCGGCCCCGGCGCCCACCCAGCGTCGAATAACATGGGTACCTGGGGGAAACCCTGGGGGGTAAAGGCGGTCAGGGGCGTGATGCTGATCACATCACCCCCACTCACGACCGGATCAAGAAAGTGTGGGGCGTTACCCCCACACCCCCTATACGCCTTCATGGCGTGGTGCTATGCACAGGGAACACTTTTTCGTGCGTCCTGTAATTGTTAAATTATTCAAGGTCAAAGTTAGCATAAATTGCCCTTTTTGAGCCCGCTTAGCTATACTTAATCTGCTGTAACTCCGCCCCTATTTTGCCTAGGAAGCTCAAATAAAGCTTATTGTACAGGGAATTGAACAAGCTTTCCAGTGATATATAACAAGCCTACCTTTGGATAAAAATATAATTTTGTCACGTGACCTTGACTTTTGACCTTGAATATCTCAAAACATGTCATCACCAAAAATCGTGAAAAAAATATATTTGGTCCCTCATACCATACTCTAAAACATACCAAAAAATCACAAATATCAACAATCCATCTTCTGTTGACAGTTCCAGACGTTTCTTCCATAAAGCTACTGCTTCCTCATTGATTTGTGAATCAATTCCTCTTGGCCAAATATTCTTAACGTAAGTTATTATTTTAGACAACAAACTATCGCTTTTTATATGCTCCTTGATTTCAGCCACAGAACAGTAGTATCCTGTTATCTTTCAGAGTTGCACGAAATGTAGATAAAGATTTTCAGCACATCAGAGCTTGAACTTACATTAGCATCTACTTCTGAATTGAGCAGGCCAACGATTTATTGAACGTAGCTCAGAAATATGTTCATTTGCAATGCACTTTGCTTCTTCAAGTAGCGTGAATAGAGCTGCAACTCTTTTTTGGTTCAACTCTGAAAGATAACAGGATACTGCTGTTCTGTGGCTGCAATACATTAGGATGCTTGATATTTGTCGGAAATTCATTATTAAAGTCGAGTATATTGGGAAGTGGTGTTTACATCTTCAATGAGTTACGAATATATTCTCCTTTTGCTGCATCAGGGGCAACACCTGTACTATAATTGCAAGTCTGTATGTAGAGGAAATGATGAAATTTAACATGTTAGCACGAGGTATCTACGAAAAACTCTGGAATGGACGTACGTTATCAACGTACGTTATCAACGTTTAGTTACAGGCGATTTTCTTTCTCGGCCATGGGTTCGGATCGGAGCTTCGTGTGGGCAGTTTCCAGAAGCCGCAAGAACAACGCTTCCCGCCAGCCACGTGGTTCGGCCCAGCATGGCCTCATCGTGGCTGCGTTTACCCTTCTGCTAGCAGGCGACATTCATGTCAACCCTGGTCCCCAGGTGGCTTCCCGTGATGAGTCTGGTGTGAAAATATACTATCAAAATGTGCAAAGCCTAACAAAAAAGCTATCAACTCTACAAATGTTCTGTAGCGAGTTTAACGAGTACGATGTGATTGGTTTCAGTGAAGTGTGGTTCAATGAAATGATCGCCGATAATGAAATACCCCTGACGGAATTTCAGGTATTCCGTAACGATAGAGGTTCACGTGGAGGCGGAGTTATGTTACTCGTAAACAACAAGTGGCCCTGCATCAGACGCCTGGACCTCGAAACGTCATGCGAGTTAATATGGACTCAAGTAAATATAGGCTCAAATAAACTTTTAATCGGTTGTTTTTATAGAGCCCCTAAATCTGGCACTGCAACCTTGTCAACATTATTGGACTCTGTGCTAAATGCTATGGAGGAAACTGACATCATTCTTATGGGTGATTTTAACCTTCATATAAAATGGTCATCATCGAACTCTGGCCTCTGCACAGACAATGATGACAGGTGGTTTTTCGACCATTACATCAAGGCGATTGGACTTCAACAATTTGTAGATTTTCCCACAAGACGCACAGAAACTCTCGACCTGTTGCTGTCCTCGCACACAAAGGTCAAGGCCACTCCCGGTGAGCAATTCATTGCCTCGGACCACACCCCCGTGCATGCCGAAATCCAAGTCCCTGGAAAAGCCCCCAGGCCCTCCCCCTCCTCCAGACCTGTCTACAACTGGAAAAGAGTCAACTGGGAGGAACTTTCCCTTTTTACCAGCCTCATTCCTTGGACAATGATGGACCCCCTCCCCGCGGAAGAAGCAGTGGATTTCCTCGTGGACTGTGTGCAGGCTGTAATTAAAGATCACGTGCCCCTAAGGAAAACAAGAACATCCCGATTTCCTGTGTGGTATACTGAAGAGACTAAGCTTACGCTGAAGAACAAAAAGAATGCGTGGATCCTGTGGAAACAAATTCCGAACGTTCATACACTGAACACTTTTACTTACTTAAGGAAGTATAGCAAAAACTTAATTCAAAGGGACTATAATAATTATATTCAAAGTGTAACAGAAAGTGCTGCTAAAAATCCTAAAACATTCTGGACGCTAATTAACTCACGCCGGCAACATGACCGTATTCCCCTTCAAGTCTCCTGGAACGGTAAGTCTGCTACAAAGGATGAGCGTTCATCACTTTTTAACTCGTACTTCCATAGTAACTTTACAAAGAATGCTGCTACCACACTACCGGAAGTCAGGTCCATTATTCCTTACACACTCTTTCAAATCTCAACTAACTGCAATGAAGTTCAAGAATTATTAAAATCTGTTTCAAGTTCCAAAGCTACCACTCCTAATGATATTCCTGCGATATTTCTGAAACATTTAGCCCATATTTTATCCAAACCAATAAGCACAATCTTTAATAAATGCTTCTCCGAAGGTGTGTTTCCTTGTACATGGAAGCAAGCAAATATAGTCCCTATCCTCAAACACGGAAACAAAACTCATGTCACTTCCTATCGGCCGATTTCCTTACTTCCTGCACTTGCACTGCTAGCTGAAAAAATCATTTCTAATCGTATCCTTGCACATGTTTCTCCGTTTCTCTCTCCCACTCAACACGGTTTTCTCCCTCATGCTTCCTGTGATACAAACCTTGCTTGCTTGCTTACCAAAGCAGTTAACTGCCTGAATGCCAAGCAAGACATGGATGTCGTATACTTAGACTTTTCCAAAGCCTTTGACTCTATCTCTCACACGCAACTCATCCACAAATTATCGAATAGATTCAATATTCACGGAGCTCTTCTTAAACTACTTTCATCTTACTTGCACAATAGAAAGCAAAAGGTTATCGTATCTGGTTGCTCTTCGTCGTGGCTCCCTGTAGTTTCCGGTGTGCCCCAAGGAAGTTCGCTGGGGCCCCTGTGTTTCTCTCTCTTCATGGATGACATTCACGAATATATTTCTTCCGAATGTTCAGTATTATTGTATGCTGATGACTGCAAATTATTCCGAAACATTACCTCACCTCAGGACACATGCTACATCCAAGACAATCTCAAACACATTGAACGCTGGTGTCAAGACTGGAATCTCAAATTAAATCCGGATAAATCTGTTGTCATGAGGTTTACCCTAAAATCCAATAACACAGTGCCATCCTACAAGTTATGCAACCAGGTTATTCCGTTCGTACGACAGCACAAGGATCTTGGTGTCATTTTTGATAGCAAACTGACTTTCAACCATCACATAGACTACATAACTTCGAAAGCGATGAAAACACTTGGACTAATTTACAGATTTACAGACATAACTCACGTTTCTGCCCTCAAAACCTACTTTACAATGTGTGTTGTTCCTATTCTTGAATATGGCTCCTGTATTTGGTCAATGGCATGTGAAAGCAATTTAAAGAAAACAAACAAAGTAGTAAGTTTCTTCGTCAGAATAGTCAAACACAGATGCCCAGCCCTTGCAAACTTCTCCAAACAAGAAATTCTATCCACTCTACAAATTCATGACCTTTCTCTTCGCCGTCAACTCTCAGATTTAACACTACTCTTCAGAATCATTAATGGACAACTTTTCACCAGCGAACTCTTGCCACTTCTTAATATCAGAATCCCACGTCCCAACAGTAAATGCAACAACTTCTTTTACATTAAATCTTCAAGGCTATCCTTAGAACAAAGATCACTTCTCTACAGGCTACAAACCATTTACAACTCATTAAAAGACGCTCCGGGCTTCCATTTATCAAAGCAGACTTACAGAACGGCGTGCATAAAGCAGCTGAAGTATAAATAATATTATTCTTGATCTAGTTGTTATTATTCTTGTTATATATGTATATGTGTGTGTATGTGTCCATCTTATTATTTTGTTTATTTCTTTTCCGGTTGATATCCTGATGTAAAATGGATTTTTCTGTATTCAGGACTTTTCAAATAAATAAATAAATAAATAAATAAACTTCACGCAGAGTTTATTCTTGGAATACCATTTTTGAGACAATATAAAGCCATAGTAAATTTTAGAAGGGATGAACTCAGTTTATTTGCATCTTCTGCATCAGAAATAATACAACCACTCAAGAAGCGTGATGCTTTAAATTGTTCTGATTTTTACAAAGTTCAAGGTGTCAGTATTAATGCTACCACAGATAAAGGTCATGACCTTAGTTACATAGTACCACAAATAGAATCTGAGATTGAATCGTGTACTACACGATGGTAAGTTTTGACAAACTTGCAATTTCCCTTGCAACTTTTCAGTCAGTTCTGAAATATTGCCCTTGAACTCACTAATTTGTTCTTCCAAGTCGGAAAATTTGTTAGTGCAGCCAAGGTTTACTTCTAGAAGTTGTTCTGAGAGTTTCTAAACCTCATTCTCCATTCTCTGGTACAGATTTCTGGTATTTGATCGACATGATTCATCAACTACACTTATTTCTTCTTTAAATGATTGCCTAATTTCCTCGATGTTGCGGTTAAGTGATTCCATTACCTTCCGTGATTGAGATATTTCAGAAGTGATCTGTTGTTAAAAATCATTAATCTGCTGGCGAAAATCCGTAGACCCCTCCTGAGACTCCTTCTGGAAATATCTGGACTTCTTTTGGAAACCGTTGAACTGTTCCTGTGACTCCTTTTGGAAATCTCTGGACTCCTTCTGGAAACCGTTGAACTTTTCCTGTGACTACTTCTGGAAATCTATGGACTATTTCTGGAAACCGTTGAACTGTTCCTGTTAACTGCTTCTGAAAACCACTAACTCTACGCAGTTCGCCGAACAAAGCTGACAGTTGCCCAACTAAAGCATCTTGAGGAATGGTAGGATTAGGGTTAACAGAAACGCTGACACTATCATTCTGAGCTTCCTTTGCACACTTTGACTATCTACAAATGCTTCCATTGCAAATGCATAATAAGACGGATCACACGTCTTGCACAAGTACTTTAACTTGATACAAATCCCAGTGTTTGTCAGTCAATCCTACACATTCTATGTGAAACCAAAATTCACATTTGTTACAACAAATCAACCTTTCCTTTCCTGAATCTTGGCAAGATTTAATAAGATGTAATGACTCATGGCTGTTCACAAACTCATTACCCGGTATAGAATTCACAGATATGCTAGTTCTGGATCGTAGATTATAATTACTTCGTGAAGATTGCATTATTTTAATATTAACATACTTACGACAACAGGCACAATAAAACAAATCATAAACATTGAAACTATTTCACAGTATACATTATTCGATCTGTTTAATCATTCCACTTTACTGGCCACCAATTTTTGTGCTGTTGCCATCGATAATTAAAATATACGTGTACGGTTATTAATTTAATAATATCTTTTACAATTCGCGAAGGCGAAGCTAAACTTCTGTGGACTGGTTACATATCTAAATTTAACTGAATATTAGCATGAATGGAAATGCAGCAAATCACTTTTTGATAGAAACTTTTATCACCAAACTTCACAACTGTTACATCGAATTTTTGACTGTTATCTTCGTTACCATGGCAACGACAATGTTGCCAAACACATTTACGTATTATAGTTTATCATAATGAGATAAAAAAATTTGTAAAACATCAACTTTAACAGTAACATTTGAAGGTTAAAACTCATAACTATAATAGTACATATAAAAATGAACATAAGAAAAATTAAAATGTGCTGTAGAGAACAGTCACACAGTTAACAACTCATAAATTTAGAATATATAAATGAATGAATATACTATTTATATAGACACACATACATTATTTTCATAATAAATTACTAAATTAATTCATTACACATTTATAACATTATTTTCGACATGCTGAAATATTTTGTAAGAATACTGATTACCGAGGATGAAGGAGAATTGAGTAACCAAGATAGTGTCAGTGGCGGTTCTCGTCGTTGTACAAGGTTTATTAAACTTATATTACTTTAAACATTCACTGCAATATCATACAACTATACTCACTTACGCAGTCACAATACAACAATACAATAAGATGCTTCTTTCTTTTTAAATCAGTCTTTAATAAATTTCGTTTCATTTCTTGAAACTCAAACAAAGATCAGTCGTCTCACACTCTGTTGTCCTGCCAACTGATTTAATAACAAACTATATCCTCTTTCGGTGTTGCCTTTGGTCAGCATACAATCCAAGACAATTAATTCAACAACATTAAAAATAACATTAAACAAACAAATAAATGAAACATATTAATAGAAAAATAAAACATATACGTGATAAAAAAAGGCCTAGCACTAGTACTGAAATAAGTATTAATAACAGAGAAATCTCAGCAATAAATTTACTGTTATAAATTACCAGAATTGGAAATTGAAGTTTTATTTAGCTATATGTCATGTATAGGTAATATTTTACTAGTCCTGTGTCGATGTTTTAACGATCCTAAACCGTCCATTGATTCACAAGAATTGACTGTAAACATGTTTTAATCAAAGATTCGAACACCAAGTGGCTGCAAAATATTTCTTGTGCTTAATTCATGCATATGTTAATTTCTTGCAGGGAGCTATAACAGGTTCTATCGCAAGCCTTGCCTGTCTCATATGGATAAATATAGAGGCATACATCGCAAGAGCAGAAGGGCTCATTGTGTATCCTACCAGGCCTACATCTGTTGAGGGCTGTGTGTGCAATATATCTTCAATTATTCACAATGGAAGTGCACCTGCAGAAAGGTATGAAATATACTTATGTGGCTTCTGAGAAAAACTTGATAACGTACAAAGTTTAAAAACCGAGAAAAACGTAGGTGAAAGTTCGTCTATTGCAATGTGGCTTACGGGTTACCCAGATGTTTCTGACCATCACTCGCTACTTCATTCACTATTGCACAACAGCTGAAAACGATGCATTAACTACATCCAATGCTAAGTCAATTTTGAACGAAGTAGGTTATCAAATTTAACTCCCAAGCCGTTCGTATGTCTGTTACATAGGAAAACCTCATATGTTGCAATTCGTGGGGTTTCACACCAGCATCACAATTCACATTTGGAGCAGAAATTGTAAAATGTATTCAAAACTTGCACTAAGAATATTTAGGTTACAAACCAATTGATTTTATAATTGCGATAGTTCGAATGTAGGTTTTGTAAGTATTTGATGTTCATTTTACAGTTTTTTAAAGCATTATCTGTGTAGCGTAACGCAACTCCCATGCTGCGTTTGGGATCGAACCAAGAACCTCTAGATTTAATTGGGTGATGTAGCTATTCCTCATTCATCTCTCAGATGGTTATCACTCGCTTGGCCTGAATGTGATAAATGCAAGAGGTTACTTTTTAAAGGAATGGCGATAGAAATTAGCTTAGATTAAATATGGGTTTTATACTCTCCATGACTGAATCGATATGGATTGGTTAATGAAAGGACATTGCTTGCCTTACAAATATATGGAGATTGTTCCTAGCTTGTCCTCTCAACTATCACGTGTCTGACCTCCCTGTCAGACATCGAATCTATCACACACCATCGTCCAATAATCGTTCTCCACTTTGCTCCTCTCTCACAATCCGCAGACCTTACTCTCTCTCCTATTCTCGCCAACTGATCACACCTCCTGACAATTCCAACACTCATGCCACATACGCCTTCCAAGTCAATCACCCGACCTTTGCCTGATTACTTATTCAGCATTCCTTTCTCTGATACCTGCTATGCTAAGACTTTATACTTCTTACCCAATACCTTGGGTACGATACGCTCCTCTACCCCCTAAAGAAAATCTTTTGATTTTCACTTAAATATGAAAGATTTAAAGTTGCATTCCATATCGATCCTTTCTATGGAGAGATTTTTTTTATTATAAAATATAGTCCCAAAATTATTGAATTAACATACCATAACCGAAAATATGAAATTTGAGTAATATTGTTCTTGAAAAAGAAAAAGGAATGGAGAAAATAACCAATAAATAAACAAAATAAATAAACAATACTTGTCAGCGTATGAAAGGTAAACACTGACATGTGAGTTTGTTATGCTGACTCATGCATGCAATGATTGTGAGTCTTAAGTGTCACACGTTTGAAGTTATGATTGCCCATGCCTAAAATATGTAAACACACCACGTGACATAATTATAAGGTTATTGTTCCATCAGTATTGACTTATTTAAAAGGTTTATGGCACAGTAACACACTAACGAGATAGTATGCAATCAATCCTGTAAACACTGACACTGCACAACACTATGAAATATTTTAAAGTTAATATTTACAAAATCAGCAAAGTTTGTGATACTCATCCGAGTTACACTTGCACACACATTTTCGATGTAAAGTTCACCGTCTCTTACTTTAGTGTATCGTGTAAATATCGCTGTCGTTTATATTTATAATATAACTCAATTATCATAGTAAATATATAATTAGAAAACTTGAAGTTAATCAAAATATATACACTGTATCAGTAACTGTCCTTGAGTAATAATATATGTACATAAATGTATGTATTTGTAAATAAGAATATAATAGTGTTCGATAGATAAAATCACAGCACTAACATTTGTCCATAAAATTAATGCTTGAGTGATTAATGCTGATTCTCACAAAGAGTTCAAGTAAAATACCATAATTTTACTCTTGTTAACATCAGTTAATAGTCTCTGCGTATAGCAATGAAGTTTCTTCTTGAACCAAACCACGTATATATGTATATAGTAGTTCCTTGTGGCCGTGAAAAATGTTTTTCACTTTGATGCATTAACTTTGCAGCTACAAATATTGTCATTGATGAAAAACGTACAGTAGAGAACTGCATATCGTCGAATTGTGAATGTGAAGTATTTAGTTGTATGTAAATATTCCTTCAAATCGATGTATGTATTATCAGCGTTGAAGATTAGCCTCGCTACTACTTGACTTCAGTAGGAGTTAATTGAATAGAATGAAGGAGATCCGTGTTAAACGATTTGGTGCTTATCAACTGATTTCGCTGAACTGCGTAATTAAAATTGATGAAAGGTCTAATTGTAATTCATGTTTCCACGTGTCAAAAAATTAAAAGAAAATCTTGAGAAATTCTCAAAAAGAGTTCGTAGACCAAAATAATAATGTCTCTGCGTCTTTCAGGTGTAAATCGTGTTGACTTCTTATTTCTCCAAGGTTTTAGCTGGTGACCATCTCTAGACGTTGACATCTGTGAAAAAGCTGAACTGAGGACTGTTAACATGGTTTCGTAATATTGTTAAAATGTTCATTTCACCGTTAAAATTTGAATTATCTGTGAGGCAATTCAGGTAGGTTTTGGAAAGGAAATTTGCTTCATATACCGAACAGGCATTTCCTCCTGATCGTTGGTGTAATGTTGTATGTGAGAGAACTTAATATGTCGGTATGTGTAGAGGTTTTGTTGAGACAAGAGCGCCTCTAAGTCACCCTTATTTTAAAAAAAATAGTGCTTGTAAATATTACAAGTATGAAAAATCTTGTAGTTGAGGGTTGTTACATTTTAGGAAATGGAATTTGAAAAGGAGTACCGATTCAGTCATAACATTTACTCTTACTATAAATTACCCAAATTCTAATTAATGCCATCCTTTACACACCAAATATAATTAGAATCTTGAAAAGAGAAAAAATAAACAAATATAACTACTAATAATTACTAAAAGCAAATTGAACTTTACATATGAATTGAATGTAATGCTATAAATACTCTTGAAGATGTTATGAGTATATACTGTATACTACTGCGAAATTTAAATTATAATTGGTTTATGAAAATATATGAATGCTTAATTTTACTGAAATCAATATAAATAAGAATTGAATGAAATGAAATACTTCAAATATTACCTAAAAAATAATGTGTTGATCAATCGTCCTTCGGTTTGTATAATATTAATAAAATATCGTCATTAATAAAAATTAATTGTAAAATATCCTGTGCACTTGCTAATATTGTCCACATAAATTGAAATACGTAAAATAATATTCTAAGAATTCGAAATCTCGTTGTCCATTATTGACTCTTTCCCCCCTAATGATATTGTTATCAGTCTAAGAATATTAAAAATATATATACAATTGTGTATACAAAAAAAAATATGGAGACAAAAAAAATGAAAGTTGACAATTGGTAGTGTTTAACTAAGTATATATATCTATAATCACCTAAAATTAAATGA
Source organism: Lepisma saccharinum (assembly GCF_977018435.1). Classification (NCBI taxonomy): domain Eukaryota; kingdom Metazoa; phylum Arthropoda; class Insecta; order Zygentoma; family Lepismatidae; genus Lepisma; species Lepisma saccharinum. Next base: position 11,711,978 of record NC_139236.1, on the reverse strand, counting down.
CATAAAAATGAAAACTTAATTGCAATTTATATTCCAAACGTTGCCAGATGAAGAAATATCATTCTGAACGGACATAAAGTTGCATGTTCTTTTGTATCCTTGAAGTCGATAGCCTGAGTTGAAAGAATGCTGTGTTGGTTACTTCATGTCAAAAGAGAATTTTGCTCCTACCGATGTAGGTAGATATCGTTGCCGCAAGAAACGAATAGAATGCCTAACTTGCATATTTCTTCAGTTGTTCGGTCTTCCTGAATGTAAATCAAGTTTCCCCATTGCTTAAAGAGGAAGGATTTCCGTTGCATCCGAGTTGAACTTTATCCTTTTGCTGACGAAAGACATTTTATCATGAAGGCATTTGAAATTGACTTTGGATATCGCTTCGAGAAGTGTGAAATACATGTGAGGGAAATTTTAAGTGGGAATTTTACAAAATGGGAAATTTCTACCATGCGGAAAAAAATTAGGAAGTACTCTAAGTAACTTGATTATAACATTCAATAAACTAATCGAGTCGTATTTGGAATGAAATATCCCAAATTAGATGGATCAATGTAATGTCTACATGTTTAATGAAAGATACTTTACTTCTTAAGACTGTCGTAATTCATCTCATGACTGTGTCGTTAAATTGTTAATAAAATGTGACAAGTGACTGCTGATAACTCATGATCGTAACTGTATGTGTAAAATACTACTTATTTCTTCTATTCTCTTAATTGACTTATTACTCTTCATATTAGATTTCAAATCTAGCTTTTATGTAAAGTTATGTAAGAAAAATATACAAAATAATTAAATCTTTATGTAAAATGCGTATAATTATAAAGGTAATCTTAATATTTATATTATTTCCATGTGATACATTTTATTTAAGCTTTATCAATATCAAAGAACTCAATATGTTCACTATTCTCTTCGTTATTATTATTATCTATATTATAATTCTTATTATCGCTCTTATTTAGTTATTATTGATCTGTAGCTCGTTTAATTGAATAATTTACTGGCTGTATGCCTAGTCAGCTCTTATTATAACTGTTCTCTTTATTTTAACGTTATTTAAATCTTATAAACTCATATTTCTGTCATTTATTTAGTTATTAAAATTATAATTGTAATTATTACTTAAATTTAAAAATTTAAATATTAAAATGTTCAATTGTTTAAACCCTATTCTGACTAACCACGCTAAATCATAGAGAATTTTATTCTCATTTTTCCTTACCGAATGTGCTTAACACATTTTATTCATAAAAAAATACTAAAGTCTATTATTGACTTGCACTATTTATCTTTTGTAGTTCACAAAAGATTATTTCCATCAGTTCTCTGCAGGCCTACAGAAATCTGAGGAAAATTCCTTGCGCGCAATTTATATTCATCACCATTCCCTTTGTTCACTATCCGTGAATACAATAATATTAATTATTATTATTATTGCGCGTTACTGTACTTGTTGTTCATTATTATGAAACCTCGATGACTACGATTTATAACTGATGATTTTAGTGTGGTAATAACTAGTTTTACACTGCCGTGCAATTATTAAGGGCTAGACAATAATATTTCACATAATTTTTGTGGCTGTTCGTTTAAAAAAATATTTGCAAGATGTAAAATTTATTTAGTGCATCAGAGTACTGAAAAGGAAGTTACGTACAGGGTAAAAGGTATGTTCTCACTCATTCACTCCTGACTGTTCCTGTGCTTCATTCTCATCATCACCATTTACAAGTTGTACATTCTCATCGCCGCTACCGTGTTCCGAAGCATAGTATTTCTTCAATCTCTGAACCGAAATTGAGTCCACGACTGTCTGTCCACGTTTTGTCTTATATTCCACTTTGTAAACATTGGGATTTTCTTTTGCTATAATTTTACAAGGTCCTTTATATACTCCCGAAAAGCATTTAGCGGTGTGTACACGATGACTGCCATCGTATACTAGAACCAATTCTCCTGGCGTAAATTCAATGGACTGATGACATTTATCGTAGTACTTTTTTGCTTGTCGGTGGCGTTTCTGTAGAGACTCATAAGCTGCTGCTCGTGCTTTTTCGAGAATCTTGAATCTCATCTCGTTGTTTACATTCACACTGGGCGTTAAATGTAGTCCGCTCTCCAAGACTAATCTAGGCGTAAATCCATGAAGAAGAAAAAATTGACTGTTCTTCAAATTCTCCTGGTAATTAACATTGTACGACCACACGGAGGATTGCAAGTATAAAAGCCAGTCTGTATGTTTTGAGTTCACGAAGTTTTTCATAAGTCCCTGTAAAATAGCATGTGATCGTTCCAATAATCCAATTAAATTGTGATTAGCTGCTGGAGCGAATTTAAGATGGATTCCACATTTCTCCGATAGTTCTTTAAATAAACTAGCTGTGAATGAAGTACCTCTGTCCGTATCTATATGAGAAGGACATCCAAAGCGTAAAATTACATTTTCAAAAAGGAAGTTAGCTGCTGTCTCACTTGAAGTATCTGCTACTGATTGAGCAATTAAAAATCGAGTACCATGATCGATTGCACTTAGTATATATTTATGGCGGAGCAAACCACTTGGTGGATACGGTCCGCTAGAATCTAAAGCGATTCTATCGAATGGTTTCAGTAGTATAAAAGTATATAGGATAAACCCAACTTACAAGTGTAGAAAAGGCGAGGCTATTTGATTGAACAATCAGATTTGCTTACACTTAAAACAATGCCAAGATGGGGCCTGTACCCCAATTCTTCAGGTGTGATATGCTCTGATTTTTAAGAAATTCTGAATTTCTAGTGTAGAAAAGGCGAGGGCTCAACAGATAGATTTACCCATACTTAAGACAATGGCAAGAGGGGCTTATACCCTAATTTTTCAGGTGTGGAGGTTCGGGTTTAAGTCCTCATAAAATATGAAGCCTCCCCTGATGGCAAAATGATAATATTGTTGCCTTGTAAACAAAAGGCTCGGGGTTCGAGTCCTGATAAAATATTTAAGATTGAAATACATGTGGCAAAATAATATGTCCACAAGTGAGATTTTGAGAATAATTACTGCTAGTTGATAGCCCCCAAATCTGAAACCCTGGTAAAACAATGTTTTACAACAATATATTGTACAAAAACTGAATTTCTCAATTTTCTTATTTTCTCATGTTTTATAACCACTTGCTCAATACAATAGAAGAATAGTGGGTAGGCATAATTAATTGCCTCCATGTCCTGCCGGCACGCAAGAGATAAAATCTACACGCTAGAAGGGAGCATTAATGATTTTTCTGTACGATTCACTGAAGGGGGCATTAATCTTTCTGTGCGACAGGGGGAAAAAGTGTAACATGTTGCAGACATGTAAAAGTGTAACAAAGATTATTGAGATAAAAATACATATTTTCACACAGTGGCAATGAACTGCACCCCCTTCATGCTGAAAGCAATTCTATTCTGATAATATGAGCCTAGGCAAAGACTTAGAAAATATTATGGCAGTTCAAAATCCAATTTTGTCTGTATAAGGGTCTCAGAACCCAGTAAAATGTGGGCATATTCCATATTGAGAAGTGTTAATATTGTTGCATTGTAATCAGGGGCTTTGGGTTCGAGTCCTGATAAAAGATTGAAATATATACAACTGCCCACACATAAGATATTCACTGCTAGCTGATAATACAGTTGAGGTTTCAAAGCTGGTAGAGTGTCTGGGGCCTCTCTGACAGCAAAGTGTTGGTATTATTGCTTTGTAATCAAGGGGCTTCTGTGTTTGAATCGGACCTCTAGAATTGCTCCGTGACTCTCTCATTTCTTACATCATAAACATATAATTTTTCCCCTATGAGAATGACGCTACATATGGTGTCATCTGGTAAAGCCTCGTGGAATTCACAGATAATTTTAATGTTTGTCCTGTCATTCACCACAACTTGTTTCCTTTTTGAAGTGTTGATTACAAACATGGGTCTCTGTGTTTTGAATTCATCTGGTGAGTAATACATATCAGTACTGCCAGTAGTGACACGCTTGAAAGCCGAAAAAGCCTCAGATAATTTAAGATAATCATCCTTGGACATGTCTAAATTATAATTTTCTCTAGGGAATACCTCATTTCTGCCATTTTTAAGATATATATTCTTGATGTTGCAGCTATCAAATTTACTTGAATTTTTTTCCTGATTATTGTGTCTTCCAGTCTGAAACAATACCACCACAAAATCAGGCATGTCAAATTGAATGCTGGAGAATGAGTTTGTAGCATCAAACTCATAATATGTGCCAGATGCGGGCTTCTGTACAGATTGATATGTGTAAAATTGCAGAGGAATCTGTGGATTTTTTACTATATCTGCTTTGTGTTTAAGAGCGTAACTGGCCTCATATTCAACAACAGGGATTCTTAGCTCCATAGTCTGAATAAGGCACTTGCCTGCATCAGGTAAGGTATTAGGCAGAGCTTCCCCTGTAGAGTTTAATGTGCTGTATCTCATCAAAGCATTATTATCATTGGCAGCTCTTCTAAATGTAATTCTTAACCCGCCTTTCCACATAATTTCTTTGTAATCCGAGAAGAATCCTGGCAACAGGCGCATGGGGAACAGCACAGTGTGGCTCTTGGTTAATATTTTATCACCAGCCTCAAATCCACCGATTCTGTAGTAAGAAGCCTCGGTTTTGGATAATTTTAGTGTGGCCAAAGCTGTGGAGGTAATGCCGGGATAATCCACTCTGTTTATAACAACGCCATGTTTTCTGATCTCAATTTCAGAGAACAGATGCGGCACAAAATTATCTACCAATCTTATATTTGAATTTGCCGGATAATCTGTTCCATCGAGCTTTACAACATCAAATTTGATGTATAGATCTGCTCTGTGGGGGTGTATATATCCATCCCCTACATCAAGATCAACCTCAATTTCTGTGTTGGGTTGATTTAAATTTGCAAATGTCCTCCTGTTTGGGGGGAATGATTGTAGCTCATAACTCTCAATATTTTCCATTGTATGTATTTTTATTTAAATGTTAATCTCCATGATAGCAGTTGTTGTGGCTCCAGCAAAATCAACTAATTCTTCTTTTTCATTAGTGACCATCAATTCAATGTAATCTATTCTATTATGACACACAGGAAAATATAATGTTGGGGATGGATTGTAGATGATGGGCTCCATGAATTCGGAATTAGGTTTAAATGTTGCAATGATGCCAGTTTGTTTGTGAGTGCCTATGCCATTTGATTTGGTGATCATACACTCCGCCACATTACAGTGAATATTCAGAGTCTCTATGGCTAAGAATTTAGGTATATTCATAGCAGTGTGTTTGATGGCCGGTTCAAGTTTCGTGTTGTTCTCAAATCCTAACAGCTCTCCTATAGTACCCAGATCCACTGTTTCTGTAGCAGATACAATCTCTACTCTGTGAGTGACAGAATTTTGACTTAACACTATACCTCTGGGTAATTGAGCATTTAGAGTGGACAGATTATATTGCCCTGGAGTGATGACAATTTTTTGATCCCCTACTGCAATTGTGTTGTTGTGGTGTGTAATATTAGGGATCAGGTACATGCCGTAAAATGCTCTGAGAGCTATTGTTTTGGGATACACAATGTCATCATGCAATTTGAGTTTCAATATTGAATTTTGGCTGGTGAGATGGAATACCCCCATGATGTTTTAAATACCACAAGGCCTTTTGAAAATCTTCAATTGATGGTTTATTTATTTGAGACATATATCTGAGAACAGATAAACACAAATGTCCGCAATTAACATCTTTAAAGTTTTGAACACGGGCATTATTGTAATAAAGATTAGCTGATTTTAGATATTTTATTAAATTTTCAGGTGGAACACCTCCAAATGAATCAAACACAAATGCCTCATTTTTTAAATATTTAAGATAACAAATCCAGTGAGTGCCCTGATTTTTGTACTCATCCAAATTAACAATGCCACACTCTTTGTTGAGTGGTTGTTCCGGTAAAGAATCAGACATGTACACACCCCTAAAATGTTTGATGCCCAGTGGCTTGATTAAAGCTTCAATATCTTGGTTTGTAAGCGGCTCTTGTTTTTTTTAAACTTATTCATGGCTCTCTTAACACCTTTGCCTTTTTTCTCCATGGCCAGGTTATGGCGCTTCTGCTCATCTAATTCTGCCCTATTTTTCTTGGCATCTATTACTGTTTTTGCTATGGCAGCTGATCCCCCAGCCAAGCTCCCAACAGCCCCGAGAGCAGCTAAGATGGCCGGGATGGTAAATATGAAACCCCCCACATGTGATTTTTTTCTTGATTGCTGTAATTTTTTTAATTGGGGGGTACTAAGCAACAATTTCATACCATGTCCCTTTGCAATACAAGAATTTTTTTTCTTGCGCTGCTTTTTGGTCAAAAGACTGTCAATAGTTTTAAGAGATTTAAGACCTGCATAAGGTATTTGATACATAACACCCTTGGCCTTCATTGTAGGTTTATTATATATATATTCACAGCCCCCACCCCAGTTTTTGTTTGGTGCTCATAGCTATGGTGGTTCCCAATGCTGATATTCTCTCACTTAAAGAAGCATCTTTGCTTACAAATCTACCAAATGCAGCCTCTTCTAATTTCTTGTCTGCAACATGTCTCTTGTCAAGATCAGAATGTGTGTTGTATGCTATGTCATGGTCTCTACAAGCAGCATCTAAAGGATTTACACCAGGATCCCCTCTGTTTAATCTATGATCCAATTTTGTACCGGGACCACAATACTGATAGCCTGGAATGTGTAGTTCAAATGGCAACTTGTTTATAATGTCATTAACCAAGCCCCGGCCCTCAGAAATATTCCAAAATTTGGGGGGTAGAGTATTAATAATTTTTATGAGATATCCAATCCCCTTAGGGTCATTCACTATAAAATTAGACAATTTTGTGCTTATCATGTCCATAATTCCAACCTTTTCATTGTAAAAATTGTGGTTCCCAGCATTTTCCTCCCCAGCTATCACCAATAACCTATCTACAAGTTTCCTGACATCATCAACCCACACAAATTCTTTGGGCAGGGTGTTGTATTGTTTGATTCCACTGCCAGTCTTGATCTGTGACCATATGGGCTTGATTAAATTATTGTATTTTGCCCCACTGCTCGACTTGACCCTTTTTTGTGTGGGATCATTGTTCTGGTATAGAGCATCTGATTTTATTAATATTTCTTTGTAATACTCATAATCTTGATCTGTATAGCTGCCAGGCCTTTTCCTAGTCATCAGTTCCCACAATCCAGGTGTGCCGGGATACTTAACAAAACCACCTTTTTCTCCGAGACGAGATTCTGAATAAACAATTATATCATCCCCCATAAATGTTACTCTGAAATTGCCAATTCTATGAATGATGCTGCCGTCAAGCTCTGTGTCAGCATATAAGCCAAAAACCTCATCTTTGTTGTCTTTAGGTGTGGTTAAATATTTTTGAGCAAGAAGACCCAATTCAATAGGATCCTGAGTAGCTTCAATTCTTCTAGGAGCAACAGGACTAGGTGTATGAATACTGGAAAGTGGGGTGAATGGATAATCTAATATGTTCCTTGCAGCTACAGGCACAAGCTCTGTGATCAAATCTTGATTTTGCTCTGTAACAGTTTTGATATTCTTACCTAAATTATTAATAGCATCAATTACAGGCTGTTCTGTTTGTTTGTGTTTTTCATAAATTCCTCGGTTCTCTGATTTCCATCCCTTGAATCTTTTTACAAGATAATCTCTTAACTTAAGATCATCAATAATTGGCCTTTTCATGGTTATTTATATACGTCTCAACGTCTAGAAAATCGTTGATTTTATTTCTGTATTTGCCGCTACTGGGTGTTCTTGTCATATCAATTGTGAAAAACCCATAACTGTCCTGGTTCCAGCACCTGCTGCAAAACTTGGAAAAATCATTGTAGCTCAAGTCCCCACCTACATATTCATCATGTATGTGTTTGAGGTTGGTATGATCTTGATAAAACACACATATAAAATTGCTGTTGTCTCGGATCAGCTGCTTCGGTATTTTTGAAAAAGTCTGTGCCAGGTAGAAACAATCAATGTTTTTGTGCCGGCCCTGTGTAAAGAAATTTCTAACCTTGTTTTGATTATCCAGTATAATATCATCAAACACAACAACAGAATTATCGAGACATTCGTGAAGTGGCTTAACATCTGGTACAAAAGTGGCAATATCCAATCCATCATATAGCTTCATCAGCTGCTGATATTTTAATTGTTCCAAGCTTTTAGAGAAGACATACAAGTGCCTGTTTTTCCAGTCTAACCAGTTGGGTGCCAATAAAAAATTATCAACCATTAGTGTAGTTTTACCACAAGCTGATGGCCCAACAATAAGACACCTAATATTATCAGGCAGCAAGTTGCCATTTCTCTTATTCTGTTGTTCAGGTTCTGGCAGCCTTTTTATAACATCCCAGGTGCTCATATTATCACTTTGTTTGCATCGATCCAGCTGTTTTCCGGATGACCCAGCCATTTGACAAGTAACTTGTTGCCTTTTCTGCGGATGATTTTTTCTATGAGATATGTGTCAGGCTGTTTAGTTTTGCTGAGCTCTTGTTCATAGAACCTGCCTTTGAGAATTTCTCCTCGGTGATCCTTTATTATATATGTGTTAAGGGTCCCGGGTTTAACTTGAACTACTGTAAATAATTCGGTGCTCCAGTTTCTTGTAAAGCCTCTTTTGAATAAGTGCTTATATTTGCTGATTCTTACTTGATCACCCACCCTGTATTTGGCCCTTCTTGTTGTTGGCTGGTATTTAGGATAATAAACAGTGCTGATCAATTTTTGCTCATCAGATGAAGTTACTTCAGAGGGTTTCATGTTGATTGTGGAATGGACCGAGTTGTTATATTTATGTAGAAGTTCTGGAAGAATATTAATCCATTTATAATTACCTTGAAGTGTAAATTGTTTATACATAAGATTTTTTAGGGTTTTGTTGAATCTCTCTACAATTGAGGCTTTGAGATCACTGTAACTCGAGTAATGTTTTATTGCTTGGCTTTTAATAAATTGTTGAAACACTGAATTATAAAATTCTTTGCCATTATCTGTTTGCAAATAGCGCGGTGATCTTCCTGAATGATTGATGATTGTCCTGATGGCTTCTGTAACACATGCCCCAGTCTTGGATTTGAGTGGCACAGCCCAGGCAAATTTTGAAAATGTGTCTATCACAGTGAGTAGATACTTGTAGCCCTTGTTGATTTTGTCTAAGTTTTTCAACTGCCCAGTTGACAACTCAATCAAGTCGCTCTGCCATAAATCATCTATGCCCTTTTTGACTACTGGGAGTCTCTTAAAATTATGCCTGGCTTGTCTGTGTAATTCATCAACTATAATTTCTCTAGACATAATATGTAAACAAGAATATTGCAACTATGGGGTATTCAGCAGCTGAGACTGCAGGATTTTCTAAATATAATTTGTCCCCTATATGTATTTTAAATTCCAGAGAGCCATCATCTTCAGCATAGGCTGTTTCTAATGTATTGGGATCTGTAAAATCCTCTAACTCTACACTGGTGATTTTCACTTTGTTCTCAGCATTTGTTATTGATAAAGTGGGGTAGTGGTGTGCCTGTGGCTGATGCCAATATTTGATCTTGATTGGTCTCAATGTGCCCCCAACAAAAAATTGGTAATAAAATTGTGCAGGGGACAGCATATATATTTTGCCACCTGGTGTAAATGGTGAATCATATTCTTTGTTGGGGATGCTGTACAATTCAAGAATTACTGAATGTTTTGGATTCTCGATTATGCCTGTTATTTCCTTTTCTGCTGTGAGCAATCTGCTTGTTACAGATTCAAGGTGCTCATTGATGGTCCTAACAACATCATCATGGCCTGGCTTAATTTTTATGTCCACAACAAGTTTCTTGTATTGTTGCACAATCTCTTGAAGCTGGGTGGCAAAAACAGACAGGGCATTTGCTTGATTGGATTCCATGGTCCCTAGCTGTTGCTTGATATTGGCTACAATTTGCTGTAAATTTTCAACAACTGCCAATTTTGAATTTTGAGCAGTAAGATCATGGACCTGTCTTCTGATATCCTCAAACAGGGCATGCAATTCATTAATATGTTGATTGGTTGGTAGAGTGGCCACTGTCTGAGTGAGATGTTTGATCTCTGCTTGGATATTCTTGATATCTTCTGATTTCAATATCCTATTCACAGCTCTCTTAATATTTTTAAGTTCCTGTGATGTAGGAAGATTTGATACTGTATTTTGTAAAAATTCAAGTGCCAATTTCACATTGTTTAATTCAGAAGCATCAGCCACATTTTGCATAGCATTTTGGAGCAGGGCTATATCTGCCTGAGTGGGTGTGGATTGTTGTAAAATTTCAAGTTTTGTTTGGATATCATCGATCAAGTGATGAAAATGAGATAGTTCAGATTCAGTGTTGAGGTTTTCAAGCTTTGTGATCTGTTGCTGGACACTGACAAGAGTATCTACAATACCAGGCAGGCGGGATTCTTGTACATTTGCCAAATCACTTTGCACTGCTGCTATTGTACCTTCAAGATGGGTTATGGTACTTTGAATTTTTCCAAAATCTTCATATGTTTCAAGTTGCAGCTTAATATTTGCTACACTCCGAGTTATTGCATTCAAAGCATCAGAAGATGGCAAATTGTTCATAAAATTTTCAAGTGTTTCAATTTTTTCTTTAACCTCGGCTATGGCATTGTGCAGAGGATCCAGATTAGGTATCTGGAGTGATTGAATCTGTTCTTTTAGAGTGGAAATGACTAGATCAAAATCTTCTTGTGATTTTATGCTTTTGACAATTGTTTGGAGCTGTGTCTGGACATTATTTATCTGCTCTTCCAATTGTTGTTTCAATTGCTCGGAGTTGTTAGCCTGGGTCTTAAATTTGGCTTGAAGAGCTGCTACAGCTTCTTCTAAGCTTTGAAAATTATCTAATGTTGCCAAATCAGTATATTTCTGAAGCAGCACTTTGAGTTCGGAATCAATTTTAAGAAGAGGGTCCATGCATTGTGATTGTAAATTTGTAATTTCTAGTTGAAGACTGGCATTGAGTGTGGTTTGTAAAGCTTGTAAATCACTTCTTAATTTCTTGACTCTGACATCAAGCATCAAAATCTCATCACTGTGATCTTCATGTCTTGTATGGCCAAATATATCATTAGGCATTTTTGTTTTAGTGGTTATTTATTATTGAATATCTGATTCTTAATTCTATAAAAAAGGGTATAAGCTTGTCATATGATCCAGGGACCTCAATATATAAGCAGTCACCAGCAGAAACAGTATATACAGTGCCAGAAATCATGTTTGAGTGCTTAATTCTATAAATATTTCTCCCTACTGAAATCTTGACATCACCCTCAGGGGTTGTAATAAATTGCAATTGCCCACCTACAGGTAATTGGTAATGATTTAAATTATTGTTAAATATGTACAATGTTTTGCCTGTTTCTTCATCAACATCTGTAAGTATGCTGTTCAGATGAATAATTAACAAGCCACTCAGTTTAGACAGCATATCAGGAGAGGGTTGTGGTGTTGGCAGGTCCATAATAACCTGTTTTTTGAACCCAAATAAGTTCATGGGCATGTTTATTTATTTCAAATCATGCTCTGTCATTGGGCATTGTTTGCCACTTCTCAAATCACAATGACCCCATGGTAAAGTATGTATGCCACATGATAAAATACATCTCTTATCATCATGTGGGTCCAGGGCCACTTTTCTTACAATATTTGAAGTCAATAAGTGATCCACACTCTGAATTCTGGATTCTGATGTTTTGATTGAATTCTGGGATTTGAGGCAATTTTCATAATCTTCAAATTGAAGATCTTTTTCAACAGTTACTTTGCCAATACCCTTGGCCTTTTTGGCAACAGTGCCACTACATGTCTCAAAAGTGTACATCTTGGCACTTAACCCAGCAAATTTCACAATAACATCACCACATGTCTCATCTTTTAACTTGCCAGGCACCTTTTTGTTGTGGGGTTGAATCTTTGTATGTTCACTGGTATCAAAGTATTGAAACAATTCAGACTGTGCAATATCTTGATAAACATCTTCTGTTTGAATATCAAGAATAAAACTATCCGTATCCATGTACAATAATTTTACACGATCACCATAAAAAGGTTTCAACACATCATAATACAATGTTAACATATGTAATTTGGACAATTCCAATATCGCAGCCCCTACATAAATAGGTTTATCAAACTTGATCTTTGTTTTCTTCATGTTGAAAAGTGCCATGTGCTCATCATAAATTCTTCTGTAATTGAAATTAGGCTTTGCAACCAATTTTTTGCTCAGGCTGGGGTCAGTAATTATTTTAACATCGGTATGTTTTCTGACATTTTCAATTGTTTTGCCATAGACAGAATTAACCATCAATTTAAACAAGGTCTTATCAAATTGGCTCATTGCAGATGTTCGAAGCTCCGTGTTTGTATCAATATATGGCTTCAACCATCTTGAGTGCCTGAACCTTAAGACTTTGCCAACTTTGGTCACGTGGACACCATGATGCATCAGGAACTGGAGGTTTTTGTAATATGTAACATAACCCTGTTTCGGTTCCAGAGTCATCATGAGCTTCTTCTGTTTAGAGCCAGGTGAGCACTGAACCTCGGGAATTGGGGGCAGATCAGAAAATTTGTTGTGTAAATCATCAGGAATTGTCAGATCAACCTCTAAGAACAGGCCATAGTTACTGTCATCAAAGTCCTGAAGATTCTCAATATTAAAATCTTCGACCCATTCAAGCCCTGCATATGGCAGTTTATCCATCATGGCATAACCATAGAGGCTGTTTGCATCTACATACAGTATATAATTTGATGGCAGTGCTGGATCATAATCAGGCAGCATAATATGCTTGTTATTTGCTCTGGCATATCTCTGGGAACATTGCACCATCCCCCCTCTTATACATTTCTCCATAAACAGATACGTATCTTGATCGTGGATCAGATCCAATTGCATTTTAGTGTTGAAAAACATTGCGGCCCATGCTAGGCCCGGGGCACTGTAAAAATATATTGGGTCCAGTTTATAATTTTGCATGGAAGATTTTCTGAATGCTTGCAATATATCAGCTAAGAGAGTGACATCAAGTTTTAAATATGCCATGTGATAATCACCAAATGTCTGGCATTTTAAATTATTCCACATCAACTGAGCATGGTGATAATCATCATCAGTGATTCCAGATCCTCTGATTCTGCTGTAAAACTCTTCTTGTGGTGGCAGGGAACACTCATCAAATTTAGAAAAATCTGTGACATAGTCATATGGATATACACCCTTCCGCCTAATTAATTTCAGGTCCTGATTTGGAAACAATGCACGTGTGATTTTGAATTGATCATCAGATAATTGACTGGCCAATGTAGCCAGGCTAGCAGATAAAAATCTGTAAGAATCAAGAAATCTTATGTGAATAGGAACACCATCAACTTTAATTATCTTGCTAATAGATATATATTTCTCATCATTTTCAGCTAAAATATTTAAATTCTGCTTGTCAAACCCCTTGTACCTGATCAGATGATGGAAATCATAATTGGATGCTCCATGGCAAAATATGGGGACAAATCTTGGTCTCTTGATCTGAATATTGCAGCTATTACACAGGGCCATTAAGAATTTACCATCTGTATGAGAATGGTGTTTCACCTTGATATTTGTATCTGAAAATTCAGAATCACATACCGGGCATTTTTCTGCATTGTTGAAATCTTCAATCTCTTCCTCTGTTAAAGGCAACATGGGCTTTGATTTTAATAAGATGTTAGATGCTATGTCACGGCACTCATTTTCTATTCTAAGTGCAAATTCTTTGATGGCATCTGGTCCCATGTATGAATCTTTTTTAGTAACAACACCATCCTGTACAACCATATAACAAAAACTGGAAGGTTCATGTAGCTGGTATGATGTACTTGAAGATTCCTCGGGATCTGGATTGCAGAATTCAAGAGGTTTGACGTTCGATTCGAAATCACAGACAATATATACTGGGTGTTCCAACGAGGCTTCATACTTTTTGAATTTGCAATTTTCACTTGGATTGGGCATCACCATATGAACAGGTTTATGGTTGCCACAGTATTTTAGATGCTCAATTAACTTGTTTTTGGCAATTTCTGCATTCTCTTCCCGAACCCCATTTATTATTTTTTTACCATCAAATTCAGTTAAACATCTTCTGCACGACTTGAATATTGTATTGGATTTGCCTTGTTGTTTTCTCACTAAAGCTTCAAGACTGTGTATCAGAGTGTAATGATATGTATTATTCCCTTCAATTAAGAGCAGATCAATCGGAACAGCAGAATCATCATCAAGTGTACTGATTCTGAGAGGTGCTATCAAGCAATTGCCAGTGGAACAAATAAATACATTAATAGATAATTGTTTGCCATTGATGTGCCTGGCCTTTTTTTCAAATTTATCAATATTCTGAACAGACATTGGATATTCCAAATCCTCCATTGCATCGTCAAAAAGATGTTCATGTTGTTTGTAATAAGTTATTCTCTCAGGATGCCTTGAAACTGGATACAAAGCAGCTAAAATACACCACAAAAAGCATTTCTGGTCGGTATTTTCAATATTGACCACGGCTCTTTTGTTTTTGATATTGGCAGGTAATGGCAGATATGTAGAACCTTGTAATGGGTTGAATTCAGAAATATTAACATATAACTTGTGTGATGAACCGCATAGGCTCCATCCTGACTCTTTTGCCGCAAATTCAGAGTGTTTCATATTCAATTGATCTATCAACCTGCTTATTATTTTGTCCGAATTTGTATTTGAATAAAACGGTACAGTTTCTGTTATGTGGGGCTGTGTAAATTTTGTGCCATTTGGTTTCTTATATTGAGTATACAATTTGAGGGACAGCTTATAAGAGCCATTTTGTGCATTTAGAATTGCCTGTATATCAGGTTTTTTACTGTTCAAAAAATTCTCAATGCCACATCTTGGCTCTGATACAAACCGATAATCCCTAAGTTGGGCATTAAAACTGCTATGGATAGGTGCATGGCGTGGCTGCTTTGCAGGTGAAGCATTAACAGGTGTTTCATGCTTCCTTTTCAGACCAGATGTGGATGGTTGTGAGGGCAATGCTGATGACTGTACATAAGAATTACACTTATGCCATTTGTAATATGCCTTGCTTAATATTTTATGGCATCTTGGACACATTTTTGTGGCTTTTCTGCATTTCTTAGAGTTACAAATACGGCAATGCCTAGCCCAATGAGAACTAGATATATTTTTATTACACCGATTGCAATATTTTTGTTTTGGCATTTTTTCTTGTTGTTTATTATATAAGATTTTCTGGGCTTCAATTCAAAACTTTATACTTAATAAAAAATATCAGTTGGGTTCAGCAGTTAGTGGCTGAGCTGGTGCTTTTATACCCAAACAACAGCAGTAACTAGGTTTTGGTGATAGTTTTGCTGATGTACAACACACTTCACCAGGTTTAAAACCTCATCTCTATATCAACTAAATACAATTCAAAATTGGATTTTGAACTGTGCAATAAATATTCTGTAAGTCTCACTTGTGTTTATATTAACAGAACAATACAAAACCAGAATTGTATTCAGGATTGTATGTGTTCATACAAAAAAGCCATATTTTTGACAAGTTTATAAACAACAATCACACAGATATAGCTTTTACACACATGGCCGAATCTGTCTGAGCAGAGGAGGGAGGGGGGGGGGTTTCAGATTTGGGGGCTATCAACTAGCAGTAATTATTCTCAAAATCTCACTTGTGGACATATTATTTTGCCACATGTATTTCAATCTTAAATATTTTATCAGGACTCGAACCCCGAGCCTTTTGTTTACAAGGCAACAATATTATCATTTTGCCATCAGGGGAGGCTTCATATTTTATGAGGACTTAAACCCGAACCTCCACACCTGAAAAATTAGGGTATAAGCCCCTCTTGCCATTGTCTTAAGTATGGGTAAATCTATCTGTTGAGCCCTCGCCTTTTCTACACTAGAAATTCAGAATTTCTTAAAAATCAGAGCATATCACACCTGAAGAATTGGGGTACAGGCCCCATCTTGGCATTGTTTTAAGTGTAAGCAAATCTGATTGTTCAATCAAATAGCCTCGCCTTTTCTACACTTGTAAGTTGGGTTTATCCTATATACTTTTATACTACTGGTTTCTGTGAGTTGAACGTTAAAAGTTCTCCATATGGCGCTCCTTTTATGCGCTTATTCTGCTGACAAATTACACACTCCTTGACCATTTTCTGAATATGGTTCTTCATGAATGGAAAGTAAATCCTATCCAACGCATTCTTGTATGTTTTAGTGAAGCCATAATGTGCTCCTCCAGCTGG
This sequence comes from Lepisma saccharinum, assembly GCF_977018435.1. NCBI lineage: Eukaryota > Metazoa > Arthropoda > Insecta > Zygentoma > Lepismatidae > Lepisma > Lepisma saccharinum. The sequence goes on along the minus strand of NC_139236.1, from coordinate 11,695,556 downwards.
TGAACTATGCAATGTCTCAATGACAGTGTTGCGAAGTGACTTCGGTATGCATAATAATTTCTTAGTCGTAGCTCCCAGTTTATGTTGTCTATAAAGAAGTCCATTTTCCATAACATAATAGCAAGCTTGCCTCGGCAGGGAGGGGGTTAGGTGGGTTGTTGCCCCCCCTCGTCTTCCTTTCCTTCCAAAATATTGATGATATTTCCAAAAAAAGAATCCTCTCGTTGGTGTATAGCAACATCAATTGTCTCATCTAACAATAACAATGTACGTGGCTCTGGAAGCTCCTCGTCTTCACCCTGCGGATCATGTTCTGTCTCTCTGCTTATAGCATCCGCCATATTTTGTGTAGTTTTACAGTGAATTGGCGTAAAATCGAACTCGGCCATCAACGTGTACCATCTAAATAATTTGTTTGAAAGTTGCGTTGAGGAGCGAATTAATGTGATTGCTTGGTTGTCGGTAAATAATTCGAAATGTCTCCCAAGTAAAAAGAATCTGAATGACTTAAATGTGTGTATGATTGCCAAAAATTCTTGCTCGATGGTTGAAAGTCGAGTTTCATGGTCTTTTAAAACTTTACTGCAATAGGAAATAGGCTGAAAATCACCGTTCGCATTCGGTTATAAAATCACCGCGCCAATAGCCTTACAGCTTGCATCCGTATATACCCTTACTTCTTTTGATGGATCATATGCCATTAATACAGGAGCTGTAAGTGAAGCCTCTTTCAACCTCTCAAACGCAATTTGCTGTTCTTCCCCCCAGAGAAATTTCTTCTTTTTTCCTATCAATTTTTGCAAGGGAAGTGCCATCTCGGAATATGATTTTAAAAACTTCCTGACATAGGATGTTAATCCGAGAAATGTGCGAACTTGTTTCACAGTTGTCGGTGTTTTATATTTCTTGATAGAATCAATGATTTTATCGTTGATCCGATAGCCAAATTTTGAAATTTTATGTCCTAAAGCAATATTCTCAGTGTAGCCGAAGTGACATTTTTCTATTGCAACTTTCAATCCCGCGGCCTGTAAACATTGTAACATTTTCTCTAGAGTTACGAGCATTTCTTCAAAGGTATTTCCGAAGCAAAATAAATCGTCCACATAATGGGCAAAGTGATTGGGATCCAAATTTGAGCACGGTAGGTGAATGCAACGAGTCATCGCACTTGATGAACTGACGTGGGCCTGTGGCACGACGTTCATTTGATACTGTGACATTCCTGGTATTGTAAATGCTGTATATTTCTTACTGTCCTCGGTGAGAGGAATATTAAAGAATCCGCTCTTCAAGTCTGCCGTACAGTAGTATTTCTTGCCCCCCATATTGTATAATATTTCATTGATGTTATTCACACCCAGAGCGTCAAATACAGACGAAACATTCAATCTGCGATAATCCTGGCATAATCTATAACCCCCCTTTGCCTTCTTTACAAGGATAACTGGAGAGTTAAAGGGTGATTTTGTAGGAGAAATAACACCTTGCTTTAATAAAGTCTCAATCTGATATTTAATTTCATCACGAAGGTGAACTGGAATCGGGTAGGATTTTAAGTGAAATTCTGTGTCATCTTTTAGTTGAATTCTATGTTTATAATTCGTGGCTCTACCTATATCATCCTTTGACCACGCAAAAAAATGTGGATATTTCATCAAAACAGCCAAAAGTTGCTTCCTTTGCTGGGGTTCTAAATTCGGATTCACATCAAACCGACTAGGGTCCGCCCGTACGTCACTGACGTTCTCTGACTCTTCCGTCGCGAAAACCTGTGCCTGTTCACCAATTTCATCCTTATTCTCATCATTATTGTTACTCATGATTGGCCTATCCCATGTTTCAGCTTTCCCGATAATAGTGCCCTTCTTAATTGTAACATTATAATTTAAAGGATTTGTGATCCAAATGAGATTCGAATCCGGATTAATAATTGCTCTGGGAACCATCAATCCCGTTTTCTCTTGATACTGTAGGTCCGGTTCCAAGAGTGTCCTATCTTTGTCATATGAATTAGCCAATTTCAATGGAATGCACAAATGTGTCCTGGGTTTCACTTTTACCTTTTTAGCAGCTACAAATTCTGGTTGCAAAACATGATGTAACAAATAGGAAACTTTGATTGACACGTCAAAAGCTTTCTTATTCTCATTTTTAATTTGGTTTCTAGGAGGTGTGCCGAATCTATGCAATGTAAGCTTATTTTCCTCAAAATCTAACTTAGCCTTTTGTCCCTTCAAGAAATCATTTCCTAATATAGTAACTTGATTAAAATCCTTAACAATTCTAAATGGATGAACAAATGTTTGGTTATGTATAGAAAATGGTAGTAACACAATTTCCTTAACCGTCAGTTGACTATTAGTGACCCCTCTAATCGCAGTACTTATATTAAATCGCTTGGCATTGACTGGTATGTTCTTATCTCCCGTTACCGAAATTTGACTTACACTATCCAGGATGAACTGTCGAATTTCCCCATCTACTTTCACATTGATGTAAATCAGATCTTCAGAAGGAAAAGTAGAGACCGTTAGAGTTTTTCCCGAAGGTCTTACACCTAGGTCCCCTTCATATGTAGGTCTTACTCGTTTAAAATTGCTTCTGTTCTTACAAAAAGTAGAGCGATTTGTATTAACAACCTGATTAGTATGGTTATTTGGATTTTCGCGCCCCTGTTGTTGCTCCAAAAATGTTCGCGGCGTTGATGATGAAAAGTGCGAACGCTGAAATCGAGGGTTACCGCCATTGCGCCATCGCCCCTTATACGAACGTTGCGACTGTGTGTCGAGATTATTATTGTGGTTGTTATGCCAAGTATTTCTATTCTGCCACTGTGTGTGGGCTCTAGTGTTACTCTTATTATAATTGGTTCTCCTATTGTTTCTGTCTCTATGTTCATATTCTCTGACTGGATATGAGAATGATGACTCAGTAAATGAATGTTTTTTTCCGATGTTCTGCAAGTGCATTTACTTTAGCCTCAAGATTCTGAAATTGCGAAACTAAATCTGACTCATGAAACTAGAGTCCCGTGTTCGACTGTAATTGATCAAGGTCTTGTTGTAGTGCATTCAATCTTTCCTCGATCTCCCGATTAGCCTGAGAATATGTTATGTCAACATGACCATTGACCGTGCGCTGCAACGTGATAGCTTGCAGAGTCGGCATGTAGGCTCGACTCGATTCAGAACACGACAGAGCTTTCATTGTCTCACATTCAGTTTCTAGAATTTTACGTTTTTGCACAAGATATTTGAATTGTTCAACATTTTTCAGGTCTCGTAACATTTCATGCACTGAATCATATTCCCTGTTATAAACTTCTTTCATAAAGTTAGGTTGTAAACCCCCGCTTATTTGCTTAATTTGCTCACTAGTTTCCATGGCAGGATCTAATTTTAATAACAATAACTGTTTTTCTCTCACATATTTTGAAACAGGTTCATTTTCCTGATGGAAGCGTAATCTGATTTGTTCTTCTAATTGAAAAGTGTCACCCGGTTCCGTAAATTCTTCCACAATTTTAGTTTTTAAAGTTACAAAATGTATATCCTGTGCTTCCTGAGTTCGACTCCAAGTATTGAACCATTCCAATGCTGAATCAGCCAAAAATGCCGGTAGCATTTGCCTTTTCTTTGAGTCATTCCACTCATTAATAATAGCTAAACTTTCAAATTTGTCAATGAATTTTAATACATTCTCGTGAATGTTACCTTGAAACTGGATAGTTTCGAGAATGTCGGGGTGGATAAATCTAGATTGCGCCATGATTCTATGATTAGCCTATGCGCAGGAAAAATGCTTGATTAGCTTAAAATTAGCACTAAGTTGCTTGTTTTCTTTTCTCATCCCCCCGTGGCTTTGACAGGACATTATCAGCAATTCAATTGCTTACTCTCCCGGAAATTTGATAAGTTAGGTTCAACAATCGCGTAACAGAGTGACGACAGTACCGAACACATCTTTAAAATATTTAACCAACCTTTATGCAACATCCTAATGTTAATTCTCATCTTTTCACAAGCCAATCGCCGAATAACCTAGTTAAAACTCTACTCTTATGTATTTGCGCCTTACCGCGTAGCATATTGCTAGGCCTACCTTTTGCTTTCTTTTCTTGATCTTTGGTAACAATTGATAATTAACACAACGTGAAGCGCTAACAAGTGAAAATTCCGGCGCCATATCGCACGTACGTAATTTGAAAAGCTAGAAGGCTCTATTATTTTCATCATATTTCGGGATGAAATAGATGAAAATCGCAGTATATCACGTACTGCAGTGTTTTCTCATCGCATTTGCAATAAAATGGATGACAAGCCCAAAGCACGTCCACCACGTAACGCAACTCCCATGCTGCGTTTGGGATCGAACCAAGAACCTCTAGATTTAATTGGGTGATGTAGCTATTCCTCATTCATCTCTCAGATGGTTATCACTCGCTTGGCCTGAATGTGATAAATGCAAGAGGTTACCTTTTAAAGGAATGGCGATAGAAATTAGCTTAGATTAAATATGGGTTTTATACTCTACATGACTGAATCGATATGGATTGGTTAATGAAAGGATATTGCTTGCCTTACAAATATATGGAGATTGTTCCTAGCTTGTCCTCTCAACTATCACTTGTCTGACCTCCCTGTCAGACATCGAATCTATCACACACCATCGTCCAATAATCGTTCTCCACTTTGCTCCTCTCTCACAATCCACAGACCTTACTCTCTCTCCTATTCTCGCCAACTGATCACACCTCCTGACAATTCCAACACTCATGCCACATACGTCTTCCAAGTCAATCACCCGACCTTTGCCTGATTACTTATTCAGCATTCCTTTCTCTGATACCTGCTATGCTAAGACTTTATACTTCTTACCCAATACCTTGGGTACGATAAGGTAGTTTCCTCGTTCATTCAGAATAACATTTCCAATATGACGATTATATAATCATCTCAGATTTCAAATATTTGTCTCGTTTATGATAACGTAATTAATCTGTGAAAGCCACTTTATATACGTCACGTAATATGTCTTATATATCACAACTCGAAAATGTTAACTGAATTCACGAAAGGTGGCAGGATTACGCAGTCTGTAAACGAATGCTTAATTGTAGTTCGCGAGTATGCCAATAGAGGTGTACTATCACCAGCGACTGAGAAAGGGAGCTTTTTTGTTGCCCCTTACACTTCTCATTGATGATTTGTTTTGTTGGTTATAATTTTCGCGTGCAGACAGTATTTGTTTGGCTAGACACTTGGCATATTTAGTTTGAAAATAATGTTTGAGGTAAAAATGCAATATTGTAAGTTGCAAAGAGGTGTAAAAATGTGTAACGGTTTTGTATTAACGGAATGCTTAAGTGTCCGACCTGGTGGAAGCGAATGCAACTGACGCGGGACGGACGGAGTGATGCAGTTCACTCTTCAATATGAACGCCGTCACGGAAAGTTGACTGCGAGTTGCCACAAAAGTTGGATGTTGACTGTGGCGCTTGTGGAACAAGTGACTGAGCAGAAACTGGAGGTTCGAGTGTAAGAATACACAAGGATAGTGTGGATGTATTATATTCTGTCGGCGAAAACTGGATACTTGTCCCAGAAGAGAAGAAGAAATGGATCATACGCCACAGGTATTCGAACCACGTTGTGGAGCAAAGAGGTAAGGAAGGTTTACTTTCCTCAAGTACAGTGCCGACATGATCTGTGAACGCGCACGAGAACACCGTTATCCGTAGTGATCGTTTTATGATAGCTATCACAACGTACGTATTATGTACTCTGTACGAAGGTAGTATTTTCCTACATCATCTATCATTCATTTTGTTCTACTATTTTTTTTTTAATTTTGAAATTTGTCACAAAATTTTGTATTCTAAAAGAGCCTGTGACTACAACACAGGAGCCCGGGTTCGACTATCAGAGTTGTTAATCTTAGGTGGGAATTTTCCCGTCTATATCCTTGCATAAGTCGATATGGGACACAATAAGTGGGGAAATCAGTTAAGTGTAAAAGTAGCTCAACAGTGGTGCTAGTCAAAACATCTCCAACGTGCTTCATGGCACAGTGCAATGCACAACGGATTGCTTTACCTTTACCTTTGGAGAGTTGAGCTAAATTTTGATAAGGCCAAAGTAGAACGCGGAGTTGTAAGATTAACGTGATACGAAGCAAGGTTCGAAACCTCCTTAAGGTAAAGTATTCGTTCCATCATGCATTTCATTAGTGTATCACCATCGCGATTATCCCATTGAGTGCAATAGGATGTAAAATAACCGACATAAAAGAAGAGAGAGATGTCTAGACATTATATGGCAATCTCATCTCGATTTTACACAAGTCCACCTCGTTCTCTGCATTCGGTACCATTCCTATCTACAGCGATTATATTTAATATAAATATATTGCCTACACTGTTGAGGATGTATCCGCTCAGAGCTTTTTATTTTCTTGGGTTACTCTGAAATTTTTCTGCGTGTGATAGAAGATGGAAGAAAGGTTTTCGTGGGGTGAGGTGGTTGCCGCTAACACAGGTGCTCTAATGAAGAATAAGTCACCCTTCACTAAAGGAAGTTTGATTGATTGATTTGCTTTGTTTTACTCAGTTTCTTGTGCCACTTTTGGTTAATTAATAAAGATGGGGATGAGTGATAATATGATGAAATTGATGAATGGACACTCACAAACATCCATGCCCAGACCAGGATTCAAACTCGGGACCCCTGCCGTCGTAGCGCGATGTGCTGACCACTCCACCACGGGGGTCGGCTCAATGATGGAAGAAAGAGATTATGTAGTAAATAGTTTTCCAATAGTTTCCATGACATAGGAATGTTAGGTTTCAAAATTCCGCCAATGGTTCTGACATTCTGTGATTGTTCTTCAATTCCACCAACAAATGCGGCAGCTGCTTAGATGTAAAGTTGCACAGGCATACAAATATAATTAATGCCAATTTATATAGCAAGAGCCGCGGTAGCCCAGTCGCTGTCGACCTCCGTGGCGGAAGGGTTAGCAAAACTGCGATCAAAGGGCCCCGCGTTCGAATCCCGGATCGGACATGGATGTTTGTATTCGTCTGTCTTGAACGGAAATGAGATTTGAGATTAATTGATATAAATAAGTATGATGTGTGAAAAGGAGGTCTTTCTTAAAAACAAAAGTCGTTAGGGCGTCTGACTACCATGCGAGAGACCCGGGTTCGATCTCTGGCAGAGGAGTACCGAGATTTCTTTCCACCTGTACGAGCGGCACCGGCGCCCGGCCAGCATCGTATAAAGTGGGTAACTGGATTAAACTCGGGGGTTAAGGCAGCCTGGGGTGTGGTGCTGATCACATCACCTCCACCTTTGGCGGCCGTGGTCAAGAAAGTGTGGGCTTAACTCCACTCCCCCATACGTCTTCACGGCGTGGTGTAAAGCACAGGAGAGCACTTTACTTTTTAAAATTTACATAGCTAATACGAGCGCCACTATTTATATTTTGAGCCTTGACAACACTGATTGAAGTTAGGCGCGATTTGACGTTTGCACGGAATCGTCTGGCATTATTGACCATAACGTACTTCAAATGTTTTGTCAATAGCTTGATTTGTGTTGTTTTTCCTGCCTTAGACATTGCGCGACAACAATAAAATGGAACTAACTCGTGAACATTTTCGTACGATGATTTTTTACGATTTTCGACATGGATTATCAAGACAAGAGTGCATCGGTCAACTTACTTCCACATTTGGCGGTGAAGCCCCATCCTTTGCCACTGTGAAACGCTGGTATAACGAATTTAATCGTGGCCGCCATTCGCTCACCGACGAGATTCGCGAAGGTCGTCCAAAATCAGTTGTTGTTCAAGAAAACATTGATGCTGTGCAAAAACCTAATACTGCAAGATCGTCATGTGACATACTGTGAGATTGAGGCAACCATAGGCATTAGTTCCACCAGCATATATAAAATATTACATGATCATTTAGCTGTGAGAAAGGTAAGTTCTCGTTGGATCCATACAATTTGACAAAAATTCAAAAAGACGCTCGCGTCAATTTGTGCAAACATATGCTCAATAAATACAATCGTGGTGCTTCAAAAGACGTATATAAGATTGTAACAGGTGACGAATCATGGATATATGCATATGAGCCGGAACGTAAACAGCAGTCGACTGTATGGGTGTTTCAAGATGAACCCAATCCAACAAAAGTTGTTCGCGCTCGAAGCACATCGAAACAAATGGTCGCCTGCTTTTTCGGGAAAACTGGTCATGTGGAAACTGTGCGTTTAGAGGAACGTAGAACGGTCTACTCTGAATGGTACACAACAATTTGTTTGCCAGAGGTCTTCGGTCAAATACGGAAATCAAACAAATGCCGTCGGATCATTCTTCATCAAGACAATGCCAGCTGTCACACATCTCGTCTAACAATCGATTTTATGAACAGTCAAAAAATCGAATTGATGGGTCATCCGCCGTACAGTCCTGATTTGGCACCCAATGACTTCTTCTTGTTCCCGAATGTCAAGAATAAATTGCGTGGACAATGATTTTCGTCGGCGAAAGACGCCGTTGATGCGTTCAAAAACCATATTATGGAGGTGTCTCAAGAAGATTGGAAAAACTGCTTTGACAAATGGTTCGAACGAATGCAAAAGTGTATTGACCATAAAGGAGAATACTTCGAAAAACAATAAAGCAGTTTTCAATGCCAAATTCCTGTTTTTTCATTGTTAGGCCCAAAATATAAATAGTGACCCTCGTAATAGTATTTCCATTATGTAATCATCAGATGTACATAAGCAAATTACCTATCAAGCAATTTCTATTGTCATTTGTCTACTCGTGGGAGCGGAAATCTAAACCTGCGTGTTCAACTCAACTCCTGCAACTTCAAGATGCATTTTCTTTATTTATTTGGTTATTTCATGGGGCAACTGCGACGATGAGGATGAATGATGATCTGATTAAATAGCAGTAATGCAACCATACCTAACTAGAATCCAAACCTGGGACATCTGTTTGTGCTTCTCCGTCGGGAGCGGAATCCTTTGATAAAACCGTAAAAAGGAGCCGAAAAGAACCAACATCGGATAAATACTTACGTAGGTCCTCTAAGAACTAAACATAGTGAATAAAATTAAATTTTATGACGCAACAGCCCATTGGCGTGGTTTTCTATTGGCTTACGCGTGGACAGCATGTTGAGTCCTTTCAGATTTCGAAGCCAGAGTTCGCTACCACATCGATTTCAAGTAGCTCCCCAATTGTCCTCGGCAGCATAGACATTTTTGAGCTACCACCGGGGATTGAACCCTGGGACCTCTTGCACGAAAGACGAGAGCGCAATCATTTGAGCGCGTGGCAGCTCTGCTATATTCAGAGCCATCCAATCGTCAGTGCTGCACACGCAAAGACTATTTCTACGAAAGCATAGAATTTTTATTCCAACGTTATCATTCTTCAAATGCATATGATCAGCTGCTGCAAGAGACTCGGGCCTCTCCGAAGCGAAGGGGCAAACACGGTCACCTTGGAAAAACGGGTGCGAGGTTCGATTCTGGTACCATTAATGTTATATTCCACATTAGACGACTAGCTTAAACTTCATTATGAACATTATTCATTTTCTCGCTATTCTTATGCCCCTCTTTTATAGCTAAACCTAGTCCATCGGAAGGCCACCAAGAAACCATCAGAAAGATGTTTGTCGGCGGATGCAACATCCAAAAATATCGTCCATTTTTCAACATTTTTCGGACAAATTTACAAATATATGGACTAATGACATATTTTACTTTGTGACTCAAATCTAACAGAAGAATACATGGATATCTTAAAACATTCTAGAATTTCTCTTGTTACTCTGGACGCTATTAAGTTATGAGTTCATTATGCATTTAGATTCCCAAATAACGGTCGTGGATTCTTCGAGTCCGTCTCAAATGTTATTCTAAAACTGGATCAAATTTTCCCATAATTTCTACCAAACCAAAAAACCAATGTAGTCTTACCTCACCTATAGCAAGGTGCCGATACCATACCAGCGTACCGTTCCATACCGTATGAAAAACAATCACTGTTTATATGTATGTACACACACACACACACGCACACACCCACACACACATACATACATATATACATATATATATATATATATATGTGTGTGTGTGTGTGTGTGTGTGTGTGTGTGTGTGTGTGTGTGTGTGTGTGTGTGTGTGTGTGTGTGTGTGTGTGTGTGTGAACTATATTTCTAGAGATATCGAAATATAAGTGGTATACCAATCTACGAGCAATATGGCGGACAATCATCCCGTACGGAAAATGGCAGCCTAACGTATTGTCGTCGCTAAACGGCGACATTAATTTCTCTATGCTGAAAGGTTTACATACCTTTGAAAAGTTTGAATTTTGACTAGGATCACGCTAAAATTGTCAAAATGTTGAAAGATTTGTGCAATATATAAGGGTTATCTTGGGTCTAAATCAGCTGATTTTTTGCAAGTTCACGTGATCTAAAAATACAGTATCCGGTTGTAACCAGTTTGAAATTAATTTCTTGATAGTCGTTGCAAACAATTGCCAACGCATTTTAAGCCTATGATCTATAAACGGTTTGTTACGGAAATATTAAACGTTATTTTTCATTCAATGAGAAAGGTGTTTTGGTTGCACGATGTCATGTAGCGGTAGTTAGAATCATCTTGAAATATACGTTGACCTAACTTAACAAAATGTTTATGTAGGAAAAGAGATTGCCCAAAGAATACTTTTGTTAATTGTCAGGGCGAATATAAGATTGAAAAGACATTATCTACAAATTTCCAATTGTTATTTTAATCAAAACGACAATAAGTAAAAATTGTGTCGAATAGCTGTATCAATGGATAAGATTAAATTATCTAAATAAATAATTCTTGCCCTATTTGTCGTATTACAATTCTCAAACTAAGGAAAACTCGTAGCATATAGACTTATGTCGACAAATGTATTGATGGAGAATTTTCTTTCAGGAGAGTGGTTTCCATTTGGAACATTGTCAGAGAGGGGGGAGAAAGTTTTGTGAAATAAATTAGTTTTCTGGTCCAATTGATAATTTAACAAACGTTGAAGTCTAGGCTACATTGGATAATGCCTTGCACAGTTCCTTAATACATTGTGACTAAAAATGAATGACCAAATTTGAATTAATGAAATACTTTTAGATTCGAAATATTGCAAGGGGCTTAAGTTTCGATTTATTTACATAATTTAGGAGTATGGAACTTTAGAGGTAGTGTCCATTGTTACCGAATGATAGTTATTAGTAAAGAATGTCCAGTTGCACAATTTTGAACTTATTATCACTTAATATACACTGTGAGCTTATTATTTTTATTTTTCATTGTTCTGTTATTCATTTTAATTGCTTGGATTGAGTGCCACGAGCTCTTATTTGCAATATCTTGCCTTGCCGTACGGTGTTTGCGCGGAAACCATTTGCATATTAATATGGTTTTGAACGTGGAAAGTTTTCGTGGTATGGTAGTGGTAGTTGGGGTTTTTGCGTAATAGAAAGGGGTAGGCTCGGACGCCTGGGGCGGACGATAGTACCATTTATTTTCCTGATTCAATGTACTGTTTGGTAAATGTGATGAGATATTGTTATGGAAATTATTGAAGCAATGATACCAACAATGAATTAACTATTTTGTATTATTTAATTTCAGATCAGTATTCCCGTTGTATGAAGTATCATACCAATACAACGCGGTCATAGGTTTAGTGCTTACTGTTGTGATTGGACTTTTAGTTAGCTTTCTAACAACCCCTCAAGACCCGGCAAAGGTTGACAAGAACTTGCTGTCTCCTGTTGCATTGTGGATATTTAATGCCCTTCCAAATTGCCTGAGGATAAAGCTCCGCCTACCGGACTGGAAAGAAGAGGAAAAGGTATATTCCATCGTATTTCTTGAAACTTTATTAGAAAATGTGACAGTTAATTTAATTCAGTATTTTATGTACTAATAGAGTAAGGAGTACACTAAATTCAGCTACCTGCGAAGGAATTATATAGAAATTTATGTAAATTATAATATTTCGATTTTCACTACAAGAAAGATCAATAATCACATCGTGAACCTAAGAGGCGCATTAAAAAAATAACGGCCTATTTATTATTTATATAAAGTTACTGGTAAGAGAGATAGGATCGCGCCTGCGCAGTAACATCAACTAGTCCAAGGGTGACCCAGCAATCATATTTTCGCTAGTCAGCTGTCGGTTCTCTTTTGATTACACAATCTCGCAAGTTGAGAGTACTGTCTGTGATTCGATACACGTTCACACTCAGCAAGAGCAGGAATGTTCAAGCAAATCCCGTCTGCATGAAAAGTCATGGCAGCTGTTTTCTAGAACCAACAATGTGTATTCTGGTGGATTGCATGGGTCAGGGGAAAACAATCACCTCGCAGTGGTACTGTGAAACACTACCAAAATTAGACATGCCGCCCAGAACCAACGACGTGCAATGTTGCTCTCAGAAACTGTTCTTGTTCATGACAACGCTACACACCACACTGTTGCCCTCACCCTGTAGACGATTCAGAGTTTGGGATGGAAACTTTTTGACACGCTTCGAATAGTCCGAACCTTACACCTACACCCTGTGTCGGTTATCTCTGGAGCAAGGCCGAGCATAATTGCAGAGAGGGAGAAGAAGGAGGAATAGAGTGGGCAGAACGAATCAATACACGCGGCTGGGAAGACTTGTAACTGCAGTTGCTTTCGCCCCTTCCACGCAATCCCGCTCCCTCTCACGTGTTCACTGGTGGAGCCGTGTTGCATCACTACTTGCGCAGAGACTTGTTTTTGTTCGCTTGCTTCAGATATAGATGGGACAGGGTACAATGATTTGGTTGGTTGATTAATTTGGTGTTTTAAGTCCACGTTATGCACAGTAAGTCTAATCGTGACTGGACCTACAGTTTAAAGTGGGATCTGAACCACTATATGCCTCCACCGGGTATCGAACCCGGGACCCCTTCATTACAAGGTGACGACGCTACCACTGCCCCATTGGGGAGGCCCTGCAGGGTATAGTGACTCTCACGTCTTCGTGCACCTGAACAAGTTGCAATTGTCTTAACGATTTGGAGAAACTGAGATGTTGAAATCGGTAGTGTTGGACAGGATGAACTCCCAGGTGGTGAACGTCTATGCAGAAGGTATAAAAAGCTGGTTCCTCCGTACTAAAAGTGCTTGGAAAATAATATGAGTGTGTTGAAAAACGAAGTGGATATCTGCGTGTTTTCAATCATTAATACAGTTCTGCTACACTTGTTTTCTACTTTGATATCGTCAATCGGCCCTTTCTTTTCAAACACTCTCGTATTATGTTAGTAAAATTTCAAGAAAGCTATGTTCAACCTCATAAAACGATGTGCATTACGTTTGTCGTATTTTCCAAATCAACTCTTACAGACAATTTGGTAGATTAATTCTAATTCCCTCAAAGTAAACGTCTCACGTTCTAAACAAGTTCAGACCCCAAGTTTAGCCGAATTGTACATTTTCTTCATGTTTTGGACTAGTGTATAAGATCCGATGTCGTTGCTCTGAAAAATCACAGTAAATTCACGGTCAAAGTGATCGGAGTTGTGGTGGCGATAACTCTTCTGCCCCCCAGATCTCGAGGTGCGATGGGGTTGTGGGGAGCAGATACCTTCTGGAGCTGTTGGTGTGTTAAAGTAGGATGATCATATACTTAGTGAATTAAAAATGGTATCTTGTAAAGTCGTCCCCAAATTGTTATCCATAAGGAAACCTTGTTTCTCGCGAAGCAGAGACTTAACAGACTTTGATATATGACACTGGCGTTAAATCCATTGGTGTAGCAGATATTAAGGGAAGGTATTAACCACAGAAAAGGCGCGCGGGCTGCATATGTAGCGCATGACTTTATTTTTCTAAAAATTGAGAAATAATTTCAAAATTAAATTAAAAACAGTATCTTGACAATCGTGTGTTCTTTCGAACATGTTGTATGGTGATTTCAGCTACTTTTTTTGAAACGTGAAAGTTTGGTTAAAAAAAAAGTTAATGCCAGAATTTTTCAGAAAAAGTTAATTCAATTGTAAAGTCCAGAAAGACAATTATGATAAAAGATACTTAATCGATTTTCACATATTTATTACATCATTTTGTTAGCATCAATTTAGTAAAGGCAATTGTGCACAAAAATTTACAATAAAATCACAAATATTATGTAATCATCGTAATGTGATATATTAAGCGAATTTGATATTTAAACCAAAGCGAAAACATTGTATAAAAATGAGTTTTTTGTAGTCCAAAGTATTCAATTTAAGTTCAAGCTCTGTGAGAAAATACAAAAGCACACAAAAGAGCATTTTGGAAAGGAATTTAAATATAAAATGTGCATGTAAAGGACAGTAGATCAGTTCAAAGTCAAGTACTATTTTCTTGTGTGAATGCAAGGTAAGCACACTGTAGCAGAATACCAAAAAATGCGCGAATTTCAATTCCAATCTTGTTTCATTACAGCTCTGTAGATCAATATAAATATTACCATAAACGATAATAATTTTCAAAATGTTACTGTCGAGAAAAAGCTCAAAACACTCCCGTTCAGACTGGGTTTTTCTTGCTTCCTCTTGTGGCCCAGGCAAGCACAAAACTATATTGTGTGATCATGTGTGGACGCAGGGACTTTCCAAGAATGTGTTTTTGTTCCTTTTAAAATTGTCTTTGGGAAGAATATATCTACTGAAATTGACTCCATCTTCATCAGTGGATGTCAGCTGATCGCTGTGATCTATATCTTCTCCATTATCCTCCAAAAGGGCTTCTGTGTCCTAGAGGTGAGCCTCCTCACTGACGTCTTCATCTTATCCATCATCGTTATCACTTGGGATAACGTCTTCACCTTCAAGCTGTCATCAAACCATTGCAGAATACATTATTTATCACTGGAAGCAGTTGATATCAATGGGCTGTATGCTTCTCCCTGAATGGCCTACAGATGTAGCTCAAGCTATGAAAACGCACAGCCCTTAACACTTCGAAGTGTGTTAGAACACTTAGAAAGGAGAGGAGGTAGAAAGGTACTGAGAGCCACGACTCTGGCTCACCAGATGGCGTTGATTGGTTGATCTACATATGTAGCCGCCGCGCCTGTTCTAGGGTTAAGATGCCGAGTTACCTTTTTCATCTGTCGAATAAGCTGCTGAAGAACCTATTTCGAGATGAATAATGGGTCTCTCCGATGACGTCATGTTGAAATCAAGAAGTCCCGGGTCCTACACCCTGTGGATGGATGCGATGTTAGAAGTTTTCATTGAGCATATGCTATTAAAATCCACTTGTAGCCATGGACTTTGGAAACACAAACAACAACTTGAAAGGAAGCGAGTGTTTCAGGATCTAGGTGCCCTACTTTTATTGCCGGTGACGGGACATTTCTCGGAGTCTCAATTTGAAAATCCCACAATATCTATTTTGGATAGAAGAATATGTAATTTAAACTAACGAAAACAGTATTGTTGTTAATATATTACAAAGAATTAATGTAGAAATTTCAATGACATTGAAAATGTAACACAAGAAGTGTGAAACTTTCATAAGGAACATCAATGAATGATGGCAAATGTAAAACAACATCACTAGTGTATTATAGGGTTGTTTACATCGCCCTTTCTAGGAGCTAGAGTAAGAGATATAAAATAAAATATCCTACAGGTTGTTACAATAAATGAAAGGCCACCTTAGTGGTTGAAGTTGAGGAAATAATTCCATTATAGCTTATTGGTATACTTTTAGCAGTGGGTGGTTTTCAGCCTATACACGAATTCTCCCATGTCATTATCTTCTAAACAGTTTCTCAAGAGAGGAGCTCAATCGAACCTCATTGTTTTATATAATATTATTGAATATCATGCACTCTGTCCCGGGAATCTCTTGAGGAAACAAACGAAATCAAGTCCAAGACCTCCCCTATGGCGCAGTGGTAGCGTCACTGCCTTGTAATCGAGGGGTCCCGGGTTCGATACCCGGTGGAGGCACAAGTGGTTCGGATACCACTTTAAACTGTAGGTCCAGTCCCGATTAACCTTACTGTGCATAAACTGGACTTAAAACACCAACTGAAACTGAAATCAAGTCCTGTGCAAGTAGGACTAGAGAGTGTTCAAAAAAAGAACGCGTGAGATAGGAAGTGAGGGCATGGAGGGGAAAATGCGGGTTCAGTTCCCAGCGCGGCGTGCTTTGCTCCGCCCAAGGTTTTCCCTTGTCTACTGTTATGCTTGCCTTTGATCCACAGTTTCCTGAGAAAGAGTAGCAATTTTATTTATGTATTGTAATACTGCGTGTGTGACTTAGACGTTTCCGTAAATGTTTCGTTTTAATGTTAAATTATTACATTTGATTTATGTTGGAATGTGTAGTTCCGTAAATATTATTAAAATATTATTCCGTAAATATTATTTTTTTACATTCAAGATGAACTTATATTATGACCACACGCAATAAATTAATGTCCAAGTGGTACTATTTCCGTGCCATAATGTTCTAATTACATGTTATCACGAACTTCACACAGAGAAAAATACAATAACACATATCACAAACTTACAACCAATGCTGCCAACGTGTGGGTTTCTGTAGCGAAGACAATGATTTTCTTTATTTGAATATAAAAATATATCCTGATTAGCAATTACAAGAAATATCAAGAAGTAATTGTCAATAAATTGTTATTTTTCCAGGAAAAGATAGCACTTGTAGGGTTGAGAAGCTCCCTGTCACCTTTGAGAGTTATATTGTGAACGTTATCTCTTCTCCTTCTCCTTTCGATTACAGCACAGGAAAAACACTACATTTTTGTTTGTGAACATTCAGGTGTAAAATCTTAAAGAAGAAATCATATTTGTGTAAAATAATTAAATTAGTTTTTCACTGAGTGGCGGAAAAGGAAATATTTCATTGTAACAATAATTTATTAAACAGGACAAGTTTCTAATAATTGTAAATATTATAGTAATTTCCTTTTCCAACCATTATCGTATTCGATGTTGTCAAATATATGATAAGGTAATAACAAATGAAGACTAAATTTGGTAAACGCTGTAAGTGCCAAAATAATGCAAACACCGTTTTCCACGTTAAACTGTGAAATGTGCCATGCTTTATAATGTGCTGAACTTGAAATGTGGCTGGTAGTCCTCTAAGTAGTTCAAAGAGCGTGTAAAGAGGTCACTAGTGTGAACGTTCTTACGGGCTGATGTGCGGAACGATGCGATTTCCCAACACTTTTGCTTTTGGCACTTACAACGTATACCACTTATAGTCCTCAAATATTCACAAAATTAATTTTGATGACCATTAAGACCTTTTAATTTAAACGATTTAAGTATTTGGTAAGGCTTAAGTGAATGATATTCTAAAGTGATATGTCACGCAGCCAAAAATAATTTTCAATGAGCCGCCACACAGAAAATTATGCATTACCTACTGCAGGAGCCTCACGTCACACACTAAGTAATATATAGTGGTATTTAAATTTAGCATAAAACTGTACTATTCACTTTTCCAGAATCTTGACACTCCATTGGACGAACCAGTGAAACAATTGAGGATGGACAATCAACTTGCAGAAAAAACTACATTTAATATAATTGATTCATAAATACTGTTGGATGCGTGGCTTTTACACATAATACATCTTTCTAAACAACGTCTCTATTATTAAATTGATTCTTTCAGGTTTAAAATTATAAGTTATGGAATTGTTGTTTGAGACATATGTGTTTAATGTTTTGTATATAAATTAATTTGTTATTACATTGAATGTCTAGGTAACTCTTTACCGCTTGTATAACTAATGATTCTAAAATGTATAAAGTAGGAAAACAAATGAGGAGTCCGTTTTTATTATAGCTTTGTCCAGTCTTTCGGTGGCCGGCCCTCATGCTGCCAAGGAAACTCAGGAGTGGCTAACATCACAGACAAACCAGACAATAGCGTTGGTTCCGAGATTTACGACGTCGCTGGAGGATGTGGTGCACGCACCTCGTCCTAAAGGCTTATGTTTTGATAACACGCTGGATTGATCGCTTCCCGGCTCTTCACTTCCCCCTGCCAGCATATAGAACGCCCGCCGAAAGACTGAACAAGAGCTATAGGGTTCAGAAACTTTAAGCAAGACCAGGCACCTTAAAATCCCTCTGAGAGAGAAAGAAATCGGAAATATGTTTGCAGTAAACGTTTCACACTGTTCAATAAATTATGTGCTGCTCGACAGATTGGCTCACTGGTGAATTGTTTAACCCAGAATTTCCCTTATGAGTTTGAAAGTATATCATTTGAAGGAATTAAAATTACAATAATAATTGTTATTATTATGAAGTTGTTGTCGAGGTTATTTTGCAGTAATAACAGTGTATAAAAATAGTATGTATATAAGTAGATGTTGACCCAGCCAAGCTCGGTCGCTATTTAATATTCGCAGTTTATTTGCACGGGTGTTAATTAATTTGCACGTACTTATAACTAATTTGCACGTACTTAGAACTAATTAGCATGTACTTAGAATACTTTACATTTATGTATTTGCTTAATTATAACTTTTATGAATATATAATTATTTATTTTATGAAAAATATGTATATAGAAAGTAATTAGAGGTACTAAACGCTATGCATATGGTTTTATATTCATTACTGCAAAGTATGTAATGTATCAATCGATAATATTAATGTTTATAATATTGAAAATAAGTTTTCTATGGTTTATGAACCGCTATGAACGGTGGTAATGGTACGATTGGGGACGGTCCCGGTACTCGAACCCGCGATATGCAACGGTAATAAATGGTTTTAGTGTACAATGTATATAATAATGTATTTCATTATGTTATGAAAGACGATGGTACGACACGCTAGACAATACTGTCTCCGAATCTGAGCTCCGCGCTGAGGGTAGACGAGAAAGGAATTTGGGAGATGTGCGGTCAAGGTCAAATGACGTCACAACGTCAGAACAAACAAAGAACCCGATTGACCAATAAGAACCGGTTTTTTCAAGGTTAATCAGTACGCAAGAACAGGGGAAAACTATGCAATACTGTAGGGCAGGGGAGGGATTCAATCAGACAACAAAGGATGTCTGAGAATGCGCAGCAAGGGTCAAATCTCTGAAGCTATGCGTCGCTTGTAGAACCGGTTTCCGCCGCCAATTAATATTCCGCTCAGGTTTGCCTCCAAGGCACAGGACGCTTTAGCGCAGGTTTTTTTTATCTGTACTATGAAGAAGGGAGAGCTATTAGGGACGGGGCCTACAGTTTTCACCATTTGCTTTTATCACGGGGTAACGAACCTAGGACCCTTTGATTATTGATTTAGGTAGTAAATGTATGTTACTGTGTGCTATTTAACTTAATTTTGAGTTTATTTTTTACCAAACTTTGACTTTATGTCAAACATTTTCACAGCTTATCCTTATTTTTACAAAAATAACACTAATTGTACTATTCAGGCAACATTTTTTATTAAATTTTGGAATCGCAAAGATATTTTTACAACTTTTTAACTTATTATTTTACAATTTTATGTTAATTTTTTACCAAAATAACACTATTTGTACTATTCAGGCAACACTTTTATTAAATTTTGGACTCACAAAGACATTTTTTTCAACGTTTAACTTATTATTTTACAACTTTATATTAATTTTTTACCAAAATAACACTATTTGTACTAATCAGCAACATTTTTTATTAAATTTTGGACTCACAAAGACATTTTTTTAACGTTTAACTTATTATTTTACAACTTTATATTAATTTTTTACCAAAATAACACTATTTGTACTAATCAGCAACATTTTTTATTAAATTTTGGACTCACAAAGACATTTTTTCAACTTTTAACTTATTATTTTACAACTTTAAGTTAATTTTTTACCAAAATAACACTATTTGTACTATTCAAGCAACATTTTTTATTAAATTTTGGACTCACAAAGAAATTTTTTTTCTACGTTTAACGTTTTATTTTACAACTTTAAATTAATTTTTTACCAAAATAACACTATTTGTACTAATCAGGCAACATTTTTTATTAAATTTTGGACTCACAAAGACATTTTTTCAACTTTTAACTTATTATTTTACAACTTTATGTTAATTTTTACCAAAATAACACTATTTGTACTATTCAGGCAACATTTTTTATTAAATTTTGTATTTACAAAGAGATTTTTTCAACTTCTAATTTATTATTTACAAGTTTATGCCTATTTTTTACTCAAATAACACAATTCTATCTGTTCAGGAAAGACTTTTAGTTACATTTTCGACACACAAAGTGTGTGTTCTCAACTTCTATCTGTTTATTTCACAAGTTTAGGCTTATTATTACCAAAATAACACAATTCAATCTGTTCAGGAAAGACTTTTAGTTATATTTTCGACACACAGAGTGTGTGATCTCAATTTCTATCTGTTTATTTCACAAGTTTAGGCTTATTATTACCAAAATAATACAATTCAATCTGTTCAGGAAAGACTTTTAGTCGCATTTTCGACACACAGAGTGTGTGATCTCAATTTCTATCTGTTTATTTCACAAGTTTAGGCTTATTATTACCAAAATAATACAATTCAATCTGTTCAGGAAAGACTTTTAGTCGCATTTTCGACACACAGAGTGTGTGATCTCAACTTCTATCTGTTTATTTCACAAGTTTAGCCTTATTATTACCAAAATAATACAATTCAATCTGTTCAGGAAAGACTTTTAGTCGCATTTTCGACACACAAAGTGTGTGTTCTCAACTTCTATCTGTTTATTTCACAAGTTTAGGCTTATTATTACTCAAATAACACAATTCTATCTGTTCAGGAAAGATTTTTAGTTACATTTTCGACACACAAAGTGCGTGCTCTCAACTTTTATTTGTTTATTTTACAAGTTTAGCCTAATATTTACTCAAATGACACTATTTATATTATTCAGGCAACATTTTTATTACATTTTGGACTCTCAAAGACACACACACACACACACACACACACACACACAGAGAGAGAGAGAGAGAGAGAGAGAGAGAGAGAGAGAGATTTTTTCCAAGTTTACAGGATTATTCTCTAGTTTACTCAAATAACACAATTTAGATGTGTTTTGAATTATATTTTGGATGCAAAAGTATGTTTTGACAAGTTCTACCCTTTTATTTTACAAGTTTAGGCTTATTATTACTCAAATAACACAATTTAATCCAGTCAGGAAGGATTTGTTATTATATTTTGGATGCACAAAGAGAGGTTTTCAACTTTTTTATTGATTTTTTGCAGGGTATGTATTAATTTTTATTTATTTTGTTTTGTATCATATATACATTTACAAATTTTTAACTTAGAGTTTAGTATTTTTTTTTTCAAAAACACTAAAAAAAAAGTACTTTTAGCTAAAATGTAAGCCACAGAATATATTATTATTATTATTATTATTATTATTAGGGTTTACTGATTTCCACTATGCTATTTTTGGTTCTGTATTTCTATATGTATTTATTTAGGGCAGGTTACGCCTGCCACGTAGGAAAGTTTGTTTATTTTAGAGTTTGCTGAGTATTTTGTTACTGCTATACTAGGTAAAAGTTTTCTAAATATAACAGATAGAGCTCTATATACTTTTGTTTTTGCTATTTTGGAGATGATGCGATCAGCACCACTCTCCATCTGCTTTCTATTTTATGTACCCAATATTATTTTGAGGCTTAGTGAATTCTAGAGCCTATTTATGCAGGAGAGAGGACTTGAAAATTTTGATCTCAGACAACCCACAACTATTTGTCAGAGTATTTTAAAGGATATTTTATACTTATTATGTGCCACTAGAATATCAAAGCTTGCTTAATTTTTATGTCTGTAACGCATTTATTGTATTTCTAGCTAAGGCTTACTGGATAAAGTACACGAAATGTTTAACATTTCAACTATTTGCTTTTATACGAGGGCAATTTTTTAGTGTAACGAAAATTGTGATGTGTCTATGAGGTCTGAAACCCCTTTACCGAGGGTCCATATTTGGACGCTTACTAATATTGTTTTTTCCCCTT
This sequence comes from Lepisma saccharinum, assembly GCF_977018435.1. Lineage (NCBI taxonomy): Eukaryota > Metazoa > Arthropoda > Insecta > Zygentoma > Lepismatidae > Lepisma > Lepisma saccharinum. The sequence goes on along the minus strand of NC_139236.1, from coordinate 11,673,440 downwards.
ACATATAACAATTTAACAATATAATTACAATACGAAGTTAAGAGACGACTTAGGGGCCTAGGTCCACTGTCCAAACTTTTTTACTATTCTAGAAGAATTATTTAGCTTTATAACCTTTTTCAAGGTATTTTTGAAGTATTACTGGCTTTTTTGGGTGCATCAACACTTGGGTTATTTCCATTTGGTTTATTATACGAGGTTTATTTTTTACTCTAAGATCAATATATGTCTCCGAGGACTAAAATACATTTATTGAAGCTAAAAGCTTAGGCTGTAACTAGGGACTTAGCATGTATATCGACAATTTATAGGACAACACGAACCTTACAAAGGATTATAGGTGACGTAGGACCACACGCCAGAGCTTTGTTAATCTGCAAGAAGCAGTTGCAACTAATGCTATGAGGATATAATGTTAATTTTTCATTGTTTCACAAGGAGGCTATTTTTTACACAACCAATATTTGCTTTTTCAAGTAACTACATGTACCAGAAGCACACATGCCAACACTAACTAGATTTTGATTTATACTATCTCGGGTGCTAAATGTATCAAGAACACTGATTGTACATATTTTTGAGAATCCAACTATATCAGGATTTTTCTATGTAAGTATATTTTTATTGACTGGCTTATTTAACAGATCAAACAGAAAGACGGCAAAATTCACTAAATGTAGGTGATTGCATGAAAATAACTAGATCAAGGGGTGACCAACAGTGAGCTGAATGTATATATAGTGGGTTGCGCTCTATTATTCTCACCTTCGCTGGATTGGCGAAGGAACGCACTTGTGGGCGGTAGAACCTGAACGGGCTCCATCATGGCATCGGAGACTCGAAGCAGATGTTTTGGAGGATGAACCCAAGTAGGGTCATAGGCGCTACGACCAATTTGGTCATTGCTTTCTTATATGAGGAACCAATTTGGCCCACTCCCAAAATTAACTTAGATTGCTTATAACTTATGAAATTTGAAGTCTGCACAAGATCCGATGACAAAATCTAAAATTGTAACAACCCTGCCAGGGACTTGAACCCTGGACAGATAGGTTAAAAGCCTAGCGCTATACAAACTAAGCTACCTGCATTTTTAAAAAGTTAGTTATGTTAAGAAATATATTGAAACACCTGAGAACACTCTTGGTCTGGTTCGACAGAGAAGGAGACAACATTTCCAAATTTTTACAGACTGGGTGTATTTTTCCACTATAGAGGCCTTCACTATATGTAATTCGAAACGCTAAAGTTCAGCTAGCTTCCAAAATCGAGGTAAAGATTGTGTTTGGCGAGATTAACAAGTTACAATTATATCCAGTTACGGACAAATAAAGCTAAAAGTCTCAGATTTGCTGTACTAGCCAAGTTTTAGTAACATTTTCTTCACTTTAGTACAAATATCAAAGAAATAGGTATATTTTATTTATAATTTGACAAAATGTACTAGTATTTAATTCACAAAGTTAGGTAAAAAACAGTATTTTTTTAAAATATTGTTACTGCCTTCAAATTTTATATTATTTAGCCACTAACAACTGGTTTACACTGCTTGGCATCCTTTAAATAGGAAAAGAAGGAATTATTTGTTTAGTATTTTTACTACTTTATATTTATTTAAGAAAACAATTCTACACTTTAACTTAATTTTAACAAATTGTTACTAATTTATATATCAAAGTTATGTTATTTAGAGTGCATAAAGGCGTATAAAGTTAATATTTGTACTTATCAGTTCAACTATCAATTATATTTTACACACAAAAGATACAGTTAAATTACTTGAATCAGAGAATAATATTTTACAGTAATTGATTCATTCAGCACTAGTCAGTACTTTTATGCATCAGAAAGTTTTTTTAATTTTCTATTACGCATGCTATTTTGGGCTATTCTTAAAATGTATTTCTAGGGCAAACTGGTTTAATTTTCTGCTTATAATGCAAAGTTGACAGTTTTCGCACAATGCATTGTACATTTGTTGTATTCTCTACGTACAATCCAAATATTATGCTTATTTAATGTATAACTAACTAAATAACTCTCTACCCTTCTTAAACCCGAAGTTTCATGGCTGCAGCAACACATGCCTTTCATCTGTCCCTGTCCTGAGCAAGATCTATATACTCCTTTCCTTCCCCACCAATTTCCTTTAGGTCCATCTCTACATTATCCCTCCATCTTTGTTTTGGTCTTTCTATTGGTCTTTTACCATCAGGTTTCCCAACAAGAATTCTGTATACTCTTCTTTCCTCTCCCATTCGTACCACATGATCTACACACCTAAGTCTTCTTGATTTAATTATTCTAATAATATCTGGGTATGAATACAAATTATGTACTTCCAAATTATGTAACCTTCTCCACTCATCTGTCTCCTCATCTGTTTTAGGCCCAAATATTTTCCTAAGGATTTTATTTTCAAATACTCTCAATTTATGTTCCTTTTTCAATGTAAGGGACCAAGTTCATTTACTGTATTTAACTTTTATTCTGTATACTGTATTTAACTCTATCTGGTATATTTAGAAAACTTTTACCTAGTATAGCAGTAACAAAATACTCAGCAAACTCTAAAATAAACAAACTTTCCTACGTGGCAGGCGTAACCTGCCCTAAATAAATACATATAGAAATACAGAACCAAAAATAGCATAGTGGAAATCAGTAAACCCTAATAATAATAATAATAATAATAATAATATATTCTGTGGCTTACATTTTAGCTAAAAGTACTTTTTTTTAGTGTTTTTGAAAAAAAAAATACTAAACTCTAAGTTAAAAATTTGTAAATGTATATATGATACAAAACAAAATAAATAAAAATTAATACATACCCTGCAAAAAATCAATAAAAAAGTTGAAAACCTCTCTTTGTGCATCCAAAATATAATAACAAATCCTTCCTGACTGGATTAAATTGTGTTATTTGAGTAATAATAAGCCTAAACTTGTAAAATAAAAGGGTAGAACTTGTCAAAACATACTTTTGCATCCAAAATATAATTCAAAACACATCTAAATTGTGTTATTTGAGTAAACTAGAGAATAATCCTGTAAACTTGGAAAAAATCTCTCTCTCTCTCTCTCTCTCTCTCTCTCTCTCTCTCTGTGTGTGTGTGTGTGTGTGTGTGTGTGTGTGTCTTTGAGAGTCCAAAATGTAATAAAAATGTTGCCTGAATAATATAAATAGTGTCATTTGAGTAAATATTAGGCTAAACTTGTAAAATAAACAAATAAAAGTTGAGAGCACGCACTTTGTGTGTCGAAAATGTAACTAAAAATCTTTCCTGAACAGATAGAATTGTGTTATTTGAGTAATAATAAGCCTAAACTTGTGAAATAAACAGATAGAAGTTGAGAACACACACTTTGTGTGTCGAAAATGCGACTAAAAGTCTTTCCTGAACAGATTGAATTGTATTATTTTGGTAATAATAAGCCTAAACTTGTGAAATAAACAGATAGAAGTTGAGATCACACACTCTGTGTGTCGAAAATGCGACTAAAAGTCTTTCCTGAACAGATTGAATTGTATTATTTTGGTAATAATAAGCCTAAACTTGTGAAATAAACAGATAGAAATTGAGATCACACACTTTGTGTGTCGAAAATGCGACTAAAAGTCTTTCCTGAACAGATTGAATTGTATTATTTTGGTAATAATAAGCCTAAACTTGTGAAATAAACAGATAGAAATTGAGATCACACACTCTGTGTGTCGAAAATATAACTAAAAGTCTTTCCTGAACAGATTGAATTGTGTTATTTTGGTAATAATAAGCCTAAACTTGTGAAATAAACAGATAGAAGTTGAGAACACACACTTTGTGTGTCGAAAATGTAACTAAAAGTCTTTCCTGAACAGATAGAATTGTGTTATTTGAGTAAAAAATAGGCATAAACTTGTAAATAATAAATTAGAAGTTGAAAAAATCTCTTTGTAAATACAAAATTTAATAAAAAATGTTGCCTGAATAGTACAAATAGTGTTATTTTGGTAAAAATTAACATAAAGTTGTAAAATAATAAGTTAAAAGTTGAAAAAATGTCTTTGTGAGTCCAAAATTTAATAAAAAATGTTGCCTGATTAGTACAAATAGTGTTATTTTGGTAAAAAATTAACTTAAAGATGTAAAATAATAAGTTAAACGTAGAAAAAATGTCTTTGTGAGTCCAAAATTTAATAAAAAATGTTGCTGATTAGTACAAATAGTGTTATTTTGGTAAAAAATTAATATAAAGTTGTAAAGTAATAAGTTAAACGTTGAAAAAAATGTCTTTGTGAGTCCAAAATTTAATAAAAGTGTTGCCTGAATAGTACAAATAGTGTTATTTTGGTAAAAAATTAACATAAAATTGTAAAATAATAAGTTAAAAAGTTGTAAAAATATCTTTGCGATTCCAAAATTTAATAAAAAATGTTGCCTGAATAGTACAATTAGTGTTATTTTTGTAAAAATAAGGATAAGCTGTGAAAATGTTTGACATAAAGTCAAAGTTTGGTAAAAAATAAACTCAAAATTAAGTTAAATAGCACACAGTAACATACATTTACTACCTAAATCAATAATCAAAGGGTCCTAGGTTCGTTACCCCGTGATAAAAGCAAATGGTGAAAACTGTAGGCCCCGTCCCTAATAGCTCTCCCTTCTTCATAGTACAGATAAAAAAAACCTGCGCTAAAGCGTCCTGTGCCTTGGAGGCAAACCTGAGCGGAATATTAATTGGCGGCGGAAACCGGTTCTACAAGCGACGCATAGCTTCAGAGATTTGACCCTTGCTGCGCATTCTCAGACATCCTTTGTTGTCTGATTGAATCCCTCCCCTGCCCTACAGTATTGCATAGCTTTCCCCTGTTCTTGTGTACTGGTTAACCTTGAAAAAACCGGTTCTGATTGGTCAATCGGGTTCTTTGTTTGTTCTGACGTTGTGACGTCATTTGACCTTGACCGCACATCTCCCAAATTCCTTTCTCGTCTACCCTCAGCGCGGAGCTCAGATTCGGAGACAGTATTGTCTAGCGTGTCGTACCATCGTCTTTCATAACATAATGAAATACATTATTATATACATTGCACACTAAAACCATTTATTACCGTTGCATATCGCGGGTTCGAGTACCGGGACCGTCCCCAATCGTACCATTACCACCGTTCATAGCGGTTCATAAACCATAGAAAACTTATTTTCAATATTATAAACATTAATATTATCGATTGATACATTACATACTTTGCAGTAATGAATATAAAACCATATGCATAGCGTTTAGTACCTCTAATTACTTTCTATATACATATTTTTCATAAAATAAATAATTATATATTCATAAAAGTTATAATTAAGCAAATACATAAATGTAAAGTATTCTAAGTACATGCTAATTAGTTCTAAGTACGTGCAAATTAGTTATAAGTACGTGCAAATTAATTAACACCCGTGCAAATAAACTGCGAATATTAAATAGCGACCGAGCTTGGCTGGGTCAACATCTACTTATATACATACTATTTTTATACACTGTAATTACTGCAAAATTTGCTTACGAGAACAATGCGCCTTTGTCAGAGCCACACCGAGATTTTTCCCCGTGTCTCGTTGGCCTGTCCGTCCTAGAACTTGACGCTGCAGATGGAATTACAGTTGACTCACACCAGAAATGCAACCACAAATTTTAGTACCAGAATAAACGTGCCATTAATAATAATAATAATAATAATAATAGTGGTAATAGTAGCATCAAATACGTAATTATCTTCGTAAATCACGCAAAAAGAAGTCGGTGCTAAAGCATTTGTTTGGAACACATTCAATTTTACAATAGCTAATAATGGAAACAATCACAAAAAGTATTTTTGAAACACAGAAAATGCGTGGCGAATATAATAATTTTTGTACATGTATAACTTTTATGTACAACATATGTTTTACACATATGCAACATGGAGCAACGTAAAATAAGGAAATATATATGCAACATGTTAACACTAAATTTTGTACGTATTCAAAGTTTCCTTAATACATACATGTATTATATATATATATATATATATATATATATATACGTATATATACAGGGTGTCGCAAAACTTTTTCAACAACGCTTGGGTGCTGGTTTATTTTAATTTGCTTTTATGCCACCTTTGACTAATCGCGAAGATGAGGAAGATAGCTATGATGAAATAACAAATAACACCATTGTCTAGGCCGGGATTTAAACCCGAGACACCTGGCGCCTTAGCGATCTCTGCTAACAACATCACCACGGAGTGTTTCGTGTATCAGGCAATATCAACAATTGCAAGGGACACGTAAGATAGGGGAAATCCACGAACAAGGATGATGGTTGTGCTGCGCTAGGTTGCATATGTGTCGACATGTTCACTGTGTGCAGAGTGGAGGTGCCGATGGAACCACATCACAGACGATATTCAAACTGTCTGCCATAAACTTCCATGCAGATATGACAACACCGAATCAACGATTGTCTAGTGCGAGCAAGCATCCCCGCGGTGTCTGCTATCGTCGCTGCGGCGACATTAATGCATGCAACGAGACCCTCGGCCGACACGACAGGTGTTTCGTATACGAGGCGTTTCATCTCTCCCCATAGAAAAAAGTCCAGGTGAGTGATGTCCGGCTATCTTGCTGGCCACGGCACAGGCCCAACTCTACCAATACATCGATTGCGGAACAAGCCATTGAGGAAGTGACGCACATTTTGGTCGAAATATGGTGGTGCACCATCGTGTTGGAACAATAGTCCTTGCCTCAGTGCCAAGGGCACGTCCTCCAACAGTTCAGGCAAAACATCACGAAGAAATGCATGATATGTACCACCACACAGGCGAACAGGGAAAATGTACGGCCCAATCAAATGGTCATGCACTATCCCACACCACACTTTAACCACAAACCTGTGCTGATGGTGTGCCACGAGAATTGTATGTGGATTTGAAAAATCCCAAATGTAATTGTTTTTACTATTGAACATGCCCGTTTTGGTGAACATTGCTTCATCGGTCCACAACACCCTGTTCACAAAATTCGGGATAGTTTCCATGTGATGCAAAAACCATTGGCAAAACACCACACGTGGGTCAAAGTCCTGAGGTAAAAAGTCTTGTACCTTTTGGAGTTTGAAAGCGTACATTCCCTCTTCCGATAGGACGCGCCACACATTAACAAGGAAGGTGTTGTGGGCACTGGCTATAGCGCTTGTACTGGTCTCAGGACGATCCCTGACAGCATATAAGACCGTAACTTCACATATCTGGCATGTGCTTTTTTGAATAGAGCATGCCGCATTTCTATGTGAAACGCCCTTCGCCATCAAGATCGCGGACATCACTCCCCTGGACTTTTTTCTGTGGAGAGAGATGAAACGCCTCGTATACGAAACACCTGTCGCGTCGGCCGAGGGTCTCGTTGCACGCATTAATGTCGCAATTGCCCCTTTGAGGCCCCCTAAAGTCCCTTGGCCGTCTGGAAGAAAAATGCAAGCAATACGTCAAAACTAATTCCATCTTCAATATCCTTTGATCCTGCTACTCTTTAATACTTCTAATCTTTTTTTTTCTGTTTTTTTACTTCAATGTTTGTCCCTCCCTTGGCTCCTAGAATTGATTTCCATCTAAGGTCTGGGGGGGGGGGTCATAACCCTCCTGTGGCTCCGTCACTGATTCGCATATACACAAAACATATATACACACACAAACAAGGCTTTAGAGCCTCCCCGATGGCGCAGAGGTAGCATCATCGCCTTGTAATCAAGGGGTCCCGGGTTCGATACCTGGTGGAGGCACAAGTGGTTCGGATCCCACTTAAAATTGTAGGTCCAGTCCCGATTAGCCTTACTGTGCATAAAGTGGACTTAAAACACCAAATCACCAACCAACAAAGCTTTGAAATATTTCATCAAAATACATTTGTGGACCTCATGATGATATTGTAATAGTCTGATAGTGTTACGGGTGGGGAAAATTTAAGACGACATAAATGAACCAGTTTTCAAGTGTTTCGCATGCGTTTCTCAAAGTTACTACGTTAAAGATTTTCTATCACTTCAATATGATTGCCATTAGTGGTAGCACCGATATCAAAGGTTCACAACTTTATTATAGGCCTAGTCATGTCTTATTCCCCTTTGTTATCGATCCTTCATCAATTTCATGAAATCATCATTTATCGTCATTGTTGCGATTAGCTTCAAGAGCAAAAAACTCATGTATTTTTTTATAATAGGAACATAATACAATGCCCCAAGTTCTAACACTAGGCTTTTCCCCTTCGGTCGTTCCTTTTACTTTCACGAATTGTTTATACATTACTTCTTTATTTATAATTTCCGTGATGCCACTAAATACGCTGTCGCCAGGATTTGGTCGTCGGTGGAGGTACATTGCATAGTGGTTCGCATCTCACTTTAAACTCTAGGTCCAGTCCTAAGAAGCTTATATGAGCAAAAAGTTGACGTAATTCACATTTCATTCCACAGTGTTTTATACATTTTAGCAAACCCGGGACGGTGCGCTTATAGATTGCATAGAAAAAGGACAGTTGAGGAGTAAAAGTGGTAAACGTTGTAAGTGCCAAAAGCTAAAGTGTTGGGAAATAGCTCCGTTCAGCACATCAGCCTGTAAGAACGTTCACACTAGTGACCTCTTTACACGCCCTTTGAACTACTTAGAGTGCTACCAGCCACATTTCATGTTTACTACATTATATAGCATATCACATTTCACAGTTTAACGTGGAAAACGGTGTTTGAATTATTATGGCACTTACAGCAATTACCAATTTCAGTCTTCAGTTCTTGGAGGACTGGACACGAATAGGTACGCCGTACATGTGATTGGTTGAGGAGAACATATCACATCCCTGGAACCACTAGGAACATTAACTTAAATAGTGCACGCGATACAGAGGCAAAAATGGCCCCCTATTATGCTCCGCTAATTCCCTAGCTTCTCTGTACGCTTCCTCTTCCAAAAGGATTTGCTTTCCTTGCAAGTTGTCGATGAATCTCAGAAGTTCATTCAACGAATTAAAATTCTTGTCGGAAGCTACTTGAAGGTACTGCGTACGTATTCCCCTCAAATGTAATAAATTACATGCTCCATTGATGCTTGGGGAGATATTTCTTGTTCAAGACATGCTTACCTAAGATGTAAGCTTGCGGGGTTTCTTGGATTTATTGGAATCGTTCCTTTAAGAAATCCTCAACCAGGAGATGTAGACAAATGTCCCTAAAAGGGATAGTAATTTTTGTTTTTGACATTTATACTTCTTATTTGCATAATCTGGTTGAGACTTTGATCCTGTTATAAATCTAAAGCGATTCCAGTGAGAAATAAAGGAAAGAAATCTTTTCTTTTTGCAAGGGTCCAAACTAATGCATCCGTCATATGTCCAAAAGTGATGAAAATTGATCAACTTGTAAGGGTTTAGCCCCTGTAAACTTTTCCGGTTGAATGAAATTTGGTATGTTTAATGCCATGATTTCAGTATTGTTGAAAACGGAGGAAGGAATGTTGGCAACACAGTGAGAGGAATGTGCAGTGTTGGTGAAAAACTGCTGTATGTATCGCGATCTTGCCCTGGTGACTGGACGAGGCGGCAAAATCGTAACCGTTTGTTCCCCCGGCCGTTGAATCCTCGTTAAAGATACGTCTAATTCGTGTTCATTATTCCTTAGCATTCGTAACTTGCGTTCTGAAGCACATATTTCCTATAAAGGACCTCGCAGCTACAACTAAAAGTTACAAAAAAAGACCCGTGCTTCCAACCATGCTTCCTCCTTCCCTTATTTGTTATTTTTATTACCGGGATCTAAGTATAGGGTGAAGATAAGGGGCTAGCGAGAGGTTGTGTAAATAGGCTCCAGCTACATACCTGCGCTCTTTCTTCCACGATGTTGACTCACTGGAAACCAAATCCAAAACTGATTTCGAAATTTCATTCCCATTTTCTGAGATCGGTCCGGTTGCTTCGCTATACAAATTCCAATACCTGTCGATTCAGATCCGGCTGTCAGGCTGGTACCTTTCCACGGATGAGGCAAGTAATGGAATATGTAAGGTCTGCATTCCAAACCGACGAGAACATCCTGTCTCCGTAATGTTTCGTCTTCAAGTACGGCTTCAAATTTTTACCTACAAGTCAACAGTATTGGGACTGTATGTGCTGGCATGTAGGAAATATAACCATTTTTCTGTGTCTACTTATCACGTACAACTTTAAGATGTCCTTCAGGTAACGAAAGCTTCTTTCCACTACTGCGTTACTGAAGTGTGCTGGGGTATCAATGAATTTTAATGTCACTACAACTTCATCAGATAGTTCTCTCAATAAATAACTCCGAATCACAGAACCTCTATCCAAAATTAACTCCGTCGGAACTCCAAATTTGAGAAAAATATGATCCACCATAGCATCTGCAATTTATTAAAGGTTCATCCTGAAATGGAATGTCTCACATTTATGTGTGTTTCCATTTCCAATACATTCGAATGAATACATATTCGTTTCAAATGGCATTTAAAAAATCACCTCTGACATTTTATGTTAAACAAGTCAGATTATTTTTGTACACGAGTGTGTTAGCCGATGCATAGCAAAGTATTTTAGGAACAACACTTGAAAAAAAGTCTTGTAGGACTAACTAATAAAAAATTTCTTTGTAATCGAAGATCATAATACGTTTTAAGTTATGGTAATATTATAATGGCATTGAGATACGAAACTCTCAAACCGGATCCAGAACCGCAACTTTTGGATCCGGATCAATTTGGCCATCCCTAGTCAAGACGTGACTTTCATGCCATGATTTTGTAGGATTACAGAAAAGACTTAACCGCAGAGCTGTGCAATGAAAGTTTAGTGAATACCGTGTTTCACTGGAGTGTTCCATCCGTATGTCGGAAAGGCGACGTTGCTAGCTTTCTCATGACCTCTGGAATTCCTCGGTGAAATTTTCATCCTTTAATAGAAAAGTATTCAACATCCAATAACCCCCTCCCACGTGTATATATTCAAAGGTCGATCGCATTTTCATTACAACAACATCATGATCACTAAACCGAATCACATCATTTTTTGAGACACACTGTTTTAAACTGGAATGAACGTCCGCAAAATCTAACCGAGAAGCTCCTGTCTGCTATAGGTGTAACCTGGAATCCCCGGACGCAACTTCACAAACTCTACCTATATATATAGCAAAACACAAGCCATCTGATGCCATTGCCGTTATTGGCTGATTTCAATATGCAACATCCCTGCTCACATTGGATCAGGGGAGGCGTGTGGGGTGTAAGTTTACCCATTGACTTACTTCTTTTTTTTTTACTTAATTTCTTCCGTTCCTATTGGAACATAGGGCATCCACGAAGTGTCTCCATCTCACTCTGTTGCATGCGATCTTCTTCATTTCTTTCCAACTTTTCCCCTGTTGTTTTCCTTCTTCTCCATCAGTACGTCTCCATGAGCTTTTGGGTCTTCCCCTTTTTCTAGCACCTTGAGGGTTCCAGTAAAGTGCTTGCTTTTGAATTGTGTTGTCTGCTTTCCTTAGTGTGTGTCCTATCCAGTTCCATTTTCTTCTTTTAATTTGGTTTTTAATCTGGTCTTCTGATGCTCGTATCCAAAGTTCTTGATTTGTGATTACTTCTGGCCAATGTACATTTAATATTCTCTTGAGACATCTGTTATTAAAAACTTGTAATCTATTTGTGATTTCAGTTGTGACTTTCCAGGATTCTGCTCCATACAGCAATACTGCTTTAACAGTGCTTCTAAAAATCTTTAACTTTGTTTCTGTAGTTATAATCCTACTTTTCCATATTGGGTAGAGTTGTACAAAGGCCCCATTTGCTTTCTTGATGCGTTGTTTTACATCATGTTCTGCTCCTCCATTTGTTGCAACTACACTTCCTAAGTAGGTAAAATTGTCTACATCTTCTAATATTTCATTTTCTAATTGAATATAATCTTGAATTCTTGCATTTATTCGCATTGTTTTAGTCTTTGATTTATTTAATGTCAATCCGAATTTTTTAGCTTCTACAACCAGATCTTCCAATTTAGTTTTTGCATCTCTATAAGATTCTGACAACAGACACACATCATCGGCAAAATCTAAATTTTCTAATCTATCCATAAGGCATTCCTCTTCTTTTTCCCTTTACGGTTTCACTCATTAGTGTATCTATTACGAGAAGAAAAATAAGAGGCGACAGAATACATCCCTGCCTCACTCCAGATTCTGTTTCAAAGGGTTCTGTAACATCTCCTTCATGAATAACTTGACTCTTATATTGTCGATATGACTCCTGAATTATCCTTATTATCTTAAGTGGTATTCCAAACTTCTGTAATATTTGCCACATTTTTCCCTTGTTATAGAATCAAAGGCTTTCTCAAAATCTACAAAGATGGTATACAATCTAGTATTCCATTCTATGCATTGCTCAATGATAATCCTTAATGTACAAATTTGATCTGTGCAGGATCTACTAGAACGAAATCCTGCTTGCTCTCTCCTAATCTTGGCTTCTACTTTATCTTGAATGCGATTTAATATAACCCTAGTTAGTATTTTACTTGGGACCGATAACAGCGTGATTCCTCTCCAGTTATTACAATTTGTCATATCGCCTTTTTTTGGAATTTTTATTATAAGACCCCTTTTCCAATCTTCTGGCATTTTCTCTTTTTCCCAAACTGCTGCCATCACTTCATATAATATTTCTGCCATCAAGTTCACATTTACCTTCAAAATCTCTGGTGGAATTGGTCTATTCCAGCTGCTTTCCCATTCTTTTGTTGCTTAAGTGCTAGTTTGATTTCCTGAATTGAAGGAGGAAGGTCTGAAATTCTCATCTCTATACGCTCTTCATTTTCTTCAGTTTCTTCAGCCTCACTCTCTATTTCTCTCGCTCTGTCATTTTCTCTGATATTCCTATTTAATACCTCTTCAAAGTGTTCTTTCCATCTCTTCATTTGTTCTTGTTTATCCGTTAACAGCCTTCCATCCTTATCCTTGACTGGTATATTTTTCTTAAATTGTCGCTTTGATAGTAAGCGTGTTGTTTGATATAGTTGTTTTAAGTCACCCTTACTTGCTGCTTCCTCTGCTACTCTTGCTTGCTGTTCTATCCAATTGCGTTTATCATTTCGAGCACTCTTCTTCACTTTTCTATCAAGATCTTTATATTGTCTTTGTAGCGAACTCTTTTGGGTTCTTGTTTTTGCAGTGTTTAATTCTTCCTTCTTCAATTTTCTAGCTTTAATTTTATCCCATGTGTTCGTTGACATCCAGTCTTTCTGATTACTTTCCCTATATCCTAAAATGTTTTCACTTATTTCTATCAAATTAGTCTTGGTCTTCTTCCACTTTCTCTCTATTGTATCCTCTTCTCTTTCTTCTATATCTTCATCTTGCTCCATTTGTAAACCTTCAAACCTGTTCCTAAGTTCCAATACAAATCTATTTCTTGTATCTTTATCAATTAACTTTTTCAAATCAAATTTCTTTCCCATTTTTGAAAACTTTTTACATGCTGCCATTATACGAAGTTTAAAGACTGCAATTACCAAGTGGTGATCACTACCAATATCGGCTCCTCTTTTATTTCTAACATCTAGAAGGGATCTTCTCCATTTACGGGTAATGCAAACATGATCAATTTGATTTTCTGTCACATGATCAGGTGATACCCATGTCACTTTATGGATATCATTGTGGGGAAAAACAGTTCCACCTATGATCAGGTCATTTTCTGCACAAAGATCAACAAATAACTGGCCATTTTCATTCATTTCCCCCAGTCCATGTCTACCCATAATATGCTCTATTCCTTCATTATCTGATCCAATTTTTGCATTTATATCTCCCATCAAGATGCATATGTCTTTCTTATTATGTACTAGTACTTGGTGCAATTTTGAATAAAATTCCATTTTTTCTGTTATGTCTGAAACTTCTGTTGGGGCATAGCATTGTACTATTACAGTACATGGTAATATAGGACATGTCAATACTTACATTACAATACAATATTAATAAAATATTAATAGATTTTACAAATACAAAATATATAGCCAAAAAAATGTAAAAAATTGGGTCTTACTCTGGTATTATATCACAAAAAAATATAACATCAGAAGATAAAGAACATTACAGCCTACTTCTAGGGGATACTAATTAGCCACTTTCATTTGACATTTAATTTTACAATAATAATATGTGATTATACTACATTGCGTACATTTCTCTTATGTAAAAGTCGCTTCCATGTATTCAGCTATAGAATAAAAAACATGCTTCAGAAGCATTGATTTTATCTTGTGCTTGAATATCATCAATTTTGGTTCTTTTCTCACATCTTGTGGTAGTTTATTGTAGAGGTCAATGGAAGAGTTTAAGGGACCTTTCTTACATAAGTTCAGGCGGCAGTGTTTTATGTGAAGTTTGTCTTTATTTCTTGTGTTTAGGCCATGTATTTCCTCATTTGTGGCAAAGTTGGAAATATTTTGCTTAACATGAATTAAGCATTCATAAATGTATATGCAGGGGAGAGTTAACACATCAAGTTTACGGAAAAGTGTTCTACATGAATAAGTTTTCTTTACTCCAGCTATGAATCTTATAGCTCTTTTTTGAAGCATAAAAAGGACATTGGTGTGGCCCTTGTTACCCCAAACCATAATCCCGTATCCTAGTAAAGCATCAAAGTTTGCAAAGGCACTTTACAGTTTGGGTGCTTGAGATGTCTACCATTTCTCGAAGGGCATAGCACACACTACTTAATTTTGATTGTAGCGTACTTATGTGTTCTGTATAGCTGAGGTGTTCATCCAGAATGATACCCAGAAATTTTGAATTTTTTTTAGGCTCTAGTTGTGTATTTCCAGATATTAGATTGAGGCTCATCCAAATTAAATTAAACAAGTATGTGCTCTCTCTAAATTTAAATCATAGTTCATAAATAATTTGATTAAAGGTTTTAAAAGTATCTGTTTTATTTAATAGCGTATTAATTGGTGCATTCTTCTCCAGCATAGCTATAGGCAGTGACCACACTACAGGGGGGCGGGAACGCCCCCCCCCCCTATTCTCGTTCGACAATTTATCTCTCTCTATCTTATCTGCCCCCAGTAAAACGACAAAAATAAATAAATGAATGAATGCTCTTTTAGCCAAAATATGCATTTTTGTGTCGTATGTAACGGAATAATAAACATGATTGCCCCGGGAAAATATGACTTACCCCTCCATCTTTACTATTGCGCCGTCACTAGCTACAACATATTTTGATTTCTATTGTTCCCACATATTTATTTTAATTTTAGTATTGTGAATCATATTCCACTGCGTTACCTCACGTAGCCACCCCCCCCCCCCACACACACACACTTACGATTTCAGTTGTAAGTTTTAGACTAAGCTTGTCAAATGTCCACTTATATCTTTGTATTCTTGAGCCATTTAAAAAAAAATCATTTCGTCCCTTCTTCTGGACTATTTCATAGCAATGTTTTCCCACTGGAAGCCCCTTTGCAGATCGAGATCCGGGGCTATAGCCTTCCCAAGCCACCGTCCCCTCCAAATACTCTCTTGGCCTCATGAAAGAAAAATATATGTATTTCTACGAAATATTAATTTGACTTGGCAGTTTCTTTTTTCGAACAGGAATAAGTTATAAATTTTAATAGCTTATAAATTTACACTAGCAATTTTGAGTAGCTAAAGGTTTTATGTAACTCTAAAATTACATTTAGAGACTGCAAAGTCAATTCTCGATATTTCAGATATATTAATAATTTTCATTACAACGTCTTGTAATAATTATTTGTTACTTCAATAATCTCCTCGCAAATGTTTCTCGCATATTAAAACATAGTTGCCATTTTCTGTTTATGTCCTTTGAATGCTGACCTCCTTGGCGAAGTGGTTAGCACAACGCTTTACGATGTCAAGGGCCCCCAGGTTCGAACCCCCGCCCGGGCATGGGTCTACTCTCCTTTCTTCAATTTCATCATATCATCACGCATCCTCATCTTTGCGATTAGCCATATGTGACAGATAAGCGAGGTAAAATAAACTAAGTTTATTAATCAATTATTTTTTTAAACTCTAATTCTTCTTTAGCATGCCACGTTTTTGTTAAAATTATATTACGATTTGTAAAATGACGAAATTCTAAAGGAGAACACGTAACTTTCTTTGTAGCGCATCGGTCAGAAAGTTTCAGGAATATGGATTTTCCATATACATTTTTTCACATGTACTTTGCCCCCTTTTAATAGTAGTGCGTTTTCAATTATGTTACTAATCATTAAAAGGATGCCTCAATATCATCTTGGAGGATGACAATTATTAATTTCCCCCTCCTAATAGTAATAATATACTTTCGCTCTCTGAATCTCCCATTTAAATGCTAGGGGCCGTCTGCTTCAACCGAGCTCACTGCTTCTCCGGTGACGTCACGCGTTCGTGCAAGATCGGCAATCTTCGGATGGCTTTACCTAATCTCTATCTACCTTGCCTGCAACTCAGTGGGTGCTCGTTCGGCGGCGCAGATCGTATGCGCAGTTGTCCGTGGATGCATGACGTCATCATCGAAACACTCGGCACGGAAAAGGCTGGTTCCTTATGCAAATATTGAGAAATTTGACAACGAATATCTTCTAAAATATAGTAGCAAGGGAAAAGTTACAACTTTTACTGTTAAGATTCATCCTTTCTAATCAATTTATCACAAAGTTTATTCAAATGTGTAAAATGGTTTTCAAGAAATCGTGTTACGAAGGAACCCCTGTTTTGTTCTCTCCAGGCTTTCAATGTAATGGAGTTTTAACTTAAGCGCGTTGGATTTCTTTTTGCTCTATATTTTGAAATAAGATTATTTTGTTCTTGTCAACTGAAATCATGCCTAAATGCTATGGAAAGCTGTGAAAACTATTATCAGAAAACTAACGGAAGAAATCTAAAATATCACAGCTTGATTGATATAAAAAAAATGCGAGATTGCCCATTTTTGTGAAAAAGGCATTGTGCGAGATCTAAAAGCAGAACTTTATAATATTGTATGTAAATGTAAGGGTGTAATAAACGTGTCTGCTTCCCAGGCACGTATCCAAGGGAGGGCTTAGGGGGCTCAAGGCCCCCCCCCCAAAAGGTTTCGGTTTACACTAGATAAAATGAGATTTTTTGTTTCTTGTCGTGTCAAATGAAATAATGTGACGTTAATTTAAGGAGAGAAATAATTATCGAGGAAAGACAGAGAATATTCTATAACCCTGTTATTGGTAACAGCTCGTATCCAAGGTGGGAAGCAGGGGGCTCAAACCCCCCTTCAGAAAATGTTCAGTTTACGCTAGATAAAATTAGGTTTTTGGCTTCTTGAATAATATGGTGATAATTTGAGAGAGATAATTATCTAGGCAAGACGGAGAATGTTCTATAAGCCTGTTATTGTTAACAGCGCGTATCCAAGGTAGGGATCAGGTGGTTCGAGGCCCCCCCCCCGCTCCCCAAGGAATTTTTTCAGTTTACACTGATAAAATTAGGTTTTTGACTTCTTGAATAATGTGACGATAATTTAAGGACAGGAATAATTATCGAGACAAAACGGAGAATGTTCTATAACCCTGTTATTGTTAATAGTCTGTATCCAAGTTGGGCATCAGGTGTCTCGAGCCCCCTCCCCCCGGAAATTTTTCAGTTTACACGAGATAAAATTAGGTTTTTGTCTTCTTCAATAATGTGACGATAATTTAAGGAGATAAATAATTATCCCGGCAAGACGGAGAATGTTCTACGGACCCTGTTATTGTTTATAGCGCGTATCCAAGGTGGAGATCGTAACTCGTGCCCCCTCCCATCACCAGGAAAGTTTTCATTTTACACTAGATAAAATTAAGTTTTTGTCTTCTTGAATAATGTGACGATAATTTTAGGAGAGAAATACTTATCAAGGCGAGACGGAGAACGTTCTATAACCCTGTTGTTGATAATATTGCACGTAAACTTTTCTTACGCTTTCGGTGTTGTCGTAGCGAACTTGAATGAACACTATGTAGAAGAGACTTGTCAGCATTTGGAAGGTGCACAACAAAGGTAGCGCCGCAGGTAGGGCGATTCGGATTCATTGTAATGTTTTAATCTCTGGAAAGCGCGAGAGGGAACGTTCTTGAAAAAGAGAAGGAGTCGAACTACTGGTAATATTTACGAGTTCTAGAATATAATGAGGATATTAATACGCGGCTTCAATTTCCCGGTTGATCTGTACAACAGAATAGGTGCAGACTTCAGAGGTAAGTGTGACAATTCATACAGTCGATTAGTGATCAGTCAGTGTCCATTGGTTGCTTTATAAGATCTAGTGATTCGAAAATGAAATGGACTAAATACCGTAAAGTAACGAAGTCTACTACTAGTTCCAGTTCGGTCCTAAAGCTAAAGACATTGACGACAGCGGAACGTCGAGTAGAGCTACGAGTAGTTGGGGTCGAAAGACGAAGAGATCAAATTTCTCTCTCTCTCTAAAGTGAATATTTCGGCAGTATCGGGCTGGGCATTGGCGCGATTTATTAAAAAAGAAAGCTGCACAGATCAACTGAAAATCAAAGTTTTGAGTGATGATTTGGTTGTGCCAGGACCAAATTTTGTGTATGCAGTCCGAGAATTTCATGGCATAAAGAAATACTTTTGTTTAAGGCTACTGGGTTCGACACACACTCAACAGACAATTTTGAACACTTGCGAGTGCTTAGGCCTGAATATGAACAATTTGGTGGGTTTCGGCTTTTATAAGAGCTGCAAACATGGGAGGACAAGACACATTAGTAGTGTTCAGGCTCGAATGAGAGAGAAATATTCGTGAACTGTCTGATTCCAGTTCCCAGCACACAGTTTGAATCTTGTGTTGTCGAGTGAATTGTGCATTCCGTGCATGTGTAACACCTTCGTAAAAACACTTCTGGTACATAGATGTTTTGATGCCTGATGAGAAGAAATGGACAAACATACATACTGAGATGGTTCCGGCACACAATATTAATGCATGGAAACAGAGGAGTTGAGTGGCAGAAAATGTCCCGATTTCACGATCTGATTAAAATTACAGCCTTAAACAGTGGCGACGATTTAGGAGATAGTTGCTCCCCATTCTTTTGCCTCCACACTATCACACTATGGCCTCTTAATGCTTGTCTTCTTGTCCACCCTCCCCCCCTCACCCATTTTGGAACCCAATTGCCACCACTGGCCTTAAACATACAATTGTGATACCCCTTTAAAAAATGATGTTCAGCCGCCGCCCCGAAAGGAATTCCTGGATACGTGCCTGCTGCTTCCCGTAAAATATCACTGCACTCTCCACATTCTTCTTCTTCTGTCTTTTCTTCGGTGCCGCCATCAATAGCTTCAACACGTTGTTTTTTATATATATTTGTCACATATTTGTTTCAATTAGTATTCTGCTCGTTCCGCCACCTGAACGCAGTAGCCACGGCTCAAAGGGCAGTGTAGTTACACCGGAAGAAGGCTCGGAAATGGCAGGCTTCCGAAGTTAACTCATCCAAATTAAATTAAACAGGTATGTGGTCTCTCTAAATTTAAATCATAGTTCACAAATAATTTGATTAAAAGTTTTAAAAGTATCTGTATTAATTAATAGCGTATTAATTTGTGCATTCTTCTCCAGCATAGCCATAGGCAGTGACCACACTACGGGGGGGGGGGGGGCAGGAACGCCCCCCAATTCTCGTTCGACAATTTCTCTCTCTCTCTTATCTGCCCCCAGTAAAACGACAAAATAAATAAATGAATGAATGCTCTTTTAGCCAAAATATGCATTTTTGTGTCGTATGTAACGGAATAATAAAAATGATTGCCCCGGGAAAATATGATTTACCCCTCCATCTTTACTATTGCGCTGTCACTAGCTACAACATATTTTGATTTCTATTGTTCCCACATATTTGTTTTAATTTTAGTATTGTGAATCATATTCCACTGTGTTACCTCACGTAGCCTCCCCCCCCCCCTCACACACGTACGACTTCAGTTGTAAGTTTTAGACTAAGCTTGTCAAATATCCACTTATATCTTTGTATTCTTGAGCCATTAAAAAAAATAATTTCGTCCCTTCTTCTGGACTATTTCATAGGAATGTTTTCCCACTGGAAGCCCCTTTGCAGATCGAGATCCGGGGCTATAGCCTTCCCAAACCAGCTTCCCCTTCAAATACTCTCTTGGCCTCATGAAAGAGAAATATATGTATTTCTACGAAATATTAATTTGACTTGGCAGTTTCTCTTTTCGAACAGGAATAAGTTTTAAATTTTAATAGCTTATAAATCTACACTAGCAATTTTGAGTAAAGGTTTTGCGTAACCCTAAAAGTACATTTAGAGACTGCAAGGTCAACTCTCGAAATTTCAGATATATTAATAATTTTCATCACAACGTCTTGTAATAATTATTTGTTACTTCAATAACCTCCTCGCATATTAAAACATAGATGCCAATTTCTGTTTATTTCCTTGTAATGCTGACCTCCGTGGCGAAGTGGTTAGCACAACGCTTTACGATGCCAAGTGCCCCCAGGTTCGAATCCCCGCCCGGGCATGGGTCTACTTTCCTTTCTTCAATTTCATCATATTATCACGCATCCTCATCTTTGCGATTAGCCATATGTGACAGATAAACGAAGTAAAATAAACTAAGTCTATTAATCAATTATTTTTTTAAACTCTTTAATTCTTCTTTAGCATGCCACGTTTTTGTTAAAATTATATTACGATTTGTAAAATGACGAAATTCTAAAGGAGAACACGCAACTTTCTTTGTAGCGCATCGGTCAGAAAGTTTCAGGAATATGGATTTTCAAAATACATTTTTTCACATGTACTTTGCCCCCTTTTAAAAGTAGCGCGTTTTCAATTATGTTACTAATCATTAAAAAGATGCCTCAATACCATCTTGGAGGATGACAATTATTATTTTCCCCCTCCTAAAAGTAATAATATACTTTCGCTCTCTGAATCTCCCATATAAATGCTAGGGGCCGTCTGCTTCAGCCGAGCTCACTGCTTCTCCGGTGACGTCACGCGTTCGTGCAAGATCGGCAATCTTCGGATGGCTTTACCTAATCTCTATATTCCTTGCCTGCAACTAACTACTCGGCTCGAGCTTGCTGCTTATATACACTAGGATCAGCGCCGTTGCGGCGCCGCAATGAACTACCAGCTCTCCGCACAACCATGTGATTCTAGTCAACAAGGGTCAGATTACCATATCAGGTACACCAAGGATCGACCTTACATTCAAACTCAATACGGATATCAAGTCATTAAGGTTCATTATATCCAGCAAAACATATTACAATGGAACCTTAAGATAAAGACAAAAATCTTTAAGCACATTCACTTAACCTATCAATTAAATAGTTTACAAAGAAACACCACAAGGCTCAGTTTGCATTATTACCTAATGAGCATACAACCCAAAGAACCAAATAGTAACCTAGCTTCACGCGGGCACGTTACAAACATGACGTCACTTGGTCTGGCAAAATGCGTAGACGCACCTGGTGTCCTTCAAATGGCTTTTCTCGTATTTTGCGTGGTTTTTTTCATTTGTATATTAGTTTATTATAATGTAATAATTAATAATAACAATATAATAATAATTATTATTATAATAAGTGAACATTCCATGGAACATTTCGTGCCTCATCAGTAGTTCAATTTTGTTTAGTCTGTGCTCCCGTATAATAGGAAAGATTCTTGCAAGCAATTAATTAAAGGTAACCTATAAGATTTGTTTAGAAAGCCTAATGCTTCATAATCTTCTGTTGTTTTAACACCAATCAAGGCAGAGGCTATAACAGAAGTAGTCTAAAACAAGACTCTACTGACATTGAAAGCACATTTAGAAAGGCTGCAGCCCTTCATATATGTATGGTACATAAAATTCCGACGCAAAAGTTCTGCCGTCTTGAATTTTGGTGGGACATTGCTCTGTACTACATGACAACATTTTGTGTTCCACCTATAAGGGAGCGTCTCCCCACTGGCGCAGTGGAAGCGTCGTCGACATGTAACCAAGGGGTCCCGGGTTCAATACTCGGTGGAGGCACAAGTGGTTCGGATCCCACTTTAAACTGTAGGTCTAGTCCCGATTAGCCTTAATGTGCATAAAGTATACTTAAAACAACATATCAATCAATCAAGCAAGGGAGGGAAGTTGGCGACCAATTACAACACAAAGACAAATACAACTTTTGAAAAACGTCAAGTATGTTGGTGGTCAACCAGCAGTTTTCTTATTGGACATGTCAAATATGGTGTTGGAATAAATGTTCCACGTTTCATACGTTTCCATGACAAATGAATATTCAGGAGTGATAAATTCTCGATATGTGAATATAGAATTGTAATTATCCTACTAAATAGTTATCCGAGCGCATTTAGCTCAGAAATTGTGAGATTAATGTACAGCGTCTCTCAAAAGTCTTCGGACAACGACTTTTTTAATATAGGCAACCAAACTTACATAAGGCGTTGGTGGGTTGCCTGTAGAGTTAGGCTCAATTTAAGAGTTTCCCCATGCACAAGAGATTTGTATAAATTACGCGAAAGGAGTATATGTATAAAAATATTAAACATATCAGTATTGTATCGCAAATGACACAATACTTTCTGAAATAAAGAAAATCGATTTTCTAGTATTTCACCGCCGATGGGTCTACACAAAGGGAAATAAGAGGAGCGAGAAAGCAAGAAAGCGAAAGGAGTAGAGGAAAAGTAGGGGAGGGAAGAAAAGAGGAAAGAATAGTGAGAAGAAAGTTAAGAGATGCGAGCGAGGTGACACAATTGGAGCAAAGAGGAGAAGAGATGAGGAAAACGAGATGAGATGAGAGGAGAAGTTATTGGAGAGTAGAGAAGAAGAGGAAAGTATAAGAGGCGAGTGGAGACTTGATTAAAAGAGAGAAAAAATGAAGAACGAAGAAGAGAGGAGGAAATTAAATAGAATAAGAAATCGAAGACAGGAGAGGAGATGAGGGGAGTGTAGAAGAGTGGAATAGAGACAAAGGACGAGAACAAATGGAATATGAGAAACAGAGGAGAAGGAGGGAAGAGTGGTGAAGAAGAGAAGACAGTGGAGACGAGAGGAGAGAAGTGGTAGTTGCAGAAAATATCTTCTCAGCGTCAGGAATTGGTTCATTGATCCAATTATCAACATCAAACATTCAATCTAATACATTCTCGAGGCAAAATGCGTTTTGCCCGAGTTCAAACCAACATAAAATCCTCCACGTGAGATCTTCAATTTTACCTGCGATTACACCGCTAAAAATATGGATTTAGTTTCACATTTATAAGAATCATCCAATTTTTCTCCACTTCTCAGTTTGGTGAAATTTAGATTATATTCTTTAATATTTCATCGTTAATGGCAAACAGAATCATTCCATTTCACACGGCGTGGACAATGACCACAATGGGATATGTCCAAAACGTATTAAAATTTTAAACCACCGGAGGGGTGTGAACCTATGACCATCAGGTTGACAATCATTAACGGAAACCACTACCCTTCAAGCTTCCTTGTCTGGAAAGAGGTAGAAGAAGCTGGCCAATGTAAAATGCAACTTGGCTCATATACAGTTATTGTGTAAAGAATACGTGATTGTAACAAAGAAAACGAAGGTAGTATGAATCGGCGTAAACATTTAATGCAAATTTAGACATGATGAAAACTATTCATACGATATTTGTCCAGGAAGCCTTGCATTTAACTCGAGTGGAAAATGGGGTGAAATTACTAGGTGTTGAATTACCACAAATGTAAATTGTAATTTCATTATCTCTTGTCAATGTCTTTGAATCCGCATACAATTATCTTCAGAGTAGCACAATCTCACGACCTTAGAACCTTTATTTTCCACATGAAAATGTGCCCTTTGAATGTATGTCAATTCATTTATTTGTCTATTTTTTCTTTTAGTAAATTCCATATGCAGAACATTGTAGCCACTTTACACTGCTATTACAAATAATGTTACAATACTCTTGTTTAGTAAACAACATAAAAAAAATTGACACCTCGTAAGGACGATCGAACGTGGGATCACTTGCAGTTCAGTCAAGAACCTTAACCTCTACACCATTCTCTCCTCTCGTATAAACTGTATTCTCTTCTTCTCCACTCCTTCTTCTCTCCCCTCCTTCTCCTCTGCTTCTCATATCGCCTTCTGTTCTCGTCTCTTGTCTCCATACCTCCATACCACTCTTCCCCACTTCCCTCATCTCTTCTCCTGTCTTCGATTTCCGATTCCATTGCATTTTCTCCTCTCCTCGTCGTTCTTTTCTTTTTCACTCTTTTAATCTAGTTTACTCCTCTCCTCTCCTTTCCTCTCCTCTCCCCTCCAATCTCTTCTCCTCTCGTCTAATCTCGTTTTGGTCATCCCTTCTTCTCTTAGCTCCAATTTGCTCTCCTCTCATCGCATCTCTTTCCTTTCTTCTCACAACTCCTTCTTTCCTCTTATATACTATCTTTTATTCCCTCCTCTACTTTTCCTCTTCTCCTTTCGCTTTCTCGCTCCTCTTATTTCACTTTGTGTAGACCCATCAACGATGAAATACCAGAAAATCGATTTTCTTTATTTCAAAAAGTATTGTGTCATTGCAATACAATACTGATATTTTTAATATCGCGTAATTCATACATATTTTTTGTGCATGTGGAAACCCTGAAATTGAGCATAACTCTACAGGCAACCAACCAACGCCTTATGTAAGTTCGGTTGCTTATTTTAAAAAGTGGTTGTCGTAAGACTTTTGAAAGACGCTGTACAATGAATCTATGATATTTGATTTTTAAAAAATAAAATACTCATACTTTTAAATAAATTTTAAGATTAATAAAAAACTCCGAGTTTTAAAAAAATTATCAATTTGTCGGGGTGATCGAATAGCGTTACCATATGGTAACGGGGCATTATTTGACAAAGGAGAATGGAATTTGTCTAAAGAAATATTCAAGATCGCTTTGGTCCATAAAAACTAATATTTGAATAAAAATAAGAAAAAAACATAACAAAAAATAACTCATCCGTTAACTATTGATAAAATAAGGTTATTATTTAACTTTTCTAACGGTGGAAGCGGCCCCGGCGCCCACCCAGCGTCGAATAACATGGGTACCTGGGGGAAACCCTGGGGGGTAAAGGCGGTCAGGGGCGTGATGCTGATCACATCACCCCCACTCACGACCGGATCAAGAAAGTGTGGGGCGTTACCCCCACACCCCCTATACGCCTTCATGGCGTGAAGCTATGCACAGGGGAACACTTTACTTTACTTTTATTATTTTTCGTAATCAGAATCGTAAATTTAGTAAATACGGTAAAAGTTTTATTGCGTGTTCGGTATAAGTAGAGAGACCACAAGAGTGGGAAATTAGTGGTGGTAGAGTGGAAAGTAAGACGACGGGGATCTATATCGCACAGGTGAAAATGTTAAACTTGATCCCTCCCTTTGTTATCAAAGATCTTCCCAACTCAATAGTTCCTTCACTAGGTGTCGTTGATAGTCTGTAATACACTAAACTGGGAAATTCATGGTTGAATACAGTCTTCCCGGTAAAAATGTAGTCCTCTTGTAGTAAAAATGTCTGCATGCCTCCTTCAAGTTGTTGGTGACGAGTCTCTCCGTATGGTAGTTGCCTGCTTCTGCGGAGGTCCTTCATAAAAAATGCCCATGATTGGTGTAGGCATTGCTCGTCCACGTCGTTCCGTATAGACAGTTTAGGTTAAATAAGAGGAAAATTATAATAATTAAAGGAAACTGCTTAGGATAGGTGTTTTTAATTCTGGTATGCACACAAGACCAAACTCATTCCATTGCCTTTTCTTAAAATTAAATTAAATTGCCTCATCAAGATAAAATTAGATTAAAATAAATTGATTAAATAACTGCCATAACTCTTTGAAAATAAATAAGGAAAATTTAAATAAAATATACAACCGTAATTAAATTATTAATGTCCATGATTGATGTGTTGCCTTAAATTATAGATTATTACTGTGCTGCTCTGAATGTACCTGTCTTGTAAGTTGATGGTGCTTATAAAAATAATAAGCAAGTGTTGCGTTTAACAATAAATTCCAAATAATAAAAACTAATATAGACATGGGCAAAGGGTTTAAAACTAATTCCTGAAATGAAATGCCCTTACTAACAGATTGATTAAGTTGCTTTAAGGCAAGTTCAAGCGGAGTCCATTGGGGAATAGTGAAATCAGATAAATTCTTGGGAATATTAAGTGGTAATTCAACTTCCTTCATTTTTACCTGTTCAAAAGCTAAAATTTGGTATGTAAAATTTGTTGATCCATAATAATCTGAGAAAATCCTGATAATTAAAAAATATAGATTGCCCCTCGTTAATCTGAATTGATCTGTGGGTGTTCAAATTATTATTCAAATTCTGAATGACAATAAATTGACCTGAGCCTGATATTAAAATACCATTACGTGTTCTGATAAACTGAAATAATTTATTGTCAGAAATAGATTTCACCTCAAAATTACAAGAAACTGATCTGTTGTGTAAAAGTAAATCTTCTAGACACTGTACATCTCTATCGATGGTAACTTCACTATGCGAGCAGAGATAAAAAAAAATTAAGCTCGCATGCGCTCTCAACAATTTGCACTAATCGTGGGCTTCCCTTATGTTGCATACTGTAAGTTAACTCTGGGATTCTAATGCGAGACCAAGAACTATTACGCAAAATGCCTAAGTTAACTGCTCTAAAAATAGGAGCGATGTCATTCATCTGTACTAAAAGTGTTTCAAGAAGTAAATGAAATGATCTTCTACTGGGTTCGTAATTAATCAAATATACTTTGGTCAAAGAATAAAATAATCCTATGTCTGTTTTCTAAAGCGAATCTTTAAAATCGGGGGGATGCTGAATAAATGTACGAGCCAATTAGGAGTTAAAATATGATAAGATAATTTTCCTGAAACTATTTCTATAATTATGAAATCTAAACGCTCTACCATCTCAGAGGCGTGTAATAAAGCAACTATATGTCTCTCTTCATTATAATCATAACAAAATTTAGCAAGTAATTCTTCTTTAAAATGCAAAACTGATTGCTTTAACACTACCAAAATTCCATTAACAATATTGACCATCTTTACTTGACTTTGTTTCATATTTTGCACTTCCTGAATTATATGATGTTGATTGGCTGCTAAAGTTTTAACTGATTGCGATAAATGATGAACTGACATGGTATTGAAAACAGAAAGTCCTGCACTAAACAAATTTATTAAATTAAGAAATATCTGCCTCTTTTCCCTGTTGTGGGTATTAGTAACATTCTGATATACATTTTGACAATTAGGTTTTACGTCTCCTACTGTAAATTTACATGGAAAATACTGAGAAATTTCAGTAAGATAATCATTAATTTTGGTGCTAGTGTCATTATGAATGACTTTCCATTGCGCACATGCGGAATCATTTTCAACCTCAATATGCGCATCGATGAATATATTCACTGTTGTAAAAATATTCTAACTGCTATGAATGGTCAACCCTTGTCTCTCATAATATAAGCCTAATGATTTAAAAAATATGTCTTGCGACTGTTCATTGTTGGGTAGGGATCCAATAAAATTAATCAGGGATAGGGCTAGGATTAAAATCCAAAGTAGGAAAGTAATTCTGCTAGTAGCCATGCTTCTGTAAAAGAAAATTTCCTGCATCAGTACAGCTTGAATGTTGGGATATATACCTTAGTAAAGCTAAAATTATGCTGATGTAGTAACTAAGTATGGGATCAGATAAGTAACTTGATCGGTCTTAGGGAAGGGGTGGGAAATAACACATCAGCAATATCATTCGAAAGATGGGAAAGATACCTTAACTCTAAAGCCAATATCGTTAGTTAGTGACCAACCATTCGAGAGACCGCAGAAGGCGATGTGTTCATGGAGACGCTGGAAGAGCTCCCGGATCTGGAGGAGCATCTACCTATTTACATCGAAATGGCCCAGATTAGCAGGGCATGGCGAGCACGCCTAGTGATGCTAGTGGGTGCCATCTTCCGGCGATGATATCGCATGTCGATGGTCTCACTAGCGTCCATACGGCATCTCGTCGATGATTGCTGGGCCCTAGCCCGGAATTCCGGGGAAGCGGTGGCGTGGACCCCCCCCCGAGTCCCGGACATGACTGGGCCCAACGGGAGCTCTTCCGGCGAGGAGAAGAACTCCTGTGGTTGGTCGACGTGTATATAGCCTGCTACAAATATCGACTGTTCGTGGGGTAGGGTAAGTAATACAAAATTTCCTAATAATAAATATTAATAATAATAATAATAATAAATTCTCAAATTCTAACATTTGTGGTAAACCACACTGTTAAAAATTGGAAAGGCTAATGTTGTCGTGGCGACTTTTGCAGCACATGGCAGTGCTAATCACCGAGGCTTAGCCCGGGCATGTTGCTGACAATTTTGATTAATCTATGTGCATAAAATGCTAAAATTGCCCTTTTATAAAAATTTCCCTGATTTCTATTGAAATTTCGTTTGACTTTATCCTGATTCTAATCAAATGCAAGTCGATTTCCCAAAAAATGGACTAACTATAAATATCTGTATACTAAACGGGAAAATTTTGCGAGAACAACTAAAAAAAATCTCGTCTTGTTGCTCCTTTGTTAAAATTATTGGTCGTAATTAATCTTAAGTGCATAAATGCGACGTTTTATGGCAAAATTTATCTATGTAGAACAAAATATCCCTAACATTGTTGCTATGAAATTCTTTCGTGAAAATCAAATTCTGATGGCTATGCCCTTAACTAAACTGGTCCCATGAAAATTTAATGAGCGAACGCCACTGGTTCGAAAAAATATGCAGTCTAAAGTTTTCGTTGTCGTTTCCATGCTAAGTCTTTCTGAGCTACTAGCGTGCTCTGGAAGGCGTCAACGCGGAGAAAAGAATTTGTAAATTCAGCGGCGATGTATTTGTGCTTAGCGTTGCATTCCGACGTTGCTTGGAGGACTTCAAAGCAAGACAAGGCTGGCTGGCTCGTTGGCGTGTTCGGGCGACATCTTCGGGTACAGTTCGGGTTCCGTCGGAATAGCGGAGGGGGGGGAATTGTTGCTTCGAGCAAGGGGCAAAGGTAACATTCCAAAAGGCGGAGGAAGAAAATGAACCGCTATGATTTGCTGACGCGCTAGGTGACGCGTTAATGTTGACAGAACTTTAAATTATTACGAACAAGGTTTAGTAAGAGCTGCGAGAATCTAAACGAAGTAAAGGACTTTTGAAATAACGTCATAGGCGGGATGGAGAGAGAAAAATTGTCGCGCTGTGTCAGCTTACTACAAAACTCGAACACTTCCGTGATCGTACAATAACAAAACTTGGGAAGGTGCTAGCAAAATAAAAAACTAATAAACCTTGCATAAAATACAAACAGACCTCAATAAACTTATAACTTAAAACATAATAAATATAATAAAAATTCTAGGCAAACGTATAATCGTAAAAAATTCGATCAGTAAAAGATACAACAGGTTCGGAAACCTGAGAATTTGGCTTACTTTCTGCTATTTGAATGAAACTTGGAACTTTCTCGACTTTTGCTGTTGACTGATTTACAAATAAATAAATAACTTTTACAATTGGCTGGACACAGGGCGAACTAATCAATTCACTCTCAATTTTGCTGCTGTTTTGAACAAAACTTGGACCCTTGCTTACGGCAAACTTCTGAACTCTATCTTTAACAGATACAATATTCTTCGGCAAATCTAGAACGTCGTCTTTGGTGACTAATATATTTCGGGATGAATCTTGAACTTCTTCTTGTGCCCTATGCTGAATAATAACGGATTGGGGAAGGGGAGGCGGCATTGGCGGGTGAATTGTTTTCAATGGTACCACTTCAACCATTCATGCAACGTCATCGTAATGCTGGTCCATGGATGGTGAATCATTATTATGTTCACTTAACGCTAATTCGTTGGTACACTCATGATCATAAGTAATAGATTTCTTGCGTTGACATTTACAATAACAAATTATGAAAATTATAAAAATACTAATAATAAATGTTGCTAATAATAAACTTGTAATAATGATATAAGGATAGTCAAATGCCTTTTTCAACAGATAAATAAAATTTGAAGCTTTTACGTATGGAAGGAATCCGTTTAACATAACTAAAATCGCAATGATTTTCATGTTGCTTTGGCAAACAAAACAAACAGTTTCTCAAAATTAACACGTACTTTAAGCCTGCCTAGTTTAAATTAGTAGGTATTTTAACTCAACTTAATTATTTCTGATTCTAGGTTCAATTTATCTGCTTAATTTATTTACTTGATATAATTGATTTATTCTCTAAATTTTTAGCACTGCTTAACTTATCTTGTTTTAAATTTTACTGCAAACTTATCTTATTTAATTTCAGGTGTTATCTTTCTTTATTTTTAAATACTTAAAGTCAATCGAACCGTACTGAGGTACAAAGTAATGGAAAAAATTGAGACTGATTTACTCCTGACTACCTGAAATAAAATTATTATTATTATTTATACAATCTTTAAATGCATTAAAATACTAACATCACTAAAACTTGAAGAATCTTTAATTATCTCAACTCATTCTAAAATATGCTTAGCATATTATTGTGGCAAAGATTGAAACTAAAACCGTTGTGGTTTAACCATAATCATTCTGCGATGGCAGAATGGATATCCAGGATTTTGGTCATGATCCAATATCCGAAGGAAAATACTTGTTATTGGGGCGCAATAAATCTTGACGTCGACGTCTACATATTCATATAAAATAAATATTCTCATTAACTGGCGCTTAAAATAAATTTTGCTAATATAATTATATACTTTCTTCTGAAGTGTAAATATAAAATTCTAGTGATGTACTTGCTGAGCTAGTATTTATAATACTGCAAAACAACTTTGTGCCAAAGGCACATTATTAAGTAATAAATCTTCTTTTAACCTTTAATATAATTAGTGCCATTGTTATTATAAATTATTATTATGTCACGTGAGTGAAATTTAAAATATTAAACCTGTTACTTATGTGAGTTTTCATTTTTAGTGACCATTATCCATGCGTGAGTCCGCGTTGTCCTCCTGATGACCTTCATCTTCATCTTGACCAGTCAAGTTATCTTCGCCTTCACCGTCATCTGGCGCATAATATTTTTTGAGTCTCTGGACAGCAATAGAGTCCACTATAGTCTTTCTGCGCTTGTTCTGGAATTCTCTTCTCGGATAACTGTGGCTGGGCCTTTATAAATACCCGAAAAGCACCGTGCGGTTCTAATTTTCTGGGTGCTGTCAAAAATTAATACTTTATCACCTGGTTGAAATTTGATCTGTTTCCTCTTCCGATCATAATATTTCTTTACTTCAACGTGTCGCTTTGCCAAGTTATCCGTAGCATTGGTTCTTGCTTTTTCCTATACTCGAAATCGTACATCATTCTACACATTTTCACAGCTTGGTGTGTGTAATGCAAGCTCCCAGGGCAACGTAGGTACTAAAAAGGTAGTGTACTAAAAAGAATGGGCTATACCGCAAATTCTGATTCCTTGTAGTGTTATAACTGAACACACTTGGTTGTAAATATTGGACCCAATCAGTGTGTTTTGAATTAACATAGCACTTCATTATACTCTGTAGTACGCCGTGGCTACGTTCGGAAAGCCCTATAGAATTATGTAAACCTACTGGCGAAAACTTGATGGTTATTCCCAAAATATTGCCAAGTTCCTGAAATAGTTAAGATTTGAATGCTAACCCCCGATCGGTATAAATATCATGTGGCGTCCCAAAGCGTAACACTATTTCCTCATACACAAATTCAGCTGCTGTACTGGCCGTACAATCCGCAACTGGTTTGGCTATTAAATACCGCGTCCCAAAATCTGTTGCGGGAATTATGTATCGGTGACGAAGATTGGACGAAGGAGG
This sequence comes from Lepisma saccharinum, assembly GCF_977018435.1. Classification (NCBI taxonomy): domain Eukaryota; kingdom Metazoa; phylum Arthropoda; class Insecta; order Zygentoma; family Lepismatidae; genus Lepisma; species Lepisma saccharinum. Next base: position 11,641,390 of record NC_139236.1, on the reverse strand, counting down.
ATATGGACCTGAAAAGTCTAGACAAATCCGCTGGAATGGCTTCTGTGCGGGAAAAGTATACAGTTCTCCTACTGGTGGACCTGGACGGCGTATATTCTGCTGGCATGTAATACATTCCCTAATTTTCCTTTGTATAAACAATTTCATATTTGGAAAATAAATTCGTGGTAATGCAACATTGTAACATTTGGTAAATCCAAGATGAGAGCCTCCTATGGGTGAAGTGTGGAGTGTCTCAATCACAGAATGACGTAACGTCATTGGAATACATAACAATTTCCTGGTAGTGGCTCCTAATTTTTCCTGTCTATATAATAAACCATCTTCCAACACATGATGATAAACCTGCTTCTGGATGGATAAAGGTTGTGTTCCATCGTCCCTGTCTGGGTCCTCCAAAATTTTATAATTGGGCCAAAAAATGAATCCTGTCTCTGATTTTCCGTGACATCTGTGGTTGCATCAAATAATGTAAGTGTCCTGGGTTCGGGAATGTCCTCTTTAATGTTGCCTTCCTCTATATTTTCTCCACATTCTCTGCTTAGGGGATCGGCGATGTTCTCCGTAGTTTTGACATGTATAGGAGTGAATGAAAAATCCTCCAAAAGGTTACTCCATCGAAGAAGCTTTGAGCTTAAAATACGGGATGTCCTAATATACGTAATTGCTTTATTGTCCGTATGTAAATCGAAATGACGCCCCACAAGAAAAATCTAAATGATTTGAGAGCATATAAAATTTGCTGTTAGTTCTTGTTCATTGACACTCAATCTTTTTTCAGTGTCCGTCAACGTTCTACTGCAGTATGCACATGACAAGTACTCTCCTTCTGCATTGGGCTGCATCAATACGCCACTGACAGCATGAGATGAAGCATCAGTAAAAACCTTGGTGTTCTTCGCTGGATCGTAAGGTAACAAAACAGGTGCAGTAATTAGTGCTTCTTTTAATTTTTCAAATGCTGATTGTTGTTCAGAACCCCATGTAAATTTCTTACCATTACGGATTAAACCTTGTAATGGTGATGATGCAATGTCAGAAAATTTTTTGACGTACTTCCTCACGTAACTGCAAAGACCTAAAAACATTTTAATCTTTTTTGTGGTGGTAGGAATTTTATAATTCTTAATGGATGACAGTATTCTATCGCTGATACGATACCCATATCTGCCCACATTGTGGCCTAAAGCAATCCAAATGACAGCCAATTTTAATCCGGCAGATCGTAAACATTGGAATATTTTTTTCCAAATTCACCAACATATCCTTAAATGTGTTAGCAAATACAAACATGTCATCAATATAAAAGGCAAAATTATAATCATTCATATCCGCTGTAGCGAGCTGGACACACCGGGTCATCGCCGCGGGAGATGTCACATGTCCCATAGGTGTAAAATTCATAGCAAATTGTCCCCTGGCTAGTATAGTAAAGGCAGTGTATTTTTTCGATTCTACCGCTAAAGGAATCTGAAGGAATACTTGTTTTAGGTCGGCACTACAGTAGTAGCTCTTACCGGCCATATTATGCAATATTTCTGAAATATTTCCTATTGAAACTGCATCGAAAAGAGGCCTGGCATTAAGTAATCGAAAATCCTGCACCATGCGATAAGCTCCTGATTTCTTCTTAACAAGAAAAACTGGGGAATTGTAGGGTGATGTTGTAGGACTGATGACCCCTCCTTCTAGCAAGTTGTCAATTTGCTGATTAATTTCCGAACGCAGGTGTACAGGTATAGGGTAGGCTAAGACGTGAAATTCAGAATCGTCTTTTAACTTTATACGATGTGTATAATTAGTGACACAACCAATGTCCTGCTCAGACCAAGAAAACACATCTACAAACCTCTCTAATAATTGTGAGAGTTGAAACTTCTGATCGGGTTCTAATGCTGGATTAATGTCAAATTCAATAATGTCATGCACTATTTTTGTCATGGTGCCAGTTTCCTTGGTCACCATAACGTTAGGTCCTTCGTCGTCTGCAATATGACGCGAAGCTGGTACTGGATTTTGCCATGCCTCTGCGGTACCTAAGCGTGCCCCTTTCCTAATTTTAATTTTGTAAGAATTTGGGTTAGTAATCCAAATTAAAAATGACTCCGGATTTACAATGGCTCGAGGCACCATTAAGCCTGTGTCCATTTGAAACTGTAAATCTGGTTCTAAATAAGTTAAATTCTGATTACTAGAATTAGTCAATTTGACAGGAATACACAAATGAGACCTAGGTTTAATTCTAATTTGTCTGGAAGTTACAAATTCTGGCACATATAAATCCCTGATCAGACTAGCAACTTTTACGGATACGTCAAAGGTTTTTCTGTGTTCCGTCCTTAACTGGTTCCGCGGAGGAGTACCAAATCTCCTTAACCTGAGTCGATTTTGATCAAAATCCAAATTTGCTTTATGAGCTCTTAAAAAATCATTTCCCAAGATTGTCCCATGATCAAAATTTGGAATCATCCGAAAAGGGTGGGTAAAATTGCGGCCGTTTATTGCAAATGTTAACAGGACAATCCCTTTAATTTCAATTTGTTCCTTTGCTACTCCCCTTATGGCCGTATGAATTTTAAAACGTTTGGCGGTTGAAGGAATACCTCGATCACTAGTAACTGATACTTCGCTCCCGGAATCCACAAGAAACCTATGACGTTGTCCCCCTAATACTGTGTTAATGTAAATTAATTCCTCATAGGGAAAAGTAGAGACTGCAATTTGCTTTCCTACAAAATCTGCGCATACGTCTCTTCTATGGGCAGTTACCGCTCGTTTAAAGCCTCCTTGTTTTGAAAACAAGTGGCTGTCGAGTGATTGGGATAGTTACAAATAGAGCAGCGTGGTCTTCCCCGTTACTCTTCCCTATCTTCCTGGCCTCGCCCTGCTGAAGACGAGGAACCCCGCGAGTTCTGTCCGCGGAAGTTTCCACGTCCTCGCCATTGTTGGGTATTGCCATATCGCCTATTGCGATCTGAATTGTTATTATTATTATTAGGGCGTGCATTCCTATACTCCCTATTATACTGTTGTCGTCTATTATTATTACCCCGGTAGGAACCTCTATAATTATTTCCTGTCTGATAATTATCTCTATAATAAGGTTCTCTAAATTGTCTCTGACTAGATGAGTCGGAGCCAGGGTGCTGTTTTTGATACTCCATGCTATCCAGTCTAAACGTAAGACTAGCTAAGCTTGCTTCCAAACCAGTTTCCTGAGCCTGGGCTTGAGCTTTGTTATTTTGAGGATTATTAGCTATTTTTAAATGTTCGACCTCCTTCTGCAAGGCATTGATTCTTGCGTCGATCTCTGAAGTAGGTCGCGATTGTGCAGACTCAGCAGTAGCCAGATTGTTATTCTGCAATAAAATATGCTGCTGTTGCGAAAGTGTTGGTGCACTGTGCAAAGGAAGGAATAGATTGTCTCTTTGATCTTCGCACCTCAGCTCTTTCAGCTTGCGCTGTCTCATCAAGAACTGAAGCTTTTCAGAGAATTTTAAATCCTTAAGCAACCCATGCACTGACTCGTATTCTTTATGATGGATATCTTTCATATAATCCACCTGCAATCCTAATATAATCTGTTTAATCTGCTGTTGAACGCCCATTTTGGGGTCTGCTTTAAGTAAGAGTAACTGCTTGTCCCGAACATAATTTGTAACTGGCTCAGTAACCTGTATCGAATTTGTTCCTCGATCTGGAGTTGATCCAAGGACCTGTAAATTCGTCTTTAATTTTTTGTCGTATATTCTCGTAAGAACTGTCTTGGTTTTCTGTGGCATCTTTCCAAGCCTGATACCATCGTAACGCTGGCCCGGCCAAAAGGGCTGTGAACAATTCCTGCTTTCTGGCGCTGTTCCAACCATTTAAAATGGCATGGCTATCTACTTTATCTAAAAATTTCGATACATCTTCCCCTGCTATCCCTTGAAATGGGATACCCTCTAGAATAGTTGGGGGAACAAACTGAGACTGAGCCATAGTTGCAAATTGTGTTGGGCCCAAATCTCTAAAATCCTGACCATGTTGCTCTAATTGCTTTTCATATTCCTGTTTTTCTAATAATTGTCGCTGAAGGCGTCTAGTTAATATTGGGCTACGTTTAAATTTGGGGGTTGAACTTGCAGTTGAATCTAAATTAAAACTTGTAGTCCCTCGTGCTATATCTAATAACTGGTCTAATGTTTCATCGAGTTCCACAGCAAGGTGAGAGCTCGACATCTATCATGGCATATATAAATTCTTCTCCCCATTAATGTTAAAAAAGAACCTTTAAGCCCTATGTATTTTCGAAATGAAATATGGCAAGGACATAATGAAAAAACTAAACAAGTGAGCAAAATTTGGGGGTGGGTTTAAATTTAAAACTGATTAACAATATCTTTTCATTTCTGAAAAAAAATGAAAAGGCCCGCTAATCTCCACCACGTAACAAACCGTAAAGTTTGGGGGATCTTACGAGTACCTAGAATGTTAACCAATTAATCAATGGGTGATGTAAGTTACTCATCATTCATCCTCTGATGAGAGCACTCGTCATTGGCATGACGAGTTAACGCTTGGCAATGCGAAAGGTACAAAATCAAACTAAGCAACTAAACTGCAGAGAAGACAATGGTCGCTCGTTGGGTTTTGTGAACCTTTGAACCTGAATCATTGCTGGGTGTTAGGATAATTACCTGTCTATCTGAAGAAAGGCGGAATAGAATATACGAAGTCCTCTGTTGGCTTCTCAATTTGTCGACCGGAGCGTCGTCCCACTTCTGCCAAACTGCTCTCCTAACCACTTCTCCCTTCTCAACTCCAATCCAAAAGTCAGTCCCCTCTCAGCTTGTCTCACCTCTATATCACTAGGCCATCGAGCTCTTCCTCCATGCCGAATCGTGTTTTTTAATTGCCACTATTCAAACCGCCGACTCCATAGGCAGAAGAAACTACCTGTTTCCTGGATGGCTCAGGAGGTTTGCATAACACAACACAGTGCATTGTTTACATGCCTCAGAGGCTGAGACAACTGAGAAAAACAAGTGAATGCCCTGGTCAACGTGAAGCATTCAGAGAGACTTTATAAAATAAACATATAATCTTATTGATTGATACGCAATAATAAAAAAGAAACAAACAAAGAAGACACAAAAAAACAAATACAAAATTCAGAACAAAGCAGTGGCGATTTCTCTGGGTGTGTAAGTCGTGTGTCAATGGCCAAAGGAAAATGAAATAAAGAAGAAAGTATCTGTACTTTTATAAATTACGATTTTGAGCGTTTTTCTTCAATTGTCAGTCTCGAGCGTCCGGTAGTTTTCGAACGCGGCGCAGCGCGCAGTGGTTGTCAGGCAGGCAGATCGATCCCAGGGGGTGCTATTCCGGCCTCCCGCGCTACGGCGGCAGGTGAAGGTCTTCTGCTAGAGTGATGTCAAAAAGGGTACCCCTCAGCTGTGGGCCGCTTAATAACATGTAAAATTATACAAGTTTATCGCCTCATAGAGGCGATTATAACTCTTGGGAAGCAATGTTTATAACATGTAGTTCTTCTTCACTGCTTTCCCGTACCTTCTCAAGTTAACTGAGGGTGGCAAACGAACAAATTCATGCTGAATTCAGCACAAAGGGAATCAATGTCTTTGGTTCTTTAACACTATTTGTCTACACTTCTACACGCAGGAATAAAGTTGGTTGGTTGGTTGATGGGTTGATTGGTTGATTTGGTGATTTAAGTCCACGTTATGCACAGTAAGAGTAATCGGGACTGGACCTACAGGTTAAAGTGGAATCCGAACCACCATGTGTCTTCACCGGGTATCGACCCCGGGACCCCTTAATTACGAGACACAGCAATGAAGTAAAATTATTATTAGACGAGTCTCATCTTGAGACGAGCACAATAGATAGAACACCCGAAAAATCGTAAAGTGAAACAATTTTAAATGCCTGTGTGTGCTGGACGTGGGTGAGGGTAGAGTCTCGTGTTGACAAGAATTAATTGAAGTTACTGCTGCATAACATAATAAGTACGAGTATATTGTAAAATCATAGAGAAAGTGCAGTGGGTGGACGATGTCAATGCAAATTATCCTAGTGGGGGAATTTTCTTGAAGAGGATTTTCTTAACTAGAGAGGTAGCATTCCAAAACCTTTCCCTCCTTGAGCACTGCTGCCTCTCCTGTGAAAAAATCTTGAGGGCGTCCTTGTCAAATTGCGTCATTACGAGGCAAATATTTTTTTTCTAATTTTTGGGTTGCTTTCCTGTAATTTTACCTAATTGGAAGGCGAGGATGAGTAATGAATAGATGAAATTGATGGACACCCGCAAAGGGACACAATGTCCAGGCGGGACTCGAGCCTTAAACCTTCGCTGGGTAGCGAGATCGTTACTGAACCAATTAACGTTCTCATCTATTTCTATTTTGAGGGCCTCCCCGATGGCGTAGAGGTGGCGTCATCGCCTTATAATCAAGGGATCCCGGGTTCGATACCCGGTGGAGGCACATAGTGGTTCGGATCCCACTTTAAACTGTAGGTCCAGTCCCAATTAGCCTCAATGTGCATAAACTGGACTTAAAACGCCAATTCAATCAATCAATCAAACTGTTTTATTATTTCACGTCGCTTTTTGACATATAGAGCAAACTTGGGCAATGAAATGAAAATGAAAGATGAAATAGATAAAACACGCAATGATACACACCCATGCCTCCACCAGGGTTCGCTTCTGAGTTCATAGAGCGTTAAGCTAGCCATTCCTCCAGGTAAGGGATATACGATAGACGATTTGACGTACACCGAGGGAGTTCATACTTCCAGTTGGGAACATTCAAATGGAAAGTAATTGCTTCCAGTTTCCGAAAGCGACATGGCTTTCATTGTTCGGTATAAGCCAACTTCGAGGCACAGATTTCTCCCAGATGTCAGAAAAATCTGCAGGTCCAGTAGTAGCGATCCGGTATTCGTTTACAGAAGTGTTTGTGCTGTTTGCCTTGAATATTGAAATCGAGTAATTTTAGGTCGTATTACGTTTATTCGGTGTCGGTACCATGAATAAGCTAGCCAAAGGTAAACATTCTTGTGCTGTTGCAGAGTGTACCAATTGGGGCATTAAGGAATCTGGTACCACATACCATACGTTTCCAAAAAATGAAGAGTTGAAGCGCATGTGGATTTAAAGGGATGTGTTAATTTGTCTGTAACTACTCATATTACACTAATGCTGGGGGCTCTGCTTCGATTGACCAATTTAAGTCAAATAAATTGCGAGACCAATACTTCAAGGTAAGGAAAGTACACTTCAAGTATCTGCCGCACTAAAAGTTTCAGCAAAAAGTATCTACATTTACTGAAGTTATATGGCAGTCAGAATATTTACGACTTGTTTTTACTCTCTTTGTCCTCCTCCGGGGCCGTGCGGTGTAAGGGGCTGTTCCTGGGTTCCGGCTGCGAGACGGCATGTGTTCGAGTCCGCCTGCGTTCAGTCTCTGAGTTTTCGGCCTGTGTACAGGGTGATTCTAAACGTATAGTACAAACGAAAAACACAGATACCTCCCATAAAATAGAGACGAAAATTCCCCTTCCACTTTGCCGAGAGATGCCTCCGTGAGGAGCTAGACAACGCCGAAAACGTGTGAAAATGAACTTCACACCTCTGTACAGCCAGTACCAGTGAAGATAGAAAGGCGGAACAAACGAAGTAAAAAGGAACACCAAAGTCGCCCATCCGAAAACAACTAGGCGGCAGCTGCGCAACGCATGAGCATGGGGTTCCACAAAGGAAATAGGAGTGTCCAGCAAGACAAGTGAAGGGAAAAGGTAGCGATCGACAACGGTAGGGAGAAAAGAAGCTATGAAGCATGAAGTAACAATTGCACAGCGGGAAACAAACACCATGACTGAAGCAGTGCAGTCGAGAAAAGTAGTGCGTAGGATGTAAAAACACACCGAGAATGCAAGCAAAGTGGTCCGTGACACTCGACAGGCAACAGACGCGTACATGGTTCGGGGCAGAAATGGCGGCGCTGGCGGTGCAGCGCAAGGGAATCCCCAAAACACAGTGGGGAGACACCGCAGCAAGAACAAAGCACGGTGCAACAAAAGAGAAAGAGGACCGGACGGGGAATGGTACCTGCCAAGGAGACAACAAATGCGGGACGAGGGATTTCCCGTAGCAGCACCGAGGGGATGTCACACAGAGGTCGTGCGTCAGCAGGACAAACACAGCAACTACTGGCACAGGAGGTTATTGCTAATGAAAGGTGCACGTACAGATAGGACCACGTACCCCGTACTGACGTTGTAACAAACGTCGTGATGGGGCCCAATCAGCCTCTTAGAAATGAAGCCGGAGGCACATCGCTGGGTGGGAGCGGGCGAAAGGCTGCTGGAGTGTCGTACGGACCCCACCCCTCCGTACGGTGGACGACACTAATGGTCGAGGTCGGAATGTTTCCATCCCGATCACAGGTCCACCGTTCCCAGACCTGACGCGGCTGCTTGCTTCCGAGCGCAACCCCAGCCGAACAACTCGAGTCCCTCCTCGGCCGCAGCCTTCCGCTCCGAAACCAAGCGTGGCCTCACACCACCGCAGCCGCACACTGCCGCGTGAGTGTGAGACCGGGCCGAGCAAGGCTGGACAGATAAACTGCGTGGGACAATCGTGTAATGAAGCTACATGGGGGTATGCACGTCTGTTCAACTGCTGGGTTACCCCACATTGGTGTACACAAACACCACACGATCGTACGTAGTGCTCCCCGTCGGCTCGAGCAAGACGGACGAAGTACGTGTTGTGGGTGAATGGGGCAAGAATGAAGGACGCTACATGTGTTCCACGATGACAAGCCCCAGAGTACATGGCCCCACCTGACGGCAGTGGTCAGGTAGTGAAGAGCACAGGCACGGGTGGCTCAGGAACGTCAGCTGATTGTACCACGGCGCCGTGCGGACGTGTGGGCTGATTGGAAGTGCAGCGTCAGGGAGCGTGTCAGTGAAAGAGCCGGTGCGGTTGTGGTGTGCTTGACGTACGACAATTGAGTACGTTGTTTCGAAGCCGTTGTGACCAGTGTGTGTGTGTGTGCCACCTGTGCACTGCAGTACAGTATTCCATAATTGGCACTATCCTCACCGTACCATGGAACGCTACACATTTGTAGAACTGAGGGACATGCATTTTGTCTACGGCCTTGCAGTTGGCAATGGCCGAGCAGCTGCACGCCTTTATCGCGAATGGTATCCGGAGAGGCGACAACCCGACAGCAGGTTGTTTTCGAACGTGCACAGTACACTTGGTGAATCGGGTGTGTTACGTGCAGGCCATCATGTCGGTCACCCAAGACATGTGCGCACCGCGGCGGTCGAGGAGGACGTACTTGCTCGCGTGGACGACACACCGTCCACTAGCACCCGTAGCATTGCACGTGCAGTGGGAGTATCACAGTCGACAGTGTGGCGTGTCCTTCATGATGATCTGCTGTATCCCTATCATCCACAGCGAGTCCACGCGTTGCAGGCTGGGGATTAGCCACGACGTGTGGAATTCTGTCAACGACTGTTGCAGTTTTGTACCGACGATCGTTTTCGCGCCATGTGCTTTTCACGGACGAGGCAACATTCACCCGTGAGGGCATCTTCAATTGCCGAAACAGCCATGTGTGGGATTATGAAAATCCACATGCAGCAGTCGAGGTGCACCGTCAGACCCAGTTTGCAGTGAATATCTGGGCAGGTATCATCGATGAACAGATTATCGGTCCATACCTGCTGCCACCACGTTTAAATGGCCGCCTCTATCGCACCTTTCTTGCATCAGTCCTTCCAGAGCTGCTAGAAGATGTACCCCTCAACGTGCGACATCGTATGTGGTTTCAATTGGATGGAGCGCCTGCACATTTTGATGGCTGTGTCGCCCCTGTCAACACATGTTTTTCGAGCACAGAACTATTCAATCTGTATTGTATTAATCTATGTTGGAATCTTTTCTTTAAAAAATGTGTTATTGTTAATGTTACAATAGGAAATGAATTGTTAACTTAAATCAGAAGAAATGTTGAAACTATGGAAATACTAAACAACTATGTAGTAACCTTGGTAAATTGTAAACAACAATATGATATAAAAGAGCTAGACTTTTGTAAGTCTACGGGACATTCTCCTGGTTGCCGAAAGGTTGATGGTTCAGGGGACGTTGGGGAATATCTTGCTTCAATCTTCGGATTGGCTGGTGTACTTGTATTCCATTTTGGCAGATATTCTACAAACTCAACTCTGAATAAGGTGTTCTCCTACATCATCAAAAGACCAGGGTTATAAACTTCGGTATAACTAATAGGTTTAGGCCTACAAGTTATACCGGGTGAATTGTCTGTTTGAAAAAGTGTTTGTATAACATCAGAAGTTTAAGTAAATCTTCGAGTAAAAGATCTTGTAATGGTATAGCGGGGTTAAGCCACGACCGCGCGAGATGTTTAAGAGGAAGCGGCTGTGCAACGATCGCGACTTAAAGGATATAACAAAAACCCACACTATATATCACAAATACCTTTTTTGTGTCGCCCTTCTCGCACGACAACGCAAGAGTCTACAAGCAGCGTCGACGAGAAGCGCGAGACAAAGCCCTGTAATAAATGTACACCCCATATACACTCATGCTCATAAATTAAGGATAATGCTGAATCTTGTACAAAGAAATATTTGATGTGCACGTTACAGCTTGAAATGATATCCGGGTACTGTACCAAAGAACCTGTGTTGACTATGACCTTGATCCAGTGTGTGGTGGCGCTGTAAGCAGACAAATGACTCACAGGAGCGAAACTGCTGACCAGAGCACAGTGTCTATAGGAAGTGTGCACTTGTGTTCGGTTGTGCGAATGGTGAGTGTGTGTGTGAAATGGCTCAACGAACACACATTGATGATGTAATGAGGGGAAGGATACTTGGGTGGCTAGAGGCGGGCCAAAGACAGCAGGTCGTGTCACAGGTGCTCCATGTGCCACAAAGTGTCATCTCACGATTATGGCAACGATTCCAACAGACTGGAAACGTGTCTCGGCGCTACAGCAGTGGACGTCCACAGCGTACAACACCACGAGAAGACAGGTATCTGACCGTAAGTGCCCGGAGACACTGACGGAGTACTGTCGGGGATCTTGCTCGAGACCTTGCAGCTGCCACTGGAACAGTTCTTTCCAGACACACTGTGTACAGACGACTCAACGGGCACGGTTTATTCGCCCAGAGGACTGCAATTTGCATTCCACTGTCACATGGTCACAGAGTAGCCCGTAACAACTGGTGTAGAGAACACAAGACATGGACAATGGAAGAATGGTCTCAGATACTCTTCACTGACGAGTCCAGGTATAGACTCAACAATGATTCCTGTCGTGTAACCATCTGGCGTGAACCAGGAACCAGATGCCGACCCGGTAACATCGTCAAAAGGGACCAGTATGGAGGTGGTGGTGTCATGGTGTGAGGTGGCATTATTTTGGGTTCACGTACACCCTTCCATATCTTCGACAGAGGTACTGTAACAGGTCAGGTGCACCAGGATGTTATTCCGCAAGACTACGTTAGTATTTTCGGAGGTGCAGTCGGTCCTACGTTCCTCCTGATGGATGACAATGCCAGGCCACACGGAGCTGCTATTGTGGAGGAGTACCTTCAAACAGAAGACATCAAACGATTTAAGTGGCCTGCCTATTCCCCCGACCTCAACCCAATCGAACAAGCTTGGGATGCTCTAGGCCGACGTGTCGCCGCACGTCTCCCACCTCCTCGGACTCTTTAGGAGCTCCGACAGGCACTGGTGCAAGAATGGAAGCCCATGCCCCCAACAGCTGCTCGACAACCTCCTCCAGAGTATGCCAAGCCATTGTACTGCATGTGTCAATGTGCAGGGGCATCACATTTCATACTGAAACCTGTGCACATGCTCAAAGAACTGTGGAACAACATTTTACAATCTCCCTTGCTTTGTATCATATGTGCGCTCTTTGGTTTTTCTCACGTTTTCTGCAACAAACAGGGTTAAACAGGGTATGTGGATGTATTTCTTGTGTGTTCAACATGTGTCTGTGCTACCACAACTAGTTTGTTGCAGTGCTGTATCGTGGGGCACCAAAACCTCTATTATCCTTAATTTATGAGCATGAGTGTATATATGTATATAATGCACACACAAAATTAGAGGGTCCGTCAACGAATAGCACTCTGTGCCTTCTCCGTTGAATTCATTCACAATCTCAATTGCTATATATATCACCCAATCTTATCTTTTGGTCTTGCCCTCATGTAAATACAATATTAGTCAATAGTACCCTTGGTACAGATCTATCGTTGCCTCGTGATGCGTATCTCGTGCGCGTTTATATCTGTTGCCGCACGATAGTTTTTGTGGTAAGACAAAATTTGCTATTTGCTACATTCAATCATCGACAACGCATTGTATTGCACAAATATCATGTATTTCAAAAAACAACAATCAAACTGGTAAAAATTGCCCAATATCAACAGGGTCAACATAAGCCCAATACTAGTTTCACAAAGACGTGCGTCCACGTCGAAATTCCAAAAAAACACGTCCTGCGTGTATAAATTTAATTGACTTCAACCATTCACTTCATTAACAACACGTATTCAGTATACTGACCTTTCCCTCGGCCCATTCAAACATTAAAGATTTAACAATTACAATACATCATAGCCCATACGTTCACTACAAGCAAGTTTTTCCTTTTGCATCACACTGTTTTTACTTTTACATTAACAAGTTTTTGCATTTTAACAACATTACCCCCAATTCTCCTGATTCTTAATGCTACCGTGGAAAAGGGTGCAAAAGTGCAATTGGAACAAACGTCCCGAATCAATTAATAAAGGGAAAGGGGCAAAACGAAGGTTCGTAATTTTGCGTTAGCGACGAGGACTTCAACTCGACGCCCCTTTGTGACTACCAGCTTACTATCAAGTAAGAATCAATCTGTTCCGTTCCCACTGATTTTGACGTATAATTATCTTTCATTAATTCGCTTAAAGCGTTCAAGACATCCAAAAGGCGACGCGCAACAAAAAGGTGAGAAAGGGTGAGGACAACCAGAATGCAATAAAAGTTTTATGCGCAATGCTTACGCGTGGTTAAAGAGAAATACGACGTGGAACTTCGGCACAAAGATGTTAAATTCATTATCACAGCAGAGAGAATTTACGTACCTACGCCAAACAAACTTCGGCCTCAGAGTTCTCGTAAGGCCGCTGCCCTATTTAAGTCCTTGTCCTCTTTGATATCGACCCATTCCTTAAAAGGCAAACTAGGAGAACTTCCGTCCGTAGGTGCAGCACGCTGGGCACGTCTCTCGCTGGCTAACTTGTGCCAAAGGAGTTTGACCTTCGCGTTCCCGTCGATTCAGAAGTCGTTGAAGCAACTGTCGAGGTGTTTTACGTCCTCAGCGCTTATACCAAGTCTGCCGCAAGAGGCAGCACTGGTCACTGAGCCATGGAGGACGAACGGCCTCTGATGGCGGAAAATTAAACTAATATTTTACGTGAAATTTTCCCAATATGTAGCGTTGTGATATATGAATATAAAAACGTTACAATCTTAATGATCTTTTATTTCAAAACCTACATAGGCGATAATTAAAAATAAATCCTACACCACAGACCTCGCAAGGGCTTGGTCCTACTAACCCTTAGAAGCCTTTGAGAAGTCCGATAAAGGGGTTATAACCAGACTAACATAAAGCCCTAAAGGCAGAAGGTGCGTGTCATGGCACAGTGCGAACCCTTTTGCACCATACCTACCCACAGCGCTGGATCGGCAGAGAGGGCCCCGTCCCCTGGCCCGCCCGTTCGCCTGACCTCACACCAATGGATTTCTTCTTGTGGGGCCATGTGAAAACACTCGTCTACGAGACCCCGGTGCCTGACAAAGAAACATTGGTAGCGCGGATACTTGCAGCATCGGCCGAGGTGTGTACCATGCCAGGCATTTTTGATAGGGTTCGCCAGAATTTCCTGCGACGCTGCAATGCCTGCATTGAATGTGGTAGTCGTCAATTTGAGCAACTTTTGTAACAACGTCAGTCCGGGGTACGACTACGTACTACGTACTATTCCTATCTGTAAGTGCACCTTTGCGTGGCAATAAACCTCCTGTGCCCGTAGTTGGTGTGTTTGTCCTGCTGGCGCACGACCTCTGTGTGACATCCCCTCGGTGCTGCTACAGGGAATCACTCGTCCCGCATTTGTTGTCTCCTTGACAGGTACCATTCCCCGTCCGGTCCTCTTTCTCTTTTGTTGAACCGTGCTTTGTTCTTGCTGCGGTGTCTCCCCACTGTGTTTGGGGACTCCCCACGCGCTGCATGTGTTTGTTTCCCGCTGTGCAATTGTTACTTCATGCTACATTGCTTCTTTTGTCCCTACCGTTGTCGATCGCTACCCTTTCCCTTCACTTGTCTTGCGGGACACTCCTATTTCCTTTGTGGAACCCCATGCGCATGCGTTGCACACCTACCGCCTAGTGTTTTTCGGATGGGCGACTTTGGTGTTCCTTTTGACTTCGTTTGTTCCGCCTTTCTATCTTCACTGGTACTGGCTGTACAGAGGTGTGAAGTTCATTTTCACACGTTTTCGGCGTTGTCTAGCTCCTCACGGAGCCATCTATCGGCAAAGTGGAAGGGGAACTTTCGTCTCTATTTCATGGGAGGTATCTGTGTTTTTCGTTTGTACTATACCTTTAGAATCACCCTGTATAGTGAGTGACAAACAAAAGATTCAAAGCCTGAATGCAAATCTAAATGCAAATGAATGATAGACACTAATTGGCGAGTGTAAGCATCCCAGTCCATTGTAACGTGATATTTTGGAGGGGGGGGCTTCAATAAATTATGGTGAACAATTTCAAAGAGTATTGGTTGATGGTCCAAGTATAGATCATGAATAATATAGGGACCAGTCATAATATTGAAACCTTGATATATCAAGATATCCAACACATCTGGAAGTTCCCGTCCTCGTGGAAAATAAGTGGGTCCTCTTGGGGCAAGAACGGGTAAGTTCAATTGTTGGACACTTTGGGGAGAAGAGAGGCACCTACACGGTTCATGCAAGGTTTTTACAATTTATATCCTCAGCTAAAACCACATTGCGGCCTAATCGGAAAAGGGTCTCTAGTTCTTGAATAGGAATGAGCTGCTTCGAAAGTTGTATCCTGCAATGAAAATTAGCGGGTCGGTGGTAATTAATAGTTCAATTATTGTGATTTCTAAAGCTTCTAGATCTGAATTTGGATGTTTCAAATGCGTTTCAATAGCGTTTCCTTCACCAAGGCTATATCAACATTGTTTGAAGGTTAGGAATTGAGTACGAACTCCATCAGCATTCCACTGAACACACGTCAATCAAGGGAATCAAAAAATCTATAATAACTTGCTTGAGTTAATAGCACTAATTTTTCTTTCATGCGGGTTGATCAGCACTAATTGAGCACTAAATCTTAGCACATGTTTCGTAATTTGTTCTCTTGCGGGTGGGGCCACTGTGAAGTTAGCCTCACCCAGAATCATTTTGATTTTCCTGGTATATTAAAGTAGCACTAATTATAAGATCTATTCTAAAAATTAGTGCTGAATTAATGCTATCAAAATATGCAATCCAAAAATATGCTTCACGGTGGCCCCACCCACAACAGCACAAATTACGAAACATGTGCTAAGATTTAGTGCTCAATTAGTGCTGATCAACCCGCATGAAAGAAAAATCAGTGCTATTGATACAAGCAAGTTATTCGAGAGTTACTGATTCCTTTGGTCTGTGCTGCCCGTGAAGGTAGACCCACCCACAACACTCAAAATGTTTTATCCCAAGCCAAGATTTAGTGCTCAATTAGTGCTGAGCTATCCGCACGAGGGAAATTAGGATTTATTATTAGGATTAAGTTGTTAGAGAATAATTCATTATTTTGGTGATGTCTGACTCTTTGCTCTTATATTTGAATACAACCCACCCCGCCTCTACCAAACATATTTCCAAGGTTGTCGTAATTAATGTTATATCAAGTGATTGCTGCAAATTTTATATTTCGTGCTTTGGAGAATTAAATTTGTGACACAGTCTTCTATAAATAACTATAAATTTTACTCATTTCTAATTGATTGAGTTGTTATTTCAAGTCCATTGTATGCACAGTAAGAGTAGTCGGAAGGGACTGCACCTACAGTTTGAAGTTGGATCCGAACCATAATGTGCCTCCACCTGGTATCGAACCAGGGACTTCTTGATTACAAGGCGACGACTGTACCAGTGTGCCATAGGAGAGGCATTTTTTCGTGTGTGAAAATGAGGCTGAGTTTAAAATTCGGGTCCTAGTAATAAGCATTTCGAATTGATCACAGACACCATTTTGGGACTTGTCGCATAAACTCCACATTCACTACATATTATACATTTAAAGTTTTATTTATTTTTGGGCGTTCCCGATAGCGTAGTGGTAACGTCATCGCCTTTAAATCGAAACCTGTTCCTGATTCGATACCCGGCAGTGCTATGTACTCTTCGCGACAGTCCCGAAAGAATTTCAAGTCCCGAATTCGTAAACTTAGAAACGTTGCACTTCGACGCCAGCTGAGATTAGTCAACTTTGAGTAGGTCCCTCAACTAGACGAAAAACGCTGAGATGAAAGGTTTTCAATTTCGTATATTCCATGAACTTAGAAACTATAAACCGTTATTACGTATAATACATAATCAAAAAGAAATAATAAATTGGATAAAGAATCTTGAGGAATTTTTACGATTCAGCTTGCTCGACTTAAAATCACAGGGGTTTGAAATAGTGAATAGAGTTTTTCTCCACCTGGATAAAATCGCCATCAAGTTTATGCAGAAAGAATCTAAATTGTGAGGAGTTTATGCGACATTTTATTTACAATACCTTGCATTATATCGAACAGTTCTCAAAAAATAATAATGTTGAGAAAATGTGCTTGGAACATAGGAAAGTGGATCTTTTCATAAACGTCAACGTGTTTTTATTAAGGGCATGTTTTCAGTAAAGCCCTTATCACACGGAATCGGATTTCTAGTAGGAATGCGCTAGTTGGTGCTGAACTGACTTTCTAGGTAGAAATCATGGCCGCCTGACTGACTGACTGGTTTTGAGCAATAGGACATGTTCTAATTGCTACTAGCTTTCCTCGACAGGATTCTGTGGAACAGAGAAATCAGAGCAAACTTTGGCCATGTCAAGATAATCTATGAGTTTGCAAAGCGGAGTTTTTGTCTGTGGTTTCCGAGTGTTGGCTGTTTTTGTTAATTTCTCCATAAAAAATAAGGAAAGAGATGACGTGCAGTGCATTCGTGTTCAGTTCATTAATATTTAGATATTTATGCAAAGCGATGAGATGTGTACGTGACAAATATGATTAGCCGAAATGAAAATCCTTATTATTACAAGTGTATTAAATGTTTGACCATTTTTTGTGAATGAATCCTGTTAATCTCATGCCTGTATGAATAATGCAAACACGAGTTAAAAAGCTTCTTCGGTACGCATTGATTACTATATTTCTTTTTCGAGCCAATCTCTAGTTCATACTTTTCCTTTTTTAATAAAAGCACAAAGCAGTAATTCTCCTACAACCTTCTTCAAATTACTCGTCCACCTTTAGACGAAAGCATTTCCATTAACATTTTTGCTAGCATAAATGCTACGTAAATGCTTCCAAAAATCTTATAACAGATAGTACTTTACAGTTTTACACCAAAGCATTTCATGGATCATTTCGGTTGGCTGTTCCAATTACAATGTATAATACATATAGCACGAAAGGCACGTCGAGTTACAACATGTATGGTGAGTGCACGGTGTTTACAATTGAAACAGCTAAAATATTCTTCCACACGTGTACAGTGATGGAAAAAAGTTCTTCCCCATAAGACTTTAATGGCAGTAAATAATGCCGGAAGGGTAGGCAACACACATTGCACCATTAGGTGATCGGGTGATTCTGTCTGTCTCAAGAGCAACTCGTCTTTCATGCAAAAGCCAACAGGCACAGGAAATGTAGGAAAGTCACGTGACTTGTCAGGTGGAATGTTGTTCGTCAGAAAATCGCCTTTTCTCAACCCAGGTCGCAGAACCGACAAGAGCTACCCGTTATATATCCGAAAATGATTCCCCTAAAAACGTTGAACGAAACGCTAAAACAATTCTTGCCTTAATTACTGTATGTGCCGCAGTAGCTCAGTCGTTAGGGCGTTTTATTACCATGCGACAGATCTGGGTTCGATCCTCGACGGGGGATAATCGGGATTTTGTCCACCTGTTCAAGCTGCTTCGGTGCCCACCCAGCGTCGTATAAAGTCGGTACCTGGAGGAAACTCTGGGGAAGGGGGGGGGGTATGGCGGCCAGGGGCGTGGTGCTGATCACATCATTCCCACCTTCCGCCTGATGAAGAAAGCGTGGGGCCCAAACTCCACTAACTCCACACCCCCTATACGCCTTCATGGCTTGGTGCAAAGCACAAGGTAGGACTTTGCATTTTAATTTACTATACATCCCAATTTTGTCGTAACAAAACTTCCCAATCTCTACGTGGGCTTTCTTCCAAGTTCCGTAGGGATGTGAATAGGCTCCAATATTTCTTCAGACAATTCATACATGTTATATTTCCTTATAAGAACAACAGCCGATATATATTTTGTGTCTTTTTTTTGGCGGGGAGGTATAATCCAAACATGTGAGGTGATCCTTTTCCCACTACTCACTCCATTCTCAGAAATAAATCGCAATTCCAAACACTGAAAATGCAGCACTTTCTACATCTTAGCATTCAAATATCTACATAGTAGCAAAGTAATGTGTGGAAAGAGAAAAATTAACGATTTGTAACGGCACTCTGGAAATCTTTTACAAGTAGTTTATTTTTTTCAATTTGAACTGACATTCATAACATTCATTAACGATTCCAATATTGACAAAAGAATAGCTTAGGCGTTCTGCTACATTCAATTCTTCATTATCGTAGTCACCGTAACTCTCTCTCTCTCTCTCTCTCTCTCTCTCTCTCTCTCTCTCTCTCTCTCTCTCTCTTTCTCTCTCTCTCTCATCCTTCCCGATGGCGCTGTAGTAGAGGAGTCGCATTGTAATCAAGGAGTCCCCTGTTCGATACCCGGTGGAGACACAGTGGTTAGGATCCCACTTTAAACTGTAGATGCAGTCTCGATTAGCCTTTGTGTGCATAAAGTGGACTTAAAATACCAAATTAAAATAAAAATAAAAATCACCGTAACTCTCTACAAAGCCAGAGGATCCATTTTTGAAACCTGTTGAGGCTTAGATGTAGCATTGCATTCGTATCATTACCCATCATCTTCGTCGTCGCGATTATCGCAAGAGGTAAAAATGCGACACAAAATAACCCAAACAGAAGCTTGGAATCAATCTGAATATTGGTTACGTTGGATACGTGGTAGAATTGTTTTAAATATCACTTCCTGTGATGTAATAGGGTTTTTGATTAAGGACCATTTGTATAATGCATATCGTTGATGCGAACAATAAGTAGTTTCACGTTCACCACACTCTTCCGTTGTTTAGAAATCGTAAGGAATAAGGATCTCTAAATTTCCGCTTTCACATGTCAATGAAACTTTAAAATAAGTTCAGTGTAGGTCACAAAAGAGATTTACATATTGTTATGATATCTTTTAAACACCACGAAATTTAATTCCAATAGAATACGATACTACTCCTTACGTTCCTGTAAATGTTCACCATTAGTCTGGCGAAAGAAAGTAACTAAGATTTCCGTGTTTCCTTGAGGAAAGATAAGGCGCCTGCTTGTAGTAAGCAAGCACCAACGGCGTCGATCAGTGACCTTCACTGCCAGAGTGACTCACAGCAGGCCTGCGGTCGTTCCAGTGTGCGTATAAAACAGGTATTTTATTTCGTTCGTTCCAATCCACAGTTATATCAAGATAACATTCTAATATTTTCGTAAAATATGTAGTAAACAAGTTGTATACATTATGGTCTTCCAGAGTGTTGTTGCCTGCTATTTACACGCGGGAGATGGGGGTGTTGTAAACATTTCTGAAGCCAAAGGTCGAGCACGAAGGAAAAGTTGTGTAAGCATTGGAGGTAATAACAAGGTAATAGAAGTTGAAGGAAATGCTGGAATAAATTATATCAGAAATTGAGTAAAAACGGTTCTCATCACACCTAGGGCTATCAGATCACTCGTCAGCGGAAAGTAGGACAAATTGTCTCAAAATGTTGGACACGATCGTATTTGCAGTAACTAAAATAGGTTACTAGGACATCTTAGCATATAACGAGAATATGACACATCTTCATTTGAAAAATTAATGTTGAAGTGAACGGTTGAGTTCAAAATTCCTCAACTGCTAATTAATAGCACGGCTGTATGTGATTTCAACTTGTGTATGTAAGACAGAACGTTGTTCGTCGATGTGGGGCCAGGAAGAGAAAACAATCCATGAATTAGGGAAGGAAAAAATTCACAATTTCGTAAACAAAGTCTGGAAGTTCTTGTTTATTAATATGTAAAAAAACTACTATACACTGGGAAAAAACAGAATTGTGTGCCTTATTTCTCCAATAACGAGAAAAATTACTTGTTACTTCGAACAAACTACCGACACTTATATCGATAAAACTTCACAAAGTAAGCATTTGTATACATATATCCGGACTTTTTCGGATCTAGAAAATCGTGAAGTAATTTCTGAGCTGGGATTGTAATTGTTTTTCCGAACATCCAGTAGCAACCATGCACACTCTTTGATTTAAGCATACTTCTCCAAGGAACCACGTTATATTAGACTTCCCTCAGTTTTTCCGTTTCTCCATCTAATTTGAAGTTACGTGATGCTCAAAATACGTATAAGACATTTGAGATTTATTTCAAATTCCTTCCGGAGGCCAGACACAACTATAAAATGTAGGACACGTCCGGAAATAAGATTGATTCTTATAAGTCTTTTTATTTTCTTATTTAGCGTCGTTTTTCTTTCACCTCTTTCTAATCGCGACGACGAGGATATGATGAAATTGATGAAGGGGCACTCACAAAGAACACCCATACGCACGACGGGATTCGAACCCAGGACATCAGACATCGTAGCGCACTGTGCTAACCACTCCGTCACGGACGGAATTCTTATAGCCCTAATCGTTCCTCAAGCATATTTCCTATCTTTAACTACACACGAAACATAATGTACAATCTAAATAAACAGGTGCCAGTTCACACTCTAACCGTAAAAAAACATATGCATGTGAAAATGCAAAATAATATTTATTTTTAGGTAGTTGTGTCTTATTATTGTATATTAAAGAAATATATTAGTGATAAAATGACGGAAGTAGAGGAACATCTCCAATGAAACACTCATGCCTTATGGATATTTTTATTTCTTGCCGAACAAGGTTCCGAGTTCGAGTTCCGACCAAAATGGATTCATTGTGTATGTTCATTCATGTCTTTAATGTAATCATAAATCGTCGTCATGAATAATTTAACTTCAGAGGAAGAAAACTGAGGTAATTACTAATAAAAACAATAACAAAACAAATTTGATCTTAAAGCCCTGGCTTTGCGCTACATATTCCATCACGGGGATCATAGGCGTGCGCCCATGGGGCCAGGGGGAGGGCAAATGCACCCCTAATCATGGACGTCTGCAGATTTTTTCCACGAAGAGACAAGCAAGGTATTTTTCCATGGGGCATATTACCCCGATAATAGTGTTGCATTATCGCATTCCTGCATCCTCATTATAATAATTAATGTAAATTATTATGACCGAAATCAAATTATACATGTGAAAACGTACTTTTTGGTTGACATTCGTTTTCTAAGGGGAAGATGTGGCAATCCTTGCCTCCCTTTCAGACATCTATGCCCCTATATTATTATATTTTCACCTAGAAATTTAGGATAGATGAATCCTATCGCCGTTATTAAACTATATTATACTCTTAAAGAAAATTAAGTATTTTCAAGCCGATGAAAGTTCAAGGCAACTAGTGTTGCCCACGGGACGAGACGGGACAGGCTTTCAAAAATTCGAGACGAGACGAGATTGATCATGTGTCCCGAGACAAACTAATATTTTCGAGACGAGACAGCATTTCACAGCATTTCCACGAGACGAGACAGGCCAAAGTCTCGTCTCGTGGGCAACACTAAAGGCAACTACGGGGAAAGGGGGTGCAGTGGCGAAACCACAGCCTCCCACAACCTTGAACGGAAATCAATTTTAAGGGGCAAACATGGAAGTAAAGGAAAGCAAGAGTAGCAGGACAAAAGGATACTCAAGATGGATTTTGTTTTCACGTCTTTCTTGCATTATTTCTTCCTGACTGCCAAGAGCACCTGAGGGGGGGGGGGGGACAGAGCTGCAATTGCCCCCTTGATTTCAAATTTTATACAAATATAAATACCTTTTGTAAAATGTTCTTGCTCGCTTCGCTCGCAATGTCTGCTTTTCTTGCAGTCTAGTCAAGTTCAGAGCCGTAGCTAGGGGTCGGCGGGAGTTAACCATGGACGCCAAACGATCTAAATGAAAAAAAAATTGTAAAAGAGAATAATATGGCGCTCCATGAATTTTTCCCATATTAAATCGACATTGTTTTCATTTTGCAAAAATTTGGATCTGAAAATTTATTGGTCGCTTTGCTCGCAATTTGTTTTCTGTAATGCATTTTATATTACCGAGGAGAGAAGTACTGCTGCTGAAAGGTTTTCTCTTAAGTGCATGAACAATTGTTTGGAGGAAAAGGAACGCGCAGATTAGAGAGACAATTTATATGATTTTTACTGTTATATGTGTGTGTGTGTGTGTGTGTGTGTGTGTGTGTGTGTGTGTGTGTGTGTGTGTGTGTGTTGTATATATATATGTATGTATGCATTTATATGTGTGTGTGGGGCGGGGGGAGGGGTGTATATATAAACACACCCATCAATGCAATAAAATTTAAACAAGTGAGATGAAATTACGTTATTCTTTTCCGGCCTGAAATATAATCAAGGCTATCCCCCTCTAATCAGAGGGTCTGCGCACGCCTATGACGGGGACTGACACTTTACGTAGGTGTAGACACGCTTCGTACAATTTGATGATATCGCGATTACGTAATGGATGTGCAGCCACTTAACTGAAGCCCTCAAAATTCACATTTTATTACTAAATTGTAAATTAGCATAATATCACATAGTTTACCTATTCATAATATGAGCCGCTTTGGTGCACTTTGTGGATTGTGCATTAATCAACATCAGGTTAATCGCGGCAGGCAAAGTGGAGGGAAAATGACAATGAAGCACAACGAGGGGGCCCTTGGTTCCCGATTAATGAAACTTCGTCTACATGCAACTGAGTCGCTGCGTGAAATCGCTGAAAATGTCATTTATTAATTTCTTAATTTTGCTTATTTTATATTGCTTTTCTAGCACTTGGCGTCAACAAAGGCGATGAGGATGATTAATGAAGTTATGAAATGGATGATAGGACATGATGATCCATGTCTTACACAAAATTATAAGTTGGGACTAATGGATATCGATTCGTCTTATCATTTGTCAAGTACTTGTTTTAACTCCAATCTTTTTCAAGGACTTCTGGGTTGACAGCATGTGTGTTGCGCGATGATGATCCGATGAAAACCACCATTTCAGTGAACGTTCTTGACAATGACTCTAATATCAGTAAAGAGAACATTTTCTTACGAATAGCTGTTGTTAAGAAACCAATTCCTGAAACTTTTGCTGGTGGTCTCACGGCACCCAGTTGTTGTTTGTTATGGCTGGGCCTGGGGGTATGACTCACGCTGCTGTCAATACTCAATCATTCCCGAGAATCCAGGTTCGCCAGGCAAACCCAAGCGACAATTTTGTTATTTGGATTGCATAGACAACAGGCTTTAAGATGTTACGATATCGTAGGTCTCGTGGCCCAAGAACTATTTTCCATGACTGTACAGTAAAAGTTGTAAAGTATGTATTTTATCAGCGCCATTCTTCTCTACCTAAACCATTTAATACGAAGTGATATTCCTCTTGGTTGAATAGTTATCGTATTTTAAAAGTGTGAAGTGATACGTTGTTTACATCTCACGCTGCTGCCATTATGGGAACGAAAGACTATCGACAAGTACGGTGTGAGGCGAAAACTAGCAAATGGGTAGTCAGTCCAGCGTCAATTAGAGCATTCCTACTGGATATCCAGTTCTGTTTGATTCAGGCTTAAGTTAATGTAGAGTAGTTGGTTAAACTCTGGTATCCTTATTTTTCGTCAAGCATGAAAGGTCGCGGTATCAAATCCCACCTTCTCTCTTTTTTTGGTTCACTGAACAGAGACAGTTCATATTAGAATATTTAAAAAATGAATCCAATGCATACTTTGAGGAACGTCCCTTCTCCGCATTTTTTCCCTTAGAAGTTGTTGGTTACCAGGATTTAAGGTTAAAGATTTTTTTATTCTATTCTTCATAACTTGTGTTAACACACGCATCATGATTAATTCACATATCACATATACAGGGTGACTGATAATTAGATGTATTCCCTGAAAGGGGTTAAAGTATAGACAATTTGCAATAAATTTGACCATATGATACCCCGTCCGAAAATTAGTAGTTTTCGAGATAATCGAATTTCAATTGTTTTTTTAAAAAAATGACAATTTTCCACATAAAAAGATGAATTGAGAAAAAACTGCTCATTGTATGGAACTTATTTCAGAGTTTTCTGATAGCTAACAAATAAGTGGTTCGTTGAAAAAAAAAGTTTTTTCCTAAATAACAATCACATGTAAGTAACGGATGGGTCTAAACTTACAAGTGATGATAAAAAAATGCACTCTTAGTTTACTTGGCAACGTATTAATAACAAAAATGGTATGGCCCGAAGCGTACAAATTACTTAAATTACTTCCTTGTGTCATCTGCTATCCAACAAGGTATAAATTTTGCTAACATTCACATTTGTGTACAAGAAATAATACTTCATTCATCTTCATGTGAATGGAATCAATGAACAATACAATTAAAGAACATTAAAATGTAAAAGTCGCAAGGCTTGAAATCGGGGGATCGAGCGGACCAGGGAATCGGGCCACCTCGGCCAATCCATTTCTTTGGGTCATTTTCATCCAGTCACTGTCGCACGCCCAGGCAGAAGTATGGATTGGCGTAATCAACAATCATTTGATCGAGCCATTTTTCCTGACCCAAATCTTAAATGGCATCACTTATGAACATTTTGTGAGGAACGGGATGGCAATGTTGTTGGAGGATGTGCCTCTATCTACAAGACGTGACATGATTTATCAGCATGATGACTGCCCAACTCGATCCCCCGATCGATTTGAACCCTTGCGACTTTTACATTTGGAGCCACATGACAAGACACGGGAAAAACTCGCAAGAAGAGCTCAGGTAGAGGATCTTAACAGCTGGTCAACACATCAAGGACACCATCACATCACGAATTAAGAGACCAAATGTCCGTAAAAACCCGCGTGCCTGCATTCGTAACGGAGGTGTGCACTTTGACGTGTAATGTTCTTTAATTGTATTGTTCATTGATTCCATTCACATGAAGATTAATTAAGTATTATTTCTTATACACAAATGTGAATGTTAGCAAAATTTATACCTTGTTGGATAGCAGATGACACAAGGAAGTAATTTAAGTAATTTGTACGCTTCGGGCCATACCATTTTTGTTATTAATACGTTGCCAAGTAAACTAAGAGTGCATTTTTTTATCATCACTTGTAAGTTTAGACCCATCCGTTACTTACATGTGATTGTTATTTGGGAAAAAACTTTTTTTTCAACGAACCACTTATTTGTTAGCTATCAGAAAACTCTGAAATAAGTTCCATACAATGAGCAGTTTTTTCTCAATTCATCTTTTTATGTGGAAAATTGTCATTTTTAAAAAAAAAACAATTGAAATTCGATTATCTCGAAAACTACTAATTTTCGGACGGGGTATCATATGGTCAAATTTATTGCAAATTGTCTATACTTTAACCCCTTTCAGGGAATACATCTAATTATCAGTCACCCTGTATATGTGATATGTGAATTAATCATGATGCGTGTGTTAACACAAGTTATGAAGAATAGAATAAAAAAAATCTTTAACCTTAAATCCTGGTAACCAACAACTTCTAAGGGAAAAAATGCGGAGAAGGGAAGTTCCTCAAAGTATGCATTGGATTCATTTTTTAAATATTCTAATATGAACTGTCTCTGTTCAGTGAACCAAAAAAAGAGAGAAGGTGGGATTTGATACCGCGACCTTTCATGCTTGACGAAAAATAAGGATACCAGAGTCTAACCAACTACTCTACATTAACTTAAGCCTGAATCAAACGGAACTGGATATCCAGTAGGAATGCTCTAGTTGACGCTGGACTGACTATCCATTTGCTAGTTTTCGCCTCACACCGTACTTGTCGATAGTCTTTCGTTCCCATAATGGCAGCAGCGTGAGATGTAAACAACGTATCACTTCACACTTTTAAAATACGATAACTATTCAACCAAGAGGAATATCACTTCGTATTAAATGGTTTAGGTAGAGAAGAATGGCGCTGATAAAATACATACTTTACAACTTTTACTGTACACGTGTGGAAGAATATTTTAGCTGTTTCAATTGTAAACACCGTGCACTCACCATACATGTTGTAACTCGACGTGCCTTTCGTGCTATATGTATTATACATTGTAATTGGAACAGCCAACCGAAATGATCCATGAAATGCTTTGGTGTAAAACTGTAAAGTACTATCTGTTATAAGATTTTTGGAAGCATTTACGTAGCATTTATGCTAGCAAAAATGTTAATGGAAATGCTTTCGTCTAAAGGTGGACGAGTAATTTGAAGAAGGTTGTAGGAGAATTACTGCTTTGTGCTTTTATTAAAAAAGGAAAAGTATGAACTAGAGATTGGCTCGAAAAAGAAATATAGTAATCAATGCGTACCGAAGAAGCTTTTTAACTCGTGTTTGCATTATTCATACAGGCATGAGATTAACAGGATTCATTCACAAAAAATGGTCAAACATTTAATACACTTGTAATAATAAGGATTTTCATTTCGGCTAATCATATTTGTCACGTACACATCTCATCGCTTTGCATAAATATCTAAATATTAATGAACTGAACACGAATGCACTGCACGTCATCTCTTTCCTTATTTTTTATGGAGAAATTAACAAAAACAGCCAACACTCGGAAACCACAGACAAAAACTCCGCTTTGCAAACTCATAGATTATCTTGACATGGCCAAAGTTTGCTCTGATTTCTCTGTTCCACAGAATCCTGTCGAGGAAAGCTAGTAGCAATTAGAACATGTCCTATTGCTCAAAACCAGTCAGTCAGTCAGGCGGCCATGATTTCTACCTAGAAAGTCAGTTCAGCACCAACTAGCGCATTCCTACTAGAAATCCGATTCCGTGTGATAAGGGCTTTACTGAAAACATGCCCTTAATAAAAACACGTTGACGTTTATGAAAAGATCCACTTTCCTATGTTCCAAGCACATTTTCTCAACATTATTATTTTTTGAGAACTGTTCGATATAATGCAAGGTATTGTAAATAAAATGTCGCATAAACTCCTCACAATTTAGATTCTTTCTGCATAAACTTGATGGCGATTTTATCCAGGTGGAGAAAAACTCTATTCACTATTTCAAACCCCTGTGATTTTAAGTCGAGCAAGCTGAATCGTAAAAATTCCTCAAGATTCTTTATCCAATTTATTATTTCTTTTTGATTATGTATTATACGTAATAACGGTTTATAGTTTCTAAGTTCATGGAATATACGAAATTGAAAACCTTTCATCTCAGCGTTTTTCGTCTAGTTGAGGGACCTACTCAAAGTTGACTAATCTCAGCTGGCGTCGAAGTGCAACGTTTCTAAGTTTACGAATTCGGGACTTGAAATTCTTTCGGGACTGTCGCGAAGAGTACATAGCACTGCCGGGTATCGAATCAGGAACAGGTTTCGATTTAAAGGCGATGACGTTACCACTACGCTATCGGGTACGCCCAAAAATAAATAAAACTTTAAATGTATAATATGTAGTGAATGTGGAGTTTATGCGACAAGTCCCAAAATGGTGTCTGTGATCAATTCGAAATGCTTATTACTAGGACCCGAATTTTAAACTCAGCCTCATTTTCACACACGAAAAAATGCCTCTCCTATGGCACACTGGTACAGTCGTCGCCTTGTAATCAAGAAGTCCCTGGTTCGATACCAGGTGGAGGCACATTATGGTTCGGATCCAACTTCAAACTGTAGGTGCAGTCCCTTCCGACTACTCTTACTGTGCATACAATGGACTTGAAATAACAACTCAATCAATTAGAAATGAGTAAAATTTATAGTTATCTATAGAAGATTGTGTCACAAATTTAATTCTCCAAAGCACGAAATATAAAATTTGCAGCAATCACTTGATATAACATTAATTACGACAACCTTGGAAATATGTTTGGTAGAGGCGGGGTGGGTTGTATTCAAATATAAGAGCAAAGAGTCAGACATCACCAAATAATGAATTATTCTCTAACAACTTAATCCTAATAATAAATCCTAATTTCCCTCGTGCGGATAGCTCAGCACTTATTGAGCACTAAATCTTGGCTTGGGATAAAACATTTTGAGTGTTGTGGGTGGGGCTACCTTCACGGGCAGCACAGACCAAAGGAATCAGTAACTCTCGAATAACTTGCTTGTATCAATAGCACTGATTTTTCTTTCATGCGGGTTGATCAGCACTAATTGAGCACTAAATCTTAGCACATGTTTCGTAATTTGTGCTGTTGTGGGTGGGGCCACCGTGAAGCATATTTTTGGATTGCATATTTTGATAGCATTAATTCAGCACTAATTTTTAGAATAGATCTTATAATTAGTGCTACTTTAATATACCAGGAAAATCAAAATGATTCTGGGTGAGGCTAACTTCACAGTGGCCCCACCCGCAAGAGAACAAATTACGAAACATGTGCTAAGATTTAGTGCTCAATTAGTGCTGATCAACCCGCATGAAAGAAAAATTAGTGCTATTAACTCAAGCAAGTTATTATAGATTTTTTGATTCCCTTGATTGACGTGTGTTCAGTGGAATGCTGATGGAGTTCGTACTCAATTCCTAACCTTCAAACAATGTTGATATAGCCTTGGTGAAGGAAACGCTATTGAAACGCATTTGAAACATCCAAATTCAGATCTAGAAGCTTTAGAAATCACAATAATTGAACTATTAATTACCACCGACCCGCTAATTTTCATTGCAGGATACAACTTTCGAAGCAGCTCATTCCTATTCAAGAACTAGAGACCCTTTTCCGATTAGGCCGCAATGTGGTTTTAGCTGAGGATATAAATTGTAAAAACCTTGCATGAACCGTGTAGGTGCTTCTCTTCTCCCCAAAGTGTCCAACAATTGAACTTACCCGTTCTTGCCCCAAGAGGACCCACTTATTTTCCACGAGGACGGGAACTTCCAGATGTGTTGGATATCTTGATATATCAAGGTTTCAATATTATGACTGGTCCCTATATTATTCATGATCTATACTTGGACCATCAACCAATACTCTTTGAAATTGTTCTCCATAATTTATTGAAGCCCCCCCCCCCCTCCAAAATATCACGTTACAATGGACTGGGATGCTTACACTCGCCAATTAGTGTCTATCATTGATTTGCATTTAGCTTTTGCATTCAGGTTTTGAATCTTTTGTTTGTCACTCACTATATAAATATAGTCCCAGGCAAACTAAGGCAATTTTCCACCCAACCTGGGCAAAAATTGCTTCAGAAGCTTTTTAAGCAATTTTTAGCTCAGGAATAATTGCTGAATAACATATCCAAAATCAGACAAAATCGGACCACGGGAAAACTTCCAAAAATGGATTTCAAAATGGCGGACTGGCTATTGTAAATTTCCTAACATTTTATGTTTACTTATGAATGTTTTTTAATATTTTGTGTATTATTACCAAACCTCGGGTTTTTAGGCTCTAAAAAGTGTGTTTTTAGGTTCCTAAAATAGGCTCTAAAAATCCTAAAATAGGTTCAAAAAATTCTAAAATGAGTCCTAAAGATCCTAAAATAGGTTCTAAAAACCCTAAAATAGGTCCTAAAAATCTGAAGTTAGGTTCGAATAATCCTGAAGTAGGTTCAAAAGATCTTAAAATAGTTCAAAATTCGTAAATAATACTGTGAAAATGGGATACATATATCCTGAAATAGATATATATATATATCGTGCATAATGTTATGTGTGTTGCCTATCCCTACGGCGATGGCAGAACTTTCCCTTGGAAATTTGCTATAAATTCCACTCATCGACGTATAGCAAGGCAGCAATCGTTTTTCATGTTACCTACAGTCAAACTCCGCAATTGTGTCTGTGAGGATCATCTTATATGCCGAAAATAATCTTTCAACACAAGCATTGTCAGTGGTACAAACTTCAATGCTGAAATGTTTGTTTGCAAGGCGTGAATGCCACAAAACACCGAAGTGACGCGATAGTGAGGAAGACCACTTTGGATTGTACAAGTAAGAGTGGCACCAGACATTTCGCTTTGTTTAGAGCTTTGAAAAATCACCATGAACTTGGAGGAAGGGGAATCGACAGATAGTATGTTTCAAACACGTTCGTCATTCAATTTTTTCGTGATCAAACAAAGCAAATGCTTCTGTGTGACATAAAAATTCTGTAAAACATTTAAGAATATATAAAAACTTTAAAAGAGGCTTGATTTAGATGAATAAACCTAAAATAGGTTCTAACAAGCAAAATAGTTTTTTTAGGCACTGTAAAACTTCATCAGTTGTTGCTTTTTTTTAACGAAACGCTGACATAATGTATTATTTCTTACATACCTGTAAAGGAAAAAAAATAGGTTATAAACCTAAAATCCGAGGTCTAATTATTACTTATAATTTTGTGTTTTCTTGTGTCAAATTATATTTTCCTATTTAAGAATGAAAATCTCTGAATTGTGGGCATTTTTTTAGAAAAAGATGGACAATGGACAATATCTAATTAAATGTAGTTAAATTATGATCACAATGAATGACCAGCATTGCATGTAATTTGATAACAGCTAATAGAACGACTCGTGGACGATTTGCAGTTGCACGCTATGCTGTAGATTCTCTCCATCGTTGCAGCAGCCAAACATCACAATTTTTCAAACCCCTATATCTGTACTGGCAGAAAACGTTGTTTGTCGTTTGAATATCCAACTGTGCAGAAAATGTTCTTGGGCGGTAAATTGAAGACTAAAATTGGTAAACGCTGTAAGTGCCACAATAATTCAAACGCCGTTTTCCACGTTAAACTGTAAAATGTGCCATGCTTTATAATGTGGTAAACGTGAAATGTGGCTGGTAGCCCTCTAAGTAGTTCAAAGGGCGTGTAAAGACGCACTAGTGTGAACGTTATTACGGGCTGATGTGTTGAACGATGCGATTTCCAAACACTTTCGCTTTTCGCACTTATAAGGTTTACCACTTTTAGTCTTCAATTTGTGACATTATGAAGTGACAGATTATGGGTAGGACTCGGATTGAGTTTTGAGTTTTCAAGTCCACTTAATGCACAGAAAGGCTAATTGGGGCTAGATCTACAGCTTAAAGTATAATCGAAACCACCATGTTCTTCCACCGGGATTCGAACGTGGGACCCTTGGTGGAACTCCGAACAGACCTTGTAATAGAAAAAGTACTAATGCATTCTCTGCAAGGCAATGGAGGACTGACAATAGGAAGCGGATTTACAGAAATCTAGAAGGAAACATGGCTGTTTTTCACTTGCAACTTAGTAATGCAAGAATGTCCAAGAGTTTTGTTGCAGAGTAGTAAACAACACAATGAAATGCGATATAGTAGACAAACGTGGACCGTAATGATATTTAAGAAGCAATCGAATAACTGGAAGCCAAATCCTAATTCCATTCTGACTCAAGTTTCTGCAACACTAGTGCAGGAGTCACAGCTGATCCAGGAGTTAATTTTGATGAATTGCATTACATCGGTACGGACATCGTCTTCAAAATGATTGAGAAAGAGGTGTTCAAATATTCTGCCAAAAGGTTGACAAAGTGAAAACCGTAGGATTTTCTGCTGCTGCTGCTATTGTGAGGCCTGTCGGTTAAGATATGCAAGGAGATGCAGCACTCTTTCAGAGAATGACGACTTTTACCACTGGCGGTGCTACTGGAAGATGGCATGTCTTATGAATATCCTCGTGCATTATTCGAATTATAAAGTGTGTTGAGGAGAACCGACAAGTCTCAGTTAGGTCATACAATATTCAAATACACCAACAACTTGGAAGTTGAAGAAATCCAGTATACAGGTATAAGCCAGTGTGTTTTGGATGATGGATCTCTCCAACAATACGGTTCATGGCTATACAATGAAACACACAAGAACATTGCAATAACGTATGTAGATTTCACTCTGAAAACAGATGGAAGGGATAAGGTTGTATCTGATGGATACAGAGTGGCTTTCCTACGATCAAGGGAATAACCCTCAGACGATTCTGCATAAAGACCAGTAGGAAGGTTATTTCATCGCCGGCAAGAAAGAATACACCCTATATAATGAAGACAACAACCAATCAATTGTTTCCCTTATTGATGAGACGTTGAAGAAGCACCAATCTGCTGTGTACAATGCAGGTGAGGATGCTCGTCATGTGGTCATAGTTCGTGCTGCAGTCCCATAATCACAAAATGCAAGTACTGTATTTGTACAACAGTAATGCTTCTGTACCAGGCCAAGGACAATGGTTTCAAGTCGTACTGTCGCACTGACATAAGGAGGAGACCATCTCCCAATACTGTGTATGATATCCTCGGAATTCAATCATTGTTGGATCGTGATATCTGTAAGTTGCTCATGTTCACTGACTGTAACACCACACCTAGAATTCTTCTGGCCCCTCCGATGGCGTAGTGATAACGTCCGTTGCTTTGTATTCAATGTTCTCAGGGTTTGATACCTGGTGGAGGCACGTAGTGATTAGGATCCCACCTTAAGGTGCATGTACAGTCCTGATTAGCATGTCTGTGAAAAAAGTGGACCTAAAACAAAAACTCGAAACCACATTCAGAATTTGTTCGATTGGAAAATCCTCAGCATTAGACAAACTGATGAAGGTAACTGAACTCCGTTCAGCTGCAAATTAATTTTCTTTAGATTCCTGTTAACATTCAGATATTCTAACCGCTGGAAGAAAATAAATGCTTCTGTTGTATGACTGAGATTGTCTTTGGAATCCACAAACGAACTACGAGTATGTCATCGAATGTTAATTGAAAACATAGCTGCAGGTACAAAGGTGGGATTGGTATATAAAGAATAATTCCTGCTATGCTTTACGTACACCCACTAAATCCAGATTTCCTCCTTAAGATGATTTGCTGTTCCTGCACGTCGAGCCTTGATTATACTTCACGATGTGGATGTAAGTGTAATTGTCCTCTTCAAAGCTCGTGGCGAATGGTTGCAATAATAATATGATGGCAGTCACTAGCGTACACAGGATTATTTTTTTTTGGGGGGGGAAGAGGGTTGGAATTGTAAAAAACGGGCATTACCTACATCCTACT
This sequence comes from Lepisma saccharinum, assembly GCF_977018435.1. Taxonomy (NCBI): domain Eukaryota; kingdom Metazoa; phylum Arthropoda; class Insecta; order Zygentoma; family Lepismatidae; genus Lepisma; species Lepisma saccharinum. Next base: position 11,607,695 of record NC_139236.1, on the reverse strand, counting down.
GGGGGGATAGACAATTAAATGTTTCGTATGTTTGAAACTTTCACTCAAAATTGAAATCAACGGATTAATTTAAGAGGGATTTGCATTTAGCACATTCGTTTTCCCAAGTTCTTTGCTGCTTTCACTTTAAAAAAATATTTTCTCAAAATTTCGGGAGGGACTGTAGCTCCCATCTGAACGCCAGTGTTTACAGTGATGAAGACGATTAATTATAACTTGTCCATTCTTAGAAGTTGACTTTATAATCACGACAACTTAAAAAATAATTTTATTTGAAGTAATTGTTATTTGAGGATTAAAATTGGAAAACGCTGTAAGTGCCACAATAATTCAAACACGGTTTTCCACGTTAAACTATGAAATGTGCCATGCTTTATAATGTGGTAAACTTGAAAAGTGGCTGGTAACCCTCTAAGTAGTTTAAAGGGCGTGTAAAGAGGTCACTAGTGTGAACGTTCTTACGGGCTGATTTGCGGAACGATGCCCTTTTCCAAACAATTCCGCTTTTGGCACTTACAACGTTTACCACATTTAGTCCTCATTTTCTTAAATTTCCAACTTCTATAAATATCTTTTAATATTAAAACACACAAGAAATGATATATTGTTGAAACATAGTTTTAGTTTAAATTTTATTAAATGTAAATAAAAGCATTACCTCTCTCTAAAATGTGTAAATTACTTTATTTTTCCTTTAGTAGAAAATAGCCAGTCCGCCATCTTGGAATCCGTTTTTGGGGGCTTTCCCGTGTCCGATTTTTTCTGATTTTGGATATATTATTCAGCAATGATTTCTGTGCTAGAAACTGTTTAAAAACCTTCTGAAGCAATTTTGCCAAGGTTAAAGCCTAAATTGCCTGGACTAATAGTTAATAGTAGTTTCTTAGATGCATCGTAAGATAGAGGCCAGGGGATTAACAATGGTCATAACGAAGGACCGGACATACAATTATCAATCTTAGGAATTTGAACTCATTAAATTCTCTCGTTCGATACGGTAATGCACTGTACACTGCTTAACATAATTTAATGTGTGGGTGTTAGTATATCGAAATATCCTAGGTATCAGTGAAGAACATAAACAATACATAACTTAAATAACATTACATTTTGCATCCTGAATACACACAGGGTGACTGGTAATTAGATGTATTCCCTGAAAGGGGTTAAAGTATAGACAATTTGCAATAAATTTGACCATATGATACTCCGTCCGAAAATTAGTAGTTTTCAAGATAATCGAATTTCAATTGTTTTTTTAAAAAATGACAATTTTCCACATAAAAAGATGAATTGAGAAAAAACTGCTCATTGTATGGAACTTATTTCAGAGTTTTCTGATAGCTAACAAATAAGTGGTTCGTTGAAAAAAAAAAGTTTTTCCCAAATAACAATCACATGTAAGTAACGGGTGGGTCTAAACTTACAAGTGATGATAAAAAAAATGCACTCTTAGTTTACTTGGCAACGTATTAATAACAAAAATGGTATGGCCCGAAGCGTACAAATTACTTAAATTACTTCCTTGTGTCATCTGCTATCCAACAAGGTATAAATGTTGCTAACATTCACATTTGTGTATAAGAAATAATACTTCATTCATCTTCATGTGAATGGAATCAATGAACAATACAATTAAAGAACATTACACGTCTTGATCAAAGTGCGCACCTCCGTTACGAATGCAGGCACGCAGGTTTTTACGGACATTTGGTCTCTTAATTCGTGATGTAATGGTGTCCTTGATGTGTTGACCAGCTGTTAAGATCCTCTACCTGAGCTCTTTTTGCGAGTTTTTCCCGTGTCTTGTCATGTGGCTCCAAATGTAAAAGTCGCAAGGCTTCAAATCGGGGAATCGAGCCGGCCAGGGAATCGGGCCACCTCGGCCAATCCATTTCTTTGGGTCATTTTCATCCAGTCACTGTCGCACGCCCAGGCAGAAGTATGGATTGGCGTAATCAACAATCATTTGATCGAGCCATTTTTCCTGACCCAAATCTTAAATGGCATCACTTATGAACATTTTGTGAGGAACGGGATGGCAATGTTGTTGGAGGATGTGCCTCTATCTACAAGACGTGACATGATTTATCAGCATGATGACTGCCCAACTCGATCCCCCGATCGATTTGAACCCTTGCGACTTTTACATTTGGAGCCACATGACAAGACACGGGAAAAACTCGCAAGAAGAGCTCAGGTAGAAGATCTTAACAGCTGGTCAACACATCAAGGACACCATCACATCACGAATTAAGAGACCAAATGTCCGTAAAAACCTGCGTGCCTGCATTCGTAACGGAGGTGTGCACTTTGATCAAGACGTGTAATGTTCTTTAATTGTATTGTTCATTGATTCCATTCACATGAAGATGAATGAAGTATTATTTCTTATACACAAATGTGAATGTTAGCAACATTTATACCTTGTTGGATAGCAGATGACACAAGGAAGTAATTTAAGTAATTTGTACGCTTCGGGCCACACCAGTTTTGTTATAATACGTTGCCAAGTAAACTAAGAGTGCATTTTTTTATCATCACTTGTAAGTTTAGACCCACCCGTTACTTACATGTGATTGTTATTTGGGAAAAACTTTTTTTTCAACGAACCACTTATTTGTTAGCTATCAGAAAACTCTGAAATAAGTTCCATACAATGAGCAGTTTTTTTCTCAATTCATCTTTTTATGTGGGAAATTGTCATTTTTTAAAAAAACAATTGAAATTCGATTATCTCGAAAACTACTAATTTTCGGACGGGGTATCATATGGTCAAATTTATTGCAAATTGTCTATACTTTAACCCCTTTCAGGGAATACATCTAATTACCAGTCACCCTGTATATTTAGTGGTTTTATAGATGCTTACATCAGGATTCTAATGCAATGGTAGGAATAAGGCACCTATACACGTTTAGCTGCCTTAAATCACATTTTAACCTTTTTATCCATTTTTACCATACCTCTTGATCCAAGTCTTATTTGACGCAGCCAATGTCATAATTAAATTGGCGTAGCTTATCTACCTGATGAAGGGAGTAGTTACATCCCGAAATGTCATTTCTCGGAAATCATATACTCACCGACGTAAGTACTTTTAGGTATTTTATAAAAGATTTTTCTTTTTGTATTGTACCAATAATTTATACTACGTGATTAAGTCGCACCTGCATCAACATGATTATATTGAAGTTATGTAAAATTGTCCACACTAAACATCTCTTTAAGTTCTATTGCATGTCCTACAAGATTTTCTTTATCAATTTCAGTTTATTATTATTGTTGACTTCATTGTTACTGTTATACAAATAATGAGTTTGATTGTTACAGATAGTGAGTGTACTATGGAGACAGCAGAAAAACACAAATATCTATCTTTGAGGATGAAATATGAGTTCAACAAAATCATCAGATTCTTCAACTTTCAGTGTACAGTTAGAATATGAGAGATGCAGATAACTTGAGCCTAATTAAAATAACCTAGAATTCCATGGGAAGAAGCACATGGCTTTTTGAAGGTTGGTTTTGTGTGTGTAGAGCAGTCTGTAGCTTCATTCCTGAAAACTTGTATTTGGTATTTTTCTTCTTCTTAGAAGTGAAAGCTGTGAGGCTTTGCTTAAATATTTAACCATATCTGCTTCTCATAGCACTTTCCATACATGCAGGAGGATACACATTAGAACTGATAAAAGTAAAACATGAATAAAAACAAGGCTGTAGACATTTAGTGGCTGGCTATGTTGTGTGGTCAACCAGTGATCTTGCTACCTGTCAATAGCAAGAACACTGACAGGTTCTAGGTATGAGTCTCAGTCTGGGCAGGCATGTTCCTTTGCTAATGTCTCTCTACATGCTTTTTCTAATCACTAATCATTCCCAACATCATGATTAGATTAAATAGCCACAAAAACGAAGTAAAAAAAGTAAAAAAACCAACAAAAAATGCCATAACAGATATATACACCCACAAACATACAACCTTTCTAACATATTCAGATAAAGTTTATAATTTGAAGTGTAATTTTATATTTCTGTGTACTTTTCAATAGTTAAATATAGTACATTTAATATGTGACAAGAGGCAGCCTGGACCATTGTATGAGATTTTTTCTGTATATTTGTGTACATTTCATTTATGTCTTAAATCTATTTACTAAATATGTTTTTTCAAAATTGAGGTAAAGTAGGGAATAATGTATTCCACAGACATGTAAAGACAACTGTGAAATGTTTGGAATACATGTTTGGGTAGTAAATAAATTGATATAAATTGATATAAATTGAAATAAAGTCTCTTCTAGATCTGATTAAGATGATTTGGGAGTTTGAAAAAATTTTAAAATTTGCAATTGATTTTAAAGTAATAATTATAATAATAATAATAATAATAATAACAGTAATATAATAATAGGACAGGCTTGTATATTAGGCAATTACATTGCATGATCACACATATTGGCTCTCCAGTTTTGCAGGTTGTAATATTTAGAATGAAGTAAGAAATTATTGAATTGTATGAGGGATAGTTGTAAGAAAAGGTTCCCTAGTCTGCCATCTGCAGAGAGTTTTATTCTGGAGAAAGAACATGACATGAGTAGAAAGAGACTTCATTACACTATTTTTCCATATAGTTCCCAGCAACATTCAGGCACTTGTTGCACCACTTCAGAAGATTAAAAAAAAAAAATCTGTTTATGGATGAAGTTACATAAGGCAGTTACCACTTCTGCTGTTATGGTGAAACGCTTGCCTCCCAGTATCTTCTTCAAAACAGGGAAAAAGTAGAAATCATTGGGCACAAGGTCAGGACTATAGGGTGGGTGGTTCAGGTGGTCCCACCTGACTGTGGCACATTGCTGCCACCATGTGGGGTGTCACATTGTCATTCAAGAGGAGGATGTCCTTATGTCAGAATCCACCAGCCAGTTTGAATTTCCATACCGAAAGTCTCACGTGTCCATTCACAGCGAACAACAGCTCATACTTCATCCTTTGTCCATGACTGCAAAATACCTCTGTTCTGTATGCCGACCAGACACACACTTCTCAACTTTTCCTGTTTTCAACACAGCAGTATGCTAGCATCCTCTGCAAGGAAAAGATTGTGTGTCAGACAATAAAAGAATTTTCCTTTTGACCCCTTAATTATCGGCATATTTCTCTCATCTTGGAAGCTGCCCAGGTACACCCTATACCTAAAACAAACAACATAATAAACGTCAACGATTACCGACCAATCAGCATCCTCCCAATCTTGTGTAAAGCCCTAGAACATCTCGTTAATGATCACACCTGTGACTTTCTAATGCAAAATAACTGAATAGACCCTTTTCAGTCTTGTTTCCGAAGTAACCACAACATTTGCATGGCTCTGATCAATGTAACTTATGACATGAGACTAGCCATGAATAACAAACAAGTTACAATTCTTGTACTTCTAGACTTCACCAAAGCTTTACAAACCATTGATCTTGAAATTCAACTCGCTAAATTATCATCGTTATTCAATTTTCCGACTCCTCAGTTAATTGGTTTTCCTCCTATCTACAAGAACATCAACAATGTGTTGTTGACCTATATGGAAAATCTTTGTGAAAAAATATCCCCTGCGGTGTCCCCAAGGCACTGTACTCTGCCCTCTCTTATTTGCTCTGTACATAAACGACCTCCTAACAGTACTTAACCGCTGTAAATACTATATGTATGCCAACGATTTTCAGTTACAGAGGGTGTCCGAGAAGTCTTTCCCTGATTACAAACTTTATTCATATCCACTATATGCAAGGTAGAGATGTGAAAGTGGGACCAAAATGTTGGAAAACTAACCAAGTTTATTTGTTGCAGGTTTGAGTAACGTAGCTGTAGTGTAGCAGTGTCACTGCCCAGAAAACTGGAAATGTTCACAAATCAGAAAAAGGCTCAGCATGTCCTCTGATATCATGAGACCCGGTCACCAATAACAGTGCAGAGGAACTTTCAAATTTACAGAATTCTTTCGTCTAGATTATTTGCCATCAATAAGTTTGTATTTAAAAAATGGAATTTATCTTCATTCCCAAAACTTAGGTGGTCAGGCCATGTGGCATGAATGGGAGAGGAGTTTACAGGATTCTTGTTGGGAAACCTGATGGTAAAAGACCAGTAAGAAGGCCAAGACGAAGATGGAGGGACAACGTTGAGATAGACCTAAAGGAAATCGGTATTGATTGTAAAGAGTATATAGATCTTGCTCAAGATAGGGACAGATGGAAGGCCTGTGTTGCTGCAGCCATGAACCTTCGGGTTTAAGAAGGCTAGAGAGTAAGTAAGTAAGTAAGTAAGTCTTCATTCCCAAATCCTGTCAAGTCCAAGAAATATTGTATGGAAAGAGGCCACCCGATGTCAAGAGCATTAATTCCAGATTCCTTGGCACTGACACTGCTACACTACAGCCACATTACTGAAACCTGCAACAAATAAACTTGGTTAGTTTTCCAACATTTTGGCACCACTTTCACATCTCTACATTGTTTATAACGGATATGAATAAAGTTTGTAATCAGGGAAAGACTTCTGGGACACCTGGTATTTCTCTTTCCCCACATAAAAATACTGCACGCAATAGAAATTGTGAACCAAATCCTTAATAATATTAGTACTTGGTCTTCACATCATGGCTTACATCTATATACTTGTAGGTTCCACTAGAATGTTGAGCAAAATAGATAAATCTAGCCTCCCTCAACTCAACATAACTGATCTGTCCTTCTCCAGTACTGTTAAGAGTCTAGGTGTGAAACTCAACCACCTTCTCACCTTGGCAGAGCACATTAACTCAGTATCAAGAAGAGCTTTCGGTACATTGCACTCACTCTTAAGGCTCAAAAACTTCCTCCCTGAATGCATAAAAATTAAACTGGTTCAGCCTTTTGTCTTTCCGATTATTGACTATTCTGATATTGTTTATTTGATGTAAATCACAAACAAACTAGACGACTGCAGCGAATCCAGAATGCCTGCATTTGTTTTGTTTTTGGTCTAAAATATTCAGAACACTTGACAGCACCATACTTTGTGAAGCTTGAGTGGCTTAAAGTAGACGTAAAACGTACTTTTCACAAGTTAATTTGTACAAAATCCTCCAAACAAAAGACCCACAATATCACTATAACTGATTTCAACATAGTTCCAAATTTCACAGCTGCAACGCTAGATCATGCAAAAGGTCTCTGCTGTCCATTACTCTCCAAAACTCCAACTTGTATGCAAATTCTTTTACTGTTACCTCAGCAGGCATTTGGAACAAGTTGCTATCTGAAATTCATCTCTCTTCCTCAATTGCGACATTCAAAAAACTGTTCAAATTGTATCTATTATATAACGAAAATTAACCCTTCAAGCCAGTTCGACATCCACGTGTACGGACCCTCATAGTTCTTCTAGAAGCAGTTCGACATACACGTATACGTCCCGTGTAGTAGTGACGAAATGATGCATATTCTGCCATCTGTTGTTTTCCCACATGAACGAAAATGCATGTAACTCAAGAGTAGACTAAAATGTGCTGCCACCTGTTGGTTTTCCTTCCAATTCCATGAAATTATGTGCGATTGCATCACTTTATTACGTAAAAAAAAAACAACTGAGAAATGGCGTCGCATGGGCAGGTAAAGGGCATTGAAGCGGACGAAATTTGTACGTTTTTAGAGGAAAGTTACAGTGAAGGTTCAATTTCTTCATTTCTATCTACAAGTGAAAGTGAAGTAAACTATGTAGAACAGGAAGTAGATAATGTCAGTGATAGCGAAAGCAAATTGGATGACATTACATCCTCACCTGTTGCGTCGTCGAATGTAACCTGGAACTGGAAAGAAGTTGACGACTCTTTCAAAGCAAATAAACTTGCGTTTTGTGGATTGTGCGGTCCCCAAAAAGCAGTCAATAATGTTCTTGGTCCCTTTTTGTTGTTTTTTGACACAACACACAACGTTGGACTTCTAAACTAACAAGAACACAAGACAGAAGGAGTACTTTGTAAGCGCAACATGTAAGTTCTTATTTTTATTATTATTTTTGTTATTATAGTATAAATGTCACCATTTATATATATTTGTGTAGTGTGAAGTTTCGTTTAAAAGTCCTGAAAATTTCATTGTAATTGAGCAAATGGTTTTTAAGATATGTTTAATTTTGTGATATTATGCGAAAATTGCTATTTTGGTGATTTAAAATTACCGCCTCTCGCAGCGGCTGATGGGTATTTAACTCCCGGCTTGAAGGGTTAAAAGCCTAATGCTTTCCAAACTAAGTAGTAGGTGCACAGAATGATAGAAGAAAGTAAGCACAAAAAAAATGACTATATAGTGTTTAAGATTAATCGTTAACATATACTGTGTTGGACTATCTTTAAGCGTAATGTTATGTATTTGCGTATGTGTGCATGCAAGAATTTGTGTGAGTGTGTTTGTGACCATGTATAAGTTAGATTCCTTTCTTATCTTTCTTTGTGTTTTTCATTCCTTTGAAATTTTTATTTGATAACATTCACATTCAAAAATTGTGTAAATATGGTGAAGTGAAAGAAAAGGCTCCACACCCTTAACTTCACCAAGTGAAACAAGACAAAATAAATAAGGAAAAGAAGGATGATGTCTGTATAAGCACAACACATTACCAATGGAACATCTCAATGCTTTCTGGGAATAAACACATGGGAAACTTTTTTTTTGACTATCCCTCATACATTTTTATAATGCTCAATATAGCTAATCAATTTTAATGAATAATTAATTCAGAATTTTCCATCAAAATGAATCATTGTCACACTTACTTTATGAGATAAATGGTTGAAATGAGTTGATGGACAAACATCAATCATTATTTCTATCTGGCACCACATCTAATTTGCCTTTTTGCATGATACAATACACAGAGGAAATTTTTTTCATTTTTATACTATTACAATACATTAACTGTAACAACTTATATTTAACAATGTATACTACTTTATTGGCTGGTATATTTTATTTTATGTTCCTCTTCTGCTTCTGTATTACTTTAAATTTTACAGGGTTGACCTTCTAGCAAGGCACCAAAAAGTCAACCTCACCTCCATGTAGTACTCTCCGGTAAGTGCTTCTTGTAGGTCAACAAGGCTCTAGCACCTGAACCCATACCAAAGATAATCCTTTGTAGAGTTGTGTTGTCCTGTTTTTGTCTTGTGTGTGCTGAGTGCCTCTCAACTGCTCCAGTTTGAAATTAGGTTAGGAAGTTTTAGTCCTGAGAGATAGTGTAGTTTTATTTCTTTTTAGGCATAGATACTAAATAAGAAAATTTTTACCAAACATATGTTGTATTCTTGTTAGGAGCCTGTCCTCAGTTTTGATTTAATTAAGGGCCTTATACCCATATTGTGTGATGGACAAAGATAGCCTATGTGATGATGTGCACATAATATAAAAATAAATCAATTAAATTTCATTGTAGAGAATCGATTGGCCTCATAAAAAGAAGGAGAAAATCCTGTGCATCAGATCTTGGAGTAAGTAAAGAAGCTACTTGCAACAGCACAATCAGTGAGCTTAGAGAGAAACAGCAGATGTACTACTTCAGCTGGACCAGGAGTGGAAGAACAACCTGTCAAGGTAATTGATAAACTTTATTTTTTCCTTTCTAATTTATTTCTTCCTTCTGTTTCTCACATTCCCCCTCTCTCTTTGGTGTATTATCTTCCTTTCATTTTCCTCCCTTCTCTTTGAAGGAGTTCATTTTTTGTATCTCCTTCCTCTTCCTTGCTGGATTGATTTCCTTCTATATCTCTTTCTTCTCCTTGGAGAACTATCTTCATTCTGTTTCCTTCCATTTCCTTGGAATTAATGAATCTCCTTCTCTTCTCTTTTTTTTTGGCAAAATGCTTCTTATTACCCTCTTTTCTGTATTAAGCCTGCTGAATGGCTAAGTGTATTTAGTGGTTAACTTTCTATCTCAACTCCAAAGTTCCAAGATTCTAGTCCCAGCCTCGGCATGGGTGTTCATTGTTCTTCCTTGTGGGACATATCTATCTCCCTCTCTCTCTCTATTCCTTTTATCTCACTCCTTCATAGTGAATTTACAGTCCCCTGTCTTCGACAATATATTTAATTCTGTCAGCTTACATTCTCTCATAATGTCATGTTTCTACCTATCCTACCCTGTTCTCTTTAAAGGACTTGCTTTAGGGTAAGTCAAAATGATGGACCCGATTTCAGACATTTATTCTGTGAAATATAATAAACAAATGTTATTGTGAGACATGTGCTAAGAAAGGTAAACTGTCAAAGTTCTTTTCAAACAAATCACAAGTGTTCTATGTAAGCACCTCGCGTAACACTGCACACATCAAGCCGATAGTCTATCTCCTGCAAAACCTTGTGTAGCATGTTGCGGTAAATATCAGCAATGGCTGCTGTGATGCGGGCACACAGGTCATCCAATGTTGTTGGAAGTGGTGGTACGTAAACATGATCCTTGACAAAACCCCACATGAAGAAATCACATGGGGGCAAGTCGGGGGAACGAGGTGGCCACTGAAGGAGAGGTCGATCCTCCGGAGATGCACGGCCTATCCAACGTTGTTCCAATGCCCCATTGATGGTCCCAAACGCTGCCATGGTAATGCGCAGGGGCACCATCCATTGGAGAATAAAATCTGTGCTATCCTCTGCAAGCTGTGGAAGAAGCCATAGTTGCAGCATATCAAGGAAAACAAGTCCTGTCACAGTACGTTCATAGAAGAAAAGGGGCCCATAAATCTTTTCATGGGAAATGGCACAAAAGGCATTCACTTTGGGAGAATCGCGTTCGTGTTCCACAAATTCATGGGTTAGCAGTTCCCCAAATCCTTACGTTGTGTCTATTCACTTTCCCTGAAAGGTGAAAAGTTGTTTCATCACTGTAAATTAACCTTTCAGAGAACCCATCCGTTTCCATTAATGCGAGGAAATCAGCACAGAAGGATGCATGCCAAGCATAATCAGTGTCTTTTTAGGCTTGAACTAGTTGCAAGCAGTAGAGTTTCATTTGTAAACATTTCCACAGAACCTGCCAGACAGTTTTCTGTGGAAGTTGAAGTTCTCTCGCTGCCCGGTAGGTGGACTTCTGTGGACTCCGCACAAAACATGTGCACACTCGTTCCACTGTCTCTTCCCCAGTCGACGGATGGCCAGTCGATTTTCATTTATAGATGCAGCCCAAATCTCTGAAATGTTAATACCACTTACGAATGGCCGGCCTTCCCCATAGGTGGTTCTCTCCGATATTTGGTACAGAAATACCATTGCACACTAATCACAGACTTGTTCACATGACAATCAAGCACACAGAAATATCTCTGTTCTCCAGTCAATGCCATTTTCCTGCTCGCTGCTGACTCCTAGCGGTAGAAAGTGGAAACACTGCATGGAAACTAAACTTTGGAAGTTAACCTTTTGAAGCGCATGTCTCACAATAACATCTGTTTATTAGATTTCACAGAATAAATTTCTGTAATTGGGTCCATCATTTTGACTTACCCTGTATTACCTTAATACATTCTCCTTGTAGAGCTTTCCTTCCACTGTTTCTTCTTCTGTCCTTGGAGAAATTGCCACTTACTATATTTCTCCCTTCTCCTATATTCTCCCCTTGTCCTTTCAGGACTTGCCTCCTATTTACTTTCTTCAAACTAGTAGGAAATATTCATAATTTTAACCTTCCATTGTACTTGGAAGACTTGCCTAGATTCACTTCTTCCCATATTTCTTTGTTCTCCTCTTGGCTCCTCTAACCTTCATCCCTTTCTTTTATAGAATTATCTTCCTCCTCCTCTTATTTTTTTGTAGAATTGCCAACTACTAATTTCCTCTCCACCCTATGACTAACTTGCTTCATTCTACTTTTCTGTCTTCTGTTTGGATCAATGACTCATCATCTTTCTTTGTCCTTGGAGAACATGCATCATTTCTTTCCCTTTTCCTTTGCTTTTCCTAACCTCTTATTTCTTCTCCACTTTGGAGAATATCATCTCCCTCCTCCCCAACTTTCTAAGAGCATATACTATTTCTTACTACCAACCCTTCCTCTTAAAGCACCTGTATTATGCTATCTTCCTCTCTTCTCTTTCAAACAAGGAATCCACCAAGTTGAAGAGGAGAGATAGGAAGAAACGAGACATACATGAAGAATGGGACATGAGAGAAGGAAAGGAATTTAGAAAGTGGAAGAAGGCAGACGGGAGGAACTGAGAAAATGGAATATGCGAGAAAGAAAGAAATCCACCAAGTGGAAGAAAGGGACAGGAAGTAATGCTTTATTGAAGGAGAAATGAAAGTGATAGAAGAAAATGAATCCACAAAGTGGAAAGGGGGTTATAGGAAGAAATGAACAGGTGAGATGAGGAATGGAATTCCTGAAGTGGAAAATGAGAGTTAGGAGAAATTGAATCCTTCTTGAAGATTGGCAGGTTAGAAGAGGAACAGAATCCACTATATGGAAGATAGGATATAGGAAGAGCTGAGTCCTCTTATTCTTGTTCATCATCTTCTTACTGTAATCCCTTACACCTTTTCTCCTTCTCCTTGGCGAACTGAGTATTTCCTTTCTCTTTCTTTTCCCTTTGGAGAATCCCGTTATTTCCATTTCCTTCTCTTGCCCATAATGGATTGAGTTCCTGTACCTATAATTCCCCTTTTGTTTGTGACTTAAAAGATTGATGTAACTCCTCCTTCATATGCTGGTTTTTCTTCCTTCTATCTCCTTTCATTCTCCATGGAGATCTCAGTTTTTCCTTCCTATTTTCTTTATAATCCTGGTAAGACAGAGTACATTCTCTTATCTTCCACTATCATTGGTGGGTATACTTCAGCTCATCTCTCCCTTTCTCCTTGAAGAACTTCATTCTCCCTATGTAGCTCTTCTTCTCCATTGTGTAATATCTTCCGTTTTATCAATTTCCTTTCTCCTCCTTTGAGGGTTACCTTTCCCTATCTCATCTCTTGCACTTGGTGGATTTCCTTCTTCCTTTCACTCCACTCACTCCTTCTGTCACTCTATATGGAGGACACAGTTCTTCCTGTCTTCTCTCTTCTACTTAGGGGATTTTCCTTCTTCCATTACCTACCATTATCCCTCTTCAATTTGCTAGATTCGGTTTCTTATATTACCTTCCACCCTCAATGATGGACTCAGTTATTCCCACCCTCTTTCACCCATGGATGACACAGTTCTTTCTATCTACCATATTTCACTTGTGGGATCAAGGAATGGAAGAAGGTAATCCACAAAGGGATAATGGGACATAGCATAAAACAAATACCCAGATTTGAATAGGAGGAAATATAAGGAATGGATAACAGCAAAAGGAAGAGGCGAAATAGAAAGAACTGAGCACTTCAAGGATAAGGTAAGTAAATGGTAGAAATTAAATGAAGAAAGAGGCAGAAAAAGAGATTGAAAGGATTAGGTTCTTCAAGGAGAGGCATGAGATATGGGAAAATATAAATTCACGGACAAGGAAATAATATAGGAAGGATGGAGTCCTTAAAGACCAAGGAAATGTGATATAGAGAAGTGAATCCATCAATTTAAAGGAGCAGGAAATTCAAAGAAGTCTGTCCTACAAGAAGAATGGAAGTTGAAGAAGGAAGAGAATCCACGAAGTGATGAAATGAATAATAGGGTTCTTCAAGGAGAAGGGACATAAATAGGAGGAATGAATCAAGTAAAGAAAATATAAGGAGACATGGAACACTGATGCTTTAAAGGACAAGAGAGAGAGAAATAAGAGGAAGATATTCCACCAAAGACAAGGGAATGAAATAATAGGAACTGAATCCTTAAAAGGTAAAGAAAGGATATCAGAAGATATGCCATCAAACAAAAGATGGTGGGCATGAACTGAGTCCTCCAAGGAAAATTGAATTTTGAGAAGAAGAATGCAATATACCAAGTGGAAGAGAGCCAATAGGTAGAATTGAATCCTCTATGGAGAACTGAAGCTGAGGGGTGGAACAGAATACAAGAAGTGGCAGAGGTTAGATTGGAAGAATGAATTATTTTGATTTACTTTACTTTGTATTTCTGGATAGATTGAGAGAATGGAGGAAAGAAGGAATGTACTAAGTGGAAGGAAGGATAGAAAGAATTAAGTCCTTTACGTAGGATTGAAGGTGAGAGAAGGAAATTAATCCACTAAGAGGGATAGGGGACATAAGAAGAATTGAGTCTTTTGTAGAGAGTGGAAGCTAGATGGTAAATCGGAATAAAGAAACTGAACCAATTGAATTAAGTCATGCCATGTTTCTTTCCTCCAATGTTTGGCTAATAATGATGATGAGCATGAGCGATGATATGGTGAAATTTGATGAATGGATACATCATCCTTCATAGAGGTTTGTAGGTTAAAGGATGAATTGAATCCACCGAATCCACCAAGTGGATGAGACAAAATAGGAGGAACTGGGTCCTGCATAGAGAAAGGACTCCATGGAGAATGTAAGTTAGAGCATGAATGAGATCTACCTAGCTTACTAGTTGAATAATGGAGTCTGGATGATCTCAGTTATTTAAATGTGATAGGAGGAAACGCATCAACATAGTAGAAGAGGTTAGATAGGAAGAACTGAATCCTCCATGGAGAATGGAAGGTTATAGAAGAAAGGGATGTAACAAATGGAAGAGAAGGGTCCTCCAAGCAGAAGTAATAAAGATATGAAAAATGGAAGCCACCGAGAAGAAGATAGGAATGACTTAGTCCTTCAAGGAAAAGAAGTGAAGGAGATGTGAGAAAAAGATTCTAAAAATGGGTGAAATCATGAGAATGGTAGAATGAAGTCCTGGAAAAAGAAGTAGAGAGATGAAATTAAGTAAATACACCAAGAATAATAGAGGAAGGGAAGAATAACTGAGTCTTCCAGGAGAATGAATAAGATAGGAAAAAGCAAATTGACCATGAACAGTAATATGGGTTAACTGATTCTTCCAAGGACAATGAAAGGAAATAGAAGAAAGTTGATAAAGAAAATCGATAAAGGACAATGGAAGGTATGATGATAACTGAGTCCTACCACAAGAAGGAAGGAGATAGAACATTCAACCAGGAACTAGGGAAGAATATGGGAAGAACTGAGTCTGCCGAAGAGAATAGAGGAAAGTATATGGAATGGATTCCACCAAGAAGGAGAGGCGGAAATAATAACAATGGAGCTTTCCAAGAGAAATAGGTCAGGCAAAATCGGATTCCTCTCAGGAGAAGGAAAGAAGTAAATCCACGAAGCACAAGAAAAGAATATAAGAGGAAAGGGGTCCTTCCCGGAGATGAGATGGAGATATGGGGAGGGAACTACACCAAGGAGAAGAGGGAAGTAGTAAATGGACTAAGGACAAGGGAAGGACATAGGACTGAGTTCTCCAAGAGGAATGGAGGAAGAGAGGGAGAAGGAAATCTACGGAGTGAAAGAACTGTGTCCTCCATGAAACAATGTAAAGTGAGAGGAGGAACACAATCCAAAAAGTGGAAGATGGAAGGTGGAAAGAAGTGAGTGTTGAAAGGAGAAGAGGAGAGATGGAATAAAGTAAATGCTCCAAGTGTACTGGAGATAGTGATGAACTACTGAGTTCTCCGAGGACAATGGCACATGATAGAAGGAAGGGAATCCTTCAAGTGGAAGAGGGGGACATAGGAAGAACTGAGTTCACCATGGAGAATGGAAAGTGACAGAAAGTAAGAATACACAAAGTGAGATAGTAAGGACTATGTCCTGCAAGTAGAATAAAAGGTAATGGAAGGAAGGTAATCAACCTCTGGAAAGAGGAGGATACAGGAAGTAGTGAGGTCCACAAGGAGGAGGAGGGGAGATAGCAAGAAATAAATCCACCATGGATGAGAAATTGATATGTGAAATAGAGTTCTACATGTGATATTGAAGATGAAAAGAGGAAGGGTGTCCACCAGGAAGAAAACGATAAATGGGAGAAGAACTGAGTCCTACAAGGAGAAGAAAGGTAATCCACCAATGGAAAGAGTATGAAATAGGAATAACTGCATCTTCCAAGGAGACAGAAGGGAGATAGGAGAAATGTAATCATGTTTGGAAAGGAGGATATAGGAACTGGATCTTGCAAGGAGAAAGGCTTGCTTGCTTGCTTTATCGTGGCTCACACAGCCTATCCTTTGCGGTTTCTAGCCATCGGGACTGCTTTACTTGATCCGACTTCTTTTTGTCTCCTGTCGTTATTCCTTATGGCACCTGCACTATACACTTTCACTTTCACTCGTGATTTTCACTATGGGAGGGTATCCTGTTGGGTATGTTACACTGTGATTATCCTTATTGTTTTTGTTTACATTGAGATGCTGTGTTTTCGTGCAAAGCTATATAGCGTCCACATGATGGGAGCTTGAGGCTGACTTATCAGGGTTGGGATTGACACCGGAAATGGAACAGCTAGTTGAAGTAGGGTTTGATACATCTGTTCCCGATAGGCTTGTCATAAGGGGTATTGGAAAAACAGATGAGTTATTGTTTGGCTGGGTTCTCCACATTGACAGGAAGTTATAGGTACCGCATTTATTCTTGCCAAATCTTGATTCACCAGAACGTAACCCATGTGCATTCTCAAGGTGAACACAATCACGGTCTGAGGCATTTTCAAAGATTGATACCAAGGTTGTTTTGTGCCGATGTGTGTGTTCCACTTACAGATGGTTGTGTTATGTAATTCGTGTGTGCACCATTCATCCCATTCATGTTG
The DNA here is from genome assembly GCF_977018435.1 of Lepisma saccharinum. Lineage (NCBI taxonomy): Eukaryota > Metazoa > Arthropoda > Insecta > Zygentoma > Lepismatidae > Lepisma > Lepisma saccharinum. Next base: position 11,590,946 of record NC_139236.1, on the reverse strand, counting down.
GATTTCCTTTTTTACGTGAGGGAGCAAGTCTGTATAAGGGAAGCGTAAGGGGGTTACGTGTTTGAGTGTCCGAGCTTGCTTTGCGTAGATGTCTACGAAGTCGTGAGATTTGTTTTGATTGGAATGTGCCTTGATGTAGGTAAAGGTCACTTCTTGTCCCCATTTTCGGAGCTGTAACGCTGCACTTTGAATAAGATAAGGGAAAATCGTAAGTTTATAGGCTGCAGTGCCTCCTCTTGACAACGTTTGGAGCACGCTCAAGGCGTCGGTCAGTATAAGACATTGTGGAAGGCCCGATGCGAGGATATGAAGTAATGCTCTATATATTGCATAGCATTCCGCTGAAATAATTGACGCGTCAGGAGGTAATTTAAATTGTCTAATTATGTTCTGGGACGGGATATAAAATGCAGAACCTACTGCGGTATCGTCTTTTCATCCATCCATGTGTATTAATGTCGACTCCGGCCATCTTTCTTGAATTTTTCCATGTTCACCACGGTCGACGTAATGGATATTTAGATTTGGTTCTATGGGGATATTTAATTGATATATGAGTGGGTGGTCATGCGTAAATGACAGCTGATAGACCTCTGTGTCTTTGTAATAGCAGTATAAGAAATAATATTGGGGGGTTGAGTGATCTATACGCTTCATTATCTCCCATTGTGTTTGTATGGCAAAATCTCTATTGAAGGGGTGGGGGTGTATAGCCTATGTTTTGAGTAGAAATTGTACTGTGAGTTTTTTTCGTCTGTGGGTGAGTGATTGTTCATTACTCTCGAGATAGACACTCACGTTTGGGCTGGAAGGCATTAGGCTGAGGCACGTTTGTAAAGCCTGTTGTTGTAATATATCGAACGAGTTCAGGTTTTTTGTGTTTGCCCCACCGTATACTGGGGCTGCGTAATCGTATAATGATCTAAAGCAGTTTTTATAAAATAAGAGCATGATGTATGGATGACTCCCCCACTTAGTGGTGGATATGCTTCGTAATATGTTAATAATTTTTTTTTCCTATTACTTTGAGGTATTCAATGTGGGGTCTCCACGTTAGTTTTCTGTCAAAAAAAACTCCGAGATATTTATAGGAGTCTACAAGAGGTATATTTTGGATACTTGGTATATTGTTTGGATAAGTTAAAGGTTGTCGGTGATTGAAAATGAGGATTTTTGATTTGGAGGGTGAGAAGGTTAGTCTTATACTCCAGAGGTTATCCCGAAGTACAGTAATAGCCCCTTTTTAGAGCAAGTATGCCTTGAGTGGCATCAGAAGTTTGTTTATAAAGCATAAATTGTTGGCGTATTGTAATACTTTAAAGTCAGCGAGATCTAATTGGTGGATGTGGTGGGTATATACAGGGTGTTTGAAAAAGAAATCCCTAGTTTTAAGTATAAATTTAATAGGGAAAGTAATGAAAACTTACATCAATGAGTACATATCATGAAAGAGGATTCCTTCAAGTTTTGTTCAATGTTAGTACACCTCAACGTGGGATCCATTTGTTGCCCTGCACACATCGAGACGCTATTCCACTTCTCGCCACATATTTACCAACATTTCAGGTGTAAATGTCCCAACCGCGGCGACGATTCTTTCCCGTAAATGATTGATGTCTCTGATCCTAGCACTATACACAACATTTTTTATGTGGCCCCAAAAGAAAAAGTCCAGTTAGGTTAAGTCTGGGCTTCGTGGTGGCCAAGGTATTGAGCCAGCCCTGCTATAAACCTTCCTGGAAAGCGAGTGTTAAGAACCGCACGGACCTGTTTACTGTAATGAGGTGGGGCGCCACCTTGTTGGAAAAACACAAGCCCCTTTTTCGCCTCAATATCGTCCATTTACCAACATGTCATGGTAAACGTCCCCGTTTATTGTTTTTTCTACAAAAATGAAAGGACCAACCACATGAGCTCCCATCAAACCGCACCAGACATTAAGTTTGGGAGAGTCACGTTAATGCTGAATAACTTCATGTGGATGCTCTGCCCCCCAAATTCTACAATTATGACGATTAACTGTTCCACTGACATGAAATGTAGCCTCATCAGAAAAGAGAATGTTTGGTAAAAAATTGTCATCATCATCAATTCTGTGTAGAAATTCAACAGCAAACTCATACCTTTCGATTTTATCAGTAGGTTTCACTTCATGTAACAGTTGCAATTTGTAGGCGCACAACTTTAGTCTTTTACGAACAACATCATACACTGTACCTTTAGGCACTCCTAATTTTAGACTATTTCTGGCCAATGACTTCTTCGGACTCCGAACACACGAAACACGGATCTGTTCAACAACATCTTCGGAAGTTCTCATTCTACCTGGTGATTTACCTTTTAAAACACTACCGGTTTCCTTGAAAGACTTTAGCCAATGACGGATAGTTCGTGCTGTAGGTGGTTCACCACCATACTGACGTCTAAAATTACATTGCACTGTTATAACTGACTCAGTTTTTAAAAACCAAATAACACACTGCACTTTCTGTTGTGGAGTACACATTGTTGCTGAGTTGCTCTGCACTACACGAACGCCGGAACTGAACTGAGGGAACAAAGGAAAAAACACAGAACTGGTGCCGTCCCAAGGTCAAGCAGACCTACCAACTGCAAGGGTGCCAAACTTGGAGAGTTGATGAAACAAACTCCACAAACTAGAATACTGTATGTCACTTTGTACAGATTCTAGGACACATTAAAACTAGGGAGTTATTTTTCAAACATGCATATTGAATAGTAGGGGCTGAAGGGGGACCCCTGTGGTATTCCGGTTCGTACTTTCTGGGCCATGTCCACTCGATCATCGAACCAAAATACAAGATTTCATTCATTATATAAATTCCAGATAAAATTAGCAACGGAAGGATGTATTGATAATTTATCTAATACATTGCATAGTATTGGGATGTAAACCGAATCATAGGCTTTCTCAATGTCTGTAAACAGGCTAAAACAATAGTCCTTAGTTATCTGACTATTTTGTATTGCTACTGTGAGAGTGGATACGGCATCTTGGCTGCCGTGATTGAGCCTGAATCCCATTTGTGTTGGGGGGAAAAATTGTTGTTTTTCCAGGGTCCAGTTTATTAGATGTTGTAATGTTTTCTCAAAAAGTTTGGTTAGTACTGGAATTAATACTATGGGTCGATACGATTGTGCGTTGTTGAGAGGTTTGGATGGTTTGAGGATAGGAATTATGATATGATTGTTCCAGGTTATGGGGATAATACCGGTGCGATATATTTCATTGTAAATTTGTACAATGAAGTGGATACCTTCATCCGGCAAGTGGCAAAGTACGTCATATGTAATGCCGTCATATCCTGGTGCGGTATTTTTGAGGGAGTCCAAGGTATTTGTGAGTTATAATGCGGTTACCGCGGGAAAGTCATCTGTGAATGTTGCGTTTAATCTTTCGTCCTGTTTATAACCCGAGCTAACCGAAGGGGGTGTTATTAAAAAAATGTGAAGTCGTTTTCCCAGGTTTGGTCTAGAGTTTTCACCTTACTTTGGGTAGGTTTGCGAATGGAGTTAAATTTGTGCCAAATGGAGCTTATGCTATTGCTACGATCTAATGTATTGCAAAAGTCTTGCCATGCTGCTATCTTCGCCTGGAGGTAAGTTTTTTTTTTTTGTTTCGCTTGTAGGCATTTTAGTTCAATCAAGTTTTCTCAGAGGTGGTGTCGTTCATATTTTTGGAGTTGTTGTCGTTTTCTGATTTTAATGTTTCGCAATCTCTCCTCCACCAACTTATGGATGGATATCTGGCCTGGATACTAAAGTGGGTATGAGTAGCACTGTGGTCCATAGCAAACGTAATCATTTTGATGAGGTTGGAGTAAACTAAGCTGATATTTCGGAATGATAGAATTGGCATGTTTATCCGTGAGAATGTGGCTTTGAACGCATCCCAGTTAATGGAAGCTTTATTCCATCGCCATAGAGGGGGTGTCTGGCTGTCAGCCAAGCCTGGAGCTCGGAGATTGTGACGACGTCTGATTAAGAGAATGGGTGTGTGATTGCTCCCCGTAAGTCTGCGTCTTTATGCCATGCGAACTGAGGGAATATTTCCGGAAACGTTATCGTCAGGTCTATGCAGGATGGGTTATTTCCGTTGAGAGGGTAATGGGTGGGGGTGCCATCATTACAGAGAATGAGGTTATTCTCAGTGATCCATGTGTCAATTGCGTTACCTAGTCTGTCGTTATGTTTGTCCCCCCACATTGAGTGGTGACCATTAAAGTCACCTAAAAGGGCAATAGGTCCTGGAACGTGTTTGTACCATTTCTTGAAGGTCTCTTGCTCGTATGCGTTGGGAGTTAGTATTGGAAGGGATGTATATCGATATGACTGTGAATGTTCGTAGGAAGATCGAAATGCGGATAGCTACTCTTTCTGCTTGGAAATCTTGTTTTAATCTTATGTCATTCGGAATCCAGACTTCTGTATGTTGAATTTTTTCATGTATGAATATTATCGTTCCCTTATTAGTTGTTGGTGTACCGTATATATTATAATGCGCAATACGATATTTTTCGCGTTTGGTACTTTTAACTTCCTGTAAACAGAGAATTTGGGGTTGATATTCGGCAATTAAGTCTAGTAATTCAAGTTTTCTCGTGGAGTTGATATTAACATTCCATTGTACTATTGTTTCCATTTCTGGTATCTATCGGAAACCTTGTTCTGTCAATGTGTGGATTCTATGATAGCCAGGAGATTAGATGTTAGAGATTGGATTTATTTGATGAGTTAAATGCGATGGTTTTTGCTTTCTGTTTCCTGCACCGCGTCCCATAAATTGCAAATCATGTCTAGGATTGAGTTGTAAATAAGATTGTGCTCTTTTGTTATATGCGCTGAGGTTGAGTTATTCGAGAACACATTTGTGGTGGCCGAACAGGATTCACTCTATCTCCCTCTTACTTGTCAAAGCAGCAGGCCAGAACTTTTGTCCTATCGGTTTGGAATAATTGCTTTCTGTGTCGGAGGTGGGACTGGAGGTCATGATTAACACTTCATCTTCGTCATACCAGTTCCTGCTAGTGTACGTTTTGCGGGTTTGATATTTGTCTTTTCTTTTTGTTTTGGATGGACGATGTCTATTGGGTCGTCTTGACTGTTTAATGGCATCAGTAGGGGAAGTATTTTCTAATACTGGTTCTTCCCTTGTGAGCCCCGATTGCGTATGATTTAATATCTGATAGTTATTGACCGTTTGTGTCGAATGGGGCAAGTCAAGACGAGTGTTGTCCACCGAACGTTCCGACCTTGGAAGACGTAATGGGAGGGAAATTAGCACCTGTGAATCTTGGGCAGAGAACTTCCTCTCTGGTGGGGTTGGGAATAAAGATCCCTTGTAGTTTGTTTTCTGCCTCCTGGTATGAAATGTTTTCTTCGTCCATTTTGTTTTGTATGGCTGATTCAAGACTACGTCGGGGACAATTTTTTGATAAAGAGGAATGGGGTTCTTTGCAGTTAATACACGAGGGTGAACTGTTGCACTGGTCTTCATGTTTATCTTTGGCACAATTGGCAGACATGGGTTTCGAACGGCATTGTTTCTAGTGGTGGGAATAACCCCAACATTGGGAACATTGCAATACTGCTCTTGTTCGAGGTGTTACTTCATGTATTTGGCTATTAATGATGATTTTGTCAGGTATTTGGTTCCCGTGGAAGGTAACATAGAAAAGTTTTGTTGGAACGAGGGCAAAAGTCCCATCTTCTCACCAGATCTTTTTCGGCAAGCGTTTGACTGTAAGAACCCTGATGGGGCTTTCTATACCTTCCAATACATCTTGTTCGGAGGTATCATGTTCGATACCAAATACCAGACCCTCCCTTGGAACTAATGAAAGTGGCACCCGCAATTGAACCAGCATTTCCCGATGTAAAGCAGTCTGCAGCATGAAATTATTAGCAGCCCTTGCTGTTTTGAATGATACCCGGACCCGATTGATACCACATTGTTCTACCAAGTTGACGGTCACATTTTTTTTCCTGAGAATGTTTCCGACGCTACCTGCGGCAAGTCTTTCGCATGTTTCTCAATTCCATCCAGGAGGACGACATATGGTCCCGGCATGTCCTTGTCGTACCAGTGTTCGGGAAGAGTGGGTTGAATTTTGGAAAGAGAGTTTCTGCGGGGGACTTTGTCTGGCTGGATCGATTCCTCCATTTCATCCCGGTGGCATTTTTGGGTGTTTTTGTCTGCACTTATCTGGGAGGGTGGTATGTGGTTAGACTTGGTGGGTGATGAGAGTTGTTCTATTTTGTCCATGTCGGTGTCTGGGGATTCGTTTCCGTCTATGGCCTTTCGGGCTGGCTATCCGGGTGAAGGTATATGTATCACTGTTCTATTAAACCACGTGGTATGTGTTCCTATACAATACCTGTTCACTACACTAGCACTTGGTAGCAAAAGCCCAAGAACTAGTTGAACGAGTAACCACTGCACGAGGATCTGCAAGGAGAAAGGAGAGACATTGGAGAAATTAATTGCACCAAGGGAAGGGGGTAAGGATGAACTTATTTGTCAAAGGAGAAATGAGCAATATATGATGAGAAACATAATCATCCAAGGAAATGAGAATGAGATAGGGAGAACTGGTTCCTTCAGAGAGATAGGAAGGAGATAGAAAGAAGTTTGTCTTCTGAGAAGAAGGGAAAGAGCTAGGTGGAATGCATTTTTTTTTTGTTACTAACATTTGTATACGTTTTTACAACAATGAAAATCAGCAATGATGAGATGTAATTGATGATCCAAACCCAAAGCTCTAAGTCGAACTTAAAAACGTGGATGGAAATCTTGAATCTACCTCTGAATGTGCTCGGCTAGCAAGCTGGTGATGGAAAAAATAGAGATCGCTGAGGGGGAAGATTTTGAGGATGGTTAATATTTCATCTATTTCAGTTCTTCTACTGAACCATCCAATGAGAATGGAAGTAGATTGGAGGAATATTATCCACCAATGGTAGAGAGGAGATAGCAAGAACTGAGTCGAGAAACAAATAGTAGGAAATAAATCAACCAAGGACAAGACAGGGAGAAAGGAGAAAGAAAATCCATTAATGAAAAGGTAAGGATAAGATAGGAAATAGAGATTAAAGAAAATTTCGTACCTCAATATGTTCTTTTTCCAATCTTAGCTCAGTGTAACTGTTTGTTTACTCCAAGATCTGATGCACTGTGATTATTTCACTTCTTCTTGTAAGGGCAATGGATCCTATAGAACAAAGTAAGAAATGATGCAGAAACATAAAAGGAGGCACAAATCAAATCATAGGGGTAATCGTCATGCAGAGTGCATTTTTTTAAACATATTTCACTTTCAGATTTAATTTTTTGGTCTTTGAAATCTTCAGAACACTCTTTTGTGATTAATGGATTCACAGGGAGGGAAACTCTGAGTTATTTCTAGTGCATTAATTGGTTGACTTTCGATCTCATCACCTAAATTTCCTTGTTTCAGTTCCAGTTTGGGCATGGGTGTTCTTTGTGATTGTCCCTTCATATATATTTCAACTAATCATCACTCATCCTCATGTCCAAATTAGCCAAAAGTGGCAGAAATATTACATTGAAATAAGAATATTACAATTTCAATTACACAGACTTGAAAGCAAGTTTTGTCAAATTTCATGATTGAAAAAATAAATTAAACATTCTAAAGTTGCTCCTGAAACCACGTTATCATTAAAAATGGCCTCACATACTACATGTTGCAAAAATGTGCTCAATATCTTAACCCAATGATGCTATTGTATAGTTGTGAATATATTCAAGGCAATTACATAAAATGGGGCATTCCTTAGTTACCTGTGTAACATTCATACATAGAATGTAAGGTTCTGGACATGAGATTGGATTGTAATATTAATATTGAACTATTATCATGGAATTATGAAGTCCATTGTCGTGTACGCTAACAAATGAGAACAAAACTTGAGTATGATGACAGTCTAAATGTATGAAAATCATCAACAAAGATGTGCTATGTATATGTCACTTTTAAATTGTAGCAAAGTTTGACTTCATCTGGCTGTGAAGCTTATAGGCTACATATGTTAATAATTCTTTGGGTTAAATATACAAATTATATGCATTCACGAACACTTAGACCCCAATGCAATTTAAAAAAAAAATATGATTTCAAGATTGTTTCAAGATTGATTCAGCCAGACCCCGAACTGAGTGGTTAGCACATCGTGCTGCATTGACAGGGGTCCCAGGTTCGAATCCCACTCGGGCATGGTTGTTTGTAAATGTCCATTCATCAATTTCATCATTTCATCACTCATCCCCATCTTCGCAAATTAGCCAAGAGGCACAAACTGCGAATTAAAGTAAAACAAATCAATCAATCAATCAATCAAGATTGATTTATTTTGTTATTTACATGGAGTAGGACCACTTTTCATGTAATACCCCAAATAAATATTGCAGAGTTTTAATATCTTGTTTGTAATAACACATGTTAACCTATTGCCATATTTTTTTTACAGAAAAAGTCTTTCTAATGTTAAGTAATGTACAGGCAAGTTTAAATGCAGAAATGCTGAAGTTTAAATGTTGTTTCCCTTTTGAGTCATAGGTGTAACATGGCAGGGGCTAGTAGGGGCACTGGAAACCCTTATTTTTTTTATTTTTTTAAAAAAAATTTAAGTTGAGTTATTAACCTCCTGCGACCTGAGGTGCGGAGTCATAAAGAGTAATATTTCTGGTGTCACAAATGTAACAGTTATTTAACAAATAATCCTGGAACCTATTTTTATGAGCTCCAAAAATTAGCCTCACCTTTGATTCTGTCCCCCAAAGTAAAGTCCTCTTTAGGAATCGTAAGTTGAAATATAGCCATTCATACATTACTTTATTTTTGTTTAAATCACTTACAGCCATGTGTATCCATTAGTTATATATAATGTAAATTATACCTTTATAAATTTTAAAACATAAAATTATTTTGGAAAAGAATAGAAGCATATATTATATCAAATCCTAAGTAGATTTTCTCGTTCTCTTTTTTATCATTTAACTTTGAAACCAATAAATATAAATTTCCTGTTTATATTTTTGGTTTTTCTAAGTATTTCCACTAGAAGATTATTCATCCATCAGTGAAAACCACCCAACAGCAACCTTCCAAAGCAATTTGTATGTCCAACTATTTACAGCAGAAAAAAAATATGTGATTTAATATTAGGGTATACAACATAAAAGTAACATTAAAATGTTCTGGATTCATTTCAGTTCTTATACAAATTATTCTACTAGGATTCTATTTTGTACTTTTTCTTTAAAACAAGTATCTCCAGGGAGTTCAATGCAGATTCTACACAAACCTTAAGTAACCAGGTGTTGTCTGCGTTCTAGACATTATAGGCTTCCTTCATTACAATTAGGTTGTCTGCATTCCAAGCATCTTCATTATAACTTGTAAGTATTAAAACTCTGATGATTTTGTTTAATTGATCTCATGAATAATACTCTGATATTTCTGTCTCCATAGTATCCTTACCATCCACAACAATAAAACATACTACATAACTAACAATTCTTCTGACCAACAATAAAATTTAACTGACATTAAGTCTAGTCAGTGCAGTGTTAGAGTTCACATCACACAATGCATTTCACTTCCGAAATATTTATATAATATTATTGACTCGTTCATTCATGTTCATTTCTCATGAAAAAGTGATCATATTATAATAGAAGAGAGAAAAGAAATGAAACCTACATTAGTGATACAGCTCCATTTTTAATCAGAATACGCACTATAGAAGAAGGAAACCATAGTTTCAAATGGATGCTGAAAGAAAAAATTCTGCCATAACACAGTTGAATCACTTGTTTGTTGCCCAACCTTCAATCGATTTTCTGTCATAAAATGTATTATTCAAGAGAGCACAGGCACCATCGTGATTCTTTGTGATGAAGCAGAGATACACCAAATTTGAGGGTGTACCACCTGCACAATCTTTGATTTTATAATTTAGTTAAATTGAAAGATGACAAGAGTAAAGTAGACTATGGATTGATTTGATTTTCCTTATTTAGCATACAAGATATGTGCAATTTTAGCACAAGGGTGCTGTACAAATATAATTAATTCTCTTGATTATGATTCAAGATGTGTTTATTAGTTTTTCATAAATGGTAGAGACTAATAACATAGAGTACTCACTGGTATGTAATCTATATCAGTGTTTTTCAACCACCGAGCTGCGGCCAGTTACTGGACCCTTGCATTAATTATAACCAAGCGCATGAGGTTCTCCTGAAGTTTTCAACTTGCAGCCCAAGCTGCTAACCACCTGGAAAGATGACCTTTTGCTCAGCTTTGAGTTTGACTGTGAGTAAAATTGTTGGAATCAGGGCATCGAATTTTACAAAGCGAATTTACCAGGCAGTAGGCTCACGGAGTTTGAGAAATCACTGCTCAATGCTAATAATAAGGATGTGTGCATAATAACTAATAAATTAGATAGCTACTGTGAGATACAGCACATTCTCTATTCACTACCAAATTAAGATTCTGATTAATTTATTATCATTTACAATGTTAATAATCTGAAATTATTTCTTTCTTGAAATTTGTCTGATAAAATCCTTGAGTACTTTATTAAAATTGCTTGTTTGTGGCACTGTAATTTTCAATTGACAGCAAAGCCTGACCACTAAGGTTTTCAATACTCATAGTACTATGTAAATAGGTTTTTATATTTTCAATTTAGAATGCAATCTCTCTGCTACTGTTAGAGGGGCAGTGTACACATTGGGATAACTGGAAATCAATGTATCACAATGATATCAGCAAGCTCTTTCACAGCAGATATGTGGTGCAAATTCAAACACATAAGCAGAATATGCATGTATATATTTTTTTAATTATTTGATTGTACAAAACTCTTTATACTAGTATGGTAAATGATTGAACACAGTTTTAAAATATTTCCTGAACATTTTCACAAAAACATAATTCTCACTGAAACACTGTCTTTGAGCTTGATTTGAGATATTAAGTCCAGTTTATACACAGATAGGCAAATGAGGACTGGACCTACATTTACAAGTGGGATCTCAACCATTGTGCACCTCCACCAGGTATCGAACCAAGGACCCATCGATTATGAGATACTGGCATTGGACAGTTATACTGTCCTACTGGAACCATTAGTCTCCATACCTACAATCTTACAATTCACTAACCAAAAATTGTGGTGTAAATTTCCACTTGCTTTAGCTGTTCATTCCAATTTATTTATTTATTTAGTTATTACAGGCCGAAACCAAGGGTTAGTTAATAATCGAAATCTAATTATTGATAACAACTCGTTTGAACAAGTTTCCAAATTCAAATATTTAGGAGTAATATTAACAAATGAAAATTATATTAAAGAGGAAATAAAAAGTAGGCTTAATTCAGGAAATGCATGTTACTTCTCTCTTCATAAACTTTTGTCTTCTTGTTTAATATCTAAGAAACTAAAAGTTAAAATATACAAAACAGTAATTTTGCCTGTAGTATGATATGGATGTGAAACTTGGTCCCTTACATTGAAAGAGGAACATAAATTGAGAGTATTTGAAAATAAGATCGTTAGGAAAATCTTTGGACCTAAAAGGGATGAGGAGACAGGTGAGTGGAGAAGGTTACATAATTTAGAACTACATAATTTGTATTCATGTCCAGATATTATTAGAATGATTAAATCAAGAAGACTTAGGTGGGCAGGCCATGTGGCACGAATGGGAGAGGAAAGAGGAGTTTACAGGATTCTTGTTGGGAAACCTGATGGTAAGAGACCTGTAGGAAGGCCAAGACGAAGATGGAGGGACAACGTTGAGATGGACCTAAAGGAAATCGGTAGGGATGAAAAAGAGTATATAGAACTTGCTCAAGATAGGGAAAGATGGAAGGCCTGTGTTGCTGCAGCCATGAACCTTCGGATTTAAGAAGGCTAGGGAGTTAGTTAGTTTTAGTTAGTTAATTTAGTTATTGAGAAAATTTCAGATACAGCAGGTAGCCATTTTACACTGAAATCAGTGACAAAGAAAAGAACAAAAAAGAACAAAAGAAAGACAAAATATTAATATAAATAAGTCAAGATAGCACAATTAAATATTATTTAGCAACATATGTTCTGATGGTTGACCGAAAGGCATACTCTGTGGAAAATACATCAGCACTTGATGGGAGGTCGTTATATTGAGTGGGAAGTCTGTGGAAGAGCAATCTATTTTGAATTTCCAGTCTAGGCTTTTTTGTGTAAAATAGATTTGTGTTGCGTGTTGGTGCATAGGCACTCGAAAGTGGATTTCCTGGAGGAGCCTGTAGCAACGGATTTTGCCATTGACAATTTTGTAAAGATACCTAAAATCATTCAGTAAACGTCGCTGATAGGGAGTCTGTAGGTTTAGAAAGGACAGGAGATGTGGTGTTGGAAAGTTGCATAATAAGAGAATCCTATAACGAACTATAGCCAGGAAAAAGTTAAGAACAGAATCGATTCTGGAGAGCTCAGTGGGACATGCCATGGACCAGGCAGGAGAGCAGTATTCTATTATTGGGAGATGAATGATTTGAAGTAGAAGGTGAGGGCTGAGATGTCACTAATTTCAATGAAACAATACAGTAAACCTAAGAGACGCATAGCCTTTTTTGTCATGTCTGTAATATGTTATTCAAATGTGAGTTTTTTGGTCGAAAACAATGCCTAGGTCTTTATGAGGGGATACTGCTTTGATGATATTGCCAAAGATGAAGTAAGATGATCTTAGCAGGTTCTTTTTGAGAGAGATGGTGAGAGTAGTACATTTTTCAGGATTTAATGTAAGTTTCCATGTCAGGCACCGTGAAAAAAACGTTGTTATGTCATTCTGGAGAAGATGAGCATCGTTGGAAGTGGAGATTTCTCTGAAAATTTTACAGTCATCTGCGAAAAGAAGGTAATTACTAGAGGGAGCTGTGAGGTGGTTGGTAAGGTCATCGACAAATAATATGAACAAGAGGGGTCCTAGAACATTGCCTTGTGGTACTCCAGAAAGAACGGGAAGAAAGTTAGATAGAGTTCCTGGAAGGACTACACGTTGCTGGTGGTCACTAAGGTATAATCTGTGAGCAAGTTAAGAAAGTTACCATGAATGTTGAATCTATTTCATAATTTGTGAATCAAAAGATGATGACTGACAGTATCGAAAGCTTTGGCTAGATCAAAATATATAACGTCCAGTTGTGAATTGTTTGAAATACATTTCATGGCATGTGAGAGAAAAACAGACAGGGTCGTAACACAGGAACTACCAGAAAGAAAACCATGTTGATTTGGGGTAAGGCACAGAGAAACAAATTTATATACCCTGTCTTTGATGATTTTTTCACAAATGATGGACAGAGGAGAGAGTAACGAGATTGGCCTATACGAAGAAACAAGGTTTTTGTTGCCATTTTTGTGAATGGGAGTGATGTTAGCTTGCTTCCAAGTGGGAGGAAAGACACCCTCCGAGAAGTATCTATTCTGAAGAATGCAGAGGGGATAAGAAAGGGATTCCCCACTTTCCTTCAGGAACATGGCGATGATATTGTCTGGTGCTAGGGTACGGTGAGCTGGGAGAGACGACAATAGACTTTTCATTTCATCGGTTGTAGTGGCAAGCTTTGTTAGAGAGGAAGAACAGACTGATCTTACATTTGGCAACATTGCAAGGGGGGCAGGCGGACAGAAGTTACCGTGGAAATAAGCATTTAAGAGTTCAGCCCTTCGGTCACCTTTTGCACTTTCACTATTGTGTGTAATTTCAAGAGGAATTCTGCTGTTGTTTCTTCTCGAGTTTATTAGACTGAAGAAGATCTTTGGATTTTCCTGTATTGTTGCATTGGTATTGTTTATGTATTCTTTGTATTTGTTTCGGAGTAGGTACTTTGAGTGCCGTCAAAGAACAGCAAAAGTGTTGTAAGTGTGCTCACTCGGGAAGTCCTTCCAAACTTGCCAGGCTCAATTCTTGTTAGCCAGTACATCGCACACTTCTGAGTCGAACGTCGAACCAACTTCGAAATCGACGAGATGCTATTCTTTCTGAAGGGACAAGGTCATTCACCGTTGCATGAATGGCAGCTGTAAATAGCTCATCTGCGTCGTCGACTGTCCCATCTTCCAAAAAGCGCCAGGGGAAGCAGTCGAGGATACGTCTTATCTCCTCCATCAGTGCTCGGTTCCACATGTGGCGCTTTTGACTATTTTTATTCGGTCTATAGTACAAACCAAGGAGAAGATTATTTTAATTGGATACTGAAACCTCGACCCACAGAAATTCACAGTTCCGCTTTAGGTCATTGCGTACTTTACTGGGTCATTTTGTGCTAACACATATCATTACAACCATGTTTCCGTAAATATAAGTTTCTGCAATCATATGTCATTAGTTCACACGCAAAAGCAACACAGTCAGTAAGCTTGTTCGTAATGCTCTGTGTATTTTGGTAATACACAGAGAAATTTGCCAACATTTTCACAGGTCCCGGATTCACTTGTATGTCCCCACAGATTAAAGCCATGCATAGGAAGTGAAAGTACAAGGCTATGGTCCCCTTACCTGACGAGCGCTGCTCCCTGCTGCTGGGTGAAGCCATGGCGGAGACACTCATACCTGTTGCCGCGAGTGCCGAAAATGAAAAGTCTCTCCCAGCACATCTCCATCATAATAGATCATGAAAGTCCTTTGACATCGAGGAGGAAACACTATAGCAGAGGTACGAGTACACCAGGATTAAAGATAAACTCAGAAAGAACACTGAAAATTCTCGAAAAGCAGGATGACGATCAGCGAAGCTTCTACTAGTTGCCGCCATCTTAATTCCAGTATTCACTTTTTCATAAACAAGCAATAATGCAGTGTAATTTGCAATTTTTATCACCTGTCAGTTTCAATGCCTCACTGTCACCACTCACAAAAGGCTGCTATCACCTGATCAGATGTCTAAGGTGGGCAATAACTTGTCAATTTATAATTAATTTTATTTATATCCTGCAAAGGGAGGGGTGAGTTGTAAACTTTGCCTCCTAATTTATCCACGTATATGTTGCATCTAGAATCTTACTCCATCATTCTCTAGAACAGCTGTTGTTAAAACAAGCCTGACTTTTCAAAATTATCTGTTTAGTTTTCTCTTATGTGATTTGAGTAATTAAAAAGGAAAAGTAAAACAAAAGCTACAATTTACATTGATCAATCTTTGTAAATAAAAGTTTAAGATCATTACCTATGTACATTACATGCATATACATTAATCTTGTACTCTTTGATACAAAGTGATATCTAATATTTCATATCTAAACACTTGTAAAACAAAGAACTCAATAAACACTTTGATATACACAATTGTTATAAGTCTCTATTTACCAAAGAAAGTGATTTACGAATAGTGAGATAGGCAAATTATACTTCCCACTTCTACAATTGACTCAGTGGCAACAGAGAGAATGAAATGTTTCTTTGTCCATGATGTCTGTGTAGACTTTTCCATCAAGGTGATCCATCTCATGTTATACAATTCTCACTGCCCAACCATTTGAATGCTATTTCACCTCATCTGTATGTTCATTCAAGCCTTGCAGATGAAAGAAAATAGAAACATGTGTTACTTGACTGACATAAACTGAACCAGCCTGAAGTTAAGAGCACCAACTATGAACTAACCTTGGTACACTTTGTCCAAAGAGGTCATTGTCAGTTTGAAAATGCTTTAGTTTGATCATGGATGTATGCCTGAAATGATATAATCAAGAACTTCTTTTTTCTCTTTTAAATATAGGCCTGTTTTAAAATCATGTGCCAATGTTTATAATAAATTTTGTTACATGTGCATGGAGGCGAAACAGTTAATATGCTCTGTGTCCATGTGTGTCTATGTAAGATGAAAAACTAAATATGCTGACCAAGGCAGTAATTTATTTTATTAAAAACATAAACTAACGTAACGTTTCAACCTTCTAGCAAGGTCTTCTTCAGACTCTGTATCAAGTACAAAAGTAACCAGATACAACAAGAAGGGTAATATATATACACAAACATTACTCCCTCCAGACTATTTAGAAAGTTGTTTGGAACTTTCTAGCAGATGACTTTCACTTTCCAACATTACTTTCACCTAAAAGGCTAAACACAATTACTTCCATATAGAATGTGGTTGGACTTTTTAATCTCATGCTCTTTTCCCTTCATTTTTCTTCCTTCTCCTCTCCTCTTTTTCTCTTGTCCTTTCCACAAGACAAGACAACAACTCCAAAAATATGAACGACACCACCTCTGAGAAAATTTGATTGAACTAAAATGTCTACAAGCGAAACAAGAAAAAAAAAACTTACCTCCAGGCGAAGAGAGCAGCATGGCAAGACTTTTGCAATACATTAGATCGCAGCAATAGCATAAGCTCCATTTGGCACAAATTTAACTCCATTCGCAAACCTACCCAAAGTAAGGTGAAAACTCTAGACCGAACCTGGGAAAACGACTTCACATTTTTTTTAATAACACCCCCTTCGGTTAGCTTGGGTTATAAACAGGACGAAAGATTAAACGCAACATTCACAGATGACTTTCCCGCGGTAACCGCATTAGAACTCACAAATACCTTGGACTCCCTCAAAAATACCGCACCAGGATATGACGGCATTACATATGACGTACTTTGCCACTTGCCGGATGAAGGTATCCACCTCATTGTACAAATTTACAATGAAATATATCGCACCGGTATTATCCCCATAACCTGGAACAATCATATCATAATTCCTATCCTCAAACCATCCAAACCTCTCAACAACGCACAATCGTATCGACCCATAGTATTAATTCCAGTACTAACCAAACTTTTTGAGAAAACATTACAACATCGAATAAACTGGACCCTGGAAAAGCAACATTTTTTCCCCCAACACAAATGGGATTCAGACTCAATCACAGCAGCCAAGATGCTGTATCCACTCTCACAGTAGCAATACAAAATAGTCAGATAACTAAGGACTATTGTTTTAGCCTGTTTACAGACATTGAGAAAGCCTATGATTCGGTTTACATCCCAATACTATGCTATGTATTAGAAAAATTATCAATACATCCTTCCGTTGCTAATATTATCTGGAATTTATATAATGAACGAAATCTTGTATTTTGTTTCGATGATCGAGTATACGGGGCCCGGAAAGTACGAACCGGAATACCACAGGGGTCCCCCCTCAACCCCCTACTATTCAATATATATACCCACCACATCCACCAATTAGATCTCGCTGACTATAAGTATTACAATACGCCAACGATTTATGCTGTTATAAACAAATTTCTGATGCCACTCAAGGCATACTTGCTCTATAAAGGGCTATTACTGTACTTCGGGATAACCTCTGGAGTATAGGACTAACCTTCTCACCCTCCAAATCAAAAATCCTCATTTTCAATCATCGACAACCTTTAACTTATCCAAACAATATACCAAGTATCCAAAATATACCTCTTGTAGACTCCTATAAATATCTCGGAGTTTTTTTTGACAGAAAACTAACGTGGATACCCCACATTGAATACCTCAAAGTAAAAGGAAAAAAAAAATATTAACATATTACGAAGCATATCCACCACTAAGTGGGGGAGTCATCCATACATCATGCTCTTATTTTATAAAAACTGCTTTAGATCATTATACAATTACGCAGCCCCAGTATACGGTGGGGCAAACACAAAAAACCTGAACTCGTTCGATATATTACAACGACAGGCTTTACGAATGTGCCTCAGCCTAATGCCTTCCAGCCCAAACGTGAGTGTCTATCTCGAGAGTAATGAACAATCACTCACCCACAGACGAAAAAAACTCACAGTACAATTTCTACTCAAAACATGGGCTATACACCCCCACCCCTTCAATAGAGAATTTGCCATACAAACACAATGGGAGATAATGAAGCATATAGATCACTCAACCCCCCAATATTATTTCTTATACTGCTATTACAAAGACACAGAGGTCTATCAGCTGTCATTTACGCATGACCACCTACTCATATATCAATTAAATATCCCCATAGAACCAAATCTAGATATCCATTACGTCGACCGTGGTGAACATGGAAAAATTCAAGAAAGATGGCCGGAGTCGACATTAATACACATGGATGGATCAAAAGACGATACCGCAGTAGGTTCTGCATTTTATATCCCGTCCCAGAACATAATTAGACAATTTAAATTACCTCCTGACGCGTCAATTTTTACAGCGGAATGCTATGCAATATATAGAGCATTACTTCATATCCTCGCATCGGGCCTTCCACAATGTCTTATACTGACCGACGCCTTGAGCGTGCTCCAAACGTTGTCAAGAGGAGGCACTGCAGCCTATAAACTTACGATTTTCCCTTATCTTATTCAAAGTGCAGCGTTACAGCTCCGAAAATGGGGACAAGAAGTGACCTTTACCTACATCAAGGCACATTCCAATCAAAACAAATCTCACGACTTCATAGACATCTACGCAAAGCAAGCTCGGACACTCGAACACGTAACCCCCTTACGCTTCCCTTATACAGACTTGCTCCTTCACGTAAAAGTGAAAATCCAACATGAATGGGATGAATGGTGCACACACGAATTACATAACACAAACATCTGTAAGTGGAACACACACATCGGCACAAAACAACCTTGGTATCAATCTTTGAAAATGCCTCAGACCGTGATTGTGTTCACCTTGAGAATGCACTCATCTGTTTTTCCAATACCCCTTATGACAAGCCTATCGGGAACAGATGTATCAAACCCTACTTCAACTAGCTGTTCCATTTCCGGTGTCAATCCCAACCCTGATAAGTCAGCCTCAAGCTCCCATTATGTGGACGCTATATAGCTTTGCACGAAAACACAGCACCTCAATGTAAACAAAAACAATAAGGATAATCACAGTATAACATACCCAACAGGATACCCTCCCATAGTGAAAATCACGAGTGAAAGTGAAAGTGTATCGTGCATGTGTTGCCATAAGGAATAACGACTGAAGGAAACGAGAAGAGGTCGGATCAAATAAAGCAGTCCTGATGCCTAGAAACCGCAAAGGATAGGCGGTGTGAGCCACGATAAAGCAAGCAAGCAAGGTCTTGTGATAATGGGCGCCCCTGTTCAGGGAGAAGGAGCAGATCAAGTATAGTGTTTGTAATGTTACTTTTAGTAGAAACGCTGTTGTAATTAAACGCTTTATGGAGATTATGACATGATTTAGGGGGACGTATGACATGGTTTTGGAGAATGCACTATTGGCCCTGGGTGGGATATTGGAACATCTAAATCCTAAAATATAGGAGAGGTAGATAAAAGGATTGCAGGCGTAGAAGAAGAACGGTGGAAGAGCTAAAGATTAGGACAGAGACAGAATGATGCCAGACCTCCAAGATGAATGGAGGGAGAGATATATATGTATATTGAGAGATAAGTCAATTTAAGATTGGAGAAGGTAATAAAATTGAGGAGAGTGATAGGAGAATACTAAGTTTCCAAAGAGAATGGATGAAGGGTAATGACTAGTGAAGGAGACAGAAGGTAGCCTGTCCTCCAAAAAAATGTCATGTGTCCCACCCCATATATATATAATATATACAAACAAACATACCATACGAGTATGTAAACCGGGTATGTGGTAGGATTGTCAACTTTTAATCATGGGTTACCAGGTTTGATACCTTGTGGAGGCACATAGAGGTTCGGATCTCACTTTAAACTGTAGTTCTAGTCCCAATTAACCATACTGTGCATAAAGTAGACTCAAAACACCAAACTAACCAAACAATATATGTAAAATATAGTATAAAGGCGATAAAAGAAGTACAAAATGTATGCCCATTCTGGTGCCCAGAACAGGCCTTGTGCATGAATTGATTAGTCTTAATATATTCATAGAATAATAAAGATGAATGTCCATAGATAAATGTTATTGCACAAATATTTGGATTTAATGATATTTTAGTGCTTCCAGTGGTTTCTCCACACAAAATGCCTTCTTGAGGTTTGTTTGCTGAAGTCATTTGTTTCCAGTCTTGGTATAGCAAAAAAATACTTACATGTCATAATTTGTTATGGGTCTCCACCAAAATCTGTCGAAGTGTGGCATGTGCAGCACTTTGTAAGGACAGGGTGACGAGTTTCTGAGCTTGATCTGAGATCAGAGCTAACCATTCAAGGTCACCTAATGACCAAGCTGATGCAGATAACAAGTGATACATAGTCCTCTTTTGTTACTAATTGTGAGCTGTTGCCTCCAGGGTACTTGGAGCAGAACCTCAGTAATGGTGATTACTGCTTGTGGCCACCTTGGCTTTCAAACACTGATGCCTTTGGGCCAGAAGTGATGGATTTTTTTTTCATTTTGGTAGGATGTCCCTTCGTATTCCTTCAGCTTGTATGCTATAGATCTCCTTCACTGCAGCAGAACCCTTTTATCAGCAGTAGCACAGAAAAAACACCAAAGATACCCTTCCCTAATCATGAAAATCACATTTTTCTTATTAAGCCTAGAAGACTTGAATTGCTCATTCAATTACCATCATATGTATTCAAAACTAGGTGTGACTAATTGGAAGGAGTGTTAGCTCTTCCTCTGGATGTGAGGCTGAGATACACACTTATAAAGACTCAGGCCACTAGTTGCCAATTGTCTAAACAGTCTTTAAAAGTAACAGGACTATTTGCAAACTTGTGTTTATGTAAGTTGATGATCCTGAATTTGCCTTATAATTTCCTTCTACTTATATGGTATAATTGTTATGATATGGATGAAAGATGTGTAAATGGAGCTGGTGAAGTGATGAAGACAAGGAGTGGTTTTGTGCAATGCACTTCGAAGCCAGGAGGTCCTAGTATCTTGGATAAGGTATGGATCTCTCATTGAATATTTCATTTACCTTTATCATCACAATTATCCTAGACATACAGAAACATAATGTAAAATAATCCAAATATAATGCTGGACAAAGAAACTCGGACACCTTAATATTTGACATCTGAATTGCAATTACTTATAAATTACACTCTCAGTTAAGTATTGAACATTCATTATTGAACATTTTCCATACTTTTTCCATTTATTATTTATTTATTAATTTATTTACTCGTATTTACTTATTTGGAACACCTAGTAGGCTCAAAATCAATTTCATCCAATTTTGTTTAAATTTATTGATTTTCAATTCCTGTTGATGTTATTTTGTTTAATGTCTAGAGAGCCATGAATTTTGGTTCATAGTAACCATAGTAACAGATATTATTGGCATTTTCATTGCTGGTGTTTTTCTTGCAAGTGTATTGTAAATTTGCTAGCTTGAAAGTGAGACGTGAAGAGGCTGTAAAAGCAGTAGCTCTTCGTGATTATTGTTGTAGTGTGCACTATATTGCTAGAGTGCTAAACATTGCACAAAGTACTATACATGAAGCGCTCAGATGGTATGATGCAACTGGTTCCTATGGTACACATAGAAGACCGGGTCGGAAATGATGCACAACAGCACGGCATCAAATACTGTAGCACAGCATTTGAGAAATGTTCATAAAGGTGTAGTTTTTTCACGAACAGTTCGTAGAAGACTGAATGAGAGTGTTTTATCATATCGGAGGCTGGCTACAGGTCCCAGGTTGTTAGCACGTCACCAGAAGCGTAGACTGGAATTCGCTACACAACACTTACATTGGAATGTGGAGCAGTGGGAAAAGGTTTTATTCTCTGATGAGTGAAAATTCAACCTACACTCATCAGATGGGCGTGAACATGTGTATAGAACACCTAATGAGCATTATGCACAATGTTGTTTTGTTGAAATAACACCCTTTGGAAGCAGTGGTGTCATGGTCTGGGGAGGTATCTCTCTACAAGGATGTACAGAGTTGGTTCTTGTAGAGAATAGGGCAATGACACCTCACAGGTATATTTCGTTTGGCAGATCATGTAGTACCATATGCACCATTGATAGGCCCGGACTTTGTTTTTATGCATGATAATGCACATCCTCACATTCCGAATATTGTCACGGAGTACCTGAACGAAGTTGGAATTACGCAATTAGAATGGCCAGCACAAAGTCCGGACCTAAATCCGACAGAGCATGTCTGGGATTAACTGAAACGACATATCAGAAACCGCATAATAGTTCCAGAAACAATTGAAGACCTAAGACGTGCTATTCAAGAAGAATGGGAGCAATTGGACCAAGGAATGACTGCCAATTGCCACGGCGGTTACAAGCTGTAATTGATGGCCAGGGAGTTAACACCTGCTACTAGACAACTTATATATCCCACCAGTACCTATTAACAATATTACAAAAAAAATATTGCTGAATTTTTGTTTTCTTTGGTAGTTTTCGGTAACTTTCGTTTTTGTTCTAATTTAACTTATTAACAGTAAACTTTAATTTGTTTTCTGTTGAATATATTCAGGTTTTCTTATTTCCAATAATTTCTACAACATTTAGTTAGCCTTCGAATCAGAATGTATGCGTTATCACAAGAAATGCAAGTGTATCCTTTATTTTGTCCAGCAGTGTAGATATAAAGAAACATATAGAAAGATAGAAATACCATGGTGAGTCATAAATCTGTAGCATCACAGATAAGGTTATATACCCATATCTGTGGTAGCATTTTGCAGAACAGGTGTGAATGGTCCTCCAAACAGGTGTTCAATGTGTAGTAGAGTGGAGTGGGTACTGGTCGTCATGTCACACCCATGGGCTTATCAATTGGGATGAAGAGGCTTGAGGAGAAACATGTTCACTAACTTCTTCAACAGAAAATGTTATACCTTGTTTGATCTACTGAAATGAAAACATTCCCTGATTTAATGGTTTTAATTTCTTCTTGATACACTACAGGCATAGCCTACAATATATCATTCTGGATCTCATCTGATGTTTCTTTGAAATTTAGGTTTTGGTGACTGGCTGATAAAGGGATAGTGTGGGAGGGGCAGTTTCCAAGAAATTTTAGTACTTTTCTTTCAAAATATTGAAATTAAATAACACTTTCTCCTATACATAAGGAAGTAGATTATAAAATCTCTGCACTTGATTTTTAATTAAAAATTAGCTTTGATCTATTTATGATTACTCACAACATTTCATCACGAGAAACTGCTACCTTGAAGAGACACGTTCGGAGACATCTTTCTCACTCCGAGAACACTACCTAAATGTCTGTGTGCACATAAACTGCGACATGTGGGGACATGCTCAAGACAGGATGACACAGGAAAGGCAAGCTGATGCTTATATTGCAGCATGTATAAATGAAACCTCACAGTGGTCAAATTGACCCCTCCCATTGCTCTAGGGGTAAAATGTGAAATTTCACAGAAAGAATTTATATTTTGGAGATTTATATAAACCATCTTAAGAAGGACAAAGAATTAAGAAAAGTCACAAAAGTTAGAGGAAAAATAAGAAAAACAGTATTTTTTAAGAAAAACACCTCTCCCGATATTCTAGTGTTAACTAAAACAAACTTGAAGACAATCCCCTAACAAAGAAAATAATTAAATATGTTTATTTAAAACTTCATTACTGAAATTTTAAAACTAATTCAATCAATTATTACTAAATAAGAACCAAAACTATACTTCTCTGAGAATTAAAATATCCTTACCTCCGAAGCTGATGCTGTACAGAGGCATTGAGCAAACAGAACAACAATAGGGTCAGGTACCAGAGGTTTCTTGGCCTGCAAGAAGCAGTTAACAGGGTGTACTATGTGGAAGTGAGGTTAACTATTGTGTGTCTTACCAGATGGTCACATCCACATATGCATTTATTTTACATGTATTTACGCTTGATAAAGATGATGGAAATGAGCTTTTGACAGCAATGCACATTTTGACAATGCACAGGGTAACTATGCAAGCAGATGATTTCATCATTCACTCTCTTGCTGCTTGCATAGACTTGAAACATTGATGAAAATGGTAGAAGGTTTTTCTCTTCATGGTACATATTTGTAACCAAAATGTCCATTTTCTAAAGGGGAATCCCTCAATCTGCAATGGTGTGTCTGTTGCTCTACGCTCATTACTTAGCATCTAATGGAACTGGTTTGAAACACAACATGAATGCCAGTGGTTGCCTGTTGGTTGTTACACATTTTGTGTGCTGAAGGAGTCCTTGTAAAGCAGTGGCGTCTCGTGGCCTCAAATTTGGCCGGGGCTTATTTTTTAAAGAATTTAAAATATAATGACAATTCACATGAATTACAAAAAAAAGGTATTTTTTTCTTCTAGACTACAAAACTGGACTTATTTTTTTAAAGAATTTAAAATATAATGACAATTTACATGATTACAAAAGAAACAGGTATTGTTGTGAAACATACCTTTCTACGAACATTGACTCCTGTTCCTCTGCTCAGCAAATTTTGTTATTACTTTTTCGTTGAAGCCCTCTATGTTTGAAATGTATTCTATCTCTATTGTAAGCAAGTGCCAAGCCATTTGGTCTGTCTTGTCCCATTGCATTTCTTAAGCAGGTTTTAATACGCGTCAATGTGCTGAAACATTGTTAAGATTCAGCTGTTGCCACTGGAGTTATTAAAACTGTGTTTGTCATTTTTACTGTTTCTGAAAAGGTACCCTCTAAATAATAATTTTAAATAAAAAATGAATGCAATCTACTGATAGAGTTTATGTTTTTCAACTCTTCACTACAATAAAGAACACGAAGTTCCCTCTTTAGTTTTCCCTCTTCTATGAAGGGATAATAAATCTGGGAAGATGCCTCTGTTTAAAGATTGTTCTCTTTCATTATGTCCTCGTAGAGCAAGTTCATGTCGACCACAGAATTTTAAGCAATCAATAATTCTATTTAATATATGCCTATTTTTCCGGACAAATTCATTGTGTCTTGTAATTGACAGCCTATGTCCTTCATCAATTTGTGTTCGAACATCAACCCTGCCAAACTCACTCAAACATAGCGAATGAAAGTCACCAAAACACTACAGAAGAACACGCGAGATCGAACGCAACGCAATGGAACTAGCCCCAAATCAGCACTCAAATCCATTGCACCCTCCCCTCCTCTCTCTGCTAGCATGTGACCTTTACTGTAGCGTAGGTGGGTGTAGGTCACGCCTTCCTTTGCAACGTGCCCCGGAAAATGATAATTGACATCAATGCCACTAGGAGCGCTGTCGTATCCATTGCAACAGACGATGAATTTACGTGGGTAAAAATCGCCTTTTAAAAGACTGTGTGATAGTTATGCGTTATGGTGATTGATAATTACGTGAATACGTCTGTTTTTCTTTAGGGGCTAAGCCCCGGAAGCCCCAAGGGACAAGACGGCACTGTTGTAAAGTTCACTGAAGGGAGCCCTTGGGCTTCAGTCGATGCAAAAGACGAACAGCAGACAGAAAGGCTGGTGAAGTATGGAAGCGAGTAGTGAAATATGAAGTGGTTGGAAATTATTGATATTTTGAAAGAGATGGCTCTCAATGAATCAGTATATTGAAAATTGGTTATTTCACTGCTTTATTTTGGTGTTCATGTATGACTGTGCAAATAGACAGAATCTGCCAGTAATGTAGAGAATGGTTATTTTATAGTCCACACACACACATTTCAACTTAATAGGGTTATGAAATTTTCATTTTAGCAATAATTCCTAATATCTGAGGGAAAATGTGTGTAAATATGTTTGGGAAGTATAGGGTGATATTGTTTTACTACAAAGTAAGACAATTTTGTCTTTTTCGAGGTATATGCTAATTTTACATATTAACATAAACATGAAACCAACTCGAAGAATACTTGCTTCATCTTCTCAGGAAAAACAAAAAGTAATTTGATTTGACTTCATTTGTGTTATTTAGCATCACTAGTGCGACATGACTTTTGGCTAAGTGTGTAATAATAGAGATGAGTGGTAATATTATGAAATTGATGAAGGTACAATCACAAAGAACACCCATTCCTAGACCAGGTTTTGAAATCGGGAACCTTAACATCATAGCATGTTATGCTAACCACTCCACCATGGAAGGCAGCAAGAGAAATAAAGAAATGGATGGCTTGCATGAAATTGAAGAAAAAGATAATATTATGAACACTGAAAAATTTAAGAATTTTGTGCTGCAGGCTGTTAATAATGAAAACTGAAACTTATTATGTTTTATTATTTTATAAAAGGAAAACTTAATATGTACATAACGTAATTATTATTTTAATCTTATTATCTTTTATTTTTTTAATTGGTTTGTGTAACTTACTTTTATTTAATAATTTCCAACATTATTTGTGATTTATTTTTATCATTCCCATTAGCTTTAACTATACAGAGGGTTGGCAAGAAGTTACTAGACATTGAAAAATTGTTGTACTTCTTTTAATATTTAGGCAATATCAATGTAATTTTCTGTAAATATACATTATGGAATAGGATTACATATGTGCATTTAAATTTGCAATTTGATAGCCAGTAGGGTCATAGGTCCATATTTTCTGCATTACACTTTGAATGGCAAACACTACCTGACAAATGTTGCAAGGGTATGTTTGGCCCATCGTATCTGGCTGTGGAAAAACAGGTGATCTTGTTTACATGCAAGATGGAGCACCACTACCCTTTGCACTAACCATACAGACCTGGAAAAACGACAATTTTCCAGGACGTTGGCTGAGACAATGAGGACCTCATGAATGGCCTTCCATACATCCAGCTCTTATTCCTTGTGACTTCTTCCACTGAGGCTGGGCAAAGGAGTAAGTGTAAAAGACATAACTGCACTGTGGGAAAATTGGAGGCACAGATTCAGCATGTTATTACAAATGTCCAGTGGGAATTCAATCAGATGACCGTAGATTCTATCCCCGTGACTTGGAACAAGGTGGCGAATGCTGCTGCTGTCTACATTAAAAAATATATATATGTACATAAAATGTCATTGAGACTGATTAAATATTACAAAACCTATGGCAAATTTTCAATGTCTGGTTACTTCTCACTCACCTTGTGTATAAATATAATATATATTTTGTACTTACCTGAAATTTATTATACATTCCTTAGCCCAGATGAGTTATCTCCACCAGAATGTGTATTAGAATGTTTTCTTAGAGCCATGGATAACTTTTATCAATATTTCTTTAGTTCTTTCTGCTCACCATCAATGCTTTGTTGAGGGTAAAAGTCCTGTTGCATAGTTATGGGATTGTCAGTCAATTTAACTTTAATTGTTATCATTGTTAAAACTCTATAGATTTATGTTCCATAATACTGGTAATAACATTTTACTCTTTTAATGTTCTTCGTTTGTTTTTCAAATACAATAATACTATGGAGCTTTTAAATTCTCCAAAGTACTGATAATGAGTATTCTTGTACCAGGAATTACAGTGAAGAATTTTTTTAGACATGCTGATAATAGAAAAAAGGGATGTAGATATATTCTCTTGAAAATATGTTGATGATTATTGTGCTGTCAGAGAATGGCATGCTTGTTATATTGTACATGAATAAATGTATAAAGCTGAAAAAATGCTACATTTTTATTTAAATGAGTTTTATTTCAGTTTTGTACCTGTCACCCTCCCCTCACACACATGTATTACTATATTCCAAATATTAAAATATTTATTCTTGAATGGTTTTCCATTTCTGTTGAAATCCTGTGGCTGTTTTCTGATACTGACATATCATAAACAGTGTGTTCAATTTTGAATTGTACTACAATCCACAAATTGATGAATACCTAACAGAATGCATTTATTTTGTTTATAAAGATAGCCCAATGGCTGTATAGTCATGTTGCTTGGTGTGGAATGAAGAGGAGAGGAAGTTAATGAAATGGGAAAGGAGGGAGGGGAAGGAAGTCCTAGTAGAAATTGGTGTGAAGAGGTGGAGTTGAACATGAGTGTACAGTATTTGGTCTCTGACTGCTGTTGTGAAAGTCATATTTAATATGCCATGCAGTGTTGAATAACATGTTTTTCTAGTGGAGCAATATTTAAATACAATGTCCTACATCCAGTGTTGTGAACAGTTTTGTGCTAAGTTTGGTTTGGTTTGATGTTTGATGTTTTAAGTCCACTTTATGCGCAGTAAGGCTAATCGGGACTGGACCTACAGTTTAAAGTGGGATCCGAACCACTTGTGCCTCCACCGGGTATCGAACCCGGGACCCCTTGATTACAAGGCAATGATGCTACCACTGCGCCATGGGGGAGGCCCTTGGTAAGTTTTGAAAGGAAGTACCAGGAAAGAATTTCATCTTGCATCTGGTACAGAAATTCCTTGAAACCAGTTCTATATTTAACAGAAAACATAACGTCAGGAAGTCTGTTTTAACAGAACATGTTGGTGATATTCAAGAGGCACTGGTGAGTTCTGAAAAATTCATTACGAAGGTTAAGCCAAGCAAAGAACATTTCCCTCGGTTCCTGTCATACTGCAGTGAGAAAAATCCTGAAACTGTATCCATTATCGCATGCAAATTTTCCATGAATTGAAGTCGATCAACTACGGTAAACATGTACACTATTGCCAAAGGTATAGACTTTCAGTCGTGGTGACATATCATTGTCAGATCATGTGTTTTACACAGATGAAACATGGTTTCATCTTACTGGATATGTCTGTAGCCTAAATTATAGAACATGGAGCACTGAAAACCCACCTCTCTTTGTTGAGTTGCCTCTGCATCCTATCAAAATTGGCATCTGGTTTGCCATGTCAAGGCACGAATAATCAGCCTCTGTTTTTTTTAACACAATTTTAGATGCTAAGGTCTACCAATAGGTGTCAGGCAGTTCAGAACCTTAGTTGAAGAGGATGAATGCTACTGCTGGATACATCAAGACAGTGTGACTTGCCATACCACAAATTCCACCATGGCAACTGATGGATTTTTTGGCAACAGAATTATCTCTAAAGGACTATGGCCACCAGATCTTAAAGGTCCGGACTATTTTCTGTGAAAATATTTAAAACAGACTGTGTACAAAACAATACACACACTTTGGAAGAGCTGAAAATGAACATCACTGTTGCTGTCCAGATGTAGACAGCAGAATGCTCCATCAGGTTGTGAGGAAAATAACAAATAACACCGATGTCTAGGCCAGGTTTTACACCTGAGACACCTGGTGTCATAGCGTGCTGTTCAAACATCACCACAGTGTGTTTCGCATGTCATGCAATATTAACAATTGCAATGGACACATGCGACAGAGGAAATCAATGAACAAACAAATGCAATCATAATGTGTTGGCAGCCTCGTTCAAACACACAGACTGTAATGTTGTAACATTTTATTTGAAAATTATACTTGTTGAAGGCCTCAGAAGCAGCCCATATTAAGGCTGAGTAGTCTGTGTAGTCTTCATATCAAGATTAGTCTCCCGAGATGTATTGGTTATCTAATGGAAGATTCAGGCTTTCAACAACTCCTTGAGATCATTTACGGAGGTAATACTGTTAACTTATGATAACCTATGATCACAGGGAAAGCACCTCACTTCCAAGTAGTACACCTTGGACTGCATTTAGAACACTAGCGAGACTCTGCCATCTTGACTCACAGTCAGTATAATCTTCTGTGGGGCTCGTGTTGTCAACCACATTGTCCCTTCATAAAGCTCATCATATCATGATCAGTCCTCATCTTTGCGATTAGCCAAAAGTGGCAGAAAACCAATGAAACAAAAACGAAAACAAATCAAATCAATCTGGAAAAGCCATAGCCAGAGGATCAAGGGATAATTTCATAGTTTATGCACCCGTTACTTGAAGAAGCAAAGTGCATTGCAAATGAACATACATTCAATAACCGTTGGCCTGCTCAATTCAGAAGTAGACACTAATGTAAGTTCAAGCAGAAAATCTTTATCTACATTTGGTTCAACTTCGAAAGATAACAGGATTCTGCTGCACTGTGGCCGCAATACATTAGAATACTTTGATAGTCTTCAAAATTTAATTAAAGCCGAGCATATTGGGAAGTGGAGTTTACATCTTTCATCAGTTACACATATGTTCTCATTTTGCTGCATCAGGGGTAACACCTGTGCTACAAGGTCACATCTGTATGTAGAGGAAGTGATGAACTTTAACATGTTAGCACCAGGTATCTACGAAAAATTCTGCAATGAACTCTAAGGCAAAGTGATCAGTTTAGAACCGTACTTTACCCTATCATATTAGTTCAATGTATTGACAGTGGCGGCAATTAAGGATGGGGGCATGGAGAGCAGTTCCCCCTCCCCCATCCCTCAATTTAAACACCTAATCGCCGATACTGTGTGCCTACATTTTTAAACAATTAAAACAATATGTAACAAATGCAAGTAAACGAAATACTGCAGAAAACAATATATTACGTTTTCACCAATATCATAAGAAATGGAAGACGTAAATTTAGAGAAACACATGAGTTTGCATTAAATTACGTATCTCCTCAATCCTCGACTCTGAAGGCACGAAACAAAAACCAGTGTCTAGAGGAAGTCATAAGCTATGAATTTGGTTCCATGACTTTCGGACGTAAATTACATAGTTTCTTACATATTTTCTGTTTTTTGTGTCGGAAACCAACGTTTACGCTAATTCTAAAAATAAAGAAAATATTTGAATATTTCTAATTCAATTAAGATTTATGGTATCTCAATAAAAAAAAAAGTAATTTAGCAAATTTTCTGCTCTTTGATTTTGGATTCTTCACTTTTTGTGTACAATGCACTGTTTTCGAGATATTAATTTTCTTTAGTATTTAAGGTTAATTTTTGCCGCCATTTTCCAAGATGGCGGATTTTCCCCAAACATTTGTATGATGGATTTTTAATGTGTTATTCAGTATACCATTCTGCACAATCTGACACAAAAAAAAAAAAAAATTGTGTTGCAATTATTTCCGGGTTAGGCCATTTTCTCCTGTTTGTTTCCTCTACTATGATACTTATTGTACTTAAGTACAATAAAGTACATTGTTAATGTAACATTAGTATTATTGATAATAATAACTAGAACAAGACACAGTCATGTGGAAAGACAGCAAGTCAGCAGGAAAACAACAGGATCTAACACAGTCTGAAGGGGATACTGTATTACATACATATGGCTATTGTTCATTAGCATAATGGAAGTGACTAATGTTCCCAAGCAATTGCAAATCTTGAGTAATGTGGGTGAAAACTGGCATGATCAGATAAATAAAATATCTTTAGTAAACAGATAAATACAATAAAGAGAAAATAATCTAGCTTATAATATTTATCTCTTGCCTTTTATGTGCAAAAAATATCATTGATTCCAAAGTTGATGCTATTTTGACACCACACCATTTTCTACCATTCATGTAGCTAGACTGGGGGTGCAAGGGGTTGGGGATATTTAATCAACTACGCCTGAAGCATCAGGATATTATATCAATTACATCCTTCCAAAGAGACAACGATTATAAACCAGTGTGTGTTGGGGGAGGGGGGAAGAAAATGTTAGACTTCCTTTAAGTGCCGGCCCCTGTGGCAGAGTGGTTAGCACATTGTGCTATGACGCCAGGGGTGCCGGGTTCGAATCCTGGCCTGGGCATGGATATTTGTGAGTATCCATTCATCAATTTCATCATATGATCACTCATCCCCATCTTCATAAATAACCAAAAGTGGCACAAAAGGCGAAGTAAAATAAATCAAATCACAAATCACAAGTTCCTTTAAGTTTGTCCAAATCTGTGTACACACACACACACACACACACACACACACACACACACACACTTGCTCCATAGGTACTAATCAGTTGCCAAGAGAGCAGGATGCAGAAGCCAAAGGAGGAATTCCATCCTCAGTGAAACTTCATTAGTTAGTTCTCAAATTTATCATGATTAATTTCAGCACCATTACAGCACTATTGGCTTTTTATTTTTTTAATAAATGCAAATCCACAGTATGGATTGATGCTGCACCCACTACTGCTTCAAAGGGTAATGAGTTGAAACTTGGTAAAACCTTCGCACAGCAGTAAAATCTGACAATATGGAGAAGTCACTTCTCTGAATTTTGAGGAAGTAAAAATAGAAGTATCTCCAGATATATTTTTGTACTTTAGTGTTGAATTTGTTTCACACAAAATGAAACATACCAACTTCCATGTTCGAGTGGTTATCACACTGTGCTATGATGCCAGGGATCCCATATGTTAATCCATATAAGGGCATGGGTGTTATTTGTAAATTTTGACTCATCAATTTCATCATATCATTACTCATCTTCATCATTGTGATTAGTAAAAAGTGGTAGCAAAGCGATGCTAATAACAAAGATGAAATCCAACCAAGAAAGGAGAATATGCTGACAAGGACATGCTTGTCATAGTCTCCTCCATTCTTGTCGTCTGTCTTTCAATTTAGCTAAATTGTAAAAGTCAAAAATGTGGGAGGTGGTACACTACAGAATCTGGTGTCTTTCTGGTTCAGCACAAAGAACCACAATGGTGCCTGTGCTCTCTCGAACAATAGAGATGATGACAGGAAATCATTAGAATGTTGGGATCACAAAAAAAGAGATGCAACTATGATGTTATGGCACAAATTTTGTTTTCAAAGCAGGCTTGAATTTGAAACTTTGGTTTTCTTTTCCGTAGTAGTTTCCTGATTAAAAATGGAACTCTATCACAAACATAGGTTTACTTATTTTTCTGCTAATGTCATATGATTGCTTTACACAAGAGATGAATGTGAATAAAAGATTCAATAATATTATGTAAACATTTCTGAAGTGTGAAGTACTGTGTGGTATCACACGTTGTATAACCATGACAATGTCGCTGACTAAACGTAATTGTCATTTTTTATTAGAGGAGTGAATTGTTAGTTAGTAGCAAGTTTCACTGTTGTGTATGGTAAGGATACTATGGAGACACAAATACCAGAGGCATATTAATGAAAGCAATAAAATTGTGAGAGTTCTGCCTCTTCTGCCTATCTTCCATGATGAAGATACTAGGAATGCAGACAACCTAATTGTAATGATGAGAGCATGTATTGCCATCAGAAGTAGAATAGAGACAGCACTTGATTATTTAAAGGTTGATGTAACATGTGTATTTAACACCCTCGAACTTCATTCATAGCAGAAACATTTTAAAAAAATTATAATACATGTTTTAAAGTAAAAGTACGAAATATAATCCTAAGGTGTATGTCAATGTAGGATCCGAGCACTTCGAGTTATGTCAGTTGCGGGTTTTCTTGGGTCAGTTGTCAACATGGTGTCAATCATAGTTTCTTCCTGCCAAGTTTGTTTCTGCCTGTAAGTGTTGCCACCTATGAATGTGAACTTTGTCAGCATCATCAGGCTCTTCAGTCTGATTGGCAACAGACATGTTGTATAAAGGAAATTTGCACCGGGAAGTTACCGTATTAAATGCAATGAAACCTGTAGAACATCCACAGATGTTCTCAAAATTCTTCGAATGGACTGTGTAAAGCATTGTAATACTCTAAAGACTGAACCTGCCCTGCAACACAAGAAAAATGTCTCGTTAAGCGATAAATGTGCTTATGTCAAGTTGGTATGTTTAGCATGGAACTATATTTTCAATAATGCTGATGGAATAAATAAATAAAGCTTGTTAAATGACAACAACTTCTTACCACAAGAATATAATTATTCTTTAGATGCTTTAATATATGTGCAACCACACATGTATGACTTTCCAGTGACTTATTGCAAGAGTTGGCAATTGTGCTTGACTAAATAAAATAAACTTATTGTGTGCGGCAGATTCATTGATCGATTGATTGATTTGGTGTTTTAAGTCAACTTAATGCTCAGTAAGGCTAATCGGGACAGAACCTACAGTTTAAAGTGGGATCCGAACCACTGTGTCATGTGATTTCACTAGGTATCAAACCAGGGACCCCTTGATTACAAGGCAACAACAATAGCGAGGCAGATTCATATGAACCAAAAATGGCCTCCAAAAATTAATTTACCTCAAAATGACAAAAACGTATTGACTCGTTTACAATTTTTGATTCTTTGAAATGTTTGTTCAGTAGGATTCACAAAATCGGTTTTCACGAAATTGAGAAAAATAATATGCAGCTCAAGAAATCATACAGTTTGTGAAGATAATTACTTTTAACACCGTGCATGTTTTGGGCTGTTTCAATAGTAATTTGATGTGAATAATAGTACTTACCCAGAGATATTATAATCTGTATAGGCATTCTGCCACAATTATACTTATTTTAGCTTGTATTGCGTTCTGTTTGGGACAACTTGTAACTGTTTGCGTATATGTGGTTTACCACTGCACAAGCGGCCATTCTTCAATCTAGTCACAAAACTATCAAAGCTGTAAGCATTGTTTGGATGCAAAGACCACACCCAACCCTGCCTGTTGATGACCTGTGAGGGGTGAAAATACAGCTCCTTCAAAATTCCGAGAAACATCGAAGTGCTCTGTTCCTACACTGACATATACTTTAGTAGTCTTCTATAAATTTCCATCAAAGAATTCCACGATGTATATATTATATAATTGTGTTGAATGTTTTCAAAATTATCCAATGCCATCATCTGGATTAGATATGGAGAACATATTTGGAACATGTGGTGTCTTGGGTTATTTTTAATGAAAAAGTGGTTTAAAGAAAAACTTCAAAACTATTTATTTTCCCGAATCATAAAATTTGGCAAATTTTGCATTAAAATCTACTACAATTGTAATTTTTTCATTTTGAGGTCGTTTTTCTGCCACGTTTGGCTAATTGTGACATATGGATGAGTGATGATTAGATGAAATATACAGTGAGTCACATAATTATTCGGACACACAGTAAATTTCTAACGTTTAAGAGCGGGAAGGGAGTGAAATCTGTGTACAGCGTTGAAGTTGATTTTCGTTTAAAAAATGTCATGTTTAGCACAAAATTGGACGATAAAAAGTTAAAAAACGAACATCAGCAACAATATAACGAAGGATGAATCCCTACCGTTGCAAAAATAGTGCCACAAAATTATTCGGACACATAGTAAATGTTAACGTATGTTTGCGATACAGTGACAATTTCGATTTACGAATTGATTGATACTCTGTTCATATATATTAACTCTGGTTTCCTGTAGGTTTCTGTAGCAATTACGATCACGTTTTGTTTAACAAAGTTGTGATATAAGAACATTTTCTATGTAGAAATGGGGTTTTGTGTAATATTGTGGTAATATTAATAGTTGTTAATTAAGTGAGTACTGTTTATAAAGAGAGAATTTTGTGACTGGAATTGAGATAAACCCATATACTTATTTAAGTTGAAGTTTAAAACTACGGTAAAAGGAAATATACTCATTAATGTGATTTGCGTAAAGCAGTTCTTGTTAACATCATGGCGGATGCCATAGGTTATATGGAACTTAATAATCAAGTAGAAATTATAACGAACTTGTTAGAAGACAATGAAATTGTTATAGAAGATAACATTATAGAAGAAACATCTAGAAAACAAGCTAAAAGAGTCAGATCTTCTGAAGATGATCAAGTTCCAGCAAAAGCAGTAAGGATAGACAGGTTAGATAATAGAGATAAAGTAAACACGTTTGGAGAAGGTCGAAGAGAAAATAATGTAGACAAGTGTAAAATGTATTATGATACACATAATGGGCCATATTTAGTAATAATGACTAGTACAAAAGGTGCAGAAAAGAAATTTAACTCTATGAAAATAGGCAATGAATTGCGAAAGAAAGATATAAGGGTTAGATATATCCAACCAAGTGGTTTATATAGAGCAAAGATTTATTTTTACACCAGGAATGAAGCTAACAATTTCATGAAAAATACGCATTTTCATAAAGAAAATAATAATTTTGATGTGTTCATTGCAGAATCCTTATTGGTGAAGGAAGGATTGATATATGGTGTACCCACTGAATTTGAATAGGAGGAAATTAAGGAAAGTATTGAAGACCCGACAGTAATATCAGTGGAAAGAATGAAAAAGAGAATTCGAAAAGATGATGGTTTATATTATTTTGTTCCTACTAAGCTAATATCAATCACGTTTAGATCTCAAGAAATGCCTAAACAGATTATAGTGGTTAGTCACATTTTCGATGTTACTCCTAAAGTTAGAAATGTTATGCAATGTAAGAAATGTTACAGATTCACACATTCAGCAGCCATATGCAAGGATAA
The DNA here is from genome assembly GCF_977018435.1 of Lepisma saccharinum. Taxonomy (NCBI): domain Eukaryota; kingdom Metazoa; phylum Arthropoda; class Insecta; order Zygentoma; family Lepismatidae; genus Lepisma; species Lepisma saccharinum. The sequence goes on along the minus strand of NC_139236.1, from coordinate 11,554,717 downwards.
AGCTAAGTGTGCTAGATGTGGAAGAGAGGAACATGAAAATTGTAATGAAACTCCGAAGTGTTTAAATTGCAGAGGAGAACATGTTGCTACTGATAAGTCATGTGTAAAATGGGAAATGGAAAGAGAAATCATGAGAGTTATGGCATATGATAATTTATCCCGGCAAGATGCAAGAGAGAAAGTAATAACAGGTAATGTTCCAAGCAATTATGTTGTTCAAGGCAACTCATATGCTGATCAAATAAAAAACCATATAAACAAAAGTCAAATAAGTGAAATTAACACAAGAAAGACTGGTGTTGTAGGAAATAGCATAACAATACAAAACAGATTTGAAGCCTTAAGTGATTGGGGTGAAAGAAAATCAGATACATACTTGGAAAATATTTCATGGAAAAGAGTTCCTCCAGAACATCATAGAGACTATTCCAAATTTGAAAATAAATATGGAAAAAATTTCAGACTAAATTCCTATTCACAAACAAAGAATTATAATGGAAATTATCAAGGAGAATCAAGTAAAGGTTATCTAAAGAAATTACAAAGTAATCAAAAACAATTAAATGGAAAGTCTACAGGAACTGTAATTAAGACAAGGAATAATGAGGAAGATGTGGATAGTACAAATAGAAGCATGCAGGAGGTGAACATCGGAATCTACAACAATGAAGAACAGAAAAAAATCGTGTACTTTCCTCACATAACATCTCAGAAAGATCTTATGTATAATTTGTTACAATTAATGGCGAAACTTATGGCAACATTAACTAAAAATTGAGACTTATTAACCATAAAAGAAATACTAACAGAATGCTCACAAATAAATGGCCAGGTGCGGAAAATTATTGAGGATTTGGACATTTTTGGAGACACACCTTAGGGTGTGGAAGGAAAAATAATGGAAAACATTCGTGGGGGTACACTGGAATGTAAGATCACTGAAAGCAAGAAAGCAAAATCTGGTGAAATTAATAGATGAATATAGACCTGAACTTTTATGTTTATCGGAAATCTCTGTGAATCCATCAAACATAAATTATTTTAAAGTAAATCATTATCACTTAATTTATGAAAAGATTAAAGATGATAGTAAAGGAGTTGCAATTATGATTCATGAAAGCATTCCATTTGAACCTATATCTTTTGATTATACATTGTCTATATACGACACATACAAAATTGAAGTCGTAGGAATTAAAATTGCTTTTATGAATCAAAAAGTTAGTATTATATCTATATATATTCCTACAGGTGCAGAGTCACAGAAATTAACGACAAATACATTATCGCAAATGTTTCAATGCATAGAAAAGCCTTTTATTATAGCAGGGGATTTCAATTGCCATCACACAATATGGGGAGATCAGGATGAAGATAAGTTGGGGAAAGCGTTAGTAGAATGTATGGATTTGTACAACTTTACTGTAATTAATGACGGGTCTGCTACGTATATAGGAAGATTAGGTACTCGGCCAACAGCTATAGATTTAACGTTAATGTCAGACGATATATGTGGTCAATTTCAGTGGGAAACAGACAGTGATCAAAGAACCAGTGACCATTATCCATGTTTCTTTTATACTGATACTAATTCAGAGAGATCTTTCACTATTCCGCTCAGAAAATGGAAAGTTAACGTAGCTGATTGGAATAAATATTCTAAATTACTTACAATCTTATTTAAAAATACAGATTTAAATAATATTGATAAGAGTGCATATGATTATTTTGTAGATTTTGTTAGTATTGTTATAGACAGATCATGTACAAGGGCAAAAGAGGAAGTTGTAAAAAAGTATCCAATAGTACACTGGTGGAATAAAGATTGCCAAAATTTTAAAATACAGAGAATTGAAGCTACTAAAATTTATAAAACAATACCAAATCAGGAAACTTGGATTAATTATAAGAAAGCAATAGCGCAGGCAAAGAAAAGTTATATCAGTGCAAAAAGACAATCGTGGGCAAAGTATTGTGAAGACATAAATAACAAAGAGAGTATCAGTACTGTGTGGGCTAAATTTAAATCAATCCGCAAACCACATACCCCTCGATTAATACCACTCAAAGAAACCTGGAAAGATGAATTTATTATGAAGGTAACATGTAATAATAAACACGAACCTGCAGATGCCCCTGATGAAATTTTCTCTTTCAGTCCTAAAGATAGACATTCACAAGGATTATACACCAATATCATGATCGATGAAATAAGAGACATAATAATTAGAGCCAAGGACACAACTCCAGGAAAAGATGGAATAACATACTCGATGTTTCAAAATTTACCGGAATGTGGTATAATATATCTTTGTAACATCTACAATTATATAATGAATTCAGGAAATGTACCGGAATCGTGGTACACTCAAATGATTTTACCAATATTGAAACCTGGCAAAAGTCCACATAAAGGAGAATCTTATAGACCGATAGCTTTGTCTTCAGTACTGGGGAAAATTTTTGAAAAATTAATTCTAAAGAGAATAAATTGGCATATAGAGGGACAGGAATTATTTTCAAGGCTTCAAGTTGGATTTAGGAAGGGTATGGGGTGTACAGATGCCTTGGCAATGTTATCATCAAAAATTTATGATACAATGAAAAGGAAAAGTAGTCATATTGCTGCTTTCTTAGATATTAAAGGGGCATATGATAATGTAAATATAAATAAATTATTAAACATTCTACAAAGTCCGAAAATACCTTATATGCATCTAAAAATAATTTGGAATCTATTAAAAAATCGTTGTTTATATTTTTATTTTCACAATAAAGTTGAGGGTCCTAGATGGATAACAAGGGGACTTCCACAGGGAAGCCCTTTAAGTCCTTTACTTTTTAATATATATTTAATGGATGTTCAAAGAATATGTCCTGAGCCATTTGGATTTATACAATATGCAGATGATTTATGTATATATGAGAGTGTCAAGCAAGTAGATAAAGGAGTCACCAACATGGAAGCGAAAATAATAGAGATAAAGAAATTGCTTGAGAATAGGTCTATGAATATATCGTCAGAAAAATCAAAGTTGATTATATTTAGTAAAAAAGGATCTCCGAAAAATGTGAATCAATACACAAAAAAGTTACACATTCCCATAGAAAATTCAGTGAAATATTTAGGCGTTATATTTGATAGTAAATTAACATGGAAACCTCATGTAAAAATGTTAGTGAAAAAGGCAGAAGTAATTTACAATGTATTTCGTTCTATGGCTACAACAAAATGGGGAAGTCATCCTAGTACCATGATGAATTTTTACAAAAACTATTACAAACCAACAATAGAATACGGGATTATAGTCTTTAATACAATTTCGGAACGTGTACTTCGACCTTTGGAAGTAATGCAGAGGAAAGTTCTACGAAAGTGTCTAGGACTGATGAAGAGTACTTCCAATGTTGCTGTATACATGGAAGCATGCGAATGGAACTTAAGTTTTAGGAAAAGAGAAATGTCTATTAAATATCTGTTAAAAACAATGTCAGAAGTTAATCATCCATTTAACGACATTCTATTCGACTTGGTTGAATTATATGATACAGGCAAAATTAATAACTGCGAAGATATAGGATGGGTGCAATTATATAATGAGTACTATGAGGATCATCAAAAATTATTGAAAGTAAGGAGTAAGCCCATATATACTCTAGATTTTCCTGTTTGTGAATATAGAGATATTTATTTTCCTGAACAATATACAAAATATGATTACATGGAAAGATGGAAAGATTATTACTTTATATATACAGACGGTTCAAAAAGTAGTCAAAATGTAGGATGTGCTGTTTATGATGTACAGAAGAAGAAATCAATTATGACACATTTACAGGAAGATTTTTCCATTTTTACAGCTGAAGCTTATGCAATTTACCAAGCACTAATTTATACATATAAATTGCAAGAAAAAATATATTAATATTAATGGATTCCAAAAGTGTATTATATTCAATTCAGTCCAATTATGATTTATTATTTAAATGCTCCCCATACATTATAAACTGTGTAAAAACTTTACAAAATTTAAGGAGCAGGGGAAAGATAATTCATTTAACCTGGGTTAAAGCACATTGTCAAAATTTAGGAAATGATATGGCAGATTTGTATGCAAAACAAGCTAGGGTAATTCAACCTGTACTGGAGCTGAAAACCTGGTACACAGACCTTCTACCGAGGGTGAAGAAAAAGTTGAAGGAAACTGGACGGAATGGTGCAAAGGTGAATTTCAAAATGCAGGCAGCTTTTATCAGAGGATAGCTAATTTCAATAGAATGAGGCCTTGGTTTACAAAAGTTCAAGGTTCACGGAATGTGATAGTATTACTAAATCGTATTAGGTCAGGACATACAACTACTAAAAGTCATTTACAAAAGATCCGGATTGTACAAAACCGAAACTGTACATGTGGCAACAAGGAAGATATACACCATATCCTATTTGAGTGTAATAGATACACACAAGAAAGAGAGACATTCTATAAAACTCTTATAAACTGTGAAATTCCTTTTCCTCAGTGTTTGGAATCTTTGATTTGTGAACCTAACCTTACAGTTGGATATATATTGTTATCTTTTTTTAGAAAATGTGGTTTAACTATTTAATAGAAAAAAAATTGTTCATAGTATCTTTTAATAATAATGTACTAAAAAATGTAAGTTTATGTACAGTACATATATAGATATGGGAAAAACTGCTTAGCGGTAATCCCAAGTAAAATGTAAATAAATAAAATATGTAGAAATGGAGCGAAGATGAAAGGAAAGTTCATTTGAACAACGTCAGTTAGTGATATGGCACCACACTAAGGGTAAAACTTACCATGCAATAGCCTCAATGTTGAAAATGAAAAAAAGTACAGTTGCAGATATTATTAAGCGATTTAAAGATGAAGACAGGATCGAGTCCCACGGTCATACAGGGAGACCAAGAATTTTTTCCCCCAGAGAAGAGACAGTAATCGTGAGGAAAATTTAAAAAAAAACAAAGATGAGTGCTCCAATGGTGTGTGCTGAGGTAGCTGAGGAGTGTGGAAAGCATAGTCATCCTAAAACTATACGAAGAGTGCTCAGAAGTCCAAACTATCATGGCCGTGTAGCCAGGAGAAAGCCATTTGTAAGTAAGCCAAACAGGACAAAAAGACTGGTGTTCGCAAAGGAACACTTAGGAAAGGATCAGACATGGTGGAATCTGGTAATTTTCACTGACGAGAGTAAATTCAATATTTGTGAGTCAGATGGGAGGGTAACAGTGTGGCGTAAACCAAATGAGGAGCTCCGATCGAAAAATTTGCAAGCAACAGTGAAGCACGGAGGTGGTCACGTAATGGTTTGGGGTTGCATGTCGGCCCAAGGCGTTGGTAAATTGGCTTTCATCGAACAGACAATGGACAGGTACCGTTACCTTGACATTCTGAAGTAAAATCTAAAGACTAGTGCTGAAATGATGGGCATTCTCTGTAACTTTATGTTTTATCAAGATAATGACCCGAAGAACACTTCCCGCATAGTAGAAGAATGGTTATTGTACAACTGCCCAAAAGTGCTCCATCCTCCACCGCAGTCTCCAGACTTGAACGTCATTGAGCACCTCTGGTGTAAGTTGGAAAAAGAAGTGAGGAAAACACCTATAACCTCGAAGGCAGACCTCAAGGAGAGACTTCAACATGAATGGGCCAAGATATCGCCAGTGTACACCAGAAAATTGGTAGAAAGTATGCCAAATCGTTTATCCGAGGTGTTAAAAATGAAAGGGATGCCTACCAAATACTGACATTTCCGTTCGTTGCTTTTCAAGTGTGTTTTCCTGTTTCTCCTTCCATGTGTCTGAATAATTTTGTTTAACCCACAAAAAATGTTTGTTTTACCCACAAAAAATGTTTGTTTTGTTTAATGAAAATATTTTACTAATATATTATATTAAACATAATTGAAGATAATTAACAGTGTGCTCATATTGAGTTTTATTTGTTAAATAAATATTAAACATTTATCATCATATTATATCACGACTATGTCAGTAAATATTCAGAAACCTTATCTGTCCAAATAATTATGTGACTCACAGTATGAAGGGACACTCACAAGGAACGTGCATTCCCAGACTGGAACTAAAACAAGGAAATTTTGGTGATGAGATCAAAGGTCGACTGCTTAATACACTTATCTTCTTAGTCAGCCTAAATAAGTAGGAGCAGACTTTTATTTCCATAATGCTATTTTATTTTATTTTTATTGTTTCACATCCCTTCTCTACTTCTGTGAACTGGTTAATTGCAATTATATAGATGTATGATGCATTGCTGAAAGATATACGAACAGCTGTGAAGAACTGGAAATGCAACCAGACCATGATATAAACACTTCATGATGAAGGTTAGTGGGAATGACTATCCAAACATCAGAATTTATGACAAACAGACAAAAGGAAATTCTGTTCATCTTCGAATTCATGTAGAATGCAGTGAAAAACAACTCTCCTCATGAACTGCATTATTATTTCCTCTCAAACTGTTGTAATTAATTTTCACATGAATCAGTAAATGAACAGTATTTCAATTAAATAAGAGTACATATATGCTATTGTCAAGAGTACAAATACATTTTATTTATTAAGATTGTAACTTGAGTACAAGGCAATTTTTTGAATTATTATACACCGTCACTAGAAGTGTGGTTTGGTTGGGGTGCATCTTCCTTAATGATCGAAAACTATAGACTATGTTTGTAATATTACTGTATGTATTCACTATGTTCCATATTCAATCTCTGTGGAGGGCTCAATTGTTCTAGTGTTGACCAAGCACTGTAAAAAGAATTGGGAAGTACAAACACATCAAAGTTATAATGGTATAATCACTTGAGTATCAAAATCTAAATGTTTTAGAACTAGTTTATTATTGGGTATTGAGTTATAGCCACAAGAAGTTCCATCACTGTTGTTATCTGACTTTCTGGACTGAAGTTTACTACTACTTCCTTTCCAGTAGTTTCCCCATTGTATTTTGTACACTGAGATACTGTTGCTTCTAACAGGGATTGAACTTATAATAATAGCTCACATGAAAGGCAAAAGTGCTGACTATTTATCTGAATAAGAGCTCTTGAAAATAAGATGCTCTTTTTAACAGTACACTTCTTTAAGTGTGAGAGAAGAACTTTGATGTAATCCATTGTTTGATGTGACAAAATTTACTGTAGATTAAGACAATTCGATTGTTAGTTAAACCTAGTGTTTGTTGTAGGGTGGCCAAATCTCCTGTATTTCCTGGACCGCTCGTGTTAGATCTAACTTTTTTGATCATCCTGGCTCTTGGATTGACTTTGTAATTCTTCTTTTGTCTATTTTGATCTGTATATTATACAAAATGTAAAATATGTTTTAAAAAATTAACAACCATTACATAAATATTTGCTGAAGTGATGCTCTGTCACTAAAGATGGTCAAAATTTGTTGTGATTACATCTCCCAGAATGTCCCATAAATTCAATGCTGAAACTTGGAAATCCCCTTAAATTCATGGATGAAAGTTGGTCACCATAACTTGTTGGGACCAAAAATCCTATACAAACAAGTTCAACCAATAACGACTCTTCCACTTTAAGAAACCTGCTGTTGTGAAGACATTTCCTTAATAAATGTTTTCTGTAGATTTAGAAAAATGTTGTTTCAGAAAGACTGTTTCAAGTAAATTTTATGCAAGGATAAGATTATGCGGAATATATATGAAGTCTAAAGAGGAACAGATATCACTCAGAATTTAATCACTAAGGGTACGTTTTCAATGTCCATTAACCCTGCATTAGGTGTATCATTTTCTGCAACATGCTTAGGAGCATGGGGTACACCTGTCACCCTAACCTTTAACTATCTTTAAGGTACAAAATCCACCATGGAATACACTGTGCTTGCATACTGAATGTTCTTTCATTCTCTTACTTCTAAGATCAACTGCAATTTTCTCCTGCACTTTCAAGTGACATAATGATCCAAAGTTAACATCAGTCACATGCTTGGAGGACAGTTGTCCACCATGTGCCTAAAATATGTAACATACAAAGCAGTGTCATGTTTATTCATGTCAGCTTTCATTTTCATCACTAATGCGTTCCTACGTGTCACAATTGCAAACCAAGCCGAGGAGCAACAGGACAGCACATCTGAGTTTAGAACAAAGACAAGGAAATATTATTCAGCTACACACAAGCACTAATGTACAGTATAGTGCACTATGTAGTAATTTCAAAATAAATATTCATGGGTGGCACTCATAACTAACATACCTAATTGACAGTTAGTTACCTGAGAAGGTTCTGAAGATTTCAGAGACCAATGAATTAAAACTGAAAGTAAAATATATATGTATACTATGTATTCTGCATGATGATATTCATTTGTCCTTTCTATTATGCTTCTGCATCATTCCTTTCTTTGTTCTAGACTCCTCCATTGACCTTGGAAGAGGTGGAAGAATCACCGTGCATCAAATTTTGGAGTAACTGAACAATTACCCTCCGTCCACAGAGCTAAGATGAGAAGAAGAACACATCGAGGTACGTAATTTATTTACAATTTATTTCCTAATTTCCTCTTACTGTTTTCTTGGAGGATACAGTTCTTTACATCTCCAACTCTTTCACCATAGTAGATTTCCTTCTTTCTCCTTGCAGGACTCTTTCATTATGTTTCTCATTATCCTCTTGGTGGATAACCTTCCTCCTTTCACCTTCCATACTCCTTGTAGAACTTATCGTTTGTGATTTATTTAATGCTATCTCCCTCCCTCCTACTTATGAGAATAATTTATTTTATTATCCCCATTTCCCAGCAGTATATTCCCTTCCTTCAATCTCTTCCATTCTCCTTGAAGGACTCAGTCATTCCTATAACTATCTATTGCAATTGATGATTTTACTTTCTGCTCTCTCTCCCTTTGATCTGTTCATCCTGTGTCCCCTTTTTCCTTTTGTGAATTCATCTTATTCATTCATCCTGCCATTATCCATTGTTCATTTATATCATGCTATCTCTCTCGCCCTTACCTGAGGGGGCCACAGTTCTTCAATTATTCTTCTCTTTTCTCTACTAGATTCCGTTTCTCCTCTCACCTTACATTCTCCTTGGAGTACTCACTTCATTCAACATTCTTGGTGGAATTACTTCATTCCGTCTCACCTCTTCACTTTTAAGGACTCAATTTTCCCTATCTCTTCTCTTCCACTTGGTGCATTCCTCTATTTCTTTCACCTTCCATTTTTTACCTAGTTCTTCTTATCTCCATTATTCTACTTGGTATATTCTGTTCCCCATTCTTACTTTACATTCTGCATTGAAAATTGGTTCTTCCCATCTCCCTTTTCAACTTGGTGGGTTCCATTCCTCTTCTCGACTTCTATTCTCCATGGATGAGTCAGCTCTTCCTCTCTCCTCTCTTCTTCTTGGTAGACTTATTTCCTCCTGTCCTCTTCCAGTCTCCTTCGAGAACTCAATACTTCCTTTGTTTTTGGTTTCCTATGACACTTGTTTCTCTGCATTCTTCTTGCAGGACTTAGATCTTCCTATTTTCCCTCTCCTTTCCTGAAATCATTCCTCCTTCCCCTTACCTTCTCATTGAAAGTATCAGTTATTCCAGTCTGTCTTTATTCCATTTTGGTGGAATTAATTCTTCCTTTCTCTATTTATTCTCTTTGCAGAACACAGTTCATATTAAAGCCTTGCCTTGTCCTTGGTTGCTTTACTTCCATCTATTTCCTTTCTTCTATGGGAAGGACACAGTACTTCATCTCTTCCACATTCTTCAACAGATGTATTCCTTTCTATCTCTTTCATTCTTCTTGGAGGGCTTGGTTCTTCTCAACTTTCCACTAAGTATAATTCCCTCTTCATATCTCCTCCTCATCTTCATGAAGGATTCCCTTCTACCTATATCATATTCTTGTCCTTTAAGTGTTTACCTCCTTCCTTCTTCTGGGAGGACACACCTTCACTACTTGAAGTGTATTTTTCTCTATCTCTGCCTCATCTTGTTGGTAAAACCTTCATATTTCCTTCTGCTGTAATCGGCAGACTCACTTCCTCCTATATCCTCTCCTAGTGTCTCGTTCAACTTTCTATCAGCTCCCTACTTCTGGAAGGACTATGTTTCCCTTTCATTGTAATTTCTGGATATACTTCATTTATTTTATTATTTTTTAATATCTCCTTGTATTGTCCTTGTATAATTCAAACACCAATCCCTTGTTATTAATGGTTTATTTCATGCCATTTCTCTCTCTCTCTTTCTCTTTCTAGTGCTAAATTCTAGTCATTCTATGACCTTCCAATTTCCATGGAGGATTTAGTTCCTGTTATATGTTTCGACTGTCCATCATAAATTCACTTCCTTCTTTCTCCTTTCTCATGATTTCTCTCCATGATGAAATCTTTGCCTTCTATCTCCTCCCCTTCTCCTAATTGAAGGATTAAGTTCTTCATCTATCCACCTCTTTCTATAGTCATACCTTCTGCTTGGAGGTCTCCTTTCTTCCATTCTTTTTGGTTTCCTCTGCTACTTATTTCTCTGCATTCTTGTAGCTCATGCTTCCATTTGCTACATTTCCTTTCTTCTATAACCTTCCAATCTCCACGGAGGTTTCATTTCTTTATGTCTCCCCTCTTCTACTCTTCTCCCTCTTCTACTTCTACTTTCCTCCTTTCACATTCCAACTCCATTCTTCAACTAGGTGGATCTCATTCATCCTCTAATGTCTATTCTTCATGAGGTGTTCAATTATCCTTATATCCTTGCTTCAACTTGGTAGTTTCATTTACTTCTATTTCATTCCTTTCTGCATGCAGAGGTTCGTTCCTCCTATATATTTTCTTCCACTTGGTGGATTCCTTTCATCATATAACCTTCCAATCTATATGGTGCTCTCAGTTTTACCTATATGAAGAAGGGCTCAGTGCAAGAAGGAGCTAATCCTCAAAAAGTTGTTTTCGAGATATTAGCATTTCAATGTTTGAAAAAATCCATAAATCTGAATATTGTTTGTATTGTCGTATAGTTGATTTCAAAAGCATGTCTGAAGTTTCCAGTTTACATGGACACATTCAAATGTGGTACAAAGATGATTAAATTAGTTGTTTTTTTCAGTTCATTATTTCCCATTGTTGGTTAGATCCTAATTGCATCACAATCTTCGGTGTCAGTTCTGTTGAATAACAACAAACAGGAATGCATGACCATTATATTGTGAACAAAAAAATATACATAAGAATGAAAAATTGAAGTTAATTTTATAGGGAGAAAAAATGACGTACAAGTTTAATTCATATGCAGTGTCAGCCAAAATATTCTCAGCACTAACACCAAATAGTGGCATATGAATGCAGGTAGCACAAACTATTCTGAATTCAACTGATCCAGGCCCTCCTAATGTATCAGTCATCAAGTCCATACAGAATTTCTGCACTCTCCTCGGCAGCTACTTCCGTCGGAACAAGGCTGCGATAAAAATTATGGTATATTGGAAGGATCCATTCCAACAGGGACATTATGTCTGAATATTTCCAGACATCTATGGGAATCTGTTCCTTGTACTTGCATGGCAAATCACTTTAGGGGTACCTCTGACAGTGGATGGTCTCTTTTCTTTAGGGTGCACCTAGCCCATATTGGCGCTTCTTTCTGGTATGAATAACTTACATGCAAAATATGGGGAGTAGCGGATGCTATCATGAACATCGCAGCCTCTTTAAACATGAGGGGCTCCTTACCAGCTGTGGTGGTTTTCTTGAAAATTGATGCCACAAGTGGTGTGAGATCCTTGAAGTCGGTTTGCTGCATGTGTGTTACATGAAATTTCTTCTTTCAGTTTGCACTGCTGATCACATCTGCCCATTCATCTGTTGTATACACGATGGGATGATGCCTCCTTGTGTACAGCTCTATGCATCCAAAATCATGATCATAGCCTTCTTGCACATATCTACACCATTAATTTTCAAATTATAGGAAAATGTGAATGACCTCCTGCAAGATTATCTCTTTGTGTAGGAACGTTTCGTATTCTGAATTCTAATATTTTTCATGAGGTATGTGTTCTGTGTTGCATAATCAGCCAAGTCCTAGAATGTGTGAAAAATGAACTCTGCATCCCCCTTAATTTTGTACCAGCATTTCTTTGGACGAGTACATGGCTCTATCTTCCTGGCTGGAACAACATCCTTTGTGTGCCCGGATGTGTACTGCTCCCCTTTATTTCTTCTTCTCTTACGTTTCAATCTCTCCCAGTTATCCTGGTCGCATTGTCTCTTTCTGGCTGGAGGATGTTTCACAGGAGATCGCTCTGTTGTCCTTGTGATCTGAAGGTCATTCTGAAATGGTTCAGAGTAACAAATTTATTTGAAAATGTAAACTAGCACATAGCAATAACTGTCCAATCCACTTGACAAACAGAAATTTCCGAAAAACATCATTTTTGCAAATGACCAAACAATTATGACTATTTATCTTTACATTATTTCTACAATACCTTTCCTGTTGATTGATTGATTTGTTGTTCTAAGTCTACTTTATGCACAGTAAGGCTAATCGAGACTGGACCTACAGTTTAAAGTTGAATCTGAACCAGTATGTGCCTCCACCGGGAATTGCACCTGGGACCCCTGTGCCATCGGGGAGACCACCTTTCCTATTCTATACAATTTATCGCAATGTCCTTGATGGTACGTTGTCAGAATTTGTCATTATTAGGGAACCATGTATGTGTCATGTCGATTTCTTTGTGAATCATTTCAGCAATATGGTGCTAACCAATATTCATTATGTTTGCAGCAGTTGTCATCAGAATAAGTTCATGATTTTACTGTACCAACTTGCACGAGGCCTGACGAATACATAGTGAGCTGATTTGCACATTAACATGCACATCACGACGCACACTTACCAACCGTTTTCACCTTGCCCAAGTCTGAGACAATAAAGTGTTAATCAACATTTTCAAAAAATACCAAAAATAAAAGCTTCTTTCTTACCTCAGAGTCGGTGCTATTGCTGCTTGACACTCCACACACATAGTCTGGGTCATCAAAGCTGTTGTCACCACACAGAGGGCCATTTTCCTCATCAGAATCTCTCCACACCTTCCTTGTTATCCGACATTTTCCTGTGGCTTGACACCTTATTGCACTGAACTTTCCGTTCGTACGTTACTTTCGAAGAAGGGTACCATGTGATTGCGCGATTGTGACACTGCACCATCACCACCTCTTGGTGAATGCAGCAGACGTTCATGCCGCAGGTACTGCACGGTGTATCTCAATTTTGACAGAAGTGAGGGTTAGCTCCTTATTGCACCGAGCCCTTCATATACGCATTTCCACTTGGTTGATTCCCTCTCCTGTCCCATCTTCATTTATCCATGTAGTTAAACTCACATTATCCTATATTTTGTGCATTTCTTAGTAAATTTTTACTTACTTTCCACTCTCCATGAATCGCTCAGGTCATCCCCTTCAAATTAACACTGACCTCCATGGTTCAGTTGTTAGCACAATGCACTACACTACCAATGGTTCATGGTTCGAATTGCAGTCAGGGCATAAGCATTCTTTGTATGTTTCCCTTCATCAAATTTCATTAATATCATCACTCATCCTCATCATCACAAGTACAAAGTTGCAAAATAGCAACATAACATGACATAACTAAAGTCAATTCTTTCAAGTGGATTTCAAATTACCTCAGAGCTTCCCCTCTCCACAGAGGACTGAGTTCTTCCTTTTTTAGCCTCTCCTTCAAGTGGAGTCCTTTCCTATTCTCACCTTCAATCTCACATGAAGAACTCAGTTCTTTCCATATCCTTTTTCTTAGTTGATGGATTACCCTTCTTCTATGTTACCTCACAAAACAAGCATAATTGTGTTCATTAATCTCATTATCTTTGCGTGACTCTCCTGCTCAGAAATGTTCAGTGTGTGTGTGTGTGTGTGTGTGTGTGTGTGTGTGTGTGTGTGTGTGTGAGTGTGTGTGTGTGTGTGTGTGTGCGTGTGTGTGTGTGTGTTTAATTTTCTTTTTTATGTGTTTTCTTGGTATTTTTAAAAAAATGTCTTTGTTCTTTTCTTTGTAACCATTTGTTTTTGTTTCTTTATTATTATGATTTTGTTTATATAAACAGGGTTAGGTGGGAGAACAGCCACAGGCTGAACATCATCCTTCAATAAAGAAAATTTTAATTTTAATTTGAATTTGAATTATATCACCTTTATTTCTCTTTCGAGGATTAGTTCTTCCAATCTCCTCCTTCAACTTGGTGAATTCATTCCCTTCCCTCATCTTCCATTCTCTGTGGAGAAATCAGTTCTTCCTATCTCCTCTCATTCACACTATGCATTACTTTCCTCATTTCACCTTTCATTCTCCATGGATGACATAGGTATTTCAATCTGGTGTCTAACACTTGGCGGATTCTGTTCCAACTCTCAGCTTTTATTCTCCATGGAAGTTCAGTTCTGTTAATCTCCAATGCTCAACTGGATTCTTCTTCTTCTCTCTACTCCTCCATTGTCCATGTAGGTCTCAGTTCTTCCTATAGTTTGTCTTCCACTTGGTAGATTGAAAAATGAAGAACTAGGTAATGCAAGGAAAATGGAAGAAGAAAGGTGGACTGTGATCCACCAAGTGGAAGAAGAAGAGACAGAAAATGCTTAGTTCTTGAAGGGGAAAGAAGAGATATGAGACGATGTGTAAGGGATAGAAGAAATGAAGAAGAAGACTCAGCTCTTCACATCTCTCATGTTCCACACAATGGATTCAGTTTCATCTCTAACTTTCGATCTTCACAGAGGATTCAGCTCCTCCTGTTTCCCATTCTTCCGATTCTTTTCCTCCTCTCATATGTCATTCTCCATGGAGGACTTTCCTCCTTCCCTCCTTCCCTCTTCGACTTGGTGAATTCCATTCCTTCTATCACCTTCATTTTCCTTCTTGGACCCAGTTCTTGTTATCCAACCTCATCACACATGATGGATTCCTTTTATCTTCTCACCTTGCATTCCCCAAGGAGGACTCAGTTCTTCCTATATCTCCTATTTCACTTGGTTGGCACATTTCCTCCTTTCACCTTCCATACTCCTTGGACAACTCAGGGTTTCCTGTCCTCCTTCTTCTATTTGCTAGATTCCTTTTCTCCTCATTGTTGAATGGAGGACTCGGTTCTCCCAATCTCTCCTTCCATTCTCCTTAGATGGCTCATTTTTTGCTATCTCTGCACTTAAACCTCATAGGTTCCTTTCATGATATGAACGGGGAGATAGCAGGGGGCAAGTTATCCAAGAGGGAGGCTTGGCTATATGTTGGAGTAGTTCCTCCTAGGAAGGAACGAAGAGAGAGAGAGAGAGAGAAAGAGAGAGAGAGACAGACAGACAGACAGACAGAGAAAAGGGAGGACGATATTCTACAAGCAGGAGAAGAAGAAGGGCTAAGGAGAAATATTTCCTCAAAGTGAAAGGAAGAGAAATATGTTCAGGATGCAAGTCCTTCAAGAAAACGGGAGACAAACGAGGAAAAATATACACTCAAGGAGAAGGGAAAGAAAGGATTCAAGTTCTCCAATGAGAAAGAAACATGATGAGATGAGGCACTAAACCAAGAGAAAAAAAATAGAATGAATCCAGTTAGTCATATAGGACAGAGGAAAATACTATATGGCAATCCAGAGAAAAAATGGAGAGATATTAGAGGAAGAAAATTTTACAAGAACAATGGATGAAGGTAAGAGCAAGAAAGATGAGAACAGAGCAAGATAGGAAGAAGCAAGTTCTCAATGGAGATTGGAGAAACATAGGAACAAGTGAATCGCATAAAGTTTTTCAAATACAAAGGAGTGGGTAAAAATAAGGAATATTTCCAATTAGTAGAAAGGAAGGAGATAGAAGGAGGCACATTCTCCAAGGTAAATGGAGGGAGATAAGAGGAGGCAAGTTCCCAAAGAATGAGGTGAGAAGGTAGGGAAGGGAGGAATATAATAAGTGGCAATTCCTCTAAGGAGAAAAGAAAAGTCAGCACAAGTAAAGTTCCACAAGGAGAATGGATAGGAGTAAAAAGAATCAAGTCCTCTAAGAAAGCAGAGATATTGTAAGCTGATAGAATTAAACATATCCTCGAAGGAGAGGGGATGAAAACAGGAAAGTGTAAATTCACTAAGGAGAAGAAAGAAGATAAAGTGAATAGAAAGGGGAAAAAAATGGTTTAATTTCACCATATCATCACTCATCCCCATCTTTTCAATTAACCAAAAGTGACAGAAAAGTGAAGTAAAATAAAGCAAACAGGTCCCTAGGAACATCCATTTCCAGGGGCAAAAAATTCTGCATTGTTTCTTACAGATCAATAACACACAGAAGCATCATAGCTAAAATTGATATTAATAATTCAAATTTTCCTTATTTTATGTTGCATTTTTGCTCCTTGAGGCAACGAATTATAAATATAAGTGATATTGCCGCTTGGACTCTCTCAAGGAAAGACCGAATCATGTCCTTGCCAGTACCAAACCAGGAATTTTTGGTTGCAGGATTCTTGAGTATGGCCAAACATCTTTGTAGGAGGGGGTAAGTAAATAGTAAAATAGTAAAATAGTAAAAATTATAAAAAATAATAATTGATACTATACAATAATAACTATTATAGAGTAATAAAAATAAACCAAGTTATTTCAAATTCTATTATTATTATTATTATTATTATTAGAATTAAACATAATTATTATTAGAATTAAACATATCCTCGAAGGAGAAGGGGTGAAGACAGGGAACAGTAAATTTACTAAGATGAAGAAAACCAATAAATGGAATGGAAAGGAACATGTCTCAAAAGGAGGAACAATGCAATAGGAGGAAATCACTTTTATGTCAAATTTCAAATCACAATGAAGATGATGAGTGGCAATTTGACTAAATAAATACATATACACTCACAAAGAACAGCCATACCCAGGCTTGAACTTACATCTTTGGTGGCGAGATAGAAAGTCAACTACTAAATACACTTGCCCACTTAGCAGGCTTAATAGAGAAGGTAAGGTAATAAGAAGCATGTTGTCAAAAGAGAAGAAAAGGTGATTAATTAATTCCAAGCAGGTGAAAAGAAACATAAAGATACAGGTTATCTATGAAGAAGGAATGGAGAGAGATAGAAATCAATCCACCAAGGAGGAGGAGGGAGATAAGAACTGGACTCCTCCAGAGAGAAAGGAGGAAAATTAAAAAAAGATAATCCACCATTGGAAAGAAATGATAGGAAGAACTGAATGTATTAAGGAGAAGTGAAATAGGCAAGAGGAAATGAAACTACTAAGGAGAAGAAAAATAAAATAAAAAGAGAAAATTAAAGTCAATCACTTACCTTAATAGGTTGTTCTTCACTTCCCGGTCCAGTTGAAGTAGGGCATCTATTATGGCTAATGTGTCTCTGATTGCATTGTGGCAAGTTACTTTTTACTTACTCCAAGATCAGATGTACATAAGAGATTTCTCCTTCTTCTCTTCAGGAGACCAATGGATTCTCTACAATAAAATTTAATTGATTGATTTTGATATTATGGACGCATAATGAAAGTTCATATTTCAGGTTAGTGTGACTTACTCACTATTTATATATCTTCTTTGGTATTACTAAAAATTAAAAATACAAAATTATTTTTACTTACGAAATGTGAGTATTTATTTTGTACACCGACAATGATTCAGGAACCACTGTTTCCTTCTTCAGGTCCTATATTTCACCTATCTGAATATTGTCATAGCCACATCAATTCTTACTCTCGTCATGGAAAGGTACCATATGATACCTAATCCTTTCCATGACGAGAGTAAGAATTGACATGGCTATAGCAATATTCAGATAGCCAAAATATAGGACCTGAAGAAGGGAACAGTGTTTCCTGAAACGTTGTCGGTGTACAAAATAAATACTCACTTTACGTAAGTAAAAATAATTTTGTATTTTTAATTTTTAGAAATACCAAAGAATATGCATAATGAAAGGCACAATAAATGTGATGTTAGATGAAATAAAATAGAAATCATTTTGTGATTGATGTGTGTCCATAAACAATTTATCTCATAAAGTAAGGGTAAGAAATAGTCATTCTAAAGAAAAGTTGTCAATTAATAATTCATTAAAATTGATCAGAATTTACAATTCCATAGTTTCTTACTTCATGCTAAATATCAGAAACTATTAAACTCAAGAGATATGACTAGTATAAATTCTTTGTAAATCATCAAAGTAAGTATTTTTTTTATTTTGTATGTTTGCAGGTGTTTCTTGAATTGCAGAAATTCTCTTTTAATTTGCAGCTGTTATGAGCAAGAAAACATTTTTCTTGATTTAAAATTTTCTTCCAAATTTTGGATCGAAGAGGAAGAATGGTGGAGCAAGGACACCTCAACATTTAGTTGTATATCTCTCAGGCAATTTGGCAGAGAAATGGAAATAAAAATAATACCAAAGACATTTTACTTTTGTAATGTATTTGTTCAATCCAAATCACTGTTTCCACAGTGCATTTCAAGATATGTAGGTAAGATAAATGAAAAAAGTGTGCATAATTTACAAATACCTCGATAAAGATAAAATCTCACAAGAATTGTCCCCACAATACAATGTCAGAAGCTAAGAATTAACTGGATTTCCTTTCCAAGAAGATTTGCACAAAACATCAGTGAATTATCAACTTTGCTGAAATTGATATTGGTAATTCATATTTTCCTTATTCTATGTTGCATTTTTGCCCTTTGAGGCAACGAATTGAGGATAAATTATGCTGACGAAGGGACTCTCACAAGGAAATACCAATGTCCTTGCTAGGTACCAAACCAGAAATTTTTGGTGATAACATTTATGAGTGTAGCCAGAAATTTTTGTAGGAGTTGTAAGCTCATTAATAAACTTTATAATAATAATAATAAAAATAATTGTTATTATACAATAATAACTATTATAAAGTAACAAAAATAAACCAAGTTTATTAAAAATTCAATCATTATTATTATTATTATTATTATTATTATTATTTGGGAAATCCACACTCACTGTTACGTGAATATTTAGCACAATTGTTTGTTTGTTTTTTCATTCATTCAGTTACTGTACTGAAATGTGTACCTCTACTTTGTTCTTGACATTTGCACACCTTGTCCAAGAAAAAGCTTTAGACGTTACAGGATTTTTTCCAAACATTTAGGCCTATGTTGTTTGTCCTCTTACATGAAACTCTAATGTTTGGGATTGCAGAACTATTTATTCTTTGAATTGAATTGTAGATAGTGAAAATAAAACCTTCTTCCTGTATTTTACACTGAATATTTGATACAACTGAGTTTTCAATTTGGTTCAAATACTCAGTAATTGCACTTTGGTTATGTTATTAACAATAAAAATAATAAGTTTACTGCTGGTTTGAAATGAAGGATGGCATATTCTATGGGGGTTAACAGACATGTTCAAACCCCATTTCCAAAACCCATTATAGTATATCATTTGTTTACCACTAAATTCCCTTGGCTTCTGTGGTGGTTACATTCTAACAATTACAATGACTTGAAAAATGAAATTTTGAAATTAAAATGAGTAAAAATACTGTATATCCTAGAATGTATTTAGCTTTTGAAAACAATGAAATGATGACAATATAATATAACATAAACCCTGATGTCAACCAGTGTGTTATTGACCAATTTATATATTGAAAAATTGATTTTATGTTTTTCAGGCAATCAAGTTGAAAACTTAAAACACTGTGAAATGTAAAATCCAGCAACATTTTGTATTATTTTGCTCTATTGGGACCATGGACATTGAATGTATAGTGTGGGAAAATGTAAAATCCGGGAAATAAAATTAGGCTTACACTGTATTATACTTCAAACATATTATTTCTATTGAAAATATAACATGCTTTTACATTTTGAGCCTTATCATAGCCATGTAAAAAGGTAAAACAGTAAAGTGTTCCCCTGTGCTTAGCACTATGCAATAGGCGTATAGGGGGTGGGGGTGTAATGCCCCACACTTTCCTGATCCGGTCGTGAGTGGGGTTGATGTGATCAGCACCATGCCCCTGACCGCCTTTACCCCCCAGGGTTTCCCCCAGGTACCCATGTTATTCAACGCTGGGTGGACACCGGGGCCGCTTCCAACGTTAGAAAAGTTCCCGGATTTGAACCAGCCGGGGATCGAACCTGGGACCTTTAGCATGGTAGTCAGATGCGTTACCGACTGAGCCACCGTGGCCACTATCATAGCCATGTCTCTGTCAAATATTGTATGTCACATAGTGGTTCGGATCCCACTTTAAACTGATTAGCCTTATGTGCACAAAGAGTTCCATACAAAAACTGAACACAAAATCAAACAGGGCATATTACTTTGTAAGAGCCCCTACATCGATATCAGTTCATCATACGTATATCAATATTGTGTATAAAAATTATTTTATTAATTCAGGGCTGGTGCTAGTCATTTTTCCACCCTGGATGGTGGTGGCAGATGCCACTCTCTTTCAAATCCCCCCCCCCCACGTCATTACACAGCAACAGGAAATTGAAAATCAATATTTCCCTAAGTAAAACATCAAACTATAAAATAAATATTGAGACTTGTTACGCCATGCTGATACTAAAAAATTCATCACTAATTTTATATTATTATTATATTTTATGAAAACTCTCTCTCTCTCTCTTAACACATTTGGGTCTCATGACGGGCATAGCCCGCACTGCACTTAAAGTCAATGTGGACGAACGATGGGCATAGCCTGTCTTGCGGTATGCAATCGCTTTGCCGATTGAATGACGGGCTATGCCCGTACTTCGTCTCATGCGCGTGTTCATTCAAGTATCTCTGTTGAAATTCCGAGTGCTAGGTGACTCATGTCCTATTTTTATCTCGCACCTGCGACTGTTTGTTGTCGGGTTGATGTACTGTGCATTGTTTAGAATGGCATCCTTAGATCCAGACTGCACAGAGGATTCCGCCTCAGAGTTTGAAGTTAGCGACGATTTTGATGATGCAGATGAATTTGAAGATTTGGAAGGTAGGTTATATTCGTAATAATTATTGTCGACAATATAAACAGTGTTGCAAACTCTAGTATTTTATGAATGAAGTGAGAAGAGGTAATTTTTTTGGGTCTATTCATCTTGCCTCTTGCTTGATTCTCCTGCATGCACTGATGTATTTTTAGTTTTCCATTTATTATTTTGTATAGTGTATGTCAAATGAAAATTTATTTTATTTATTTATTTGTTTAATTTTTACAGATGATGCAGAACCAACTGATACATTGTCCAGTCCTGTCCTGCAGCCACTTTTTCATACAAAAGATAATTACTTGTAATTTGTAATTATTTATTGTTATGTGCACATAAGAACTATTCTTATGCAAGATTCAAAAGATGTATTGATAGTTTATGTAGTTAATTATTGAAATTTCCAGATTACGAACTTAAAATATATCTATATTAACATTTGTTACAATGTTGTACTTTTTTTCTTCTTCACAAAACATTGCTGAAAAAAATATTAAAAAATGTCTGAAAATGAAAAGAAAATTTAACAAATTTTTGTTCATTGAAAAGAGGAAGTTTTGTAGATTTAAGAAATATGTGGTAAATAAAAACAAATTAACAATATTTTTTCTATGATTTTTTGAAAAACAGCAGACCAGAGGTAAAAATGCTGTATTATGAGGCCAGACCCGAATGTGTTAAACGTATCTTAAATGTAACAAGTATTAGGAAAGCAATGAAGGCTCGACTTCATATGTTTACCATTGTAGGTCTGTGATATATGATTGGATTTTTAAAAGAATTACAGGTAATATTCCCAGATCTCCACGTGGGAGATCTGATGTCTGAATTCTTTCCTGCATTGTCCCCAAAAGAAGTGACTCTGGGGTTTACCCAGCCTCAAATTAATGGGTACCTGGGGGCCACCCTCCGAGGTAAAGGCAGCCAGAGAGTGGTGCTGATCACATCACCTCCAAAATGGCCAAGATCGAGAATATGTGTGGCTCTACCACCACATCCTCTAAATGTGATGACATGCTGCTATATGCACTGGGAACTTTACCTTTGTATGTAATATTATTTTTCGTATAATGCTATCTTGCATAAAATGGAAACTAGCGTGTTTCAGACATGATTGACTGAAGATATTATTTTTATTCCTGAATTTCCAAAAAAAAAACTTAGTTCGCCACTTGGCACGGTTACTGACAAAGTTAATAAATTCGAAGTTCTACACTCACATTAGGTGCAAAATCATGACTCTTTATCAGCTTAAGTTCTCCTTTGGCGTAATTGTTTTATAGCCAAAAAACACTTTTAGTTCATCTTTTCATTCAGTAGCCTTCATGTGTTAACATTCCGAGAGTTTTCTACACTTTTCAAACAAAATATCAGTTGGCATGTCTTTATGAATACTGATATCATAAAAGAAATTCAAAATTCACTATGATGATTAAGCTGCTGAAATCTTCCTCTGATAGCTCAAATAATTGTCTAGGACCTGGTCATAAAAATCCAATTTGTACAGTGTTTGTGGATCTTCAAAAGTTTCATCATACTGAAACTGCTTCTTCTTTCAATTTCAGCCCTCTAAAGTGTTGCCTATCTTTGGATCATGTATATCTAAATTCGATGCCAATTCTTTCTCATCAATCGGGACTCACAGGTCGCCGCCCCCCGATGCCTCCACGAGTGGAGGGAGGGAGGTCCTGCCAGGCAGCCAAGTGGCATCTAAGAAACTTTGACGTTTTTCATCTCTCCTGATTTTTTCAAAGCGCTGATATGTTTGCAAGAAATCATCTAAGAGCATCTAACACATCATAGATTAATGTTTTGAAGACCTTTTCTCATTACATTACATGGAATAAAAAGTCATACCAGATAACAAGTGAGCAAAGAAATTTAAACCACACAATTGGTTTACAATACACTGTGCCTCATGTGGGACCATTTGGACAGTTTTATTGTCGCCACTTATTTGAAGGAGTGCATCATAGACCTTGAGTTAAGGCATAGAATCTGCTTTCCCACCTTGTGGCACTCAGTGGTTTTAAAGTGGGACTACTGATATGTTCCTTCAAAATGATGTGTTGGTATATATTAACTTCCAAGTTATATAATATAATATTTTAACTTTCAAGTTTTCAATAGACTTATTTCTCTCTTCTCTTCAAATTTTGCCACCCTGAAAATTTGCCGCTCTGGGCGGTGGCATGGTTTGACCCCCCTTCCACCGGTCCTGTATTAATTCATAAGATTGGGTTTAAAATTGACAAACTGGAAACACATATGCTCAGAGTAAGACAGACAGACAGAGAGATTGAGAGAGAGAGAGAGAGAGAGAAAGAGAGAGAGATAGGAGAAGAGGGAAAGAGAGGAATGATGGATGGGGACATTTGAAAAATTTACTTCCCAGATGCCAAGTAAAAAACACAAAACTTCAAGTTGATTTTAGTATATAATGCATTTACTCAAATTTGAGTCCTGCTCAAGCTTGCATTTTCTATTTATTTTCACTACAGATCAGTGTATCAAAATTTAATATGTTTACTACATATATATATTAAATATTACAGTATCATTTTCAGAAAGGATATGTTTCACTATCAGTAGTCACCACAGGAATTATATTACTGAATGTTTATATTGGAGGCTTTCTTAAAACATTTATGACATTTAAGAAAGTTTATTGTGGGGATAAAACTTTTTCTGTGAATGGATGAAATATAAATAGAATCTGCTCATAATGATTACAATTTAAAGTCATCTTCTGCTATTCTACTCATAAGCATTTTTCTGCAGTCCACAGTCTACACATTCAGTTTACTGAATCATTTCTTTCCCGTCAAATCATTCAAAAGACATTTCTCTTCCTTCTCCTCTTTCCTTTACCTTCCATATATCATTCCCAGTATTCTATGTATATCTCCCTCTACATATGTTCTATCCAGTATGTGCTTCTATCATCAAGTCTGCCCTATTATTTATTTATTTATTGAGAAAATTCCAGATACAGCACAGGTGGCCATTTTACACTGAAATTGTCAACAATGAAAAAGCAATTATAATAATAAGAAAAAATAAAAAATAATTAAGAGTAACAAAACAAGATAAAAGTGAATAGCAAATGAACAAAAAAATAAGTAAAAGATGTCACTATGTGATATTAATTACAAGCAGTTCTTCTGATAGAAGACTGAAAGCCAAACTCAGAGGAAAATATATCAATACTTGAAGAGAAATCATTGTATTGTGTTGCAAGTCTGTAAAAGAGAGATCTCTTTTGAATTTCTAGTCTAGGTTTTTTTGTATAAAATAATCTTGTGTTGCGTGTTGTGTGCATAGGTACTCGAAAGTGAGTTGCAGCGGATTTTCCCATTCACAATTTTGTATAAACAGCTGAAATCATACTGCAAATGTTGCTGATAAGCAGTTTGTAAGTTTAGAAAAGACAAGAGATGCGGAGATGAAAAATTGCATAATGAGAGAACCCTCTGACGGACTATAGCTAGGAAGAAGTGAAAGACTGAATCAATTCTAGAGAGCTGAGTGGGACACACCATGGACCAGATGGGAGAGCAGTATTCTATTATTGGTAAAATGAATGATTTGAATTACAAGGTGAGGGCTGAGATGTCACTAATTTCAGCGAAACAGTAGAGTTAACCTAAGAGATGCATGGCCTTTTTTGTGGTGTCTAAAATATGTTCCTCAAACTATTATTAATATTATTATTTTAACAATTTGTAAATTTTTCACTTTTTCAAACACTCACATCATCATACCAGATCTAGAAGAGATGTTATTTTATTTAAGTACCCAAATATATATTCCAAACCTTTCACTGTTGTCTTTACATGTCTGTAGGATACATTATTCCTTACTCTTCCTCAATTTTGAAAAATGCGTCTAGTAACTAGATTTAACACAGAAATGAAATATATTGTAATGTACAGTAAAGCTCATGCCATGGTCCAGGCTGCCTCTGGACATATAGTAAATGTACTATATTTAACCATTGAAAAGTAATTTTCCACATTATAAACTTATATCTGAACCTTCTTGAAAGGTTTGTGTTTGTGTTAGTGTGTGTGTGTTTGTGAGTGCGTATTTCTATTATGGCATTTTTTGTGAGTTTCGTACTCCCATTTGTGCCTTTTTAATCTAATCACGTTTATGATAAAGAATGGTGATTAGATGAATTACATGGATGCCCAGACTGAGACTCAGACCTGAAACCTGCCATGTTTATTGTTACTGATTCGGGCAAGATCACAGATTAGCCACACAGCATACTCAGTCACTAAGTAGCTACAGTCTCTTTATTTTATTTTGTCTTTACTTTGTAAATTCTCCTGCAAGTAGGAAAAGTGTTATTAGTAGCAAATGTGGTTAAATTACAGGCAAAGTTTCTGAGCTTTCACAAAAGCTAACCAAAGACAAAATATTTCTTTCTTTCTCAAATGTGGATACAGAGTGCTCCACACATGCAAAACCAATCTTCAACAAGTCACGTGATTCTTCCAATGGCATTCTGGGTTCTCTTCAATTGGCTCAAGTTATCTGTAGGGCTCTGAAAAATGTTGTTAAGGCTTTGGATAAACACGGTGAGGGGTTTGGGTGCTTGAGAAAAACATTTCCTAAACTCAGTGATAGTAAGTTAAAAGAAGGCATATTTATTGGGCTGCAAATCCGTGGGATCATTCATGATGACAACTTTGTGGAATTGCTAACAGAAAAAGAGAAATGCGTATGGTTAGCTTTCAGACAAGTATGCTGTAATTTTCTTGGAAATGTGAAAGCTGACAACTACAAGGAACTTGTTGAAGTGTTATCAGCGCATGGGGTGCAATATGTCCTTGAAAATTCACTTTTTACATTCGCATTTGGACTTTTTACCCCCTAACTTGGGCAGCCGGGGAGAGCGGGGTCAATTGTAACACGGGGCAAATGTAACAATTGCTACTGTGCTGCTCTCGTGAGGTATTTTTTAAAATTATTCAAACCTGTAGAAAGGAGACGTCAGTTGGGAGTGACTCATGTGGCGGTGGTGCTAACATAGCGATTGTTCCAGCTGTTATTGGGAGTTTGTCAAATTTTCAACACTTAAGTAAAAACATAAGGTTCCTTTTTATTGTTTAATAGTGATTTCGCGATGTCGTCTGATCAAGGTTTGTATATATCATCGCAATACACAATATTTGATGTATTTGTTAATATAGTTGTGATCAATTTCTGGTGTCGGGGTTAGTAGCTGCAAGTCAGCAAACAATATTGTGTCAGGATGGGGCAAATGTAACAAATGTAACCGGGGCAGTTGTAACACTGTTACAATTGCCCCTTATGCATTTCTTATGTAAAATATTCACTTGCATTGTAATAAAAACCATTGTTCAACCATCCTCAATTATTATATTCTACAAGAAAACAGCAAAGGGAAAAAGAGGCTGTTCGACTGAAGTGATAGTCTTCAATCAAAAAAGAAGAGAACTGCAAGCAGAAGTGCAAGAAGGTGTCAGGAAAGCAGCTATGAAGGCGACGAATGTTTTTGTTTAGTTTGTCTTGAGAAGTGGTCCAATAGTGTATCTGGTGAGCAGGGAAAACGATAGGTGATACAGCATTTCTACTTTCAGATTTGGATTCAGTGGGGTTGAATTATAAATAATGACCTATTTTCGTTCAAAGGAGCAAAATAAAGTTTGAATTTGTTCATAAGTGTTATATTACATTCCCCTGTTTTGTAATTCTGTAAAAGAAAATAACTTATAAAGTACATAATTCTAAAAATATATTTAAATGTAATCTGTTTTGTACTTGTCTAAAATTTATTACCCATTCGTTGGCAGATGAATTTTCTCCACCACCATGTGAATATACATGTTTTCTTATAGCCATTGCCAATTTTTATCAATCTTTGTTTTGTTCTCTCTAGAAGTCATTAGCAGTTTTGTGAGTGCAAGTGTCATGTTTCATAGTTACAGAATTGTCACTCAATGTTGTAATCATGTCAATGTTTCAATTGTTGTTATCATTATTAATAATCTGTCTATAGCAAATAAATTTATTTAATTGCAATGTTCCATAAACATATTATTAATTTTTAATATTTGTTATATGCTTTTCAAATATATTAATACCATTGATCTTTGGAATTCTGTTCAAAGGACTGTCAATGTGTAACCTTCAATCACAAATTTTAGCAAAGACTTTTTAGACAAGCAGATAACAGAAGAAATGTGTGGAGATTTTTTCCATTGCAGACATATTGATAATTACGTTGCTGGCATAGAATGAAATGGTTGGTTCTATAACATATGAAAAGATGTGTGAACCTGGAGAGATGTATTTTTTTTAAAACTTAAATTAATTTTATTTCAGTATTGAATCCCCCATCCACAAACACACACCCACATACACAACAAACACCCCCCCCCCCACACACACACAGTCTTATATTCCAAATTTTAAAACTGTTTACACTTCTAAGGTTTTCCACATTTCTTGAGATTCTGTGGCTGTTTTCTATATATGGTCATAGTCATATGATTAGTTTTCTGCTCATTTAGAATTACTGACATTCTTTCTGATTTTTCTCTGTTTCCTCATAATTATGTATTCCCCTTTTTGTGGATGATATTATTAGTATATGCATGAATGTGACATGTTTTATTGAAAATTATGCTCTTTGATGTATATGTTTAGAACAATGTGTGAAACAAGGATAAGTATGTTGATAATACATCACCTTGTTCCACTCCTCTGTTAAATTAAAATACTTTCCTTTTTGGCATTTCTTGTCATCATTAATATTCTTGCAACTTCCTGTTTCTTGTCTATATTTCAAACATATTTATTTAACTCTTTGCTGTCTAGGCCTTCAAATGCCTGTTTATAGTTGATAAATATCTATACCAAGTTCATAGTATCTTTCTTTATCTCTATGATGACAAATAACTAATCTGTTGTTTCTCTAATGGGGTGAAATCTATGCATTCTTGCTAATCGCATGTCGCTTCTTATTTCTCTTAAAAACTGGTTGTTTATTAATTGGTACTGAGAGTAGATGCAAGTTTAGAACTGTTTTCTGAATGAATCATCAACTTCAACCCCCCAAAACCCTGAACTTCTTTCAACATCCATCTGACTTTCTAAATTTTCAAATGTAACAATTTATGGTTTGAAGAGTACCATTCACGAGATTGTTATAGGGAACAGAGTAAGCAGCAACATTTGTACTCAACCATCACAGTCACCAATCACTCTCTGCTTCAAGAACATAAAGGTTGGTTGACATCCTTCAAGACATTCATTCACATTAACTATTAATCATCTTCAGTACCTGCACTTCAACAGGTGCCATTCCATCATCCATAATGACTCCCCCCAAAAAAGTAAATAAAAATAATAGAATAACCAGAGATTTGTTTCATGAACAAACTTCTCCAGAGAGGCATGATAAACACATCCGACAAGATGTAAAATTTCCATGAGTGATCCACCTCCTATTCTTATCTTTCAACTCAGGCCCATAGCTACAATTGATCTCCAGGGGGGGGGGGGGGCTCACAAGTTATCAGGGGGCTTGTAAACCAATTACATCTTCCTAAAGTTTAACAGCATGAAATGAAGGTAAATTATGTTGTATGTGTCTGTGTGTGTGTGTGTGGGGGGGGTGTCATTAATATAAAATATAGAATTTAGAAATATCGTACAAATACTACAGTTTTGTTTTTCTACATCTTCTAAAACATCTCTTGAAGTGTTAATTGACGGCTGCTGACATCAACCCTTTCAATATGCTCCATACTACTTTTGATGATACAGATATTTATATCATACAAGAGAAAATCCACAATATTCAATTATAGTGTGTGGCGTACATTCCACCCTCAGCCGAGATAATAAGACACCCCTTCGTTTCCAAAACATGCGAGCTGTTGACTTTTAACGCAGAAGTGGAAGGAATGTGGATAATGACGTCAGATTCACAGATTTTTGTCTAAACTGGAGGCTGCAACAGGAGCGTCAAAGTTACAGAAAGAAGCTCCCCTATGAAAGACTTTCTAAAGTCTAGATAATCCTCTAAATACATGCCACTTCTTAGACTTCTGCTCAAAAAAAGATGAACAAATATAATAGGCAATGTTCATGTTCCGTGAATTTATCCTTCACCAAGTTGTGAGTAACACAATACTAAATGCAGAGTTGTCTCTCAGGGCTGAGAGACACTTTAGTCCACACTAAACTGGTTCTTTTGCTCTTCCACTAGTAAACACCTGCAAGATAACTGATTCTCTTTTCATGTTCTATCTACAGGTTTCATTCAAGTCAAACCAGGACTTTTGATATTTACAACATACAACATACTTAGACGTGTATAAAATACTTTACTTTTAGACATAAATTTCTACTAATACCACATGGAGGGCTAACATGATGGGTGACATGGTTCACTTGTAAGAAAAGATAGTGAACAACGCTGAGTACAGACATGGAATAGCATTTTATGAAGAAATTTATTGTTAATGAAGGAGTATTTACAGAAAACTTCAAGCACAGTATGGTAATGGGACTCTTAACAACAGTAAAACATTAGAATTGTGATATTCGTTTAAAGATTACCAGTTGTAATCAGGTCAAAATGAACCCATTCAATGTGACTCAGAGCTGACTGCAGTCGTTCACATGAATATTCAGCTAGTGAAATGCCTGATCCTTGAGAAATCGATGGATAAAATGTCACAAACTTGTAGAACAAATGCATCCATCTGTGGAAAGTTTATACATAATCACAAAAAGAGGGTGGTTTCATTAAAGGCATTATGTTGTAAGAAGACATTGCACAAGTATATACTGTTCACCACACAATTTGCACATTACAGGAAGTCAGATCTAATTTACTGCCTCATATCACCTTACAATCCTGATCTTGCTCAAAGCGATTTCCACCCATTTCCACCCTTAGAGGAGTTACTCATAGGTCATCATTTCACCAGTGATGAAGAGGTTAAGCAGACAGTCTGATCATGGTCTGACATACTGAGAAATATTTCTACACTGCTGATATCCAAGCAATAGTGAAATTATGTGATAAGTGTATTTGCGTAGAGGAATATTACTTTGAGAAGGAAAGTTTTTTTTTCTACACATTCAAATGCATTCCACTATTCTGAAAAATCCAAAATCACCGTTTGACTTGAACAGGCCTTGCATGGGATACAGCAACCCATTCACCAAAAAATGTACATGCACAATATTGTATAATGTCATTTGCATTCTGGTCTGTGTCCTATGCAAATACCTTCCATTTTGGAGAAACTGTTACACTTCTATTACATTGTTTTTATGTGGCAGCTCTTTACTTGGCATGATAGCACTTTTCTGGATGGTCTTGTGAAAAATTAACCTCGAACTGGTCTGTCAGTAAATAGGGTCTTGATTTGATGTGGAGTTTCATGCAGAAGGCATATTCTGATCCCTGGAAAGGTACATACAAATACAGATTTTTTAGTGTGCATGTTCCAAATCTACAGAACTTGTTATTTAATAATATCAGCTGACAATACTGGTATACAAGAGAACATATTGAGATTTTGAGGCTGTTTATTTGCATGTACACATGAAATTTTCATGTGTATAATTTATTTTATCTTCAACTAGGCTTAATACAAGATGAATTTTAGTGTTGATCAGAGCAGTTAATTGTTGCATCAGTAATGACTTCCATTGTTGTGGATGCTAAGGTTGCTATGGAGATAGCAGAGAACCACAGTTGCTTCTCCAGATGGTGACAGATGGGAGCAAAAATCAGCTTTCTCACATTACAGTACAAGTTCAAGGGGAATATTGAAACTTGACTGTAAAGAAGATAGCCTAGGCCACCATCATGTAAGTAGAATGCAAGCAGCAAATGTTTTGTTGAAGGTTGGTCTTGTATATATCAAGCACTCTCTATCTCTACTTATAAAAATTATATTCTTGCTACTATTTTCCACTGGCAAATGAAGGTTGTGAGGCCTGGTCCTTTATTTTCTACTTCTTATTTAACCTTTTGACTACCACTACATGGTCGAGCCTGCATGCTCTCCTACAACTACATACAGCCCATACTATTGGCTGACAAGGAAATATTCTTGCATGGTAATAGCCAAGAAAACATACGAATGCTTCTGGTTGGGAAGGACCAAAGTCTATGTGTTGCTATACATCATTTGAGCACATGACTATCGCAAGCAATGAGCAAAGCATGCTCGTTACACCATCTGTTGCTGAAAGTACATAATCGTGTTATTGAGGACACCTAAGTGTTTTTGTTTGGTTGCATATTTTGTAAAACAAAAGCAGAAAAATATGGAGGAGTAGGATAGTAGTTCATCGAATTATGTTCCAGAAGAAGAGGAGAGTGACTGTAGTGAGTCTGAATATTCATATATATCCGATGTGGAAGATGAGGAGGCAAAGTCTGTCGGAGATTGAACATATGTGAACGATCCTTTCAGTGATTCACGTGAGAATTCGGCGGGTGTTTTTTTTTAAAAAAAGAAGAATTATATTAATAATAGAGTTAAAAAGAAATAATTGATTGATAGATTTGGTTCATTTTACTTTGTTTATCTGCCATTTTTGGCCAATTGCGAAGATGAAAAGGAGCGATGATATGATGATATTGACAAAGGGATGCTCAGAATGAACACCTATGCCCAGGCACAGTGGAGATGATTGGGTTCCAAAACTGGGGGAGGCACAAGGTGGCAAATCTGTGGGGTCAAATACAATATTTTTTCCTTTGTATATAAGATTTAGCATAGTGCGGCGGAAAAAGTGACGAAAGTGCCACCTAATTGCCACCTAATTGCCACCACTGTCTAGGTGGAGATTCGAACCTGGGGCCCTTGTCATCGTAGCATGCTGTTATAACCAATATGCAGGGACGTCAGCATTAAAAATAAATGAATACTAAATGAAGAACACTGTCAAATGCTTTAGTCATATCAAATCATACCAAAGTTACTGCCATTCTCTTCTTTATTGATTGTAGTAAATCATAAATGACGGTAAGCAATGTTGTTGCTGTGTGAGAACAGTTTGGCATCTTGAAGCCGTTTAAATCACTGACATGTTTACTAATTTGCTTGTATACTTTTTGTTGAGTGATATTTGGCAAATGTAGGTGAGACAGTATTGGTCCAAATTTTTCAGGGATTTTTTTCCCCTTTGTATTGGAACGACATCATCTGCTTTCCAACTGACTGAAAATTGTCCAGTTGGTAATGGAAAATGTGTGTTGTGCATCAAGGGACTTAAAACGTTTGGCAGTAAGCATTCAATCAGAAGCTTGCAATCAAATATGATTTACTTTTTTAATTGTTTATACTTGTGGAGTATACATTTTGCTACACACTAGATAGGATATTTTCTCTTGAGGCAGAGGCATTTCAATGGAGAATACGTGGTTTGAGGTTAGAGATATTTTTTTAAATGTAACAAATAACAAAGTTGTAGTGATCTTTTTTAATTAATATAAACCAAGATTTCACATTTTGAATATTATGACTTACAAAAGGAAATATACAAATTAAAGATACGATGTCAGGACCTTGAAAAACAGAAAAGACTTATGTCTACAGAAGAATGCCCAATCTCCTCATCTTGTCCATGGAAAATCTTCAACCCTATTTTCTCTTTAATATGGTCAGCTTTTCATTTACTGTGCGTGTTGATCTAGTTTGTTTTCACTGGAGGCTTCCCATGGCTTCTTTACCTTTCTTGTACTCTGAGAAGATGCTGGCCTTTTCAACCAATTTGCTGACTTCTGACCAGCAGCTTGTCACTTGCTACTTGCCTGCCTTATTGGCTTCCCGTTATGCGAAATGCTTGAAACACGCTCCACGAAGGTTTTCTTACTAGCTCATATAAAGTATCAATGTTTAAGCTGAACATATATACTGTCAGTGAGTTAAAAGGTGAGAGGAGTGCATGCTATGTAGGAACATATATTGTGGGATTGAAGCAGAAACAATGGCCACAGGATGATAAATATGAATGACAACAGGAATTTTTGCTTGATATTGTCAAGTTCAAGGAGGATCTTAGGGGAGGATGTAACAACTTTTCCAGAAACCACAGTGTATTTGGTTGATTCTAGAGACGTTCAGAACTTTGCATTCTTGAATGCTTTCTTCAAGAACATCACAATCACAACAGCCAAAATATTACGCGGAGAAAAATGGCCACGGTGGCTCAGTCGGTAACGCATCTGACTACCATGCTAAAGGTCCCGGGTTCGATCCCCGGCCGGTTCAAATCCGGGAACTTTTCTAACAGTGGAAGCGGCCCCGGCGCCTACCCAGCATCGAATACCATGGGTACCTGGGGGAAACCCTGGGGGGTAAAGGCAGTCAGGGGCGTGATGCTGATCACATCACCCCCACTCACGACCGGATCAAGAAAGTGTGGGGCGTTACCCCCACACCCCCTATACGCCTTCATGGCGTGGTGCTATGCACAGGGGAACACTTTACCTTTTTTTACCTTTTTTTAGAAAAATGTTTACTTGCACATAACAACTGCAAATTCAAAGAGAATTTCTGCAATCTAAGCAATACTTGCATAAAATAAGATAAAACAATACTTACTGAGATATTTTACAAGACTTTTACACTAGTCATGTCTCACCAGTTTTATAGTTGATGATATTCAGCATCAAGTAAGTAATTATTAAATTGTACATTCTGATAATGCACACTATAGCTCATCAATTTTAATGAATTATTAAGTGAGAATTTTTCCTCAAAATGAATCTTTCGTACCCTTACATAATGAGACAAATGGCTGAAATGAGTTGATGGACACACATCAAAAACATTCGGATGTTTATACTTTATATGACACCACACTTAAGGTGCCTTTAATGGTATGGTGAAATACACAGGCGAAAATTTACCGTTTCTTGTGTTTACCAAAGCAATACATTAACTGTAACAACTTAAAATTAAACAATGGGTACTACTTGATTGGCTAGTATATATTATTTTAATGTTCCTATTCTGTTTCTGTATTAATTCAGAATTTATAGGGATCGACATTCTAGCAAGGCATCCAAAAGTGAACCTCACTTCCATGTAGTACACTCCAGTAACAGCTTTTTGCAGGCCAACAAGCCTCTGGCGGCTAGACCCAGACCCAAGATAATCCTTTGTGGAGCCGTGATGTGTTGTGTTTGTCCTTCTGTGTGCTGAGTGCCTCTTTACAGCCACAGCTTTAAAATTAGGTTATGATATTTTAGTTCTGAGATAGAGTGTAGTTTTAGTTTTTGTTAAGTAATGAATTCGTTTTAGATATTGAGTAAGAAAGTTATGTTAGCATATGTTATGTTCGTGTTAGGGACTTGTCCTCAATTTTGTTTTAGTTATTGGGCTTATCCCTGTATTGCATGATGGGCATAAATACTGTATGTGCTGATGTATCCATACTATAAAAATCAATGAATCAAATTTTGTTGTAGGGAATCCATTGGTCTCATAAAGAGAAGCTGGAGAAATGCCTGAGCATCAGATTCCAGAGTGAGTAAAAAGTTATTTGCTGCAATACAGATAATCATTGAACTTACAGAGACACAATAGCCTTAACAGATGCCCTACTTTAACTGTACCAAGAGGAAAGAAGAAACTGTTAAGGTAAGTGATTGACTTTATACTGTTCCTTCTTCTTTTTTACCTTCCTTCTCCTTATTGGATTCACCTCTTCTTACCTCCTTTCCTTCTCCTTGGTGGACTCATTTCTTCTTATCTCTCTCTTCCTCCCTTCCCCTTGGTGGATTATATTTCTTTAATTTTCCTCCCTTTGCTTTCAAAGAGCCAATTTTATATCTCCATCTTCCTCCTTGGTAGATTGATTTCCTTCTATGCTTCTTCCTGTTTCCTTCCATCTCTTTGGAACTAATTATCTTCTCTTCTCTTTTGACAACATGCTTCTTATTACCCTACCTTCTGTATTAAGCCTGCTCAGTGGCCAAGTGTATTTTTGTCATCAACTTTCTTTCATACCTTTATTTATTCCATCAAGTTACCACTTCTTATGTTTCTCCCAATCCCTTCTTCTTCTCCTGCTTGTGGAATATCATCTATTTCTATCTCTCTCTTTCTTCCTTTCCAGTAGGAAGTACTGCTTCTTATCACCAACCCTTCCTCTTGGAATACTTGTCTCCTGCTATCCCCCTCCATTCTCTTTCAGGAAAGGAATGCATCAACTTGAACGGGAGAGATAGGAAGAAATTCTCCTCTGTTAAGAATGAAAGGTGAGAGAAGGAAATGAAGCAATACAGGGGAGATTGGGAGAACTGAGTCCTCCATTGAAGAATGAAAAGTGTGCGGAGGAATGGAATCCATCAAGTGGAGTAAGTCGAACAGGAAACAGGGGGTCGCCCAAGGAGTGTGGAAGGTAAAAGGAGAAAATTTATCCACCAAGTGGAATAAGAGAGATAGGAGTTCCCCATAGGAAATGCAAAGTGAGGAAAGGAAAGGAAGCCATCAAGTGGTAGGGAGGGGGATAACAAGAACTGAGTCCTGGAAGGTGATAGAAGGAAGGAAATCCACCAAGTCAAAGATGGGAGAAAGGAGACACTAAGTCCTTCATGGAGAGAGGAATGTGATAATGAATCCATCAAATGGTTAGGAGGACATAGGAAGAACTGACACCTCCATGCAGAGCAGAAGGTTAGAGAAGAAACAGAATCCAATATGATGAAAATGGGAGGTGGGAAGAGCTGAGTTAATTACGTCTTCTTTTATTTTGTATCCTTTACTTCATTTCAACTCTCTTCTTTCTCCTTTGTGAGCATTTCCTGTCTCCTCCTTTTCCACTTGGTGGATCCCAGTCTTCCTATCTTCTTCCATTCTTCTCGGATTACTATTTACTTTCCTTTTTCCAAAGAGGATTGAATTTCCCCCTACTTTCTTTCCTGTTTCCTTGGTGACCTAATTTTTTTATATAGCCTCGCTCTTTGAGTGCTGATTTCCGTTCCTTATATCACCTTCATTCTCCAAGGAGAACTCAGTTCTTCATATGTACATCCATTGTCATGGTCGATTTAGCAGGCCCTATGGCGTAGTGGTTATGATATCATGCTACATCATCAGGGGTCCTGGGTTCGAATCCTAGACCAGGCATGGATGTTTGTGATTGTACATTCATAAATTTTACCACATCATCGCTCATCCACATCTTCGCAAATTAGCCAAAAGTGGCCCAAAATGCGAAGTAGAATAAAGCAAATCAATCATTCATGGTCAATTTACTTTTTCCCATCTCGTTTACACTTCAAGTAGGACACAGTATTTCTTCCTCTTTTCTTCCACTATCATTGGTGGATTTACTTAAGTACATCTCTCCCTCTCTCTTTGCAGGACTAGATATTCCATATCCTATTCCTCCTATCTCCTTCCCTTCTTATCCTTGGAGGAAGTTTTCTTACACAGTTCTTCCTGTCCTCTCTCTTACACTTGGGGATTTCTTTTCTCTATCACCAACCATAATCACTCTATAATTTGATGGATTCCTTTTCTTTAATTAACTTCCATTCATACTGAAGGAATGGGATCTTCCCCCTCCCTGCATCTAGTGTATTCTCTTCTTCCTCTTTTCTATCATTTCACTTGGATGATGACACAGTTTTTCCTATCTATCTTCTTCCTCTTAGGAGATGAGGGAATGGTAGAAGGCAATCCACCAAGGGATAATGAGGAGATGAAGAGATAGCAAAAACATAATTCCCAGATTAACACAGAAGAATGTATGATTGATTGACTTTATACTTTAAGTCCACTTTATGCACAGTAAGGCTAATCGGGACTGGACCTACAGTTTAAAGTGGGATCTGAACCACAATGTGCCTCCACTGGGTATCGAAATCAGGACTGCTTACTTACAAGCCGACGATGCTACCACTGCAATGTCGGGGAGGCCCCAGAAGGATGTATGAGGATGGAATATCACCAAGAAGAAGAGTAAGAGATAAGAAGAATTGAACCCTTCAAGGAGAAGGGGTAGTAGATATGACTAAAAATTAATACAGTAGGGAAAAGAGATGGAGGCAAGGAAAACTTATTCTTCCAAGTAGAAGAAAGATAAACGTTTTAAGCAAAACAAGGGAATGAGATAGTAAGAGCTGAATCCTCCAATGAGAAGGGAAGGAGTTGAGAAGAACCAATGTCACGAAATGGAAGATGGTGGATATGAAGAACAGAGCCTTCCACAAGAATGGTATTTTGACAGGAGGAGAGCAATTTACCAAGTAAATTATAGTTGACATGAAGAATCGAATCCTAAATGTAAAATGAAAGCTGAGAGGTGGGTCGAAATCAGAGAAATGGCAGAGGCTTTATTGAAAGAACTGAGTCCTTCATGGACAATGGAAGAGGAGATAGGAAGAAGAATCCCTGAAGTAAAGCATAGAAGACATGAAGAATCGAATCCTAATTAAAAATGAAAGCTGAGAGGTGGATTGAAAACTGAGACGTGGAATGAAATCAGAGAAGTGGTAGAGGCCTGATTGAAAGACCTGAATCCTTCATGGGCAATAGAAGAGAAGAGGAGAAGAGAAACCCACCAAGTAAATCATTGGAGATATGAAGAATCGAATCCTAAATTAAGTATAAAAGCTGAGACGTGGAATAAAGTCAGAGAAGTGGTAGAGAGAGGGCTGATTGAAAGAATTGAGTCCTTCATGGACAATGGAAGAGGAGATAGGAAGAAGAATTCCTCAAGTAAAGCATAGACGACATGAAGAATGGAATCCTAATTAAAAATTGAAGCTGAGAGGTGGAATGAAATCAGAGAAGTGGTAGAGGCCTGATTGAAAGACCTGAATCCTTTATGGGCAATGGAAGAGAAGATGAGAAGAAGAACCCACCAAGTAAATCATAGGAGATATGAAGAATCGAATCCTAAATTAAGAATGAAAGCCGAGACGTGGAATGAAATCAGAGAAGTGGTAGAGGCCTGTTACAAAGAACTGAGTCCTTCATGGACAATGGAAGAGGAGATGAAGAAAGTAATGCACCAATTAAAAGAGAGGAGATAGGAAGAAGTGATTACTCATAAAGAAAGGGAGGTGAGAGGAGGAAAAAAATTCACCAAGTGGAAGAGAACAGATTAGGGGATGTGAGTACTGCATGGAAAAAGGAACGTGAGAGAAGAAAAAATTAACCAAATGAAAGACGAGATATTATAAGAATTGAACCCCTAATAGAGAATGAACATGAATACAGGATGAATGAGATCCATCTATTTAAAATAGGGAGTTGGAAAGAACGGAGTCTTTCATGTGAAAGGATAAAAGATATAAACCAAGTGGAAGTGGGAATAGAAAGAACTGAATCCTCTATTGAGAATGTAAGGTTATAGAACAAAGATAATCTGGCAAATGGAAGTAAGAGAAATAGGAAGAACAGAGTCCTCCAAAAATAAAGGGAAAAGATAGGAAGAGGTGAAGACAGGAAGATAGAAACAACTTAATAATTCACATAGCAAGAACAGAAGGAGATAGAAGGGGAAGATTTAGCCAAGGGGAGAAATCATGAGAAAGGGAGACGGAAGTGCTGCAGGACTAACTAGAGAGACGAAATGAAGTAAATTGAACATGGACAGTCGAAGGATATAAATAAGACTAAGTCCTCCATGGAATATGGATGAAATTTTACAGTAGAAAGAGAGGGATATATGAGGTGAGTACCCAAGAAGAAGGGAGAGAATTAACAGGAAATAAACCACTAATGCAAGGGTAGAACATAAGAATTACTGAGCTGTCCAAGGACAATAGAAGAAGATAGAAGAAAATGAATGAAGGAAAAGCACAAATGGCAATGAAAGGAAAACTAACTTCTCAGAAGAAGGAAGGCTAAAGGAAGTTCTACCAGGGACTAGGAAAGGCTTTAGGAAGAACTGAATCCAATGAGTACAACTGAAGACAGTATTAAGAAAGGATTCCACCAAGAAGAAGAGGCAAATATAGGATGAATGGAATTCTTCAAGGAGAGATGGGATGAAGTAAATCAACATGGAAAATGGAAGGATAGACGAAAATCAGAATCCTTCCAGAAGAAGAATGAAGGTCGAACAAGAGTAGGGTACAAGTTGATGGGACGCCTGTGCAGAGATGAGAAGAAGATACGAGTGGGGAATTACTCTTAGGGGAAGAGGGGAATTTGGGATGAAATTAGTCCTCCAAGAAAATTGAAAGAGATAGAGGGAAGTGAAGCTACCAAAAAAATGGTAGGATGGAAGAAGTACTGTGTCCACTCAAGAGAAGAAAGGAAATAGGTGGAAGTAAATCAATCAAAGACAAGGCAAGGCTATGCAATTAACTGTATCCTGCAAACAGAATGAAAGGGGATAGGAGAAATTAAATCCATCAAGTTGAAGGAATATAGATAGGACTTAGTGAGACTTTTCAATGAGATGTTAAGGGAAAAAGAGAATTGATTCTTTGAGTCATCCAAGAAAGGAATCAGACATTTTGCTGCCAGACATCTTGGTGCCATATAGATTGGTGCCATGGGGTTTGGTGCCAGATGATATTAGTGCCATATATCTTTGTGCCTAGACCATTTTCTAGCACTTTTCTCTTTTGCACACCCTTTTAGCTCTAACCCTTGTTTTCCGTTCCAACAATAGGCTAATAAAAAACTTGATAGTACCAACTATTTGTGTCACATTACAAAAAAATGTTTAAAATTTCAGTCTATGAGCTTTCTTTTTTAAAATTTAGTTTCTTGAATGTACTTAAATTAAAATAGCGCAAAAATCATAATTTTATTGCTCACAGCTATTGCCTAAATGTTGTTTTTCGAGATTTCCAAAATGGCAAATATTTTCCAAAATATGGATTTTTGGTGATTTTTCTCATGAGGTGCCAGAGGGGCCAGAAGGAAGTTAAAATAAAATACCAATTAGCTTTCCAAATTGTTCCACCTCGAGTCATATTAAGATGAAATATCCCTATGCTAGTAGAGTTTTCTTCTAATAGTTTCAATAGGTGTTGGATACACATATCACCTCAATTTCAGCCAAATTCATTTTTTCTACTGCTCTGCTGTGTTTTGCTGACAATGTTCTTCATTTCATTGATCCATAAATTTATAACGCAGAAGTATGTTTCTTCACAAATTTTACAACTTTATCATTTAAATTACGTGCCAGAGTTAGAGGTGAAGTGCTGTGGAAAAGAGAAAGGAAACAAATGATAAGTACTAAAATGGTTATGCTTCAAAATGTATGGCACCAATATTACCCAGAACGAAAAAGTTCTGTCACTAAAATGACCATACCAAAATGTCCAGCGCAAAAATGTTCTAGACCCCTCCAATAGGAATGGAGAAATAATTATGAGGCAGAAAATCAACCAAGGAGAAAGGAAGGATATGGGAAGGATTGAATTCTCCAAGGAGTCTGGAAGAGAGT
Organism: Lepisma saccharinum; assembly: GCF_977018435.1. Lineage (NCBI taxonomy): Eukaryota > Metazoa > Arthropoda > Insecta > Zygentoma > Lepismatidae > Lepisma > Lepisma saccharinum. The sequence goes on along the minus strand of NC_139236.1, from coordinate 11,514,201 downwards.
CGGATGAAGAAAGTCTACAAAGGCGATGAGGGAAGAGAGGAAGGACTGAGTCGCCCAAGGATAATGGAAGGAGAAAAGATGAAAGGAACCAACAAGGTCAAAAAATGGTGATAGGAGGAACTGAGTTTTCAATGGAGAATGGAAAGTGAGAAGGGTAGTAGTGTATATTGATTGTTTCTAAGTCGTACTTAGTAGGTATCGTTTTTTAGCCTCTTTTTTTATCAATTGAATATCAGTTTTTGACATATTTTGACAATTTTTTGTCGATGTTTTAGCGTTTAGCGATGTTTTAGTAAAATTTCCCTTTTTTCCCACTCGTACTTAGTAGGTATGCATTTGTAGCCTCTTTTTTTATCAATTGAATATCACTTTTTGACATATTTTGACAATTTTTTGTCGGCGTTTTAGCGCTTAGCGATGTTTTAGTAAAATTTCCATTTTTTCCCACTCACACTTGGTAGGTATGCATTTGTAGCCTTTGTTTTTATCAATTGAATATCAGTTTTTGACATATTTTGACAATTTTTTGTCGATGTTTTAGCGTTTAGCGATGTTTTAGTAAAATTTCCCTTTTTTTCCCACTCGCACTTGTAGGTATACCACGATCTTACGTGATATAACTTAACCTATTTATTTTTTTTTCGTGCTAAACTACACGAGAGTCTCTACGTGCTTTGACCTACTTTAGAGTAGACCCAAATGGAGAGTTCACAAACCGAAAGTGGGGCTCGGTGGGGCTCGAAAAAACCTCAAAAACTCACTTTCTCTCCACGTTCCGCGCCTCATTTATTGCGCTGACGATGTTTCGCAGCGAAGAAAACAGCATCAAAACATCAAAAACTCACTTTACTCATTTGGGGTTCCGCCTCGAAGTGAGGCTCGGTGAGGCTCGCCTTAATGGTTTTACGTGATATAACTTAACATATCTTACGATTTTTTTTACGATCTTCAGTGATATAACTTAACCTATCATTTTTTTTTATTTGCACACCGAACTAACTTACATTATATTTTATATAACCGTGTTGATTTTTTTTTAGTATGTGGCAATTTTTTTAGGATTTTTTTTTAAAACTGCTCCGTGACCCTCTCGTTCTTCACGTCGTACGCGAAGGACTTCTCGGCGACCAGGATGACGCTGCATAGAGTATCGGCAGGCAGCGCGTCGTGGAACTCGCAGACGATCTTGATGTTGGTGTGATCGTTGACCAAGACCTGCTTCCTTTTCGTGGTGTTGATGACGGACATGGGTCTGTGGGTTTTGAATTCGCTGGGCGTGTAGTACACGTCCACGCTTCCCTCTATCACGCGCTTGTAAGCCGTGTAAGCTTCGTAAAGTTTGAGGTAATCATCTTTGGTCATGTCGAGGTTGTAATTCTCGCGCGGCGTACGTGATGAATCCGCAAACAGATTTTTCGCAAGTCTTACCGTTTTCAAGATAACCCCACTTCCGGTCGCCATTTTGGATTTCCGAGCATAGGTTCTATTCATGCTTTTTCTCACGTATAGGCGTACGTGATGAATCTGCAAAGAGATTTTTCCTAAGTCTTACCGTTTCCAAGATAACCCCACTTCCGGTCGCCATTTTCGATTTCCGAGCATAGGTTCTATTCATACTTTTTCTCACGTATAGGTGTACATGATGAATCACCAAACAGATTTTTCCTAAGTCTTACCGTTTCCAAGATAACCCCACTTCCGATCGCCATTTTGGATTTCCGAGCATAGGTTCTATTCATACTTTTTTTCACGTATAGATGTACATGATGAATCACCAAACAGATTTTTCCTAAGTCTTACCGTTTCCAAGATAACCGCACTTCCGGTCGCCATTTTCGATTTCCGAGCATAGGTTCTATTCATACTTTTTCTCACATATAGGTGTACATGATGAATCACCAAACAGATTTTTCCTAAGTCTTACCGTTTCCAAGATAATCCCACTTCCGGTCGCCATTTTGGATTTCCGAACATAGGTTCTATTCATACTTTTTCTCACGTATAGGCGTAAGTGATGAATCCGCAAACAGATTTTTCCTAAGTCATGAATTGGAGGGTTCTATGGCAACCTATATTAATTCTCGTAAGAGAACAGAAAACAAAAAAACAAAAAACAAAAAAAAAAACAATACTGTGGTCACTACAACAAATAGTCTTCTTCAACCCCTATCCAACAAACCAAAAAAATCATCATCCTAACTAGAACCATGTAACTAACATTGTGATGACTCATATTAAGCACCCCTTAATTGTATTACTTATAAGGGTATACTATTTGCACAACGTTTTTGCAACAAGTTATTACGTAACATTGTGATGACTCATATCTAATGCCCTTCGTTGTATTAACTATAAGGGAGTAAACTATTACACAACATGTTGCAACAAGTTATGACGTAATGTGATGAGTCATATCTAACGTGGCATCTTCTGATTGGTTAATTATTACAGGTGTTTTCAATACGGTCCGCGCTTTTATTATATAAGACGGCATACACTGCAGATCAGTCAGTCTCGTGAGAGCAGCCGAAGAGTACGGACGTCCTGTTGCAGCGCTCCTCGTTTTTGTAAAAAAAATAGGTATTTAACTTTCTTTGAAGCTACATACCATCTATTATTTCAAGTTCAAAGGTGTTTCACGTGGTTTTTCATAGTAATTTCGACCAGATTGAATTTTGACGTGATCGTGCATTTTCTATTTCACCTCAAGAAATTCTATATAAAATAACATACCTGAAAATTGTATCGCTATATACTAGACTTTTTGATTTCTGTGATTTTGGAGAAAGCAATGGCATCCACCACCAGTTTCAATCGTAAAAATGATAAAACTGAATGTGTTACTTGTGGGAAGCTAATCTCAAGGAACAATTTATCGGTACACAGGGCAAGATGTAACGAAACAGCTTCGAGTTTAAATCGTTCGTTACCTTCTAAGTCTTGTGCTCGATGCGGAAAGATGATTAGCATTACAAATTTAAGTAAACACCTCAAAATTTGCAAACCATCCACCGAACAAGCATCGAAAAGGAAAATCGATAATTCAGAAACGGAAGCTTCCACTTCCAAGCAAATTAAATTATCTAATGAACGCAAACCAATTAGATCTGCATTCAACGACCAACTCCAGGATTTTTCAATTAAGTCAGAACCAGGCCGTGACATCCTTAGTTTCTTGGATGAAACGAAAACATCCGTGATAAATATTTTAAAAGATAAACTTGAAAACAACTCTATAAAAGTATACGTTGTTCTGTTTTCTGAATACGAGAAAGTTGATGGCACAACGAGTATTTTTTATCATCGTACAAAAAACCAGACTCTTTATTTTGCTGACGTCGAAAATTTAGACAACTTCTATTATAAAGTTACCAATGAGCTGGTTAAGAAACATGACGATTTCGAGGCTAAAGGGTCGGGATGGTCTCTGTGTGGAAGTCCTCACACGTTAACCGTTTACGTGAACCGATTCTCGCCTCTTCGCGCTTCCAGCTACGTTCCTCTTCCACCGAACATTCAACACAAGAGGGCTGTGTTAAATATACAGAACAGCGATAACAAGTGTTTTCTTTGGTGTGTGTTGGCGGAACTTCACCCGATTCATTGGTCAAATAATCCAGAACGGGTTTATCATTACAAGCAGCATGAACCTGAACTGGAAAATGCAATGGCTGGCATCGAATACCCGGTGACCATTTCTGATATATCAAAATTCGAAACACGAGCACGAGATGCAGAAGGAAAACGCTTAATCATCAATGTGTATTCCTATACGTTGGATAAACATGTCGTGCATCCCGTCAGGATAAGCGATGTCGACGATGACGATGCTCGTGTGATTAATCTTCTTCTAATTTCAAACGACAGTGTTCATCACTACACGCTAATTCGTTCACTATCACGCTTGGTCAGAAGTCAAACTACCAAGTATGCAAACAACATCGAAGTTTGTCCGAGATGCCTGACCACGTTCGACGATCGAAAACAAGTCGATTATCGAAATTACACCGGACGTCAGATTGCTATCGAGAAACTTGCCGAACATAAAATTTATTGCGGTGACAACAGACCGACTCGCATGTTGATGCCGAAATCAAAAGAGGTCGAAGAATTTAGGATGCATAAGGCATTGTTGGAACATCCCGCAATCATCATTGCTGATTTTGAGTCTTTTCTCAAACCGTTGTCGTACTGCGAACCAGATCCCGAACTTTCTTCCACAACACCGTATCAGTTGCACGAAGCCTCGAATTTCGGATATGTTGTTGTGCGACAGGATAGGATAGATGAACCGTACGTTTACCGAGGACCAGACGTAATCAAACATTTTTTTGAAAAGATGGTTGAAGAGGTTGAGACCATTGGCAGCCTCTTACGCGAATCGAAACCAATGCTTCCATTATCCAGCGATGAACTTCAATCTCACAATAACATTGAAACGTGTCCGGTGTGCGATCAACGTTTCACCGACGAGAACCGGAAAGTATTTCACCATAATCACTTCACCGGAAACTACATCGGTGGAATCTGTAACACGTGTAATCTAAAGATCCAAAAACCTACTTTTGTCCCCATATACCTTCATAATGGCAGCGGTTACGACTTCCATCTCTTAATACGGAATCTTGGATATGATAGACAAAAAGTAAATATTCTAGCAGAGAATGAAGAAAGGTACATCAGTGTCAGCAAGCGAGTATTGATTCCGGGAACAAACGAAACTGTGGAGATGAGATTTTTAGATTCTTACAGATTTTTATCTGCGAGCTTGGACGCTCTTGCAAGCAAACTTTCGGCTGAACAATTTAGAATAACGAGAGCTAATTTTCCCACCGTAGACATAGAAATGATTAGACGTAAAGGTATTTATCCTTACGAATATGTTAGTGATAATTCTAAATTTAACGACGACACTCTTCCACCTCAAAAAGAATTTTACAGTCGACTCAGAGAGAAAGGAATCACGGATGATGAATACGAACACGCGCAACGGATGTGGGACAAATTAGGATGTAGGACACTCGGCGATTATCACGATGCCTACTTAAAACTGGACGTGACAATACTCGCGGATGTTTTTCAAGCATTCAGGAAAACGTCGGCGAATATTTACAAATTAGATCCTGCATATTTTTACGGTCTCTCGGGCTTAGCGTGGTCTGCCATGTTATTACAGACAAAAATAAAACTCGAATTGATACCGGACGTGGACATGTTATATTTTATCGAGAGGGGGATACGAGGTGGAATGGTGCAATGCGTACAGAGACATGCAAAAGCAAATAACGTTCACATGACAGAAGAATACGATCCTAACGAACAATCGAAATACATATTTTATGTGGATGCAAATAATTTATACGGACATGCTATGATACAAAAACTTCCTTACGGCGGGTTCGAATGGGTGGATACCACTTCCATTAACATTAATAATTTCAACGACTGTGAATTTGGCTTGTTTATAGAGGTGGACCTCGAATTCCCCGACCATCTACACGATTACTTCAAAGATCTACCTCCTGCACCCGAACTAAAATGTTCGCCCGATTCAAATCAACGTAAGCTTCTGTTAACATTGGATAGGAAAGAGAGATACGTTCTCCATTACAAAAATCTTCAATTCTTAATTGAGAAGGGAGTTCAAGTAATAAATGTGAGAAGAATAATGAAATTCAAACATTCCGAGTGGTTAAAACCTTACATTGAAAAAAATACGTATCATAGAACACGCGCCACGTCAGATTTAGATAAAGATTTTTTTAAACTCATGAATAATGCTGTTTACGGAAAAACAATGGAGAATGTCAGGAAGCACGTGGACGTGAGATTTGTTCCCGATTCAAATAAATGTAGAAAATTGATAGCATCGCCGACATTCAAATCACGAAATATATATGATGAAAACCTGACCCTGTTTGTGATGGATAAAAAAATAATCAAATTCAATAAACCAATCTACGTGGGGGCGACGGTTTTGGATTTATCTAAACTGCATATGTTTGAATTTCATTATAATGTCATGAAACCCTTCTATAATGAAAATATAACACTTCTGTACACGGACACGGACAGTTTTATTTATTCCGTACAGACATCTGACCTCTACAACAATTTGAAACAACCGAAAATGATTGATCATTTCGACACATCTTCCTTCCCTCAACCAAACAGATTTGATCTCCCTTCACGCAATAAAAAAGTGCTTGGTAAAATGAAGGATGAATGCAACGGAGAAATCATTCTGGAGTTCGCCGGCTTACGTTCCAAAATGTATGTAGTGAAAACAGAAACCAGCATCACCAAAAAAGCCAAAGGTGTTGGTAAAATTACCGTGAAAAACAAGCTTGTGTTCGAGGATTACATCAATTGCCTCTATTCACAGTCGAGGATTCTACGTTCGGAGACAAGGATACAAAGCGTAGACCATGTGATTACAACAAACAAAGTTAGGAAAGTAGCATTAGATCCGCATGACGATAAAAGATGTATTTTGTCTTGTGGAATCCACACGTTGCCTTGGGGGCACTATCGTTTAGAAATTAGTAAAAATTGTAGGCAATGCAATTGAAACGTTTAGAAAGTCGTTGATTTTGTTTCTGTATTTTCCGTCGTTGGGTTTCCTCGTCATGTCGATCGTCGCGAATCCGAAATCGTCACTGTTCCAGCAAGAAGAGCAACGTTCCGAAAATTGATTGATCAACAGGCCGTTGAGTTTAGATAACATGGAAGGTAGAAATTCATGATCTGCCGTGCGGTGTACAGTCTCCATTGTTTGCTTTCGGAAACCAAAGAGATTCATTGTCCTTGCTAGTTATTTATTGTGTATGCGATAATTTGAGACAGTTAAAGTTTTTTTAATTTTAGTTATAGTTATTTAAGTTTATTTTTTTTCAATTGCATTGCCTACAATTTTTACTAATTTCTAAACGATAGTGCCCCCAAGGCAACGTGTGGATTCCACAAGACAAAATACATCTTTTATCGTCATGCGGATCTAATGCTACTTTCCTAACTTTGTTTGTTGTAATCACATGGTCTACGCTTTGTATCCTTGTCTCCGAACGTAGAATCCTCGACTGTGAATAGAGGCAATTGATGTAATCCTCGAACACAAGCTTGTTTTTCACGGTAATTTTACCAACACCTTTGGCTTTTTTGGTGATGCTGGTTTCTGTTTTCACTACATACATTTTGGAACGTAAGCCGGCGAACTCCAGAATGATTTCTCCGTTGCATTCATCCTTCATTTTACCAAGCACTTTTTTATTGCGTGAAGGGAGATCAAATCTGTTTGGTTGAGGGAAGGAAGATGTGTCGAAATGATCAATCATTTTCGGTTGTTTCAAATTGTTGTAGAGGTCAGATGTCTGTACGGAATAAATAAAACTGTCCGTGTCCGTGTACAGAAGTGTTATATTTTCATTATAGAAGGGTTTCATGACATTATAATGAAATTCAAACATATGCAGTTTAGATAAATCCAAAACCGTCGCCCCCACGTAGATTGGTTTATTGAATTTGATTATTTTTTTATCCATCACAAACAGGGTCAGGTTTTCATCATATATATTTCGTGATTTGAATGTCGGCGATGCTATCAATTTTCTACATTTATTTGAATCGGGAACAAATCTCACGTCCACGTGCTTCCTGACATTCTCCATTGTTTTTCCGTAAACAGCATTATTCATGAGTTTAAAAAAATCTTTATCTAAATCTGACGTGGCGCGTGTTCTATGATACGTATTTTTTTCAATGTAAGGTTTTAACCACTCGGAATGTTTGAATTTCATTATTCTTCTCACATTTATTACTTGAACTCCCTTCTCAATTAAGAATTGAAGATTTTTGTAATGGAGAACGTATCTCTCTTTCCTATCCAATGTTAACAGAAGCTTACGTTGATTTGAATCGGGCGAACATTTTAGTTCGGGTGCAGGAGGTAGATCTTTGAAGTAATCGTGTAGATGGTCGGGGAATTCGAGGTCCACCTCTATAAACAAGCCAAATTCACAGTCGTTGAAATTATTAATGTTAATGGAAGTGGTATCCACCCATTCGAACCCGCCGTAAGGAAGTTTTTGTATCATAGCATGTCCGTATAAATTATTTGCATCCACATAAAATATGTATTTCGATTGTTCGTTAGGATCGTATTCTTCTGTCATGTGAACGTTATTTGCTTTTGCATGTCTCTGTACGCATTGCACCATTCCACCTCGTATCCCCCTCTCGATAAAATATAACATGTCCACGTCCGGTATCAATTCGAGTTTTATTTTTGTCTGTAATAACATGGCAGACCACGCTAAGCCCGAGAGACCGTAAAAATATGCAGGATCTAATTTGTAAATATTCGCCGACGTTTTCCTGAATGCTTGAAAAACATCCGCGAGTATTGTCACGTCCAGTTTTAAGTAGGCATCGTGATAATCGCCGAGTGTCCTACATCCTAATTTGTCCCACATCCGTTGCGCGTGTTCGTATTCATCATCCGTGATTCCTTTCTCTCTGAGTCGACTGTAAAATTCTTTTTGAGGTGGAAGAGTGTCGTCGTTAAATTTAGAATTATCACTAACATATTCGTAAGGATAAATACCTTTACGTCTAATCATTTCTATGTCTACGGTGGGAAAATTAGCTCTCGTTATTCTAAATTGTTCAGCCGAAAGTTTGCTTGCAAGAGCGTCCAAGCTCGCAGATAAAAATCTGTAAGAATCTAAAAATCTCATCTCCACAGTTTCGTTTGTTCCCGGAATCAATACTCGCTTGCTGACACTGATGTACCTTTCTTCATTCTCTGCTAGAATATTTACTTTTTGTCTATCATATCCAAGATTCCGTATTAAGAGATGGAAGTCGTAACCGCTGCCATTATGAAGGTATATGGGGACAAAAGTAGGTTTTTGGATCTTTAGATTACACGTGTTACAGATTCCACCGATGTAGTTTCCGGTGAAGTGATTATGGTGAAATACTTTCCGGTTCTCGTCGGTGAAACGTTGATCGCACACCGGACACGTTTCAATGTTATTGTGAGATTGAAGTTCATCGCTGGATAATGGAAGCATTGGTTTCGATTCGCGTAAGAGGCTGCCAATGGTCTCAACCTCTTCAACCATCTTTTCAAAAAAATGTTTGATTACGTCTGGTCCTCGGTAAACGTACGGTTCATCTATCCTATCCTGTCGCACAACAACATATCCGAAATTCGAGGCTTCGTGCAACTGATACGGTGTTGTGGAAGAAAGTTCGGGATCTGGTTCGCAGTACGACAACGGTTTGAGAAAAGACTCAAAATCAGCAATGATGATTGCGGGATGTTCCAACAATGCCTTATGCATCCTAAATTCTTCGACCTCTTTTGATTTCGGCATCAACATGCGAGTCGGTCTGTTGTCACCGCAATAAATTTTATGTTCGGCAAGTTTCTCGATAGCAATCTGACGTCCGGTGTAATTTCGATAATCGACTTGTTTTCGATCGTCGAACGTGGTCAGGCATCTCGGACAAACTTCGATGTTGTTTGCATACTTGGTAGTTTGACTTCTGACCAAGCGTGATAGTGAACGAATTAGCGTGTAGTGATGAACACTGTCGTTTGAAATTAGAAGAAGATTAATCACACGAGCATCGTCATCGTCGACATCGCTTATCCTGACGGGATGCACGACATGTTTATCCAACGTATAGGAATACACATTGATGATTAAGCGTTTTCCTTCTGCATCTCGTGCTCGTGTTTCGAATTTTGATATATCAGAAATGGTCACCGGGTATTCGATGCCAGCCATTGCATTTTCCAGTTCAGGTTCATGCTGCTTGTAATGATAAACCCGTTCTGGATTATTTGACCAATGAATCGGGTGAAGTTCCGCCAACACACACCAAAGAAAACACTTGTTATCGCTGTTCTGTATATTTAACACAGCCCTCTTGTGTTGAATGTTCGGTGGAAGAGGAACGTAGCTGGAAGCGCGAAGAGGCGAGAATCGGTTCACGTAAACGGTTAACGTGTGAGGACTTCCACACAGAGACCATCCCGACCCTTTAGCCTCGAAATCGTCATGTTTCTTAACCAGCTCATTGGTAACTTTATAATAGAAGTTGTCTAAATTTTCGACGTCAGCAAAATAAAGAGTCTGGTTTTTTGTACGATGATAAAAAATACTCGTTGTGCCATCAACTTTCTCGTATTCAGAAAACAGAACAACGTATACTTTTATAGAGTTGTTTTCAAGTTTATCTTTTAAAATATTTATCACGGATGTTTTCGTTTCATCCAAGAAACTAAGGATGTCACGGCCTGGTTCTGACTTAATTGAAAAATCCTGGAGTTGGTCGTTGAATGCAGATCTAATTGGTTTGCGTTCATTAGATAATTTAATTTGCTTGGAAGTGGAAGCTTCCGTTTCTGAATTATCGATTTTCCTTTTCGATGCTTGTTCGGTGGATGGTTTGCAAATTTTGAGGTGTTTACTTAAATTTGTAATGCTAATCATCTTTCCGCATCGAGCACAAGACTTAGAAGGTAACGAACGATTTAAACTCGAAGCTGTTTCGTTACATCTTGCCCTGTGTACCGATAAATTGTTCCTTGAGATTAGCTTCCCACAAGTAACACATTCAGTTTTATCATTTTTACGATTGAAACTGGTGGTGGATGCCATTGCTTTCTCCAAAATCACAGAAATCAAAAAGTCTAGTATATAGCGATACAATTTTCAGGTATGTTATTTTATATAGAATTTCTTGAGGTGAAATAGAAAATGCACGATCACGTCAAAATTCAATCTGGTCGAAATTACTATGAAAAACCACGTGAAACACCTTTGAACTTGAAATAATAGATGGTATGTAGCTTCAAAGAAAGTTAAATACCTATTTTTTTTACAAAAATGAGGAGCGCTGCAACAGGACGTCCGTACTCTTCGGCTGCTCTCACGAGACTGACTGATCTGCAGTGTATGCCGTCTTATATAATAAAAGCGCGGACCGTATTGAAAACACCTGTAATAATTAACCAATCAGAAGATGCCACGTTAGATATGACTCATCACATTACGTCATAACTTGTTGCAACATGTTGTGTAATAGTTTACTCCCTTATAGTTAATACAACGAAGGGCATTAGATATGAGTCATCACAATGTTACGTAATAACTTGTTGCAAAAACGTTGTGCAAATAGTATACCCTTATAAGTAATACAATTAAGGGGTGCTTAATATGAGTCATCCGTAGCCGACGAAAAAGACCGGCCCCGAAACACAACCGTGACGTCAGCAAGTGAGTCTTGTAGTAGGAAATATGGCGCGTGTAGTTTCAAATGCCAGGAATTCAGTATCTCATTAATTCATTTCTTCAGTAGTAATAAGGTAAGTTATTTGTATTTTGATATTTTTTACGTATTCTTAAAGCATCATAGAGCATTAACATTTATGTAAATGTAGAAAATTCAAACATGTTGAAATTATATATTTGTAGAAAAAGCCAACACGTTGGCTACCACGTTATTTCACGTTTGGCCCTAGAATGTGTTGTAAATATTTAAAGAAATGTTGTTAATATTTAAGGAAATATTTTCTCTACCTAGTTGGAACACATTCCAAAATGACAATTACGAGTGTAAACGATAATTCCCCCAGTTATCGATATTTTTGTACTCCTAAGAAATGCATTTAGGGTACACACTGTATGACAGAGATAGATCGTGGTTTGTGTAAAAATTTAGTAGTCCTACATGACACAAAAATGCTCTATAGCTACTATGAATTTTATGCAATTGCACTACGTGTTTTCATTTATATTAGTGAATTTTTTTAGTAAGTTTGTGTTTAATATATCTAAATGTCTGTGAAAATATACATTACATGGCTAGGCATAAAATGATCACATCTACTCTGTTCCATAATGGTCCACCCCAGAAAATTACATATTTGATAATTCTTTAATGTATCAAGAAATGTGTCTCCGATGTATGAAACTGTTACCCTTTAATGTTGTTGTTCAGCAATAGTTTACAACTGTTCATGGAAATATAAACATTTGTTACAATTTGTCATTACTCAAGACTAGAATTAACATGTGATGGATTCCATGTCAAATCACGCAGGCCATGACACCCACTGATTCAGACTTGTATCTGTTCAAGGTATGAACACATTAAAATATTTTATTCACAGTCCTCATAGTTACTGAGAAACAGGAGGCTAAAGTTTCAGAATTTTGCACATATCAGCCATTGCCGAGGTCATAGCAGCAAAATGCAGTGCTTAACGTGAGAAGTCATATCTTAGTGAAATCGACTTCTCGCTAAGACATTTTTTCTGAAGTCCATAGATATGTGTGTATGTATTTCATAAAAAAAGTCCCCAAGATTCCTTTGCTGCGAGTGTCAATATATATTGTATAGCATATAGTGTTTATCTATTGTTTTTTCGGAGTGACTTTCATCACCGGGTGGTGAAGCTAGCTTTTGAGCTATTTTCACCAGATTTTAAATTGCCCATGTGCATGATCTAATTTACTATAATTCAAACAGAATTTTACACAAGAAACTACTTACCGTAATAAGTTCCTGTAGCATTGTCTAACATCTGGAAGGTGTTTTCGGTCATGTTTGAATGTATCATAGTGGAAATATTTTTTTTTTAACTATGTTTGCCTAACCTAACTAAACCTAACCTAACCTTACGTAATGCTTCTTGGGGATGGAACGAATTTTACCAAGAAACATTACGTAATGTTAGGTTAGGCAAACATAGTTTAAAAAAACAAAAACAATTTCTGCTTTGATACATTCAGACATGACAGAAAACACCTTCCAGATGTTAGACAATGCTACAGGAACTTATTACGGTAAGTAGTTTCTTCTGTAGAAATTAAGAAATCTGATAGTCCCCAGACACCTATAACTTTTTCGTTTTGTGAATTTTTGACATTCGTACTTACCCATCTGCTTCGCGGAACATTCTTGAAGGTGCATTCACGTTTTTTTGATGAAAGTAATTGCAATTTTTTTTTTAAAAAAAAAGTGTTTTTGGAACTGAAGAACGTACGTTTCCGCAAATAATTTGTGGGGCTGTGTGTCAATGGTTCGTGGGGCTATGCAAGAATGGTGTGTGGGGCTACGCATATTTTTTTCGAAACCAATTTTTAACTATTGTAACCTATACGTGACCCTACCTAACCTTACCGGAAATGGTTCGTGGGGCTATGCGTCAATGGTTGAATTTCCGCTATGAAACATTCCCACATCACACAAAACACCTTCCAGATGTTAGACAATACTACAGGAACTTATTATCGTAAGTAGTTTCTTCTGTAAAAATGAAGAAATCTGTCTGGGGAATATCAGATTAGTACCCATTTATTTTCATGCAGGAGACTGGTACTTTTTTCTGCATGCCATGGAGTTGGAAAAAGACCACAAGGCAAGGGGGGCCCCTCCTCATAATTCTGGAAATAGTTAATGAAATTCGAATGAGGAAATTGTGACTATATTTTACAACACAATATGTTGTTTTCTATGACTTACAGGCCACAAGTTACAGCAATTATTAATATTATTATTATTTGTATCAGGGGTACATTTAAGCTTAGTTATTTTCACATGGATTTAACTATAAAAAACAGCTTTTTTGACCAAGAATTAATGTTAGGTGTACTGTTATGCAGAGTATATGTAGATATACAGAATATGGACATTTCAAAGGTATGTAATTTTTTTAAAATAACATAAGTAGTAGTAGTAGTAGTAGTAGTAATAATTACAAAAGTAAAAGCAGTAATAATAAAAGTTGCTATGACTGCCCCCCCCAGAGGAAAAAATCCTGTGGGTGCCCTTGCCAGAAGGTGTTCTGATATGGGATACTAATATGTCACTTGACACAAGTATGAAGGGGTATTATGTTTGTAACTGCTTTTGTTGTTAGGTTAGGTTGGGCAGGACAAGTTTAGGGCTATTAGCATTAAAATCACTTCTGTAAGTACTTCCCAACACCTGATCATGTAGTCTGTTCTTCAGCACTTTCTGCTATTCTCATCACGTGGTGACAGTAATAATAGCACCCACTTTTCATTTAAAACATCTTCTTATCAGTAATTTCAGCAACACTGCCAACTAATATAATAAAGTACAATGTTGTGGTACGATTAGGGTAATGACTTTTGCTAGTGAAAATAGCCACATAAGGTGTTCTCAACACCTGGTGAAAATATTCGCAGCCTTTTTTTTTTTTCTCACATTACTAAATTTGCATTAACAACATACGGCACATCAGTTACCATGCCAGTGCTGTTTTTAACTGATGCTTAAAGCTTGTTCTGAAAAGTTATGAAATAAAAGTAGTACGGTTTGCATTGCTTATCTTAGTAAATATTTAAAGAAGTTTTATGTACATGAATATGTGAATCACGTGATCAGAATCTGAGAGAGGAAAAAGTAAGTTACGTGCCTAAACATACTTTTGTAATGAAACATCATTTTGAAAGCACGTTTATCTTAATTAAAATTATACAGCATATAAAATACCATACACATATATCAGTCAAATAAGATGAGGCCCATGTGGAGATAGTTCTGTTTCTCTGTTGTTGTTCTTTTAATTTACAAATGAGTCAAGCTTCTTGTGCTTCAACAGCACAAAAGAATTGTCCATAACTGTTCTTTTTTAGACTGAATGAACTTCAAACGACACTTTCAAAATTAATTCTTGGTTTGCATGCATGGAAAACAGTTTTTTTAAATTATATATATATATATATATATTTGATATCCCAATATCACTAATTTTGCCAAAATAATGCTTAAATACAAAGTCTTTTCGGAAAAGTAATATCCTCTTGTAACCTCAATAATGGTCGATCCTGGAACATGACATACATCTTCATTTTCTTCAGGAGGCCAGTGAAAGGATCGTATTAATCCAAAGGAGTGCATAAATTTGACTTCAACATCATTTTCTGCTGCAACTTTGGAGAATGCTAATCCAAGAAACTGACTGTGATCATGCACACACTCAACATAAGAGTTCGTGGTGATAAAAAAATCTGGATCAGCACCATTTGTTTTGTTTCAATTAAATTTTGGCTCTGGGGAGAGTAGTGATAAAAACCTTTTGTTTCATGGATTGTTTTTGCAATAGAAATTCTGTTGTGTAGTTGTTTTGTGTGTATGTTAGGGTTTCCTTTTTGCCAGTCAGAGTTGTATGTTTTCAGTTCTACATTTACAGAAACTGAAACATCTTTCTGCTGTATTAAATACATCACCATGCCATCTTGGAAGGCTTTCTTTGGTTTCTAAATGCTTAACCACCCCACGAATGCCATCTCTTATTAGGGAAAAATGATGATGCACTTGAAGAAGAATTCTCACTGTGAAAGCATATTTTTTTGCAATTATTTACTGTCCAGCACATTCAACACTGAAATAACATAGTTTTCGCCACTTGGAAAATTACCTCGGTGCAAAATTTAAAAAAAATTAGTCTCCTGTTTCTCAGTAACTACAAGGTCTGCAGAAGAAAATTATTGCATGTGTGCATACCTTGGTAGTGTTAACAAATATACAAAATTTAATTTAAATCTGAACCTGTGCATCATTCCTCAGATTTTGCTGGGTAATTTGATTTGGAATATGCCATATGAATTTGTGAATGAATCTGAATCTGCACACCATTCTGCACATAGCCTAAGTTAATTAAATTGAATGTTACTGGAATTTCAATTCCTGTGCAATGGTAAAATGACCATTAAGATGGTGTCCAAATGTTATTTTTTTTTTTAAATATTATGAGTTCTTTGAAAGAGAGTCTTTTCATGAGCTGTAGGTGGATAGTTTGATTACTCAGAACAAGGAATATTAGCCCCGTCTAGTTGGCTGCAATTTTTGACTCTGTTTGCACCGAAGCATCTAGTTGGTTGCATAGTGCAACACCGAGTCATCTAGTTCATTGATTTGGAGTCAAGTAGTGTATTTGGTGTCTGCACTACCGTCTGGACCGGTGTATGTTTGGTGTATGGTCACGTGGTGCATACTATCTAATAAAATTACCGTTTAAAGTAGCAGACAGGCATTTGTTGAATATTCTGAACTTGAACACCGCTTTCCGTCTAGTTGGTTGAATGTCATATCCTTGCACCACCATTACACCAACCTGACACTGGATACACCTGAACTGCACAGAGTGTCAAAAAGTGCAGCCAACTAGATTGTATGATTCATGTGCCATGTAACAGTTCTTGCTTCTAAAACTACGTAATGTATATTTCGAAGCTACATATGAGCATTTATTTTTGCTCTCGGCCTGACCTCTTTTGTTAGGTTAGGCATGTGAGTTTAAATTCTGTTATGGATTTGTTTTGTAGTGTACTCCGGTTTCATAGTGTTAGTATGTGTTTGTAGCATGTGTTTGCATGTAATGAGATACTCATGAGTAAAGAAACAGTGGAACTACTCCAGGTTACATGAGGGTTATTTAAGTGGCCACATTTCAGGACCAAATGTCTTATTTGTGATTTTATGCACCTGTACACAAAGCATTAAGATCTGACAATTAAAGGAAAAAGATAAGAAATGTTAAGTTGTATACTCGGTCACAGGCTCCACTGGAAATGAGTTCCTTGAACTGTAGCAAGATATATTTACATTAAAGACAGTTAGCTACTTCATATCATAGCATTCAACTTTAGGTTTACACATGTGAATGTCCAGGAATACATGATTAAATGCAGTGTGATAGAACTATGGATCATTTTTACCTTAATCACCATTACTGGGTGTACTGTCTGGAGTCACAGGGTACACAACATGATACCCCACGAGGGGACAAGAATTCACAAGGCACCAGTGGTGCAGCAAAGATTGTATGTATATTACTTTTTATTTGTTTCATGATACTCCTCCTTATGTGTACCTCAAAATTTTATTATTTCGCGCGCAGTGTGAATAAGGGGGTGGGATTCCGTGGGATTTCCAACCACAAATAATTTTATACCCGACTAAAAACAACAACTTATTTTTATCCCTGCCAGACATGTTTATATCCCCCTTAGTTTATTTTAATGGCTTGTAAGGTATACAAATTTGCATACCCCCCCTCCCCAAATCTAGCCTCTAAAGTGAAATTACAAATATGTCGCTGAGTGGCAGGCATATTGAAATTGACATCAAAATTCATACTGAGTTGCATCCCCCCAAAGATTATAGCTTCATTCGCAAAGTGGTTTCTAGTATATATTAAGTTCATCTACTTTCATCAAAATTAGCCATACAAAAGGTTTCACCAGCACTGAAAATGAACCCTCTCTAACTCTTAAAACTAGATTTAATTTTATTATTTGACCACCTGTAGTGGGTTTGTTGCTCATATATGTGGAGATGTGGCTTTATAGGCACTTTTGAAATTTATACGCAGAATTAAATGCCCATTAATGGTAATTTTGTAGTGGTGGTGTATTTCAGGTAGAAATCATGGTATACTTATTGGTTTCTTTCAAGCATGATAATATTTAATAGCAGTACTTATAGTTTTTAAGCACTACCATTCAATATCGCACATCCAATAGTAATTTTATATTCTGCATTATACACCAAGAACTTGTGCTTCTCTTTTTCTTGTCTGCCACACCGACACCTTTTGCGTGGCAGAGAATCACTATTCAAACATATGTTATTAATTATATTTAATGCGTGTCATTTTCAATATTGTGCAAATTAATTAAAATTTTCATAAGTTATGCCATATGAGGCCACAAATTTTGGAAGAAATCCTAGAAGGAATTGTTTTCACATTTCTACAACATAGGCATTTTATTTTGTGTGCAGTTATAATACCATTTATTGGAAATGTGAAAATTCATTCCAAGTGAACATTTTTATCTTTTGCTAGATTGTTTATGATTAATATGAATGTTTCAACTTAATGCCTGCTATCTTCTGCAGGTTTGCATCAATTATGCCTAGACGTTGTAGTGTGGCTGGGTGCAGATCAAATTATGATGGTGAAGGAGAACATGTAACAACATTTGTTGTCCCAAAGACTGAACCACTTCACAGCCAATGGCTACGGAAAATTCCTACAGACTTAACCAAATTAAAGTATCCAGTGGTGTGCTCAAAACATTTCCACGACTCCTGTATTGTGAGGGTAGATAAATTTTTAGTCAACGGTGGAATTAAAGAATTTGAAAGGAAAATACCAAAACTGATAGATGGAGCATTACCTACAATCTTTCCCACTCTACCTTCATATCTCACATCCAACCCAAGTTGTAGTCGCCGACTTGTTGATGCAGAAGAAGAAAACTTTCAACGAGCAGTTCAAGAGAGTTTGGTTGATTACAGGGTACATATGGAGCAAACCACATTTCATACCCTATCAGACATAGTTTCACATCTTAATTCACAAGAAAACAAGCTGCAACAGAAATGGCTCAGTGTCACACAAAATTCCAAACTGCATGTGTGTTTGTACAAAATTTGTGATACTTATCCAATTATTGTTGGTTGTATAGTTATTGAAACAGACCTTACATTTGACTTGTATGTCAATAAGGTAAAATTCAAGAGACATAAATTGCCCAAACACTGTGATAAGATCTGCAATGTGTCAACACTTGAAGTTGTTATGGGATATGTGGAAGAACATATAAATGATCCTTCGAAGACAGAAACTCTCATTGCATTGATATCTGAACTGGAATCAAGGGAAACATTTTGTGAAAGTACCGAGTTGCAATTCATTGTTGAACAACTAAAATTTTCCATGCAGGATAAATATCAAAGACGGTATTCCAACCAGACACTAATTTTTGCAGCAGCAGTATATGTTCATTCTAGTACAGCATATAATGCATTGTTGAAATCTCGGTGTTTATTTCTACCACACATTCGCACACTGCAGTCAATGGTTAGTCAGTACTCTTTAAATGGAAATACAATTTCAGGCAGTATCAAGTATTTGAAGACAAAAATGAAACATATGAAAGATCACGAGTTGCTTGTAAATTTACTGATTGATGAAATATACATTGATCCTCAACTCAGTTTCAAAGCGGGCTCGTTATATGGCTACAGTAACTCCAACCCTGAAAAAATGGCAACAACTGCTCAAATTTTTATGATTTCATCTTTAGTCTCATCATACAATGACGTGGTTTGCATTGTGCCAGTGTACAATTTAACAGCAGATTTTCTGAAACCGTTATTACTCTCAGTCATAACAGAAATTGAAGGCATTGGTTTCAGGATTATATCTGTAATATCAGACAACAATGCAGTCAACAGAAAAACTTTTGAACTGTTTGATGACAACAAAACTTTACAGCCATATATTAAGCATCCTTTAGATGAAAGTAGGCTACTTTTCTTCATATTCGATAGTGTGCACATAATTAAATGTGTTAGGAATAATTGGATAAATAAAAAGGAGGAGAAGACCTTTTTATTTCCTCACATGGAAGATGAACAAACTCTCCGCAGAGCACAATTCAAGCACCTTGAAGTGTTGTATGACATGGAGAAGAATTCCTTATTGAAATATGGCCATCTGCTGTCAAACAAGGTTTTGTACCCTTCAAGCATACAGAAGCAAAATGTGAAACTTGCCTTAAGCATTTTCCATGAAAAAAACATTGCTGCTTTGAAGTGTGTGGCTAACGATCATCCAGCAAGATTTCCAGACTTTGAAGACACTTGTATATTGCTACAAATATTTGTGACATGGTGGAAAATTGTCAATGTTAAAAGTGCATTTGAAGGAAAACGCTTCAATGATGTGTATCGTGAACCCATCAGGCAAGGTAATGATATGCCTATTTCATTTTTGAAGAAAATGTCATTGTGGCTAAAGAAGTGGAGGCTATCTGTCCCCATTGCAAATGCCTTAACCTCCCAGACATTCCAGTCTCTAATAACCACAAATGATGCTTTTGTTGCCATGATATCATACATGTTTCAGCGATACAGACTGGATTATTTGCTGTTAGGCAAGTTTCAAAATGATGATTTGGAGGGTCGCTTCGGGATGTATCGCCAAATGTCAGGATCAAATTACTACATCCAGTATGTGCAAGTATTGGAGAATGAACGGAAACTTCGATTTAGAAGCAATGTTCTACTTTCCAGCAAAGAAGGAAATGTCTCTCTCAGATCTTTGGCACCAGGTGAAGAAGAACATAGATGTGATGTAGTAGATGTTGATATTTTCTTGGATGTTCTGCATGAAGATTTGTCACTTGAAGTTGTCCCAGATGATCTGATGCCTGTTATTACATACATTGCTGGCTATACAGTGAAGAAGGAAACCATGGGGAAGAAATGTGCTACTTGTACATCTTGGCTACAAATGGATGGAAGTGTTGAAGTTCCCGAGGCCCCATTTTCTCTTCTACATGCATTGGACCGTGGGAAATTAAGGCTTCCAACAGAAAATGTGGTGCTTGCTGTGTCTATTGTGTGGTTTCTACTTCAACAAATAATGTTGAATCATCATGATGATTTTTGGAGGTGTGAAAGACAGATGACTGTTTTACATAAACTATCCTGTATTCAGATAACTCGCTCCAACTTGCCTGTGCATGACACATGTGACTGCAAATTGTCATTAGGTGTACGTCTTGAGAATGTTTGTTTAGTAACATGTAAAATTTTGTTAAACAATTATGTAAAAATGGAAAATAATAAGAGTTGTAAGAAATCTCAGTGTGGGAGAAAGATACAGAAATTGTGTCCAGTATGAATTTTGATAACTTTGTTGTTATGTAATTCATGAAGTGTAAGTGAAAATTTTTATGTACTTATGTCTTGTGACCTACAAGAATTGTCATATTTGTATTGTATTCTACTTTGTTAGTTATTTGTAGTTTTATTAAGGGACTGTATGCTTTTTTTTCGGTTTGTACTTAATTTCTCCCAACATAGAAAGTGGAAATGCTCACATGTATTAGATACAAATTTAGGTTATACATCCAATAATGTATTCTATTTTATGTACAGTAAACCTATAAAGTGCAATATTCATAATTGAAGTACAATATTAAATCACAGTATTGAACTACGTGTCCAACAACTTTATAAGAGACTGAGAGAAATTACTTTCAAGATTCTCACATAATGTGAGTAATAACTCTCATCAACTTGTGCATACCTCAGTTTAGTTTATTTAATGTTTAATTTTGAACTGAATGTAAAAGTATTGTTAACTGCAGCACACCTTTTTTATTGATGCATGTATTCTGTTTGTCTCTTTCGATCATAATGTATAGTATTTTGATTTTGGTAGTATCGTTTGAGATGTTTCAGGTATGAATGTTTAGAAAACTACTGTGTAGCCAAATGGTAACTAGTTTGCTTTACTTGCTAACTTTCTCTTTATTTTGGGGTTTTTGAATAATTTTAATATTGAGAATATAATTGTCAGTGGTAATATTATGCAATTCATTTAACATCTTTTGTTATTCTTTTTCTGTGGATTTTGAACAAATTTAAATTTCAGAACGAAGTTTCGAGATGTCACCAATGGCATTCAGTTTGAATTTAATTTCTTTTATTTAAATGAGAGTTTTTCTCTTCCATTCTGACATCAATATATGTAATGTGTATATTAATTAAGATGAATATAAAATAATATAATTTTGCACATGTTTTCTTTAATGTATTGATACCCTCTTCTACATTCTGTCCAACATTTGAAATCAAGAAAACTTTTGGAAATCATTCATGTCAAGTACATCTGCACTATGTGGAAGTAAAGATGTTATTCACTGGACGTACATGCTTTCATGAATATTAATAGTTTTTATTTTAGTGTGTGTACATGTTGAAACCTCAATAAGTTTGTCATTTACCATTTTGTGTATCCCCTCCCTCAAAAGGCCATATATCATTAGGGGTAAAAATTGAACATTTGCAGAATATATTGCCTAGTATTCATTTACATCTAGGTGTAACAACCTTTCTGTTTCAGGTTCTTATAAATTTCAGCCCCCATCAGATTGAAAATATTTTAAGTGAAAATTCACATGTGGCTCTTAGTCTTTGAAAATGTTAATATGAAGATGTTGCTATAATCTGTATCAACTATCTCTGGAGCAAGGCTGCACATAGCAGCAGAGAAGGGAGTGAGCAGAGCGAAGCAGTACATGCTGCTGGGAAGCCTTGTAACTGCAGCCACTTTCCCCCCTCCATACAATTCTGTTCCTGTCACATGTTCATTGGTCTTGTGCATAAATTTGTTTTTCATTTGCCTGCTCCAGAGATACCTGGGACAGGGTGTAGGTTAGGTTCAAATATCAGCATGGGTATTCTTTGAGTGTCCCATCATCAAACTCCACATATCACATCGCAATCGACACGATTAGCAAAAAGTTACAGGAAAGTTATGCAAAAAATCAATTGTATGGTTTCAATAGTATTTTTTTGAAGTACTTTGAAACATTAATCATTCATCCTTAAATTAAATCTCATGCTTTAAAAAAATAACTTTCAAGTAGAATCTCAAATTTAATAGCCTCTTTGCAGTCAGAACTTTGACATGACTGTCTTGAGATGTCCATAATTTCAGCACTTGACTTGATAATTCTGATTTGTGCATAGAAAATTCCATTTTTTCCTCACAGTAGGTAAGTAATTTTGAATTTTACAGATTATATGGAACACTTCCATGACATATTTGCACTTTGATATTTGTATAGATCTTTTACAAGCATATAACTGGCTGGTTCAAAACTACTTTTTATTAATGTTAATTTTCTTCATCATTTGTGAACATGATTATTTTCCACAAGTCATTTTCCCAAGAATGAGTTTTAACTTGCCTGTGTGTACACCCAACAGCGAAAGAAACAGTAGGCAAATTGTTCACCACCATCTTCATTCAGTCTGAATTACACAATATGATGCCAATGAATTGAAATAAAGATGTCAATAAACAGAGAACTATGCCTGCTTCAAACCAGCATAGTTTCATTCCTTAAAACAACACAGGATGTAGAATAAAAAGTAGCAAAAATAGCGGTGGAAAATTTGCCTATCATTATCTTTGCTGTTGACTGTACCAAAGTGCATAGGCTCAAGTTGCAAGATGCAATTTGTATGTATTTATTTTTACAAGGGACAGCTAGTGCAAGAAATTAGTGTGTATTCCATAGAATGCCACAAAATTGAATGTAGCTGACAAGCAGGGCTGGTGTTGAAAGGGTAAATTGCAGCCAAAATGACCAAAATTGGGGGGATGGGTTTCACTGCTGGGTCATTCCATGTCCAATCAACCAATGGTCTGAACTTTGACTTCTCAGAAATGGATATTTTTTGGTGCAGTGATAGTACCCGAAAAGTAAAGAAAAACTAAAATTTCAGATTTTTTGCTATTAACTTTCAAAAACTCAACAATCGCAAAAATTTAACATTTTGGAATTTTTAAACAGCTGTAGAAAAAAACCTATTTGACCTAGACGGCTCAAATTTATGCCATTCTCTTTTGTTTTAATGAGCTTTGACTTGAAATGCAACATGACTGGTATTTGAATTTTGTAGTTTTTCAAAATCTCAAGAACCCCCTTTGAATTTTTTTGAAAAGTATAGAAGTTTCAAAGATATTAATTGACTGTGTGTGAAATTTTATAATGGGACGGCAATGGGTTTGTATGGAAATTAATTTTATATTGTGTATTAAATTTCCTAAATTGTTGACTTCCAGGTTAAAACTGTTACTTAAGCCGAGACGTTGATGGAAAGGTCTTTATAATAATTAATTAAACAATTTTTGGACTACAAATAACATGAAAATATCTCATATTTATCAATTTTAATGCTTGGTAAGCAAATTGAAAACTGCATATGTGTGTTGATATATTAGAATAGGTTCATGGACGTCCGCAGGATTTTTTCCAAGGGGGGGGGGGGGCAACTTGGCATATTTTCCCCAATAATAGTGTTCATCCCTCAAAAAATATTGCTTAAATTTGAATTTATCATGTTCGTGCAATAATTAAAACACATTATTGTGGCTGAAATTAAATTATATGTGTGAAATACGTAATTTTTGGTTGACTTTTGTTTTCCAGGGGGTGCACGCCCCCCCCCCTTGCCCCCCTTCCGGACGCCCATGAATAGGTTCTCGATTTCTTGCAATTGTTGAGTTTTTGAAAGTCAATACCTCAAAAACCAAGAGCCCCGAAAATCTATTTTTTTATCATTTTGATATGTGTAATGTATAAACAAAAAAATCTTTAAAAATCCGAATACTAAAGGTTCAAAATTATTTTTGTATAGGTTGCTTTGACATGGAATGACCTGCTGACTTCTCATTCTCATATTCACACTACCATCTCGATTTCCGAGTGTGTTGCAATGCAATTGGAATGAAAAACTATATCTGAAGTTCTTATATTTTATCCAGCCTGAGTGAATGGATATTTTGACGTTTTCCATGCCCGTTAATAAAGGGTGTACAGAAGAAAATAATGTAATCGTAACGTGGTTTAAAACTGAAAAGTAAATTAATTTTTGAGCATCACATTTAGTCAGTCAACAAGGTCTACAAAGTTCAGGTTTCTACTTTTTAAGAGCACTATTAGTTAGGTTCGTTATCATTGGCGTGTTTTATCGCCAAAAAAACTATTAGAATGTATTTATTTTAACTGACAAAGAATGAAATAATCCTCTCCTTGTGAATTGATTTGTAATTTCGTCCTCCGTTTGCCACTGTGTCAGTCCCTGAATGAAGAATTTATGTAGCATGTAATAGCACAAGAAGCAATCCTCCCGTCGTCTTGCTTGGGACTCACTTCATGACGTCAGCATCACTGGATGACGTAGCTTCGGGGCCGGTCTTTTACGTCGGCTACGAGTCATCACAATGTTAGTTACATGGTTCTAGTTAGGATGATGATTTTTTTGGTTTGTTGGATAGGGGTTGAAGAAGACTATTTGTTGTAGTGACCACAGTATTGTTTTTTTTTTTTTTTTTTGTTTTTTGTTTTTTTGTTTTCTGTTCTCTTACGAGAATTAATATAGGTTGCCATAGAACCCTCCAATTCATGACTTAGGAAAAATCTGTTTGCGGATTCATCACTTACGCCTATACGTGAGAAAAAGTATGAATAGAACCTATGTTCGGAAATCCAAAATGGCGACCGGAAGTGGGATTATCTTGGAAACGGTAAGACTTAGGAAAAATCTGTTTGGTGATTCATCATGTACACCTATATGTGAGAAAAAGTATGAATAGAACCTATGCTCGGAAATCGAAAATGGCGACCGGAAGTGCGGTTATCTTGGAAACGGTAAGACTTAGGAAAAATCTGTTTGGTGATTCATCATGTACACCTATACGTGAGAAAAAGTATGAATAGAACCTATGCTCGGAAATCCAAAATGGCGATCGGAAGTGGGGTTATCTTGGAAACGGTAAGACTTAGGAAAAATCTGTTTGGTGATTCATCATGTACACCTATACGTGAGAAAAAGTATGAATAGAACCTATGCTCGGAAATCGAAAATGGCGACCGGAAGTGGGGTTATCTTGGAAACGGTAAGACTTAGGAAAAATCTGTTTGCGAATTCTTCATGTACACCTATACGTGAGAAAAAGTATGAATAGAACCTATGCTCGGAAATCGAAAATGGCGACCGGAAGTGGGGTTATCTTGGAAACGGTAAGACTTAGGAAAAATCTGTTTGGTGATTCATCATGTACACCTATACGTGAGAAAAAGTATGAATAGAACCTATGCTCGGAAATCCAAAATGGCGACCGGAAGTGGGGTTATCTTGAAAACGGTAAGACTTGCGAAAAATCTGTTTGCGGATTCATCACGTACGCCGCGCGAGAATTACAACCTCGACATGACCAAAGATGATTACCTCAAACTTTACGAAGCTTACACGGCTTACAAGTGCGTGATAGAGGGAAGCGTGGACGTGTACTACACGCCCAGCGAATTCAAAACCCACAGACCCATGTCCGTCATCAACACCACGAAAAGGAAGCAGGTCGTGGTCAACGATCGCACCAACATCAAGATCATCTGCGAGTTCCACGACGCGCTGCCTGCCGATACTCTATGCAGCGTCATCCTGGTCGCCGAGAAGTCCTTCGCGTACGACGTGAAGAACGAGAGGGTCACGGAGCAGTTTTAAAAAAAAAATCCTAAAAAAATTGCCACATACTAAAAAAAATCAACACGGTTATATAAAATATAATGTAAGTTAGTTCGGTGTGCAAATAAAAAAAAATGATAGGTTAAGTTATATCACTGAAGATCGTAAAAAAAAATCGTAAGATATGTTAAGTTATATCACGAAAAACCATTAAGGCGAGCCTCACTGAGCCTCACTTCGAGGCGGAACCCCAAATGAGTAAAGTGAGTTTTTGATGTTTTGATGCTGTTTTCTTCGCTGCGAAACATCGTCAGCGCAATAAATGAGGCGCGGAACGTGGAGAGAAAGTGAGTTTTTGAGGTTTTTTCGAGCCCCACCGAGCCCCACTTTCGGTTTGTGAACTCTCTATTTGGGTCTACTCTAAAGTAGGTCAAAGCACGTAGAGACTCTCGTGTAGTTTAGCACGAAAAAAAAAATAAATAGGTTAAGTTATATCACGTAAGATCGTGGTATACCTACAAGTGCGAGTGGGAAAAAAAAAGGGAAATTTTACTAAAACATCGCTAAACGCTAAAACATCGACAAAAAATTGTCAAAATATGTCAAAAACTGATATTCAATTGATAAAAACAAAGGCTACAAATGCATACCTACCAAGTGTGAGTGGGAAAAAATGGAAATTTTACTAAAACATCGCTAAGCGCTAAAACGTCGACAAAAAATTGTCAAAATATGTCAAAAAGTGATATTCAATTGATAAAAAAAAGAGGCTACAAATGCATACCTACTAAGTACGAGTGGGAAAAAAGGGAAATTTTACTAAAACATCGCTAAACGCTAAAACATCGACAAAAAATTGTCAAAATATGTCAAAAACTGATATTCAATTGATAAAAAAAGAGGCTAAAAAACGATACCTACTAAGTACGACTTAGAAACAATCAATATACACTACTAAGGGTAAATGGAATACGTGAATCAGAAGAATGAAGGGTGAGAGAAGAATGGATTCCACCAAATGGAAGAGGGGATAAGGAATGAACTAAGCCCTTCTAGGAAGATGCAAGGAGGTAGATGAGGGGGAATTCACCACAGCAAAGAAGGTTGGTTGGTTGATTTGGTTTTAAGTTCACTTTATGCACAATAAGGCTAATTGGGACTGGACCTACAGTTTAAAGTGGGATCCAAACCACTATTTGACTCCATCGGGTATCGAACCAGGGACCCGTTACAAAGCAAAGAAGGGATAAAGGAATAACTGAGTCCCCTGAGGCAAAGGAAGCAGGAAGTAAATCCACCAAAGGCAATAGAAGGTTATAGGAAGAACTGAGTCCTTCAAGGAGAATGAAGGAAGGGAAATATCACTGGAAAACGTCGAACTGGGGCTTGCAAGGAGAAGAAAGTAAAGTAAAAAAAAGTAAAGTGTTCCCCTGTGCGTAGAACCATGCCATGAAGGCGTATAGGGGATGTGGGGGTAACGCCCCACACTTTCTTGATCCGGTCGTGAGTGGGGGTGATGTGATGAGCACCATGCCACCACGGCCACATTGCGGAAGCATATCCGCTAATGGTAGGGGCAAATAGAAATATCTGAGTTGAGAAAGAGAGGAATAGGAGGAAATAAATCCATGAAGGAGAAGGGAGGAAGAGAGGAGAAAGCACAAAAGAAAAACAAAAAGTAAATCAGGAAACAAAGAGTAAAAAAATTACTTACCTCAATATGTTCTTTCCATCTTGCCTCAGTGGATGAACAGTAACTGTTTAGTTAATTCAAAATCTGGTGCACTGTGTTTCTTCCACTTTCTTCCAAGGTCAATAGATACTCTAGAACAATGATGCAGAAGTGTAATATTAAGCACAAATTACTAATTTATAGATCATGCAGAATACTTTTATAAAATAATTTTACTTTCAGTTTTAATTTATTGATCTCTGAAACCTTCAGAACCTTGTTAGGCAACTAACAATCAATTAGGAACATGCAGTATGTGTGCCACCCATCAATATTCACTGTAAAATTGCACCATTGTGAACTATACTATACTGCACATGAGTGCTTTTGAGTAGCCGAATGTTATTTCCTTGTCTATGTTCTAAGCTTAACTGTGTTGTCCTGTTGCACTTCATTGCCACATAAAATTACAAAGTTAAAGTCTCTTGCATGCTTGGATGACAGTTTTGCTTTGGTTGTTGCAAATTTAAACATGTGAGGGATAACTAACTGTCCCTCCAAGCATGTGACTGTTATTAAATATGTAACATTGCATCACTTAGAAAAGTCAGCAGAAAAGTACAGATGATCTTAGTAGAAAGAGAAAGATAGAACATTCAGTATGCATGCACATGGTGTATTTTGTACCTTAAAGGTAGTTAATGGTTAATTTAATGCATAAAATTTACTTGAAATAGGTTCTATCAAACTACATGTTTCTAAATCTATGGAAAACATATATTAAAAAACTGTCTTCAGAACAGAATATTTCTTAAAGTGGCAGAGCCATTACTGCTTTACCTTGCTTGTGTAGGACATTTTTCCCAACGAACTAGAGTGATGAACTTTAGGCCATGAATTTAAGGGAGATTTCCAATTTTCAGCATTGAATTTATGTCATATTACAGGAGATTTAGTCTCAACAAATTTTCTGCATTCTTTAGCGGTGCATCACTTCACCAAATGTTTATGGATTGGATAATATTTTTTAAAAAAAATTATTTTACATTTTATATAATATACAGATCAAATAGAGAATAAAAATTTACTAATTTGCATGTTTCTTAGTACTAACCCATATGTATTTGTCCACTGCTGCTGCAGAACTAAACATCAATCAACTACCACAAGATATGATATTACTTCTGCCTGCCAAAAGTGAAACATGCAAGATCTTACAGTTTACTTGAAGTTTTGCATGGCTTGCTGAACTTGGAATAAGTTGAAATTTTGTAATCTTGGTTGTTAATAAGAAATACGGGAGAAATAGAATGCCAATCCGGGAACCAAGAGGATCAAGGACAATGCACCCCAACCACACTTCCAATGATGATATAACACTTCAAAATATTACTTTGTTTTCAAGTTGCATTCTTATTTCAAAAACATTTGTATTTGTACTCTTGACAATGGTATATATATATATATATATATATATATATATATATATATATATATACACACTCTTATTTAATTAAAACACTGTTAATTTACTGATTCATATGAAAATTAAAATACAAAACTTGTCTGGATATAATAATGTAATTATTGAGTAGATATTCATTCCACTCATTACATTCTACATGAAAGTAAAGATGAGGAGAGCATTTATTTATGTTTGTCTGTTTCACATAAATTCTGATGTGTGGATAGCATTCTCACTAACATTCATCATACATCATATTCTGGTTCCAATCTCAGTTCTTCATAGCAGTTTGTATATCTATTCGTTGATTCATCATACATCTATATCATTACAATTAACCAGTGTACAGAAGTAGGGAAGGAATGTAAAACAAAAAAAGTAAAATAAAAGAGCATTATGCAATTAACGTCTGCCCCTACACATGGACCTAACTCAGTGGCCAAGTGCATTAAGCAGTCAACTTTTGATCTCATCACAAAAATTTCATGGATTGTGTGTCCCAGTTTGGGCATAAGTGTCTTTTGTGAGTGTCCCTTCACATATTTCATCTAAGCATCACTCATACTCATATCCCAATTTGCAAGAAGTGGCAGAAAAGAGATATTAAAATAAAAATTACAATTAAACATTTTGGATTGAAAGATGCAGTAACAGACTTGAATGCAAAATTTGCCATATTTCATGATTGGAGAAAGGAAAGGAAAGGAAACATTTTTAAGTTCCTCTTGAAACCATGTTTCTATTAAAAATGGCCTCACATACCACATGTTGCAAATATGTTTTCAATATCTAACCCTGATGGTGCTCTGAGATAATTTTGAAAATATTCAAGGCAATTATGTAAAATATACAATGTGGAATTTTTCAATATCTTGCTTTCTAATAACACATGATATCCAAGTATAGCAAATTTTTAGAGAACAAGATTCGTTATGTTAATTAATGTATGGGGATGTGCAGATCTGTAGTCGAGAATATACGATGGTATATGCCATTTACCCTCTGGTTAACCTTGCTCGTTAGAATCTCTTCTGTAGCAATACGAATACCTTCTGCTTTCATCTCGTTCATATTTATTTATGTAATTTGGTCATTACTCCAGTGAGCTTATAATCCTTAAGAGTGTCAGTTTGAAAATATCCCTAAATAATTTTCTTCTTTCTATTTCAAGATACAAAGGCTCTTATCATGAAATGCAACAATTGAAGTCTGTTGCATTTCGATTTAAACACAGAGAATGAAAGAAAAGATAATATTTTATTTGTTCATTTTTTACATAAGTAAGTTTCCAAGATTTTCACTTTTAATATAATTTGTTGTATTCAATGCACTAAACATGTAGAAAAGCTTCTATTAAATGTACTAAAGATATTTTAGAATTAAGTAAATATATGTACACAAATAGAAACATATATTTTTAACAAATCAAAAGTAGATTTTCTCATTCTCTTTTCTCCCTATTTAACATTGAAAGCAGGGTTTCAGGTATGATATAATTTCTTATATATATTTCCCGTTTTTTGAAGTACTTATACAGTGCTTTTCAAGTCGCTCATGCAGCAGTGGCTAGTGCACCAGGCAGTGAGAGTGCATCTGCTGGCAAACTGGATGCAAGAACCACATAACTGGAACTGCTAGCTCTGTAATGAAATATGCACATACCTCGTTACAAGAGGTGTTGGAAATTTTGTCCCCCTACATCCATATATTTATGGCATATTTTTAGGAAATTTTCACTAACACGTATCAGTTCCTCTTCCAAAATTGCTTCAACTTCTCTCCTAATATATTCCTTTAATTCTTCTAATGTATGGTTTGAAGTTTAAAAGCTTAGTACCTCGCCACACAGACATCATGGAAATGTCTGTTTCTTGTACAAGGAACCAGAGTGATTTTTGAGGATTATGTTCTAATCGTGCTCCAATGTCGTCTAGTTCCTCCTCAGTAAGTACACGCAGTTTCACCTTCACTTCTTATCAAGAACAGACACTGTTTCCCTAAATTTGTTCACAAGTTTTCCAACACTGCCTCTGTGTGGATCAGGAACATCTGAGAATTCTGCTGCAAAAGTCCATCCAACATCTCTACAAGAATTTGTAATGACATAAGGGTCTTACAAGAAAATTCGTTGTTGTAAATGGTACATATAGAGTGACATTGTTAGACTGCAAAAAAGCACCAGTAAAACAAAACAATTCAAAACACTTGTTAACGACTTAGCACTTAACACATGCAAACTGGACACCAGCTATCTGGATACTGAAGCACTGACATATCCAGTGCAAAGGTCAGTGTGAAACTGTGGATCTAAGTGCTGCCAGAATCGCTCTCACTGCCCGGCATGCTAGCCACCACTGCATGGATGTCTTGATTGTATAATGCACTGTTGCAGAAGATTATTCATTAATCAGTTAAAACTTTGCAACAGCATTGTGATGGAGACTTTCAACGCAATCTGAATGATCTGCTATTTAGAGCAGACTACTAGAATTACATTTTGTACTTTCACTTTAAAACATGTATCATAACTTTAAAAAATTCTGCTATGAATGAAGTTCCAGGGTGTTCAATACACATGCTACACCAACCTTTACGTAATCAAGTGCTGTCTCCATTCTACTTCTGCACCATTGTGGTTCTATGTGCTGTTGTCATCATAATTAGGTTGTCTGCATTCCTAGTATCTTCATTATAACATGTAAGTAAAATAAATTTGACGATTTCATTGCTCTTATTAATAAGCCTCTGAGAGTTTCGTTTCCATAGTATCCTTACCATATACAACAGTGAAACTCACTAGTAACAATTCACTCCTCTGATCAACAATGACATTTAAATGACATTAAGGATAGTCATTTTTATGATTGTGATATAAAAAGAAAATAAACATTATTGATAGAGCTCAATGCATAGTCGGCAAACGTACTACAAAAAGGAAATCAAAGTTTCAAGTGTGAGCTTGCCTTGAAAACAAAATTTCCATCATAACACAGTAGTGTTTCTTGTTTGAGCTCCTGTCATAAACTGTATTGTTCGAGAGAGCACAGACACCATTGTGGTTCATTGTGCTGAAAGAGAGGACACCAGATTTTAGTGTGAACCACCTCCCGCGCTCTTGGATTTCACAATTTAGCTAGGCTTAAAGATGAGAAGAAGAGAGAAGAGGTTAGACCATGACAGGGAAACTTATCTTTATCAGCATAGTCCATTTTCTTTGATTTTATTTCATATTTAGTGTCGCTTTGTTACTACTTTTGACTAATCGCAATGGTGACGATGAGTGATTATATAATGAAATCGATGAGAAACACCCATGCCCAGATCTCGGTTCAAATCCAGTACCTCTGGCAACTTAGGGCATTGTACTAACCTCTCCACCATGGAGGTTGAGATATTCCATTTTGTGTGAAACAAATTCGAAGCCAGAGATCTGGAGATACTTTTATTTTTACTTTGTTGAAAACCAGGGAAGGAACTTTTGCAGATTTTGTCAGGTTTAACACTATGTCAATGTGCTAACAAGTTTCAAGCAATTTGAAGCAGTAGTGTATGTGTGGATTTAATCTATGCACTATATTTGCCACTTATCTAGAAAAAGTAGCTATTGGTGCTGGTAACTGTTTGGAGTTATGAAACGATCATCTCACTACATATTCACTGTATGTTTACATTTTTGTGCAACTTCACCATGTCCCAGTTTACATCTGGTTTTGCAAGAAATAACATAGGGTTAAAAGGAATGAGGGTAGTGTCTTCCAGAAAAGACAACAATCATTGTGTGGTTTTTGATTGCAACATGATATCGCAAATGAACATTTTCTCTGTTGTATCTCAGGAGAGTATATAAAATTTGGGTCCCTCGGCTATCCTTTGTTTTGGGCCATGTCATTATTATTATTATTTGAATCCTAAGGGGGTAATGGTGTTCAGTGCCAGTATCCATGATCCATTAGAAGTTAGACTTGCAACAAAAATTAAAACTGCATATTGTGTTTTCATGTCCAGATATTATTACAATAATAAAATCAAGAAGACTTAGATGGGCAGACCATGTGGCATGAAAGGGAGAGGAAAGAGAAGTTTGCAGGATTCTCGTTGGGAGACCTGATGGTAAGAGACCTGTAGGAAGGCCAAAACAAATTGAAGGGATACCGTTGAGATGCACTTACAGGAAATTGGTAAGGCTGGAAATTATTGGATTGACCTTGCCCAGGATAGGGACAGATGGAAGACTGTGCTGCTGCTGGCATAAACACTCAGGTTTGAGAATGCTAGAGAGTAAGGAAGTAAGTAAGTAGTTATGGAAATAATTTCAGTACAAATTTTAAACTGTTTTTGCTGTCTAATATCATTTTTAAATTCCTTCCTACATGTGAACTTTTTCCTCACTACATGTTAACATTTATCCCAGCAGGTGAAAGTATGTTTCTGCCATTTTTTTCATAAATATATATATATATATATACAGGGTGTCCATAAAGTCTCACCCCACCCTGGCTATTGTAAGAACGGCTGTAAATAGGAAGAAATGGCGAAACAAGTATTCCATGATATTCAGGGGGAAACATTTTGAGGCCAACCATTCCCTACCTGGGCCCCACACAAGGGAGTATGCTGGGGTCGACTCAATTTTTTTCAAATAGCAAGGGACATAAAAAAAAAAGTCATTTGATAGGTTTTATCATAACAACAATAATACAGCAAATCCAGGGTCTGTACATAGTTCCAATTGACAATGGCGTGAAATCAAATGTGGAACTTTACCGGCTTTGGATAGGACTCCAACTCCTACAGCAGTAATCCTAGACAACAGTTGAAGCTTGAAAAATGTTCCTACGCTGTAGCATGATTCGGAGATATCCTAGCAGTGTCTACAAATACTTACATGCCCCCCCCCCCCCAAAGAGATGGCAAGCATCCGTACACAAAACAGCAAAACAGCATATCATTGCGCCCCCTGAGATTGCTACCAGGAGGACAAGGATCGACATATATAATCGCAACTCAAGTCAAATGGTGAAGGAGGCACGTAGTTACATGTACAATGTCAACTGAAGGCGAATGGGGAAGGGGAGGTTACAAGATGTTACAACACGTACACCACTAAAGGTCAATTTGAGCTTACCTACTATTTTCAGAAGATGTTTGAAATTAGCCCCATTCACTTG
Organism: Lepisma saccharinum; assembly: GCF_977018435.1. Lineage (NCBI taxonomy): Eukaryota > Metazoa > Arthropoda > Insecta > Zygentoma > Lepismatidae > Lepisma > Lepisma saccharinum. Next base: position 11,479,787 of record NC_139236.1, on the reverse strand, counting down.
TTTGAAGGAGAATGCAGCCAGAGTATCGAACCACACCAAGTAATTCAGTGTTACTACCACAATGAAGATTCAACAGGACCATTCTGCTTGTGTTCTCATAAGCAAACAGACTGGACCGTTCGAAGTGACTTTAATATACTGGACGTTGAAGATTTGTAGTGTCGTACACACACACACTGTGTTCTACTAATGTGTTTCTGGTATCTTCCGGTACCGTGGTTCTGTTTGGGTGTGTGTATTGGTGGTTAAAGTGTTTGCACTTTATGAATGGTGCCCGAAGGGCACATTCTGGCACAGACAAAGTGGAAATTATTTTATTTTTGGTGAATGTGCCACTGCTAGACGATTTATCGAATTGTATCCCCAACACCTTATTGTTGACCATAAGTATGTTTCAGATCTTGTGAAAAAATTCTGTGAAATGCAAAGCATCAATGTCAGATGATGTCCAGGATGACCTCACATCGATGAGGAACAGTGTTGGAAGTTATAGGATGCGTGACTGTAAACCCTGAAACCTCTATCAGACAAATAGAAGAAGCAAGTAACATTCCACGGAGCTCTATCGGTAAGGTGTTAAAATTACACAAATTTCATCCTTACAAAATGCAGATAAAGCAAGAACTAGGAGATGATGATTTTGATAGACGAATTGAGTGTTGCAAAATTATGTGCGACAGGATTGCTAACAATGAGAACTTCTTACACAACATCTGTTTCAGTGACGAAAGTTATATTTATTTAAATGGCTGTGTTAATAAACACAATGTTCGAGTATGTACAGATGTTAATCCCAATGTTGTGAGGGAAGGCCATATGCAAAGACCTGAGAAGGTTTATGTGTGGGCAGGTATTTTAGGACACAACATAATTGGACACCTATTTCTTAATTTCAATTTAAATGGTAATCTGTACCTGCAAATTCTACATGACACAGTGGATCCCTTCGTAATGGACCTTGTGGAAAACTTAGTCGATGTCAATGGTGAGCCTGAATTTTATATGGACAATATTGTTTTTCTGCAAGATGGATGTCCTGAACACTACACACTAGACACAAAGTGAGTACTTGAACGAACATTATCCTAATAGGTGGATAGGTACCATCGAATGGTACCTATCGAATGGCCTGTGAGATCGCCTGATTTGTCTCCGAATGATTTATTTCCTTTGGGGACACCTTAAATCTGTTGTGTACAAAACAGAACCTAGTAGTCTTGCTGATCTGCAACAAAGAATAATAGTAACCTGTAGAGCCATTTCAGCAGACACGTTCAGCAAAATGCGACATGCATTTCATACTTGTCTCTTCTACTGCCAAGAAGTGAATGGTGCTCATTTCGAGCATCTTCTGTAAATAGTAGGTAAGCTCAATTTGACTTTTAGTGGTGCACGTGTTGTAAAATCTTGTAACACCCCCCACTCCCACCATTTGCCTTCAGTTGATATTGTACATGTAACTATGTGCCTCCTTCACCATTTGACTTGAGTTGCGATTGTGCATGTCAGTCCTTGTCCTCCTGGTAGTGATCTCAGGGGACGCGGTGATATGCTGTTTTGTGTACGGACGCTTGCCATCTCTTGGGGGAGGGGGAGGTGTATGTATTTGTAGACACTGCTAGGATATTTCCAGCTCCCACTGTTGTCTAGGATTACTACTGTAGGAGTTGGAGTCCTGTCGAATGCTGGTCATGTTCCATGCCATTGTCAATTGGAGCTATGTAAAGACCCCAGATTTGCTGCATTATTGTTGTTATGATAAGACCTATCAAACGACATATTCTTCGAACCCCTTGCTATTTGAAAAAAATGAGTCGACCCCAGCCTACCCCCTTGTGGGGGGGCCCGGGTAGGAATGGTTGGCCTCAAAACGGTTCCCCCTGAACATCATGGAATACGTGTTTTGCCCTTTCTTCCTATTTACAGCCGTTCTCACAATACCCAGGGTTGGGTGAGACTTTATGATACCCTGTATATTACAACAAATATATTTAAAACTTTAATCTGAGCAACAACTGATTTTGAACGACCTTCGCGAATCTCGTCGGTGAGCGAATGGCGGCCACGATTAAATTCGTTATACCAGCATTTCACAGTGGCAAAGGATGGGGCTTCATCGCCAAATGTGGAAGTAAGTTGATCGATGCTTGTGTTCGTCTTGTGTAGTAATTGTGGTGTCTAATATGTTTGTGTTTGTCTTGTGTAGTAGTTCCTCCATTCATATCGGGGGTTAGGCGTTGAGCTGACAACTCTGCACTGTAAAAAGACATGTCAAGAAACAGAAATATAAGGCCATGGATGTTCCCAAGGTAAAATATTCCGGAGGTAAAATAGTCCCCCGTTCGGATCTCCGGGTGGGGACTACTTTGGGAGGTCCCTGGACTAAGGATAAGATCTACGTTAGGAATAAGGATATTAAATTATGCACCTGGAATGTTCTGAGCCTTTACCGGCCTGGGGCATTTCAGTGTACAGTTAATGAGATAGTTAAGTATAAATTAGATGTAGTAGCTGTCCAGGAAGTTAGGTGGCCAGGAGAAGGGAATTGTAAAACTAAAAATTATACTTTTTTCTATGGTGGTACTGAAAATCATAATTTTGGAACAGGCTTTTTCATAAATAATAGAATTATCTCGGCTCTTAAAACAGTAGAATTTATTAATGATAGGATATCATATGCAGTTTTACAGGGTAGGTGGTGTAAAATTATTTTAATAAACATACATGCACCAACAGAAGATAAAGATGATAATACTAAAGATGATTTTTATACAGAGTTAGAACAGGTCTTTGATAAATTTTCTCAGTATGATATGAAAATTCTGTTAGGTGACTGTAATGCACAGATTGGCAAAGAAGATACATTTAAACCCACGATTGGTAAGGAAAGTCTTCATGAATTAAGTAATGATAATGGTATAAGATTGATTACTTTTGCAACCTCAAAGAATTTAATTGTGAAAAGTACCACTTTTAAACATAAAGATATCCATAAATATACCTGGTCTTCTCCAGATGGTAAAACTCATAATCAGATAGATCATATTCTTATTGATAAGAGAAGGCATACTAGTATAATTGACGTTCGTACACATAGAGGTGCTGACTGTGCCAGTGACCATTATTTAGTAATAGCTAAATTAAGAGAAAGACTGTCAGTGATAAATCATAAGCAACAAAATCTAAAAGTTATAAAATTTGATACAGAAAAGTTTGCTGATGAAAGAATTAAGAAAGATTACCAAATTAAACTGTCAAATAGATTTGATGTTTTGCAGGATTTAAATGATGATGAAAATATAAATGAAACAGATGTAAATAAGAATTGGGAGCACATACGTAATGCAATAGAATCAGCAGCTAAAGAAAGTATAGGATACCATAAACCAAGAAAAAGTAAGCCATGGTTTGATAATGAATGTCATAATCTAATAGAAATAAGAAATCAGGCTAGACTTAGGTGGTTAAATAACTGTGATGATACAAATCTAAGCAATTATAATAGAATAAAGCGAGAAGTTAACCGCACGTTTAGAAGTAAAAAAAGAGATTACTTGAAAAGCAAAATTAACGAAATTGAAACAAACAGCAAAAATAAAAATATCAGAGATTTATATAAAGGTGTAAATGAATTTAGAAAGGGGTGGCAACCTAAAGTAAACTTGATAAAAGATAAAGACCATGATTTTCTAGCTGACCCAAGCGATATTCTAAATAGATGGAAGAACTACTTTAATGACCTTTTAAATGTCCATGTAGGAGATAAATCAGAAGTAAATGAAGTACACACAGCAGAACCTTTAGTTCCAGAACCTAACTTGACTGAAGTTAGAGATGCTATTAAAAGGCTTAAGAATAACAAAGCACCTGGCATTGATTTAATACCAGCTGAGTTAATTAAATATGGTGGAAATTCATTAATATGTCAAATTCATAAATTAATTTGTTTAATATGGAATAAAGAAGAAATCCCTCAACAGTGGAAAGAATCCATAATTGTTCCTGTGTTTAAAAAAGGTGATAAAATGAACTGCAATAATTACCGTGGAATTTCTCTACTCTCAACAACATACAAAATATTGTCTAACATTCTTTTAACAAGACTAACCCCATATGCTAATGAAATTATAGGTGATTATCAATGTGGATTTAAACGTAACAGATCAACTACAGATCAAATTTTTCACATCAGACAGACACTTGAAAAAAAGTGGGAATATAATCAAAATGTCCATCAGCTATTCATTGATTTCAAAAAAGCATATGATTCGGTCAAAAGAGAGAAATTATATAATATATTAGTAGAGTTTGGAATACCTAAGAAGCTTGTTAGTATGATAAAAATATGCACCAGTGAAACAGAAAGTAAAATTCGTGTGGGTAATAATATGTCTGACAAATTTACAATTCATGATGGGTTAAAACAAGGAGATGCATTATCTCCATTGCTCTTTAATTTTGCCTTAGAATATGCTGTAAGGAAGGTAAAAGAAACTAAAGAAGGACTAAAATTAAATGGTGTGACTCAGTTGTTAGCATATGCAGATGATGTAGACTTACTGGGGGATGATGTGAATACAATTAAGAATAATGCTAAAATATTTTTCAAAACTGCTAAAGAGATAGGTTTGGAAGTTAACAAAGAGAAAACTAAATATATGCTTACAGGCCGAAACCAAGTGTTAGGTAATAATCAAAATCTAATTATTGATAACAACTCGTTTGAACCAGTTTCCAAATTCAAATACTTAGGAGTAATATTAACAAATGAAAATGATATTAAAGAGGAAATAAAAAGTAGGCTTAATTCAGGAAATGCATGTTACTTCTCTCTTCATAAACTTTTGTCTTCTCGGTTAATATCTAAGAAACTAAAAGTTAAAATATACAAAACAGTAATTTTGCCTGTAGTATTATATGGGTGTGAAACTTGGTCCCTTACATTAAAAGAGGAACATAAATTGAGAGTATTTGAAAATAAGATCCTTAGGAAAATCTTTGGACCTAAAAGGGATGCGGAGACAGGTGAGTGGAGAAGGTTACATAATTTAGAACTACATAATTTGTATTCATGTCCAGATATTATTAGAATAATTAAATCAAGAAGACTTAGGTGGGCAGGCCATGTGGCACGAATGGGAGAGGAAAGAGGAGTTTACAAGGTTCTTGTTGGGAAACCTGATGGTAAGAGACCTGTAGGAAGGCCAAGACGAAGATGGAGGGACAACGTTGAGATGGACCTAAAGGAAATCGGTAGGGATGGAAAAGAGTATATAGATCTTGCTCAAGATAGGGACAGATGGAAGGCCTGTGTTGCTGCAGCCATGAACCTTCGGGTTTAAGAAGGCTAGAGAGTTAGTTAGTTAGTTAAGTTGATCGATGCACTCTTGTCTTGATAATCCACGTCGAAAATCGTAAAAAATCATTGCACGAAAATGTTCACGAGTTAATTCCATTTTATTGTTGTCGCGCAATCTCCAAGGCAACATAAACAACACAAATCAAGCTATTGACAAAACATTTGAAGTACGTTATGGTCAATAATGCCAGACGTTTCCGTGCAAACGTCAAATCGCGCCTAACCCCAATCAGTGTTGCCAAGGCTCAAAATTTAAATAGTGGTCCTCGTATGTGTGAAAATCATATAACACATGGGTATTAAAAGAGTAAGATTATATGTATGGAACATCAAATTGATTAAATTAATTTGCTATCGATACAGTTCTAACAATGATAACAATGAATGAAACAATGAGTCACTATTTTGTAACTGTGAAACATGACTCTTTCACTAAGAAAACTGCTAAAGGCAAGTAGAAAAAACATATATATGTATATGTAATGTTTTTAATGTCAACATGTAAAATTCAGTTTCAATCTGATAAAATACCAAAATTACATACTTTGTAGTTTGAAAGCTTGAAAGCAAAAAATGTCTGTCTCCGTAACCTTCACAAACATATTTACACACCTTATGCTGCTTTCCTCAGCTTTTCTGGTGTTATTGTTAAAATGAAAACTTCACAATCCCATAACTATGAAGTAAAGTTGAAATGTGTGTGTGGACTAGTAACAATCATTGTCTACATCAATGAAAGATTCTCCCAACTTGCACAGTCATACATGCACACCCAAAAAAAGCTATGAACCAATTAACTTTTAATTCTTATTCATTGAGAACCATCTCCTTCAAAATATCAAATATTCCCATGCCACACCACATTCCATTTGCTTCTTTACTTCACAGTGTCTGTTGTTGGTCTCTTGCAGAGACTGAGAACCAACTTCCTTAAGTGTCTTTTCCAAGGGCTCTCTCAGCATACAAACTTTGTGAACAACTATTCCAGGTATGCACTGACACCTGTCTCTTCATCATAGTGTTGCAACTTACATATAGATTTTTCCTCCTCTCAGAAAAGGGAAATTAGATGGTACAAATCTGTATAACAAAGAGAAAAACTATTGGTGAATTGTTTGAATGTAAAATATAAGAACATTGCCAGTAGAGAGCAACTGACAGTCAAACCAGGGTTCAAAATTTACTATGTGCCTTGGTAAAAGTCAAGGGAGGGAAGAAACAACCAGCACAAGATGAAAAAGTTCCATAAAATGAGAATTTTTTTAAATTTCAGACAGCATTATGATGAACAAATGATGTGATATATTATGGAATTATAAACTTGTTTCTGTACCATGCTTTATTAAACAAAAATTAACTTGTGTAGTGAACTTACAACATTGAACCTCTTATTAATAACCATAAATATTTCAAAACTCATTTTTATTTTTAATACTAGACTAGCCAAATACCAGAATTGTGACTTTTACCTGAATGGAATTTTAATAACAGGCACCCATGCTAAATCAATGTCATAGGTCTGAAAGAAATACTATGGTGGATGCCACTAGAAATTTTGACCCTAAAGTTTATATCAAGGTCATATTGTGACCCAAAATCATCAAATCTCAAGGTCATCCAAATGTAATCATGGAATATATTAAACGAAATATATTTTTAAGTCAGAATATTCATCTCACAAGTAGCAAATCTAGATCAAAGTTAATCATGTTAAATTTATATAACACTGTAGTCCTATGTAGTAGACCAGTCATGAAGCAAAAAGGCATTTAAAAAAATTAACTGCATGGAATGTTAATAATGGGCACCATGCTATATGAATCAATCATAGGTCTGACAGAAATATTAGAATGGGTGCCACTAAAGAATTTGACCTTGAAATTCTTTTCAAAGTCATATAGTGGTCCAAGAAGTCAAATCTCAAGGTCATCCAAATATAGTAGTGGAATATATCAAACAGAAGGTATGGACGAGACAAACTGTTTGGTGCTATTTTTAAGTCAGAATATTAATCTCAAAAGTAGCTCATATAGGACAAAGCTTGCCCTGTCAGACCTATTACACATTGACTAATATTCCATTCACATATTTTTTTAGTCTAGTCAGAGAAAAATACCTCTATTTTAATGTAGTGTTTGTTTATAATCCCAAGAATTAATATACTAATGCATCATTTCAAGTAATAAAATATATTTTATAGAAACTTTTGTCCATGCAATCTATAATTGACACAAATAGTCTTCGTTTGGATGGATTACAACACTCTCTTTAGAATCGCAGCACACTTTTCATATTGATTTTGAAGCAGGTGCATTTTCCAGTTTTGCACTTCATTTTGCAAGTGAAGGTTACAAGTTTGAGGCAGGGCAATGGTGGAAGAGGTAGCCTAGTCCAGTGAGGTATGAGATAGCCTGACTTCCTTTTCCAAGCATCCACAGGCAATATTACAACCATAGTTTTCATCTCTGCTTGAAGCAAAATCCTTGACTGGTAATTGGCACATTGCACATGAAGCTCTAGAGCATCACGTGTTAGGGAAGCACTTCCAGGGCTGTCTTGGTCTTTTCCAGAACATGTTCAATCTTGCAATGTTAACTATTTGCTGCCCTGGACTTCCATAGAGGTTGCAAACAAACTCTATAAATGGGCGAAGCTCACCATCATTACCAATCCTTCTTCCAGGCTTTTTTTTGTTTAAGTTTTCCAGCAGTTTTTTTTTTTTTTTAATGTCCTGAATAAAGAGGTTGTATGGCAACCTGTGAGTGTGTGGAAACTCAATGGGTTATTTTTTACAGCACCAGGAAGATTTTTTGCTATTTGATGAATGGGAATGTATTTCTGCTCCTTTGCAGTCCCAAAAACCATCCACACTTCACTTGCTTTGGGAAAATTGTAAAATGCTCAACATAACATCAGTATCTCCGCACATCACAAGAATTTGTTGAAAGCCCATATCTAATGCTTCAGAGGCATGAAGAATCAACATTATGTCAACTTCTTCATGATTCTCATTATGTTTGATGTCATTTCTGTCTCTCCTGATTGATTTTGTCCCACTGTGGTCCATGAATCTGCCTCCAGTCACTACTTCAAATTCTTCTGGAAGATCTTTGATTTTCTCAATGATCATTTCAGAGGAAATGTGCTAGGTCTGCCTTGTTTATATCCATAACAACAAATTGGCTCCAAACCTGAGGCAGTGAAATGTGTGGTCCATCTATCAGCTTTCAAATAGGCTTCTTCTTGTTCACTACTTTTGACCTGACACCAATTTGATTGAGTTTTAGTCAGATAGTGATTTAATACAATGTCAACTCGTGTAGTTTTATCTCCAAAGTAATGTGTCATTGAACAAATAAAAGCAGCAGCATAATCTCCAAATGTTTTACTACATCCAAGAGGCTTGTCCATGGCTTGGATGAGTACATGACCATCAATGAGAAAACAAGTCTTCATGTCAGAAAGATTATGTAGGTACTGAAATAGTTTGAATTTTGTTAATCAAAGCAGCATCAGTTCTGCTTTATTTGATGAATTCATCTCTCCTCCAGAGTTTGCGAAGGAGAGTGGGATTGGTGATATTTCATGTTTATCACTTCCACTGTTCTACCTCCAGTCACTGTATTCAAATATATTGAAAATTTTTTTCCATCTGTCTTAATAGTATCTTGCTTCTGCTTAATTACATTTCTTCCTATGTAGATATTTACAAATGCTTTGGAACAAATTGTGGGAAGTGTGTTATGAAATTCTACTTTTATATCCACTTATCATTCTGTCACTATATATAAATTATACCTGATTAATTTTGAGCTAGATCTGCTGCTTCTGAGATCAATATTCTGACTGAAATATAGCACCAAACAGTTTGTCTCGTCCACATCTTTCAATTGATGTATTCCATGACTATATTTGGAAGACATTGAGATTTGACCTCTTTGGGTCACAATATGTCTTTGAAATAATTTTTAAGGTCAAAATTTTTAGTGGCATCCACCCTTGTATTTCTTTCAGACCTATGATTTATTAATTTAGCATGGATACCTGTTATTATCATTCCATGCAGGTGAAAGTTCGTTTAAAGATTTTTTGCTTCTTGGCTGGTCTACTATAAAGCATTTTTGGAGATTAGATTTTATGTAAAATAGATATATTTATTTCATCCATGAATCAGTTCTTTGCTCTTACATACTCTGTTATATCAGACATGTCAATTTGTGTTTACAATATCATAAATATTACAATATAATAATTCAATGAAATGCAATATATGGAGACAGTGATATTTATTAAAATACAGTGAAGTATAATATAATGTGCAGGAATACTGCAAGGGAAATGTTACCAATTTGTGTTTTCAATACCTTGATATTACAATTCAATAATACAATGCATGTTATAGTGGATATTAATTAAATATCATGAAATGAAACATACATAAGGTAATGAAACACTGCAATTAGAAATGTCACCTTATACTAGTTATCGCACCATAGTTGGAGAAACTGCTTCCACTGGAAGCTTTTACCATATGGTTCAGCCTTCAATGGGAACCCATATGCAAACCAGCTGCTGCAAGTGTAAAATCTTCTGCTCTAGATTTACCTTGCAATGGTGAACCGATAGAAAGTCCTCATGCAGTGTGTCAATGTCCCATGCTAAAGGGCATGCTTGGTCTGAAAGAAAATTTAGGACTTCAATAGCCTGGAAATACTACCACGCCCAGCCTATAGCCTTGACCTTGTGCCATCCGATTATCACTGTTTTGTTCCATTGCATACTTCTTGAGGGGCATTCCTGATCACATTGTAAGGGGTCATAGTTTCTATACATAGTGAAGACACACAATGTTTTGTATCCCATTTTAAATTATCGGTCCAGTCATAATTAGCCTATTTGTGCATAAAAATGGACTTAAAAGAAACTCAATCGATCAACTGAGGGGCAGATATTTAATATCCTTAGAGGATGTGAAGAGAGGCATCAACCACTGAGTTCATTTGCATTGAAACCTGCTGCATGGTATTCTCAAGAAATTTCGTATAAGGCTGAACATTGGAGAAGTATTGCAGGCTCCAGTGCACTGTATTTTCCAGATGAGTCAACTGTATTCTTTATGTGGTGCACAAATGAACATGGTAACCATATATTTATAATTTGCCCTAGAAATTCTGCCAAGCCAGAACTTATAGTCCATTTTGGTAGATGGTGACAGTGCTTTAACAAATGTTTTTAGCTTCATGAGAAGAACAGGCCTTTTCCAATGTCTCTGAGGAATTTTCTAGTGTGTTCTTTATTTTTTAATATGTTTGTATATTCTCTGGAGGTCCCATTACAACCTAGGCATTTAACCTTCCTGATGGTGCTTTTTACACCCCTATTTTAACTCTCATGTAAACATTTTGGATAAGGGAATGTGCCCCCTTACTCATTGAAGGGTGCATAATAGCAATATATGCCGATACATCCAAAAAAAATGTCTTCTTCATTTATAAATTTTCTGAGGAACTTGTCTACCTTAAATTAACCCTTAACTGGTGATGACCCATTTTGTGTCATAGACAGTGACGTGGAGTCTCACAGACTTCTGTATAAAAGTTTGACACCTGTCAAGCCTGGTTCTTTTCTGATATAAACAGCAATTCCTAAGGTCTTTCTTACTTATTGATGAATATGTTCTGTGATAATTTTATAAAAAATAGTAACAGGTGCATTTGTGACATAGCATATTTTAAGGAGAGGTAATTGAAAAAGAAACAAAATTTAGGTATTTTTTTTATATATATATATCAAATAATCAAGAAGGATAAGAAAAGTAAATATTCAGATCCTGTTAGACTAATCAAAGAACAACTTATTTTCAAAAAAGAAAGAACTATAATGTCAAGCATGACAAACACCACAATACATAAAAATTAAGAAGAAAATTTAGTCATTTCTTTTTTGCATCACAATCTTTGCTTTGATTGATTGACTTATTTCGTGTTTTAAGTCCACTTTATGCACAGTAAGGCTAATTAGGACTGGACCTACAGTTTAAAGTGGTATCCGAACCACTTGTGCCTCCACCGGGTATCAAATCCGGGACCCGTTGATTACAAGCAACCACTGCACCATCGGGGAGGCCACACTCTTTGCAAATTTTGTAACTGTAAGTCATACAAATTGGCTCTTTTCACTCACAATTAAGAAGGATATGAAAAGAAAAAAAAATTGAGATCCTCTTAGACTAATCAAAGAACAACTTATTTTTAGAAACAATAAAACTATAATGTCAAGCATGACAAAAACATTGTATTTCACAGTCGGAATCACAACCTGCATCTCTGTCTTCAGATTCTAGGCTGTTATACCAAGCCAGAGCTACTTCCTCAAAACGAGGATCTGTTACACGAATGCTACGTGACGTACTTGCTCTAGAAGTCATTCTAAATTAACCAAAAGCAAATGCAATTGATTCGCAAAACACTACGTTAACGGTAATGTGGAGTCTCATAGACTCTGACGTGCCATTTTCGTAAAAACGGCTGAACGAACACTGCCGCTAATAACATGTAGACCCACTATCCCCACTCCTTGGAAGGTACTAGGTCACGTGTTACCACCAGTTAAACCATTTAAGAGTTATTGAAACAATTTCTTCTTGAGGAGTCTCCCAGACTCCACGTCAATGGTTACGGGTTAAGGTGCAGTACTGAGTACATTCTCATACCTTGAAAATATGGGCTTCACACAGATATTATTACATGGAAGATTCTGTTCATTTTAAATTCTGTTCATTTCCAACTGTATTGCCAGTGCACAAAATAACATTCCAAACATACCACATATAGAACAAATATTTTCACATTTTGAGAAAGAGAAATTTAGAAATGGACAAAATATCAATTAATCTTTAATGGAAAATAAACATATATTACAAGCCTATGTCTTCAAAGCAGCTTGTTGAAGAAGATCAACATGTAGGAGCATATTCTAACCCTTTTGATGTACTTTAATGTGACTCATTGATCAATTAGGAGATTTTCACTGAGATTTTCCTGTAAATTTTACTTTTCTTCAAATTTCCTAAGATTATCAGGTTTTCCAGGTTTTTCTAGGTGTGTGGGAACCCTGATTTATTCTTTAAACATGTGTGTTCTAAAAGAAATGACTGGTTATTTAATACAGCTTATTAAAAAAACTTGTTCCTTAACTAGGATATATTTAAGCTGTGTAAGTTTTTCCCACACTTAACATCTCTATGAGTCCTGCCTTCATGAATTAAGCTTTTACTTTATGTAAATACAACCAATTTCAATATTATTATTGGATGAGTTAATTGTTACTTAAATAATGAGTTTGATTGTTGTAGATAATGGTACTATGGAGACAACAGACAAACACAAATACCTGCCCCTAAGGATGAAAAATGATTTCAACTTAATTATCAGTTTCCTCGGCTTTCATTGTACAATGAGGAAAAGAAGGATGACTGTAATGAAGAGAATTGATAATGCCATTGGAAGAATCACATGACTTTTTGAAGGTTAGTTTTATGTGTGTTAAGCACTTTGCATACCTAGCAAAGTGAAAAGCTTGTAATTTGATCATATCTACTTCTAAAGCACTTTTCCTATGTTCAGGAGAATACATACAAGAGCTGTTCAAAAATAAACCGTGTGTGTACAAAATTCGTTGAAGAAATCCGAAAGTGGTGGTGCCTAGCAGTGTCCTTAGTTATTAATTTGGTCCAGTTTCACAGCCATTGCTAAACTGCAGTACTGCAGTAGATAGCTTTGAGTGCAGATGTATATAGTGCCCACCGCGATTTTCAGTTATCCTCCTATGAAATAACTGGAAGGGAAGAGCAGAGAGTATGTGTGAAATTGCAGAAAACTTTCAGAGACATACAGCATTTTACATGGAGCCTATGGTGAGGAATCTTTCAGTTGAACACAGTGTTACAAATGGTACACACTTTTCAGATCAGGTTGAATCTCCATCGAGAACGACGATTGAGAAGATCCCATGTTAAAGTGATATTGATCATGTTCTTCGACTGGAAGGGGATTGGAGTTTGTGCCGGAAGGTTTCACAGTGAATGCAGCATTGTTCTTTAACATCATGCAATGATTTCAAGAAAAGGTGCAGATGCGGTAGATCAAATCCCGAATGGTTTGTCACGATAATGCATGTACTCATTCCTCACTTGTTGTCCGGGACCAGTTGTCCCTCAATCAGCCTACTCCACTAATTTGGCACCAGCCTCTTTCCAAAGATGAAATCAATCCTCTAAAGTCACAGATTGCAGACAATGGAAGAGATCAAGGGTAATTCGCTATAGGGCCAACAGTCCCTTCCAAAATTGGAGTTCCAGCAGGCATTCCACGATTGGAAGAAATACTGGAAGCAGTGTGTGCACAGTGGAGGGGAGTACTTTGAAGGAGACAGGTCAAAATAGTTTGTGAATATTACCATTTTCTCAATTTTGTAAATGTTCGGTTTCTTCTTGAACAGCCCTTGTATAAGAACAGATAAAAGTAAAGACAAAAGAAATTAAAAACAAGACAGTAAACACTTAGTGACTGATTTAATTTATTGATTGAATAGTTGTTTAAGTCCACTTTATCCACAGAAAGGCTAATCGGGATGGGACCTACAGTTTAAAGTGGGATACGAACCACTATCTGCCTTCACCGGGTATCGAACACTTAGTGACTGAGGATGTTGTTGTGGTCAGTCCGCAATATTGCTGCCTATCAGTAGAAAGAATGCTAACAGGTTCCAGGTTTGAGTCTCAGTCGGGGCACGCATGTTCCTTTGCGAGTGTATATTCATGTTCTTTATCTAATCACCATTCATTCTCATTATCATTATTACATTTAAGAGCTACAAAACGTAGTAAAAAAATTCAGAACAAATGTCACAACTGAAATATACATTCACAATCACATATATTAACACATATAGAAACATTTCTAACATACTGAGATGTAAGAGGGGATATTAAAAAGTAATTGAGTAACTTTTTTACAGCCAAACGGAAATGTATTCACAAAAACTAAAATATTCGTTTTGAAGGTTGAACTTTTTCACATAACATCCATTCACATTTATACATTTGTCCCACTGTGGCACCAATTTCTCGATGCCCATGCAGTAGAAATCATTCGGCTGGATGCGTAACCAACTATGCACACCTGTCACAACTTCCGTGTCGCAGCTGAAGTGTTTACCGGCAAGGTGTTCCTTCAGTGGGCCTAACAGGTGAAATTCTGATGGGGCCAGGTCTGAATGCTTGAGAATTTCCCAATCCCAGGAATTGACTTTTTGCATCCACATGGAGACGAGCATTGTCATGGAGAATGATGACCTCCTCCAGAGATTTTGTAGGCTGTTGATGATGCTGAGCAGCTCATAGATGATCCAGTGTTGCACAACATGCAGCAGCATTTACAGTTGCCAATTTTACCCCAAAAAATCAGCAAGAATGACAGAAAACAGTAAGCAAAACCTTTCCTGCAGATGGGGTTGTACTGAATTTGTTTGGGTTGGGGCGAGTCTGTGTGTTTCCATACCAAATCTATCACTTTTGTTCAGGCGTGTAATGAAAAACCCATGATTTGTCCCCGGTAACAATGCGGTGGAGGAATGCATTCCAGCCCTATGGTATGCTCAATGCTGTATCCAATCAATACGGTCCTCCATAAGCTGAGGTGTGAGCTGTCTGGGGACCCATCTCACTGACAATTTGCGATACCCAAGTTCATAATGAATGATGGAGTATGCACTGCCATATGATATGCCCACTGCCTACATCTGCCGTTGTTTGGATTGTTGACCGCCGGTCTTCCTGAATCAATGTCTCCACAGCATCAATGTTGCTCTGTGTGTGGGATGTGCAAGGTCATCCAGAATGGGGTTTATCGCAGACATTTACATGCTCTGCATTGAACATTGCACACCAGTTACAGACATTTGTGAATGTCATGCATGTGTCACCATATACTCTACACAACTCATGATACATTTCAGGTGGTATCTGTCCCTTTTACCACAGAAACCGAGTCACACTCTACAGCTCAACTGTGTCGAACATCTCAAGCATACCTGCCATTTAAACAACTGCCTCATGGCATGCGCAAGGTGTACACACCTTCCATCTCGTGGAAATGTGGCGAAATACATGTACTTCTAAATGTATATTTCAGGTTTTGTGAATACATTTCCGTTTGGCTGTAAAAAGTTTACAAATTACTTTTTAATATCCGCTCGTAATTTGGAATATGATTTATCATTTCTGTGCACTTTTAAATAACTAAATATACTACATTTAAAGTATTTCCAATTGTGAAGATTCTACTTATATGTAATCCATTTACAGCTGAAGTTTTCTACAACGACAACAATTTATAATTGTGAGAGATATTATAAAGAAAAAACAAAGTTAAAATTTAAGTAATGCAATTCCCATGATGACTGTACTGATAATGAATATATGCTTTATCAATTCTCATTGATAATGGTACCCAAACATTTCCACAACTTAAAAGTGTGGTAAATATTGGAACATAATGTAATTAAATTTTGGTGAATTGTCCTGTGGTATAAATAAATATAAAATGCAGGCTTTTGTGAAACTCAAACTTAAGTAAATGGCATGATCTGCTACAAAAAGATTTAAAATATTGCATTCTGCACTTGGCATCTCAAACGAGTTGTTAGTTGTTATCAATAGTTAAATTTTTATTATTACCTAACACTTGGATTCGGGCTGTAAGCATATGTAGCAAATAAGTAACATATGAATTATCAACATCTTATCAACGTTGATGATTTTCTGGTGTTTTGACAATTTTGTTTAAATATTAATTTATTTTTTTGACACGATAATTAAGCATACTCTCAGTATTTGACATCGATCTTAATTTTGAGGGAACAACTCATGGGAGATTTTGACTTTATTAAAATAGTTGTAAATTGTGCACACTTTCTTCCCTTATCTAACCCACAAATATTGAAGGGCACTGTAGAAACAGTAATCTAGATGCCATAGAATTGTTTTTCAAAAACAAAATGTTTTCTGGTTTCACAACTTATTATTTACACACTTCTCATGTTTCTCTCTTCCGTTCTTTTCTTTGGAAAACTGCATATTGGGTTCTACAACTTAAATATTAGGGTGTGTCTGCTCTCCTCTTGAATTCAACATGTGGGTGAAAAGGTGAAAAATAGACAATAAAACTAGTCACTTCCTCCATCAGAGGGTAGCATTTAGCATTTAGGCATACTCATACTGGTTACTACTGATCGCTTATTAACAACAAGTGGAACATAGTGCTGTGACAGGAACAGCTCAGATGTGGAAACTAGAGTGTATTTTGTTGTTTCCGGTTGAGTGCAACTAAACCATAAACAAGACTTGATATTCTAACATACTTTCCTAAAGTATAAAATAAAGGAATTAGTTGCACCAAGAAAAGTGGTTATTTGATCAAAACAACTGCAAATTAAGAGAATTCAAGCAATACATGCATACAACAGGATAAGAAATTATTTATTACGATGACTTACAAAGATTTTACACAAGTTGTGTTTCTAGTTTGTGATTTTCAGCATCAAGAGATAAATTATTCAATTGTACTTTCTGATAATGCTCAACATAACTAAATTTTAATGAATTATTTTCCCTCAAACTGAATCTTTCTTACACTTACTTTATGAGATAAATGGTTGAAATTAGTTGATGAACACACATCAATCACATACAGATTCCAATTTTCTATCTAACACTGTATTTAGTGTGTCCTCAATGGCATGATAAAATACACAGGGGAAAATTTTCCACTTTTATATTTACCAAGACAATACATTAACTGTAACCACTTACATTTAAACAATGTAAACCACTTGATTGGCGATTACATTGTATTTTATGTTTCCTGTTCTATTTTTGTATTAATTCAAATTTTACAGGGCTACACCTTCCGGCAAGGCATCCAAAAGCCAACCTCCCTTTAATGTATTACACCCCAGTAACTGATTTTTGCAGGCCAACAAACGTCTGGCACCTATACCTATGATGAAGATAATCCTTTGTGCAGTTATGTTTTCCTGTGTTTGTTCCCTTGTATGCTGAGTGCATCTTTACAATCTCAGCTTTAAAATTAGGTTGGTAGATTTTGGTCCTCTGAAATACTGTAGTTTAGTTCTTGTTAAGTAATAAATAGATATTGAGATATTGATTATATTTTTAGGTAATGAGGTATTGAGTATATATTTAGACATTGAGTAAAAAAGTTCTAACCAAACATATTTATTTTCATTTTAGAGGCCTATCCTCAATTATGTTTTAGTTAAGGAGCTTATCCCAATATTCCATAATGGGTAAAAACAGCCCACATGCTGATCTACCCATAATATAAAATCCATGGGCCTCCCAAAGAGAAGGAGGAGAAATTTCTGTGCATCAGATCTGGAGTCAGCACTCACTAAGACAATCAGTGAGCTTAGAGAGACACAATAGCCTCAAGAGATGCTGTACTTCATCTGCACCAAGAGGGGAAAAACAAACTGTTACGGTAAGTGATTCTATTCATTTTCGCATTTCTATTTTCTTCTTTCCTTCTCCTAAGTACATTCACTTTTTCTTGCTGCTGTCTCTTCTCCTTGCTGCACTCTGTTCTCTCTATCTCCCTCTTCCCCTTGATGGATTATCATCCTTTAAATTTCCTCACTTTTCTTTGAAGAAGTCCATTCTTTCTATCTCCCTTCTCCTCCTTGGTAAGTGATTTCCTTCTGCTTAGAGAACTTGCTTGTTTTTATCTCCTTCTGTCGCCAAGGAATTAGTTAATCACTTTCTCTTACCTTATGACAACATGCTTCTTATTACTCTCCCTTCTGTAATAAGCCTGTTCAGAGGGCGAGTGTATTTAGTAGTCAACTTTCTATGTTGTCACCAAAGTTCCAAGCGAGTGTACTTTCATTTATTTTATCAAATTACTACTCTTCGTGTTCATTGTGATTCACCAAAACTAGCAGTGCATGTTCCTCTCTATCTATCTCTCAATTTCTTTTATCTCTCTCCTTCTCCTTAGTGGATTTACAGTCCATTGTGTTCATCTCCTCTTCTTGGAGGGGACATTATTTTATATCAGCTTTCATTCTCCAGCAAATACAAGTTTCTTCCTATCTTCCTTTGATTCCTTTTACTTCCATCCATTCTCCTTCTTGAACTTTACATCTGCTGTCTCATCTTACCTTCTCCTATGATCTATCATTGTCCTTTGAAGACTTGCCTCCTCATATCTCCCTTCCTATACCTTGGAAAACTTGCCTCCTTCCGTATCCTTCCCTTCTACTCATAGGTAATATTCCTTGTTTTACCCTCGCATTCTACTTCAAAGACTTGCCTGGGTTCACTTGTTCCTATGTTCCTCTGATATGATTCGAGGACTTTCTTGTTGCTATTTGCCTCTGTATTTTTGTCTCCTCTTATCTTCACCCTTTGTGGTTGTGATTTTTTTCCTCCTCTCTCTATCTCTCTCTTATTTCTCAGTAGGATTGTCACCTACTATTTTCTCCACCCTTAATGAAGAACTGGTTTGATTTTAATTTTCTGTCTTCTTCTTGGATGATTGAATCCTCTTTATATCTTTCTTTGTCATTGAGGAATCTGCATCCTTTCTTTCCCTTCTAATACTTTCATATTTCTCCTAATTTGCTTCTTTTTCTAGAGAACTTGCATGGTCTTCATATTTCCATTCCATTCCTTCTCCTTCCAGAATATGTTTCTCCTTACTCCCTTCTTCCCCTCCAAGTTGTAGAATATCATCTCTCCCTATCCGTTTCTTCCTTCCTAGAAAACAACTACTACTTATCGCCAACCCTTATTCTTGGAACACATATCTCCTACTATCTCCTTCCCTTCTCTTTCAGGAAGAAAATTCACCGTTGAAGAGGCAATGTAGGAAGAAATGAGTCCCTATGGAGAAAGGAAGGTGAGTGATGGAAAGAAATTCACAAATGGAAGACAGAACATTGGGAGTACTGAGTCCTTGCTCCTCTATTCAACAATGGAACGTAGGAGGAAAGTAATCCATTAAGTGGATGGAAGGGGACAGGAAACACTGAATCCTCAAAGGAGAATTGAAGGTGGTAGAAGGAAGATTTTAAGAGGGGAGATAAGAAAATCTGAGTCCGCCATGAATAATGGCAGGTGACAGAAGGAATACAATCCACTATATGGAAAATGGAAGATAAGAAGAACTTAGTCTTCTTTATCATCATCCTCAATTTGTAATCCATTCCTTCATCTCACCTCTCTTCCTTCTCCTTGGAGAACTCAGCATTTCCTGTCCCCTCCTTTTCCTCTTGGTGGATCCCTATCCTCCTATCATCTTCCATTTTAAATGGATGATTCGTTTCTTCCTATTTCCTTTCCTTGTCGAAAATGAATTAAACTCTTATCTCCCCCTCTCCTTGGTCATTTAAGTACTTGATATAACCCTTCCTTCATGTGCTGGTTTTCTTTCCTTTCATCACTTTTCATTCTCCATGGAGAACTCAGTTCTCCTCTACACATCCATTGTCATGTTTTTTTCCTATCTCATTCACACTCCTGGTATAGCACAGTTCCTTATCTATCCTTCCACTATGATTGGTGGATTTACTTCAGTTCATCTCTCCCTTTCTTTTTGCAGGACTAGATTTTCCCTATCTCGCCCACCCTCTCTATAAATAATCTCTTCCTCTTATCCTCTTCCTTTCTCCTTCTTGGAGGACTAAGATTTTCCTATCTCCTCTCTTGAACCTCATGTATCTCCTCCATTTCTTGCTATCACTCAACTCCCTCCTCCTCTCACTCCATTCACTCTTCCTGTCACTCTAGATGGAGGACACAATTTTTCCTGTGTCCCCTCTTCCATTTGGAGATTTTCTTTCTTCTATCACCAATCATTGACATTCTTCAATTTGGCAGATTCCTTTTATTCCTTTTCTTTCCATTCTCAATGAAGGATTGATTATCTTCTTCATATCTCCCCTCTTGCATCTGGTGTATTATGTTCTTTTTGTATCTCCCATTCGCAATGGATGACGACACAGTTCTTCAGCAAATACTTTAAGTACTTTCTTCCACTTGGGAGAAATCCACCAAGAGATAATTTGGAGATAGCAAAAAATGAATTCTCAAACTACACCAAGACAGAGATAGGAAGAACTTAACCCATGAAGGAGAAGGAGAAGATATGAGAGGAAACGAATCAGAAGAACTGAGTCATTCATGGACAATGGAAGAGGGGAAAGAAGAATAGAGCAAGCGGAGAATGAAAGATGGGAAAAATCGAATGCTTCATGGATAATGAAAGCTGTAAGGTTTAACGGAAACTGCCAAGTTGTAGAGGCCAGATTGAAATAACTGTGTCACCCATGGAGAATGAAAGATGAATTGATTAAAGTACCAAGTAGAAGAGATGAGATAGAAGGAACTAATTTTTCCATAGAGAATGGAAGGTAAGGGGACAAGAATTTAGCAAGTTGAGAGTAGAATACTTAGCACTATGCTTATAGGAGTATTGTTTAACTTGTTCTCTTGGGAATATCAAACTCACAGTTGTGTAGAGAAACACATTAACAGAAACAGGACAGAATGAAGGAAGATATATTTTTCAAGGAGACAGAAGGTAGACGGGACCCAAAGGACAATGGTAGATACAATTAGAAGTAGGGAGGGAGATAGAATGAAGTCGAGCTTCCAAGAAGAATGATGGGTGAAATATAAAGTAGAGAGGGAACTAGAAAGAAGCCAGTCCTCCAAGGAGAATGAAGGGTGAGATAAGGAGAGTAGGGAGGCAACTAAGAGGAAGTGAATACTCCTAGGAGAATGGAGGGTGAGATAGGGAGTATGGAGGTATCTAGGAGGAAGTGAGTCATTCTGAGAGAAAGGAGAGTGACATATGGAGTGGCGAGACAACTAGGAGGAAGTGAGAAATGAATGGTGCTATAAGAAGTAGGGAGGGAACTGGTAGGATATGAGTCATCCTAGGAAAATGGAGATTGAGATAAGGAGTAGTGATGGAACTGGGAGGAAGAAGTGAGTCCTCCAATGAGAATGGAGGGTGAGATGGGAAGTAGAGAGGCAACTAGAAGGAGGTGGTGTGTCCTCCAAGGAGAATGGAGGGTGAGATAGACACTAGGAAGGCAACTAGGATGATGTGATTTCTCCTAGGAAAATGAAGGGTGAAATAAGGAGTATTGAGGGAACTAGGAGGAAACTTTAGTCCTCCAAGGAGAATTGAAGGTGAGATAAGGAGTAGAGGGTGTATGAAGAAGCCAGGCCTACAAGGGGTATTGAAAGAGAGATAATGTGTAAGGAGGCAACTAGGAGGAAGTGAGTTCTCCTAAGAGAATAAGGAGTAGGGAGATAACTAGGAGGAAGCGAGCAATGGAGGATGAGAGGAGGGTAGTGGGGCAACTAATTGGAAGTGAGTTCTCCTAGGAGAATGGGATAGTGAGAGAAATAGAAGGAAGAAGTGAGTCGTCCAAGGAGAATGGATGTAAGATAAGGATTAGGGATGCGACTAGGAGGTAAGTGAGTCCCCCTGGGAGAATGGATGGTGAGATGAGGAGTAAAAATGCAACTAGGAGAAAGAAGTGAGTCCTCCAAGTAGAATGGATTGTGCAATAGGCTTAGAGAGGCAACTAGGAGGGAGTGAGTCATCCTAGGAGAATGGAGGGTGAGATAAAGAGTAGGGAGAGATATGTATTGGAGAGGAATTTGGAGTAGGCCAGACATTCCAGAAGAATAAAGGGTGAGATAAGGAGTTGGAAGGAATGTAGGATGAAAAAAGCCCTCCAAGTAGAACAGAGAGTGAGATAAGAAGTAGGGAGGGAAATAGGAGGAAGAGAGTGCTTCAAGGAGAATCGAGGGTGAGATAAGGACTAGGGAGGGAACTAGGAAATAGTGAGTTCCCCAAGGAGAATTGTGCATGAGATACAGAAGAGTGAGGGATGAAGAAGGAAGTCAGCCTAACAAGCATGATAGCTGACAAAGGTTGTAAGGAGGGAAATCAAAAAAAAATTGAGTCCTCCAAGGAGAATGGAGTGTGAGACAAGGAGTATATAGTGAGGATGATAGGAGGAAACAGGATCTTCAAGGAAAATACAGGGGACTATGAATGTGATGTTAAAATGGTAAGATTGGAGTGTTGGATAAGGGATAAAGAATGAGATAGAAGTAGGGAAGTCATGTGGGAATTGAGGCAGGAGAAAGTAAGAGTGTATGAAGAGATAAAGTATTACTTACCAAACATATGTTGTTTTTCTATCCTTTCATGTCAATGATCTCTCCTGATGATGATGTATTTTCTCTGGTTCTTAACGGTCTTCATGCTCTGTAGAATTAACCTCTCAGCAACACTGGTGACGTACCTCTATATCTGGTTGAGTTTCCTATGTTTCTTTGCAGAGCAACTGGTTCCTGTACTATTGAAAATTATGAAAATATTCACTGATTTAATCACTTTAAATAAATAATTTATAGAATAATGGACATAAGGACTCTGAAGACATCAAAATCATTTCTCATGAAAGTACATTAAACTTGTAATTCCATAATGGTGTTTATTAGGTCTAAGAAAGCAAAAGAAAGAAGACAAATTATATGTATTGATGGCGTGAAGCTCATACGAGAGGAAATGTAATATGTAAACTGTAATCACATTTACATTTATCTTGATTTAATATTCTTCAATAAATGCAGTCCAGGGTGTACTACATGGAAATGAGGTTGACAATTGGGTGTACTATGAGGAAGATCACCCTGGAATTAACATTATTCAGTCCCCCAATCAGACACATGTAAAGGGGTGTTGAAAAACAAATAAAAAAGAAAAAATGTGAAAATCCAAAATATATTGAAGAATTGAATACAGTGTGTGGCTAACATGAACTTTGTGTTGTCTTCCGGTTCACCGGTCTTCCACATCAGATATATCTGAATATTCAGAGTCACTACAGTCACTCTCCTCTTCTTCTGGAACATAATCCAATGAACTACTACCCTCCTCCATATTTTCCTGAAAAAAAAAAAACGCCTGACTAATAAAATGCCTAAGTAACGTCTAAAACACACAGGTCTCTTCAATAGCACGGTTACATACTATTAGCAACAGATGGCAACAAGCATGCTTTGCTCATTGCTTTCGATAGTCACGTGCTCAAATGCCATCACAGCAACACGTAGACTACGATCCTTACCAACCAGAGGCATTCGTACATTTTCTTGGCCATTACCATGCAAGAATATTTTCTATTCGGCCAATAGTACCAGCTACGTACGGGCCATACATAGTGGTAGGAGAGCATGCTGGCTCGACTATGTAGTGGTAATCAAAGGGTTAAGTATTTTTTTTTAAAAAAAAATAAGACTATTATATTTCGTCACTAATCCTGAAAATAACAAACATGGTCGTGGGAGAACGTGGAAAGTTCCCCCAAAATCTACCTTGCTCAGGTGAAAATTATATCTTGAGTATCTCCTGCAATAATGGGTCATTTAAAAGTGCAATAATTAAAATTTTACTATCAGAAGCCAGGCAACATAGTGCATTATATTGCTTCCCTCATTTATTCATCATGCAAAACTAAATATGCTGACCAAGGCAGTAATTTATTTTATTAAAAATATAAACTAAACATAACGTTTCAACCTACTAGCAAGGTCTTCTTCAGACTCTGTATCAAGTACAAAAGTAACAAGATACAAAAACAGGGCATTATATATACACACACAAACATTACTCCCTCCAGACTATTTAGAAAGTTGTTTGGAACTTTCTAGCAGGTGGTTTTCACTTGCCAACTGTACTTTCACCTAAAAGGCTAAACTCAATTACTTCCATATAGAATGTGGTTGGACTTTTTATCTCACGCTCTTTTTCCTTCATTTTTCTTCTTTCTCCTCTCCTCTTTCTCTCTTGTCCTTTCCACTCTTTCTAACACCTTCTTCCATTCTTTGTTTAACTTCAGTCCCCCATTCCAGTTCATTGTGTCTTCTTCACCTTTCTTCTCTATTTCCTTGGCTTCCTTCCATTTTCACACTAGCATTCTCTTCTCACTTCCTATCTTCTTAGCCTCATCCCACTCTATGTCATGCCCTGTTTCTCTCATGTGTTTAAATATTTCATTTCTCTCTCTCTTAAGTCGTACATCATCCCTATGTTGTTTCAACCTGTCTTTCAGCCTTTTTTTCGTTTCTCCTATGTACACACTCTGACATTCTTTACATTTCACTTCGTAGATAATCCCTTCCTCTTCCTCTTCTCTGATTTCTTTTCTCTTGTTTGCATTCTTCGCTATTCCTAAGATATCCCCTCCCTCCCTTCCTGTAGTATCACCTTTACAGTTGGCAAGTACTTGATACAGAGTCTGAAGAAGACCTTGCTAGAAGGTTGAAACGTTACGTTTAGTTTATGTTTTTAATAAAATAAATTACTGCCTTGGTCAGCATATTTAGTTTTTTATAATCATGGAAACAAGGCTTAATGGTGTTATTATTTATTCATCAGCTAAACATTGAATATGGTTGTTTTATTGTCCTGAAATTGATAATGTGACAAAATATATATGCTTGAGTGAAAAATCACACAAAGTACAACTTGGTTTCTCTTTAATGTTGGCATGGAATTCTGATATCATTTATGTTTATATGAAATTAAGTAAGTACAGTATCACTCAAGTTTTAGTTTAATTGTATTTAATTTAATTTTATTTAACTTAAGCAAGGAAAACCCTAATCCAAGTCATTCATCTTTGTCATCATCACATAACATGGGAAACCAATTGTGTTTCATTCAAATTTCTTCCTGTTTCTGCTCTTCTGCCATATTCTATAAACAATTAACAGTACATGTACTTATTTATGATTCACTATAACCTTTAATGTGGTAATGGACATATTTTCAGAAAGTTTCCAAGTGTCAATCTCTCATTCATGTTGAACACCTGGAAACTGTATTTTGCAGACTACTGAGACACTGAGGCCTGAATGTACAAGCAATATAGTTCCCTGTGGTGTTTGTAATAGTTCCTTTATTGATTTAATCTAATCGTTATTTAATCGTGTCAACACTTTTAACCAAATTTGGTGGGAAAACAAGGTAAAATAATAAATACAAATGTCACATCTCCAAAATAATGAGAAGTGTTTTCCAGATAGAAACCAAGACTCACTTCTTCTCTAACTTTAATTCAATGTCAACCTTCTTGTCTAGGAGCATTGTGTTCTTTTTTCTCATTTTTCTCATTCATGAGTATTGTTCTGCAAATGTGTAGTTGCACTAACTTTCCCCAGAATTTATACTAATTCAAGCAATATGCCTTCACAACTTTCTTTTCATGTAGTCAATTATCTTGTCACTGACCAATCGGTTCCAATGGAGTGTCTAAAAACTCATATTGACTAGCAGAAACAATTGAAAAATGTCATGCTTGGTTTTACTTGCATGCATGCATTGCTGCTTCATTTCTATTATATCTAATTAATATATAATAAACAATTACAAAAAATATGAATTGTTGCATTAAACAAGACCAAATTTTCAGAACATGCCACAGATATTTCACACACATAATTTCATTTCAGAAAAAGCAATTTATGTTAATTATTAGAGTGGTGTTGTAGTGATTATGTCTTCACTTTGTAATCAAGGACTCCCAGGTTCAATACCTGGTGGAGGCAAATAGTGATTTGGGTCAAACTTCAAACTATAGGTCTTTAGCATTTCTGTGTAAATTAGTATTTAGCTCCACTCCCAGTTAAGTCTCCTTGTCTAAATATCTCCTTCTCGGAAAAACAGATTCCGCGGTATTTAAATTCTATTTTGTACAATTGGTTGTATACGTGGCACGAATGGGAGAGGAAAGAGGAGTTTACAGGATTCTTGTTGGGGAACCTGATGGTAAGAGACCTGTAGGAAGGCCAAGACGAAGATGGAGGGACATCGTTGAGATGGACCTAAGGGAAATCAGTAGGGATGGAAAAGAGTATATAGAACTTGCTCAAGATAGGGAAAGATGGAAGGCCTGTGTTGCTGCAGCCATGAACCTTCGGGTTTTAGAACGCTAGGGAGTTAGTTAGTTAGTTTGGTTGTATATGTAATGCCACCTTCCTGACAGATATAGTCCAGACCTAAACTAACTAACCTAGAGTACTTCACTGTAGCAGAAAATCAGGTTTTGAGCTCTTGCCTATAATAAATATTAGGACCTAAGCATGGTTCAAAATAAGAAAGTAGAATGGTTTTATTTAGTAAAATACAGTTAATAAAGAAAGTTATTCTGAATTTATTTAGTATCACTCAAATAACTTTCACAGCATTCACCTTTTGGGTTATGAAAAAGCTTTGCTTTCTTGTTGTCATTGTTTGTTTTGTCTCCAGACAACTTTCGTGGCAGAGTGATTAGCACATCATGCTACAACACCAGGGGTATCAGGTTAGAATCACTGTCTGGGCATATGTGTTCTTTATGAATTTCCCTTCATCAATTTCATCATATTATCATTCATATGTCATCCTCATTGTCACGTTTGGCCAACGGTGACAAAAAAACGATGCTACATAACAAAAATCAAATCACATCAAATGTGTTGTCGCCAGAAAGTCTTGGGTTCAAATGCCGAATGGATATTCTGTCTCACTAGTATGAACTTTGATGGGGATTTTGAACACCTCTTTATAGTGCTACCTAGAGGAGTCGTTCTGAGATGTTCATTTTCCAAGTATTATTTTGGGGGGAAAAGTCTTTGCTCTGTGAAATTTCCCCCTTGGCTGGTATACATATGATGCCCCTCCTACACAATGGGTTTTGGATATGCTATAGTATTAGGAGCCATTCTTTTGAAATTCGAACAAAAAAGGGATATTTGGATAGTTGTATTTTTTGATTGGCATTATTTTTTTATATGTTGAAGTAGATCATGAGAAATTAATATTGTGTAATTTTGAGACCTTGAAAAAATTTTCCCTCTCCTCTAGAAAATGTCAAAGTTCAAGGTCAGACTGCTCATTTTTCAGGAAAAGTGAAACATGGGAAAGTTCAGAGTGCTGCATCTTTGGAAATTAACAACATCCCAAAATTTTATTTTGATAAACTGTTAATAAAATACTTTTTGCTTATATACATTCAATTGTCTTGATGGGACATTGTTGCTTTCCACTGTTATGTGGCAAGAAAGAGGGTCTAAAATGTAGTTCTTTCCTGTTTTCGGCCTTTAATATCTTGGTTAAGCAACACTACCCCAAAGATTTGCTTACTGGTTATTGAAGCTCACTATTAGGACAAGCTACCTGATATAGCACATTACTGGGTTATTGATGCTGTTAGCAGATATAACCCTTTGAATACTCAAGAATTACAAAATTTGCATCTTTAGAATTAGGCCTATCTCAAAACAGCATCAAGGTAACAATACACTAAGTATGCCAACTTGTAGGTGAATATATGTACTAACACCAGGAAATGAAAAAACTTTGGAGCCTAATCCCAGTTTTGAGGAAATAATTTTTAAAATATTAGGAAATGTCAATGTAAATTATCACACTTCCTCCCCTATGAGAAAGTGGAACCGACCTTTCTCCATCTTTTCTTTGTTCCAAATGAAACAGCCCATGTCTTGACAAGTTGTGGGACAGTTTACCTTTTTTCTTTCTTTGAAGGATAGCATAGTGGTAACGTTGCATCCTTGTAATCAAGGGGTCCCAGGTTTGATGCAAAGTTGAGGTACAAGTTGTTCGGATTCCACTTTAAACAGCAAGTCCCCAGTCTCAATTAGCTATCCTGTGAATGAAGTGGGCTTAAAACAAAGCTCTATATACAGTGGCATACCAAGAACTTCCGAAAGGGGAGAGAAGCTATATTTTTTTTAGTAGGCAGCCATCAATTTGCCACTATATTTTCCTGCCTTTGACATTTTTCTTACTGGGCGAAAGGAGAGGTTATTATCCCCACCACCACCCCCCTTTATGCATGCCACAGTCCATATTGCAATAAGAGTTTGTTAAACAATTCTGTATTTTTGTACCAAATAAAACATAACTTTCTTGTTATACATAACTTGAGATTCCCAGAATAAACCACTATAAATAAACAATAAACTTTGTGAGTGCCACCTCATTGATTCCATAATATCATCACTCACCCTCTTTGCCATGATTAGTAAAAAGTGAGAGAAAAGCGACGTAAAATAACCCAATATCAGATAATCAATCTGAAATCGGCTTGTTAAAAGTAGGTTTAGGATATTTCCATCATCTTTAATATTGTTACTCCAAATAACGAACGTGCTTTTTTATCATCATGGCAATTCTTTTAAATTTATATTATAAGGTGCTTTACTTTTCAAGCATAATGGGGTATTCCAGATTTGCTTGGTTTACTTTGAATTATGGTGCGGACAAGACTTCAAAAAGTGACCAGTTCTCCCATCTGACAGAATAGGGATAAACATTTTCAAATACAGGGCTACTATAAATGATTCATTCGATTTCAGAAGAGAGTATGGAAAAGAACCACCGTGTAAACAGAGCATTTGTTTATGTACTACTACTGGCAAGAACACTGGCAGAGCTCAGGGAATACATCAATGCTTCGATTACCATTGACAGGGGATTACTTCAAAATGTATGGGCGGAAATCGACTTGGTGTTTCAGAGTTTACAGATATTTTCATGTATCATTCATATCTGTATGCACAATACTTTGGAAAATACAATGTTTTGAATGAATCATTTATAGTTGCCCTTTGACTTAGAACATGAACTTTTGGCAATACTAGTGGCAAATAAACTGTCTAAGAAGGCACATGGTGACAAGAAGTTAATGCTGGCAAGGACATTTCCTATTGAATGAAATGTGCCATTATCTTACCTGCACATTTCCTTCCTTTGTCATTTTGATCTAAGCCTGTAGAGCTGTAGAAGCTAGGCAGTAGGCATTGTCTAAAATATGGACACTTGACAGTGATTGCACACAAGATATCACAATGTGATTAGAACAACACATTCTTATTCTTCTCCCATTTCTGACTTCATTGACGAAATAAGAGTAGATTTTGCTACCAGTCCTGTGGTGAAAGTTATAGTAACTAATGTTCACTGATCATCTTTTCCATATTAATTGTGTGCACATAACAAGAGTTTCAACACATAATGGTGAGGAGTGCAGCACAACAGATAGATCACTTTCAGAACAAACATCCAGTATAATCATTCTCATAGCCATGGTAACACAAACAATTACTTCCTAAGGATAAACATTACAACAATGCATATGAAGTGAGTCGTTTTTAGTAAGTTTACTAATAATATGCACTGAATATAATGCACATAATACTATAATGTAATATTACTACTCTGACATTGCTGTTACTAATAATGGGCACAAGACCAAAATCTGTAAAACTGACCATTAATGAAGAATATTTTGCTTAAATTTGACCTGACTGTAGAAGTAATGATAATCTGGAACACACAATCTTCTCTTGAGAGAGCAGGTTTTGAATTCACAATCTGCGTTCTTCCAACTTTCCTCCCTTATGTATCAGGCCCATAGCAGCAGGGCTGCAAGCCCCCTCTGGCATGGCCGCCAGCCTCCTTGACATCGCCAGCTCCCTTGACATTAGGTAAAACTATTTTGTATTCTAATTTGTTTGAGGTGAAGAGTGAAAATGTACACAGCAGATATTATATAGCTCACAACTAGATGAAAGAAAAATTCACAGAACTTGAACAGCAGCTATTATATTTGTTTAAACTTGTTTATGAGCTGAAGTCTAAGTAGGAGCAAGTATTTATAAGATTCTCGAGACCAGTGGATCCCAAAGTGTGCAGTGCACCGCCATTGGGATCTGTGGCTAGCTTGCAGAGGAATAGCGAAATGTTCCAATATTTTCACAGAAATGATTTGATTTTACTAAATATGTGCTTATTTAGTACTTTTACACATAAGATGTTCCTGAATTTGAAGCGTGAGTTTATTTTTTAACGTAAGGCAAGCAACCCAACCACATTAACTGAGCATTTCAAATGTTAGATAGGCCGATATTCTGACTTGGGCTCCGTGGAAAAAATCTTGAAATACTAAAGCCATCGTGAAACGAATAAGATTTGTAATCCCAGTTCTAGACTTTAGAAATGTCTTCCAGAGGGGAGCTTCTTTATTTGTACCTTCCCAGCCCCTGTTGCAGCCTCTTGTTTGACAGAAATCTGTTACTTTGAGGATATCATCCACATTCCTTCCACATCTGCATCAAATATCAACAGATGACAAGTTTTGGGAATTAAGGGAAGTTTTATTGCATCGGCTGGGGCTGGAATGTGCGATAGGCACTATGATTAAAGTGAATATTGTTAATTTTTACTTGTATGATATAAATAATTGTATCATGAAAAATAGTATGGAGCGTGCATTAAGAGATGTTTTAGAAGATATACTAGATCTTTCAGTATCTCTAAATTTTATATTTTACATATACTTAATGACCCCGACACATATAATGTGCCTTAATTTAATACTGTTAAACTTTAGAAAAAAGAACTTTGTATATAAGCCCCCCTGAAAACCTGTGTCCCCCCTGGAGACCAATTCTGGTTACGGGTCTGCAGTTGACAGAGAGAGAGAGAGAGAGAGAGAGAGAGAGAGAGAGAGAGAGAGAGAGAGGAACAACTTCTTAAATATCTCATCTCTCTACACAAATACAATTTATTTCTAATCACAGAAAGAGAATTCTAAAACAAGGTTATTACTTTTTTTTTATTATTTGGAAAATTACATTGATCCTTTCATACAAAGCAGTTTTGATTAAATCATTTCAGATACCAGAGCCGGACTGGCCTACCAGGACACCGGGCATAACCCTGGTGTGCCCTCTCGTCTTGGTGCCTTTCCGAAAACACATATTCAGCACCTGTTTATTCCTACTGTATACAATTGGTTACAGGTTTAGCAGTGCTGAATAAACATTTTCCTTGCAGTTCCCTCATAGACTTACACAGGTGCAGCTTAAGGTCTGAGAGACTGGGGCACCACACTCTGTCTAGGGGGCGCAAAATAGGAGTGTCCCCCTGTTTAGCTAACATTCAAGATTTTATATTTCAGTTATGATAAATATTACAGTAAGTTCACGATAATTAAATATGTGGAACCAACAATCATTGATCTGATGTTTCTGTAAGTACTATGATGTAAATAGGCAAACCGGGTAAAAATTTTATCCTGAGCCTCCCCTGTACTTAAACAAAGTAGCAATAAACGCCCTGGCGTCTACTGAACAGAAACAATGACTCAAAAGGATTAGTAATAATCTAAAAATAACATGCATATACAACAAAAACATTTCCGAAATTCAGCTAGGGTCGTTCCACCCCTCCCCTGCTCATCCCATGGCACCGTCATTAGATTTCCTTTTTAAATTACCCTTGCAGGTCAGAAATAAGTGAGGGTCGAGTATAGTGGTAACATAAAATCCACTTTATATGTGGAATTATGTTCATGTGGATTGTTTTTTATTTTACTATATTTTACTACTTGTTTTAATATTAGCAATGGCACAAGAATTTCCTGTAAGCAGTGTGGTATTTAAAAAAAATTCTAATAGGTGTGGCGCAACCACAGGAGGGCATCCCCCCCCCCCCCAAAAAAACCTTGGACAGTAAAAAATTGACTGCTTAGGCAAGTGCAGGGAGGCACAGAGGGCCAATTGCCCCTTGCCCTGGTGATTTCAAAATTTTTGCAAGTGAAAATGCATTCCATAAAATTTTCTTGCTCCCTTCACTTGCAATGTCTACTTACTCTCATTAAGGTCAGAGCCATAGCTTTTGGGAGGCAGGTGTCAGCCCTGAGTGCTGAATGATATAAATTTAAAAAGTTGTAAAAGAAAGATTGTCATGGTGCTCTGTGAAATTATTTGCATTCTGTTCTAAATCATTAATGTTTTCCTTTGCAAAAAAATTGGATCTCAAAGTTTTCTTGCTTACTTCTCTCTCAACATGGTTGTTTTATTTAATTTATTGCAGATTACCAGAGAGAGAAGTAGGACTTATCTTCACGTGTTTTGTCTTAAATGCATGATCAATTGTTTGGAGGAAAAGAAGCATGAACATTTGAAAGGCAATTTATGTCATTTTTGCTTTTGATTTATTATGAGGTCAATGAATTGATTATGTAATATGTTTAAATAATATATGTTGTATACATATGTATTAAATAAATTTTGCATATGTACAGAATTTAGTGTTAACAGGTTTCATTTTTTTTCTTCTTACCTTGCTCTATGTTGCATATGTGTAAAACATATGTTGTACATGAAAGTTACAATAATTATATTCAAATTGCATTTATCGTGCATTTTCTGCCATTCAAAAATAAATTTTGTGCTTGTTTTCCATTATGAGTTAATGTGAAATTGAACGTTTTGTAGAAATATATCAAATTGTTTGTTCTGACACAAATGCTTTAGCACTGACTTCTACCTCCTCTTTGCATAATTTACGAGAATAATAACATATTTGATGCTACTACTATACTAATAATGATGATAATACTAATAATGTCACTATTATTATTATTATTATTATTGGTACATTTATCCTGGTACTCCCCCTGCCCCACCAGACAAAAATTCATGGTAGCACCTCTGCCCCAAAGTTCAAAGATTTACAATCTATGAGGGGGCTGCAGTAATGAGAGTAAGAAATCACCCATACAAATCCCACTCTGCTTACAAGTCACAGAAAAGCATTTTTTTTAATGAATTGAAAACTTACTGAAATTATTCCAGAACACATCAACACATGGTGCTATGATCAATCGTGTTCTGTGTTGGAAACAAACAATCTCTTGAATTTCATATGTCTAATTTTAATAGACCCTATATAAATAAATGTATGAGTCAATTCAGCTTTTACTGTAATGATAGAGCAAGCAGTGATTTCTTGGGGTACCCTCTTTAGGCAAATTGCCACCGCCCTCTTTTCAGCCCCAGACTGGCCATGTCAGATTCATATCCATGACAAGCAAGACTAAGGGGTGGCCGTTTCTGTAGACATCCAACGTCAACCTCTCTTCCACATAGTACACCATGGATGACCATTTACAGACTAGGAAGGTTCTGGCATCTGGACTTACAAACAATAAAATGCTCGTTGGGCTTGTGTTGGGTTCTGTTCATGTGTTTTTGTAATTCTCCATACATCCATTCATCTTACTACCATTCATTCTCATTGTCATGCTCATGATAAACCAAAATTGGCAAAAAACGCAATGCTAAGTAAATAAAATCAATAAATTAAGTCATGATGTATTGCATTTTGTCTAGCATTTTCAAAAGAAGTGAGCTTGAGGCAAATATTTTTTTATAAATTTACCAAATGTTGACCATGCTTGAGGATGTTCAAAGGAATTTTGGGTGGCATTAGGAGGTATGGATCATCATGACCAAAGAATTAGGAACTTAAAAATCTTTATTGGGAGCATTCTTATTACAAGAAAAGCTAATAATGCAGTACTGTCTTAATGGGTTGTATAGTTTCTAATACAGTGTGGCCATAAAGTATGTAATCTATAGATAGATAGATAGATAGTTTTATTCACTTTTAGAATGAGTACATTCATGGTTTCGTCATGTGTTTCTTTGGATTACATTTCACTACATCTCAATAGACATTTTCTTATGGATTTGTATGATGTACAAAGTATACTAGTTCATGGAATAAATTGGACTTCAATACATAGTAGAATAGAATACATGGAATGAATCATAATATAACAGAATGAAAATTGTACAGAACATATTGAGTGATTGTAAAAGAATACATATTTTAACACAGATATGTCAAATTTTGTGAAGAGGGACATATGCTGAGGAAAAAGAGGTAAAAGGTAAAGTGTTCCCCTGTGCATAGCACCATGCCATGAAGGCGTATAAGGGGTGTGGGGTAACGCCCCACACTTTCTTGATCCGGTCATGGGTGGGGGTGATGTGATCAGCATCATGCCCCTGACCACCTTTACCCCCCAGGGTTTCCCCCAGGTACCCATGTTATTCGATGCTGGGTGTGCGCCGGGGCCGCTTTCACCGTTAGAAAAGTTCCCGGATTTGAACCGGCCGGGGATCGAACTCGGGACCTTTAGGAAAGTGGTACCAAATTTAAAAAAAGGAATCCATAGAGTCGTGCAGTTGAAAAATTGCTAAATATAATTTCTGAAACTGGATCAGTTTACAATTTGCAGTGTTGAAAAACAAACTGCTAGTAAATGAAGAACAAAGAGTTCAGTGCTTGCCAAGATTCAGACCCATTATATGAGATCAGTGAGATATATGAACAGGAAAATAAGCCTTTACCAAAGCGTGCTGCAGATTTTGAAAGTGAAAAATTCCATCTGTACAAGTTGCAGATTCTGTAACATCTAATGAAAGATGAAGTTGAGTACAGGGTTCAAATGTTGGAGTGGTTCCTGCACCAAATTCAAACCAAATATTTATTTACTGGAAGGGGTTAATCAAGCAGCTGTTATATCAGGTTGAGTGGAGACCAAATGTACATTTAGGTATTTATGGATGAGTAGTGGAGCCAGAGGAGGCCACTCCGCAACTTGCATGTTATTGGCTAGAGCTTGTGACATCACCAAGAGGACATGAGCTGAAGAAAGCTACATGGAGAAATGGAGAATGTAGCAGATGGCCCATGAAACGCTGTGTTTTCATGCATCTTTTGATATTATACACCAAAGCTGTTAATTTAATTTGACAACAAGATATGATATACGCGATAGAAGAATACATTTATTCCGAAACAATGCATAGTTTATTTTTCAGACATTATTTGCGTGATATCTTGTTCCTGTAGGCTGTAGTCCACTGTTGGCTTTTCTTTCCAGATAACCTATTGCATTTATTTTAAATGTCTAATTCAAAGAAAAGTTCTTGTCCTGGCATATTCTGATATGACTTTTTACTGAATATCCTGGAATTTCCCTTTAATATCTTCACGTTACTTTGCAGATTCTCCAGTTGATCGCCACGATGAAGATAAATTTGTGTTCGTGTTCTTGTTATTTAGCGTCTTCTTCCACTTTTGGCTAATCGCAATGAACATGATGAGTGATGATTAGTTTAAATTGCAGAAGAGACGCTCACAGCAAGCACATATCCGAGATGGGGGGCTTAGGGAGCTCGAGCCGCTCCAAACGTTTTCGGTTTATACTAGATAAAATGAGGTTTTTGGTTTCTTGTTGTGTGATATTAAATAATGTGACTATAATTTAAGGAGAGAAATACATGGAACTCCCCTCACTCGCTTCTGGAATCCACTTCTATGTAAAAGCATAATCATCCAATGAAAACACTGTGATCTAGAGTGAACAAATCACAGGATACAGTCTAAGCATGGAATCGTCTAAGCTTGTTATGAACCTTTGAGTCTAACATGGAATTATCCCTTCTTTCCTCATGTCGTTGGAAAAAGACTCTAGCAATCACAAGGCATGGTAAACAAAATGTACTATTTCACCTTAATAAAAGGTTTAATTTTTATGAATTCCTGAACAGCAATTAATAAACTTGAACTTGAACCATTGGAAATATTTACTACACTTTATGTACTACCATTACTTGTTGCTATCATATTTTTTAGTTTGTTGATAAATCTCTAAGTTTGTTACATGTTGCCAGGTTGACACATCAAGGTTAGTCTATTTGTCCATCTGACACTAGTTGCCTGTGACATCATAAATATTTACAAAGTTAAGAAACGAACAGACACAATATTTCCACTAAATAACAGACAACTACAATGTAATGTCCAGGTCATTACAAGCTCTATCTCTTATGCATGCTTATTTAAACTTACACCTGGTCTGCACTCAATATTTCCTGATGATGAGAGCAATATTTGGGGTTGAAATGTTGGAGGTAAGCGCCAGCTTAATCAGGCTGGTAATTGAAGAACACCTGTTTAAGATCCCAATAGTTCTCTATTCTCAGCAAGGATATAGTGGAGCTTTTACAACCATTAAATAATCCTAGACAGTGCTCTCATGGAAACTCACATCTGTATATTATTATACAGATCATTGCATCAATATCATTGAATCCTTGAAAAATGGAAACAAAACAGTGTCTGAAACATCGAAATAAAAGCAAATCAGTGATGAAAAGTCTTAATTCATTACAGTACGTTACATGAAGTTATTTTAAGGAATATATAACTTGACTATGTAGGCGATAAGTTAATGAAAATTCATACAACATATTAACATTGCTGATCACTCCTCTGCATCGAACTCTTACCTTTGGTGCAAACAGTTCAGGGCTAAATTCCTGGTGGGAGCTAAAACATTCAGTGTTGGCCTAGCATAATAAGGACGATGAGGGAGCTACTTGAAAGCAATCATAGCAGCCTCTCATCTTGAAAGAAAGAAGACAGCAGCAATGGTACTGGAAGCTGACCATATGACAACCACCAAAAAATCACTTGGATGGTCCTGGCAAATTCATCAACATCATTGGTATCCATTTAACTCTGACAAGATGGCAAGAGCTAAAATTTTGAAAATGAAATAAGCCAAAATCTACTCTCAAAATGCATAATCCAACATGTTGGGCAGGAAGATAAGAAGCTGTGTATGCTCTTAAAGAGAAGTTTTTGTTATGTGAAAGTTTTATCTTGAATACTTTAACGAGCAGGAAGGCAAATGAAAGAAGTGAGGCTATTTCCCTTAAGGGTTGAATTGAATTTTTCAGCTAAAATGTATTACCTACAGTTCAATGTAAAGTTTCAGAAGAGTTAAATATCATGTATAAGGCACACAAGCAGAATCACTTGATATTATGGTTGCATGTAATCTCTTAGGGAACGCTCCCTTCTTAGAAATGTCTGAGCATCGATTTGATTCACTTGTTGAAGTGCCAATTGGGGAATTTCAAGTGAATTTTCTGACAAAAAATCAAGAAATTAAAGAAGCATTTTGACAAACTCTGGCAGGATCAAAGGCTTACCAATCAAGGGAACTGGTTCGCCCTATCAATATTTTACCCAATGATAGACAAAATTTGCTTACAACTGGACAATCGTTTCAATGGAATGGAAGCTGTTGTACACATCTAGAAAGTAATTCAACATTATTTTTTTCATGATGAACAGACACTGAGCTTTCTTGACGTTTGAGGAGGGTTTTGCCCCCTAAAACAGTATTTTAGCTGAAACAAAAAGACATGTATTTCTTCCTTTGGACCCCTATATACACCTGCCACGTATCATGGAAATCGGAGGGGGACACTTAGATAACCTCCTTTGTCAGTTATTTATAACTCCATTCTCCAACTAGGTGTATCTCATTCATTCTCTAAGGTCCATTTTCCAGGAGGGACTCAATTCCCCCTCCCTTCTACTTGGTCAATTCATTTGCTCATATCATATTCCTTTCTCCAAGCAATACTCGTCTCCTCCTATGTCATCTCTTCCACTTAGTAAATTTGTTTCATTTTTTAACATTCCAATCTCTATGGGGGACTTGGGTCTTCCTATATCCCCATAAGTGATTTTGTCCTTGAAGCATAATGGTAAAAGATAGAAGGCTCAGTCTTACTTCATTTCCATTCACTTCCATTATGCTTCAATGACATAGTCCTTCCTATCTCTCCACTTCAACCTGAAGAACTCCATTCCCCCTCTCACTTTATGTTATCCATGTATGACACAGTTCTTCCTATATTCCGTCCATTACATGGTGGTCTCCTTTGCTCCTCCAATTACTTTCTATTATCCACGAAAGACTCCATCCTTTTTATCTATGCTAACATGACCTAACTCAAGCCAATTCTTCCACTTGGTGGATTCCGATTTACCTACCAGCTTCAACTTTCCACAAAGGACTCAGTTTTTGCTATCTCACCTCTCCCTCTAAAGGATTCCTTTCCTCCTCTCAATTTCAATTCTTCATGGAGGCCTTGGTTCTTTCTATTTCTTTCTTCCGCTTGGTGATTTCCCTTCCTCATCTCACCTTCAATTCTACACGTAGGACTGAGTTCATTCTATATACCCTCTTCCACTTGATGGCTTTCTTTTCTTCTATCACTTTTCTTTCTGTTTCGAGGATTAGTTCTTCCTGTCTCTCCTCCTCAACTTGCTAAATTCCTCTCCTCTTACCTTCCATTCTCTATGGAAAAATTAGTTCCTTCTATCTCATCTCTTCTACTTGGTACTTTAATCAATTCATCTTTCATTCTCTTTCAATCTTGCCTCTACAACTTGGCAGTTTCCGTTAAACCTTACAGCTTTCATTCTCCATGAAGGATTCGTTTTTTCCCATCTTTCATTCTCCACTTACTGTATTCTTCTCTTCCCCTCTTCCATTGTCCAGTTCTTCTCTTTCGTTTCCTCTCATATCTTCTTCTTCTCCTTGATGGCTGAAGTTCTTCCTATCTCTGTCTTGGTGTAGTTTGAGAATTCATTTTTTGCTATCTCCAAGTTATCTCTTGGTGGATTTCTCCCAAGTGGAAGAAAGTACTTAAAGTACTTGCTGAAGAACTGTGTCGTTATCCATTCTGAATGGGAGATACAAAAAGAAGAGAATACACCAGATGCAAGAGGGGAGATATGAAGAAGATAATCAATGCTTCGTTGAGAATGGAAAGAAAAGGAAGAAAAGGAATCAGCCAAGTTGAAGAGTGATAATTTGGTGATAGAAGAAAGAAAATCTCCACGTAAAAGAGGGGAGACAGGAAGAATTGTGTCCTCCATGAAGAGTGGCAGGAAGAGTGAATGGAGTGAGAGGAGGAGTGAGAGGAGTGAGAGGAAGATATGGAGGAAATACACAAAGTGCAAGAGAGGAGATAGGAAAATATTAGTCCTCCAAGGAGGAGAAAGGAAGAGGATAAGAGGAAGAGATTATTTATAGAGAGGGAGGGCCAGATATTGAAAATCTAGTCCTGCAAAAACAAAGGGAGAGATGAACTGAAGTAAATCCACCAATCATAGTGGAAGAATAGATAAGGAACTGTGTTATACCAGGAGTG
Organism: Lepisma saccharinum; assembly: GCF_977018435.1. Lineage (NCBI taxonomy): Eukaryota > Metazoa > Arthropoda > Insecta > Zygentoma > Lepismatidae > Lepisma > Lepisma saccharinum. The sequence goes on along the minus strand of NC_139236.1, from coordinate 11,440,371 downwards.
TAAATGAGATAGGAAAAAACGTGACAATAGATGTGTAGAGGAGAACTGAGTTCTCCATGGAGAATGAAAAGTGATGAAAGGAAGGAAACCCAGCACATGAAGGAAGGGTTATATCAAGTACTTAATTGACCAAGGAGAGGGGAGATAAGAGTTTAATCCATTTTCGACAAGGAAAGGAAATAGGAAGAAACGAATAATCCATTTAAAATGGAAGATGATAGGAGGATAGGGATCCACCAAGAGGAAAAGGAGGGGACAGGAAATGCTGAGTTCTCCAAGGAGAAGGAAGAGAGGTGAGATGAAGGAATGGATTACAAATTGAGGATGATGATAAAGAAGACTAAGTTCTTCTTATCTTCCATTTTCCATATAGTGGATTGTATTCCTTCTGTCACCTGCCATTATTCATGGCGGACTCAGATTTTCTTATCTCCCCTCTTAAAATCTTCCTTCTACCACCTTCAATTCTCCTTTGAGGATTCAGTGTTTCCTGTCCCCTGCCATCCATTTAATGGATTACTTTCCTCCTACTTTCCATTGTTGAATAGAGGAACAAGGACTCAGTACTCCCAATGTTCCATCTTCCATTTGTGAATTCCTTTCCATCACTAACCTTCCTTTCTCCATAGAGGACTCATTTCTTCCTACATCGCCTCTTCAACTTGGTGAATTTTCTTCCTGAAAGAGAAGGGAAGGAGATAGCAGGAAATATGTGTTCCAAGAATAAGGGTTGGCGATAAGTAGTAATTGTTTTCTAGGAAGGAAGAAACGGATAGGGAGAGATGATATTCTACAACTTGGAGGGGAAGAAGGGAGTAAGGAGAAACATATTCTGGAAGGAGAAGGAAAGGAAATACGAAGACGATGCAAGTTCTATAGAAAAGGAAGCAAATTAGGAGAAATATAAAAGTATTAGAAGGGAAAGAAAGGATGCAGATTCCTTAATGACAAAGAAAGATATAAAGAGGATTCAATCATCCAAGAAGAAGATAGAAAATTAAAATCAAACCAGTTCTTCATTAAGGGTGGAGAAAATAGTAGGTGACAATCCTACTGAGAAATAAGAGAAAGATAGAGAGCGGAGGAAAAAAATCACAACCACAAGGGGTGAAGATAAGAGGAGACAAAATACAGAGGCAAATAGCAACAAGCAAGTCCTCAAATGATATCGGAGGAACATAGGAACAAGTGAACCCAGGCAAGTCTTTGAAGTAGAATGCGAGGGTAAAACAAGGAATATTACCTACGAGTAGAAGGGAAGGATACGGAAGGAGGCAAGTTTTCCAAGGTATAGGAAGGGAGATATGAGGAGGCAAGTCTTCAAAGGACAATGATAGATCATAGGAGAAGGTAAGATGAGACAGCAGATGTAAAGTTCAAGAAGGAGAATGGATGGAAGTAAAAGGAATCAAAGGAAGATAGGAAGAAACTTGTATTTGCTGGAGAATGAAAGCTGATATAAAATAATGTGTCCTCCAAGAAGAGGAGATGAACACAATGGACTGTAAATCCACTAAGGAGAAGGAGAGAGATAAAAGAAATTGAGATATAGATAGAGAGGAACATGCACTGCTAGTTTTGGTGAATCACAATGAAGACGATGAGTAGTAATTTGATAAAATAAATGAAAGTACACTCGCTTGGAACTTTGGTGACAACATAGAAAGTTGACTACTAAATACACTCGAACTCTGAACAGGCTTATTACAGAAGGGAGAGTAATAAGAAGCATGTTGTCATAAGGCAAGAGAAAGAGATTAACTAATTCCTTGGCGACAGAAGGAGATAAAAACAAGCAAGTTCTCTAAGCAGAAGGAAATCACTTACCAAGGAGGAGAAGGGAGATAGAAAGAATGGACTTCTTCAAAGAAAAGAGAGGAAATTTAAAAGATGATAATCCATCAAGGGGAAGAGGGAGATAAAGAGAACAGAGTGCAGCAAGGAGAAGAGACAGCAGCAAGAAAAAGTGAATGTACTTAGGAGAAGGAAGGAAGAAAATAGAAAGGAGAAAATTAATTAAATCACTTACCATAACAGTTTGTTTTTCCTCTCTTGGTACAGTTGAAGTACAGCATCTCTTGAGGCTATTGTGTCTCTCTAAGCTGACTGATTGTCTTAGTGAGTGCTGACTCCCAGATCTGATGCACAGAAATTTCTCCTCCTTCTCTTTGGGAGGCCCATGGATTTTATGTTATGGGTAGATCAGCATGTGGGCTGTTTTTACCCATTATGGAATATTGGTATAAGCTCCTTAACTAAACATAATTGAGGATAGGCCTCTAAAAAGAAAATAAATATGTTTGGTTAGAACTTTTTTACTCAATGTCTAAATATATACTCAATACCTCATTACTTAAAAATATAATCAATATCTCAATATCTATTTATTACTTAACAAGAACTAAACTACACTATTTCAGAAGACCAAAATCTCCTAACCTAATTTTAAAGCTGAGATTGTAAAGATGCACTCAGCATACAAGGGAACAAAGACAGGAAAACATAACTGCACAAAGGATTATCTTCATCATAGGTATAGGTGCCAGACGTTTGTTGGCCTGCAAAAATCAGTTACTGGGGTGTAATACATTAAAGGGAGGTTGGCTTTTGGATGCCTTGCCGGAAGGTGTAGCCCTGTAAAATTTGAATTAATACATAAATAGAACAGGAAACATAAAATACAATGTAATCGCCAATCAAGTAGTTTACATTGTTTAATGTAAGTGGTTACAGTTAATGTATTGTCTTGGTAAACATAAAAGTGAAATATTTTCCTCTGTGTATTTCATCATGCCATTAAGGACACATTAAATACAGTGTTAGATAAAAAATTAGAATCTGTATGTGATTGATGTGTAAGAAAGATTCAGTTTGAGGAAAAATAGTTCATTAAAATTTAGTTGTGTTGAGAATTATCAGAAAGTACAATTGAATAATTTATCTCTTGATGCTGAAAATCACAAACTAGAAACACAACTTGTGTAAAATCTTTGTAAGTCATCGTAATAAATACTTTATTATCCTGTTGTATGCAAGTATTGCTTGCATTCTCTTAATTTGCAGTTATTATGATCAAATAACCGCTTTTCTTGGTGTAACTAATTCCTTTATTTTATACTTTAGGAAAGTATGCTAGAATATCAAGTTTTGTTTATGGTTTTGTTGCAGGCCTCCAGAAACAACAAAATACACTCTAGTTTTCACATCTGAGCTGTTCCTGTCACAGCACTATGTGCCACTTGTCGTTAATAAGCGATCAGTAGCAACCAGTATGAGTATGCCTAAATGCTAAATGCTACCCTCTGATGGAGGAAGTGACTAGTTTTATTGTCTATTTTTCACCTTTTCACCCACATGTTGGATCCAAGAGGAGAGCAGACACACCCTAATATTTAAGTTGTAGAACCCAATATGCAGTTTTCCAAAGAAAAGAACGGAAGAGAGAAACATGAGAAGTGTGTAAATAATAAGTTGTGAAACCAGAAAACATTTTGTTTTTGAAAAACAATTCTATGGCATCTAGATTACTGTTTCTACAGTGCCCTTCAATATTTGTGGGTTAGATAAGGGAAGAAAGTGTGCACAATTTACAACTATTTTAATAAAGTCAAAATCTCCCATGAGTTGTTCCCTCAAAATTAAGATCGATGTCAAATACTGAGAGTATGCTTAATTATCTTGTCAAAAAAATAAATTAATATTTAAACAAAATTGTCAAAACACCAGAAAATCATCAACGTTGATAAGATGTTGATAATTCATATGTTACTTATTTGATACATATGCTTACAGCCCGAAACCAAGTGTTAGGTAATAATAAAAATTTAACTATTGATAACAACTAACAACTCGTTTGAGATGCCAAGTGCAGAATGCAATATTATAAATCTTTTTGTAGCAGATCATGCCATTTACTTAAGTTTGAGTTTCACAAAAGCCTGCATTTTATATTTGTTTATACCACAGGACAATTCACCAAAATTTAATTACATTATGTTCCAATATTTACCACACTCTAAGTTGTGGAAATGTTTGGGTATGATTATCAATTAGAATTGATAAAAGCATATGTTCATTATCAGTACAGTCATCATGTGAATTGCATTACTGAGATTTTAATTTTGAGTTTTTCCTTATAATATCTCTCACAATTATCAATTTTTGTCCTTGTAGAAAACTTCAGCTGTAAATGGATTACATATGAGTAGAATCTTTACAATTGTAAATATTTTAAATGTAGTATATCTAGTTATTTGAAAGTGCACAGAAATGTAAAGTCATATTCCAAATTATGAAGGGATATCAAAAAGTAATTTGTAAATTTTTTACTGCCAAACGGAAATGTATTCACAAAACCTGAAATATACATTTAGAAGTACATGTATTTCGCCACCTTTCCACGAGATGGAAGGTGTGTGCACCTTGCGCATGACGTGAGGCAGTTGTTTCAAAATGGCAGCTATGCTTGAGATGCTCAACACAGTTGAGCGAAGTGTGACTCGGTTTCTGTGGTGAAAGGGACAGAAACCACCTGAAATCTATCGTGAGTTGTGTGCAGTATATGGTGACTGATGCAGGACATTCATAAATGTCTGTAACTGGTGTGAAAAGTTCAACGCAGGGTGTGTAAATGTCTTCAATGAACTCCGTTCTGGACGGTCACACATCCCACACAGAGAGCAACGTTGACGCTGTGGAGGCATTGATTCAGGAAAACCAGCAGTCAACAATCCAAACATTAGTGGATGCAGGCAGTGGGCATATCATATGGCAGTGCATACTCCATCATTCATTATGAACTTGGGTATCGCAAATTGTCAGTGAGATGGGTCCCCAGACAGCTCACACCACAGCATATGGAGGACCATATTGGATACAGCATTGATGCATTCCTACACCACATTGTTACCCGGGACGAATCGTGGGTTTTTTATTACACCCCTGAACGAAAGTGACAGAGTATGGTATGGAAACACACAAACTCGGCCCAACACAAAAAATTCAGGAAAGGTTTTGCTTACTATTTCCTGGGACAGCCAGGGTGTCATTCTTGCTGATTTTGGGATAAAATGAGCAACTGTAAATGCTGATGCATATTGTGCAACACTGGATCGTCTACGAGCTGCTCTGCATCGTCAACATCCAACAAAATGTCTGGAGGAGGTCATCATTCTCCATGACAATGCTTGTCTCCATGTGGCTGCATCAGTGACACAAAAAGTCAATTCCTGGCATTGGGAAATCCTCAAGCATCCAGACCTGCCCCCGTCAGACTTTCAGCTGTTTGACCCACTGAAGGAACAATTTGCCGGTAAATACTTCAGCTGAGACATGGAAGTTGTGACAGTCATGCATAGTTGGTTACGCATCCAGCCGAATGATTTCCACTGCATGGGCATCGAGAAATTGGTGCCACAGTGGGACAAATGTATAAATGTGAATGGATGTTTATGTGGAAAAGTAGAAAAATGTTCAACCTTCAAAATGTATATTTCAGTTTCTGCGAATACATTTCCATTTGGCTGTAATAAAATTACTCACATACTTTGTACATTTCAATATTTTAGAAATGTTTCTACACATATATGTGTTAGTATGTGCGATTGTGAGTGTATACTTCTGTTGTGACATTTGTTCTGAATTCTTTTACTATGTTTTGTAGCTCTTAAATATAATAATGATAATGAGAATGAATGGTGATTAGATAAAGAACATGGATAGATACTAGCACAGGAGCATGCATGCCCAGACTGAAGCTCAAACATGGAACCTGTTAGCATTCTTGCTACTAACAGGTAGCAATATCGCGGGCTGACTACAACAATATACTCAGTCACTAAGTGTTTACTTTCTTGTTTTTAATTTCTTTTGTCTCTACTTTTATCTGTTTTTATACAAGGGCTGTTCAAAAAGAAACCGAACTTTTACAAAATTGAGAAAATGGTAATATTCACAAGCTATTTCGACCTGTCTCCTTCAAAGTACTCCCCTTCACTGTGCACACACTGCTCCCAGCATTTCCTCCAATCGTGGAATGCCTGCTGGAACTCCAGTTTTGGAATGGCCTGTTGGCCCCTTAGAGAATTCCCCTTGATCTTTTCTATTGTCTGGAATCTGTGACTTTAGAGGGTTGATTTGAACATTGGGAAGGGGAAGAAGTCTGCTGGTGCCAAATCAGTGGAGTAGGCCTATTGAGGGACAACTGCTGTCTGATACCTTGACAAAAACTACCGGACAATGAGTGAGGAATGAGCACATGCATTATCGTAACAAACCATTCAGGACTTGATCAACCACATCTGTGGCCTATTGCGTTGCACCTTTTCTTGAAATCATTGCATGACGTTAAAGAAGAATGCTGCATTCATTGTTAAACCATCCCACACAAACTACGATTTCCTTCCAGTCAAAGAACATGATCAACATCACTTTAACATAGGATTTTCTCATTTGTCGTTCTCGATGGAGATTCAACCTGATCTGAAACGTCTGTGCCATTCCTAACACTGTTCAACTGAAACATTCCTCCCCATAGGCTCCATGTAACATGCCATATCAAAGCTATCTACTGCAGTACTGCGGTTAGCAACAGCTTGAAACTGGACCAAGTTAATAACTAAGGACACTACTAGGCACCACCACTGTTGGTTTTCTTCAACAAATTTGTATACACACTTTTTTAAGAGGTCTTGTATGTATTCTCCTGAACATAGGTAAAGTGCTTTAGAAGTAGATATGATCAAATTACAAACTTTTCACTTTGCTAGGTGTGCAAAGTTCTTAACACACATAAAACTAACATTCAAAATGTCATGTGATTCTTCCAATGGCATTATTGATTCTCTTCATTAGAGTCATCCTTCTTTTCCTCATTGTACAATGAAAGCCGAGGAAACTGATAATTATGTTGAAATCATTTTTCATCCTTAGGGACAGGTATTTGTGTTTGTCTGTTGTCTCCATAGTACCATTATCTACAACAATCAAACTCATTATTTAAGTAACAATTAACTAATCCAATAATAATAACTGAAATTGGTTCTATTTACATATAGTAAAAGCTTAATTCATGAAGACAGGACTCAAAGTGATGATAAATGTGGAAAAACTAACACGGCTTAAATATATCCGAGTTAAAGAAAAAGTTTTATTAGTCAGCTGTATTAAATAACCACTCATTTCTTTTAGAACATACATGTTTAAAGAATAAAATGAACAGAATCTTCCATGTAATATCTGTGTGAAGCCCATATTTTCTATATATGAGAATGTACTCACTACTGCACCTCAATCCCCTGTGTTTATTTAAGATAGACAAGTTCCTCAGAAAATGAATGAATGAAGAATACTTTTTTGCATGTATCGGGATATATGGCTATTTGACAACCTTCAATGAATAAGAGGGAAAAATCCCCTTATCTAAAATGTTTACATGAGCGTTAAAATAGGGGTGTAAAAAGCACCTTGAGGAAGGTTAAATGCTTAGGTTGTAAACGAACCTCCACCGGACATACGAACATATATAATAAAAATGAAAGAACACACTAGAAAAGTCCTCAGAGACATTGGAAAAGACCCGTTGTTCTCATAAAACTAAAAACATTTGTTAAAGCACTGCCATCATATCCCAGCATGGATGATAAACATGATAAATATTTTAACTGAAGGTTAATTGAGGAAATTAAAATTGGCACATTTGAGAAGAATATGCCAATCATTTAGAATATTATTACAGACATGGCACAGTGGATTATCTACCCTTTGCAGCAAATGACAATGTGTGAGACAGCTGTGAAAATTTCAACCATCCTAGGTAATAACTTTGGATTCATAAAAAAGGTGGTAGAGTTCAGAATATCATTAGACATTAAGAAAGAATTCGAAATTCCATACCTATAGATTATTTCTACCAATTAAGACATTCCTGAGTCATTACTATGTCTTAAATACACATGCAAACAAATTTTTAGTTACCAGTGTTTCAGCTTAGGTTATATTACGATTCTCACACATACTAGATCACACAAGTTCTGGCTTGGCAGAATTTCTAGGGCGAATTATAAATCTATGGTTACCATGTTCATTCATGCACCACATAAAGAGTACAGTTGACTCTTCTGGAAATTACAGTGCACTGGAGTCTGCAATACTTCTCCAGTGTTCAACCTCCAGTGAAATTTCTTGGGAATACTATGGAGCAGGTTTCAATGCAAAATGAACTCAGTGGTTGATGCCTCTCTTCACATTCTCTAAGGAAATTAAATTTGATCGATTGAGATTTTTTAAGTCTATTTTTATGCATAGATAGGATCATTCGGACTGGACTGATAATTTAAAATGGCATCCGAACCACTGTGTGTTTTCACTGGGTTTGAACCTATGACCCCTTGATAACGACAGTACCACAATCTGATCACGGATGCCCTTCAAGAAGCATGCAATGGAACAAAACAGTGATAATCGGATGGCACAAGGCCAAGGCTAAAGGCTGGGTGTGGTAGTATTTCCAGGTTATCAAAGTCCTGAATTTTCTTTCAGACTAAGCATGCCCTTTAGCATGGGACATTGTCACACTGCGTGAGGACTTTCTATCGGTTCACCATTGTAGGGTAAATCTAGAGCAGAACATTTTACACTTTCTGCAGCTGGTTTGCTTATGGGTTCCCATAGAATTCTGAACCATGTGGTAAAAGCTTCCAGTAGAGAGGACCTTCGAAGTTCTAACATACAAAATTCCATATTTAAACCACCATTTGAACCACATCCACTGGTTTCCAGTCTTTGGATACCACAAAAGACTCACTTGTCATAATTTGTTATGAGTCTCCACCAAAACGTGTTGTAGTGTGGCATATGGAGCTACTTTAAAGGAAGTGTGACATGTTGTTGAGCTTGACATGAGGTCACAGCTTATCATTCAAAGTCAAGTGATGACCAAGCTGGTGCAGCTAGCAAATGATACATACAACTTTTCTGTTGCTAATTGTCAGCCGCTGCTTCCAGGGTGTTTGGAGTAGGATTTTAGTAATGGTGGTAACTGCTCATGCACACCTTGGCTTATATATAAGACTGTTGTTTTCGGACTAAAAGAGTTGGAATCATTATTATTATTTTTTCAGTAGGGTGCACTATATAGATTTTCTCGTACAGCTGTAGTATTCACCCCTTATCAGCAGTGGCACACAAACAAGTTTCTCCTCAGATATCCTCATCTCGATTGTTAAGCCCACGGGTTTGACCAGATGCCCAGTACCCACTCCACTCTACTACACATTTAACACCTGTTTGGAGGAGCATCGGCTCTGTTCTGCAAAATGCTACACATTTATGAACCTTCCTGGTATTTCTCTTTGTATTCTGTATCCATTTAGATTATTTTACTCTGCTTTTCTGCATGTCTAGGTTATTTCTGATGATGAGGATGAATGACAAAATGCCTTAACCAAGAAACACACATAGAACATCTTGGCTTCAAGCTGCATTACACAAAACCACTACAACACATGTTCATCACTTCACCAATTGCATTTACTCATCTTTCATCCATATCATCACAATCAAACTATATAAGTACATATAAGAGAATTACAAGAATAAAGAAAATTAAGTATCTTGCACTCAGGTAAACACAAGTTTTCCAAATTGTCCTCCTATTACTTTTGAAGACCATGTAGATCAGTGGCGACTAGTGGTCTGAGTTTATGAGTGTGTATGTCAGCCTTGCATTCAGATGAAGAGCTTTTATTTTTCAATCACTCACACCTGTTTCTGCATACATATGAAGGTATTTGTATTGGCAGTTCAAGTGTTCCAGGCTTAACAGTAACAATATGATTTTCGAGAACAGGAGAGGTATCGTTGTTGTTCATTTACTCTTTAACCAGGAAACTTTATATCTTCTTTCATCCACTATATGTATCATTAAATAATGAAAACATATTCGGATTCAATTCTTTTCATTTCTTTGGGATACACTACAAGCAAACACTACAATACCTCATTCTGAATCTCCTTCAATATTTCGAGAACTAAATTTTGGTCATGAGAAGCTTAAAGAGTAGTGCGAAGGGACAGTCTCCAAGATTTTTCTTTTCAATACTGAAAATAAATTAAGTAACACTTTCTTCTATGTATAAGGAAATATATGTACAATCAAATCACACTATTTCTTAACAAAAACAAAATTATCAACACTTTTCAACACCAATTTTGTAGAGGGAAATCAACTGTATCAGATGTACTCCAATGCCTAGCATATGTGAGCAGTGGTGTCACATGCTGAAATTTAGATGTGCTCCTTTTCACTGGCAAATGCATTTTTTCAGTTGAAAAAACAGTTCAATTCATTTTCCACAAAAATTATGCTACGTTTTTTAAATACGAGATACAATTAACACCCTTTCAATTAGATTATTTATAATTTGTATGCTACTTCAAAACAAATAAAGATACTAATTAGTGTATCATGCAATCTCACTTTGCAATCTACTTTTATTATTATGTTTGTTACTAGTCATACAGATAGGATTATTGGGTGAATTAAATTTCAACCTTCCAATCCACATGGAAACAATTGAAACATGCAAAGCTCTCAAGAAAGAACTATGCAAATACTTACTGGTACATTGCTTTTACTCAATTGATGAACATCAAAGCATGCAATAATATAATTTTATATTTCGTAAGTAATTTCTTTCACAACTTTCACTAACTCTGGTCCCATTAAAAATAAAAATGAAATAGGTATTGTGCAATATAAACTACATTATACTATAATGTAGTTTATACTATATTATACTAATGTGTAGAGTTTAATATTGTCTATTAAAATGGACACACTGCTAAAACAATGAACAAGATGCAGCATTCAAATACAAACAAATGATTCATTAATCAATTTAGTGCATTCACACAAACTACACCAGAGCAATTTCTCCAACCATGGTGCGATAACTGGTATAAGGTGACATTTCTAATTGCAGTGTTTCAGTACATTATGTATGTTTCATTCCATGATATTTAATTATTATCCACTGTAAACCTGCATTGTATTATTGAATTGTAATATGAAGGTATTGAAAACACAAATTGGTAACATGTCCCTTGCTCAGGCTCAGTTTGGGCGGGATTTTTGGCCCAGTGAGAAAACACAACCTCTCTTTTACAGCTCACACACTACACTGACAAACATGTCCGACCAAGGTTGGGCGAGTTCTTTCTGAGCGCAGGGGGAAGGAATTGCGTTTGGTCATATATATACTGAACAGCCTCTGTATACTATACTTCATTGCATTTTACTATATATCACTGTCTCCATATATTGCATTTCATTGAATTATTATATTGTAATATTTATTATATTGTAAACACAAATTGACATGTCTGATATCACAGAGTATGCAAGAGCAAAGAACTGTTTCATGGATGAAATAAATCTAACTATTTTACATAAAATATAATCTCTAAAAATATTTTATAGTAGACCAGCCAAGAAGTAAAAATGCTTGAACAAACTTTCACCTGCATGGAATATTAATAACAGGCATCCATGTTAAATCAATAAGTCATAGGTCTGAAAGAAATACAAGGGTGGATACCACTAAAAATTTTGACCTTAAAGGTTACTTCAAGGAGATATTGTGACCCAAAAAGGTCAAATCTCAATGTCACGTAAATATAGTCGTGGATTACATCAATTGAAAAATGTGGATGAGACAAACTGTTTGGTGCTATTTTTAAGTTGGAATATTGATCTCAGAAATAGCAGATCTAGCTGAAAGTACCTTTTAACATACAGATTTTTTAAAAAAAAATGTTTCGATTTTAATGTAATTTTTTTATTATTCGGTTGAAATAATCAGTTAAGAACATTATAAATGGTTATAATAATGTTGATTGTTGACAACTCAACAATGAGATACATGCGTCTGAAAAGCCCCTAAAATAAAATCCCGAGTATACTCGTGCTATCAATGAGTAAAATATTACAAATAGAACTTGTTAAAAATCAAGATAATTTACTTTAATAATCAAAATAAACACAAAATAGCACTGAAACACTAATTAGTGAACTTGAAAACAATTGTTTATATTATAGGGACTTTGTCTTTAGTCCTAAAACGTGTATAAGTGTACCCACTAAACATGAAATACATTGTTTATAAGTTACTGGCTGTGTGATAAACCCTGAAACATGGATCAATGCACAAAGCTACAATGCATTCCTCACACATGTATCTGGATTCTCTTCTAGCCTTCTTCCCTCTAGCATCATGCACACTGCTGCACATTCTGCACATTCTTGTAGGATTGTGCTTCTTCTCAGTTGGAGGAATCACTGAAGGAAAATGGCGACCAACAAGTCGCATTGGTGTTGCAGTTGCTGAGGGGCGACCAGCTGCTTTCGGCGAAAATTCTTCTCTTTGATGATGAGCAACCACTTTCTCAATGACAGCAACATGAAAGTCAAGGGCACTCTTCCGTCCTCCGACATTCCACACAGCTAGTTCTAAGAGGTGGAAAAATATTTTCTTATAATATTTTTTACCTCGCTTTCGTGGCAATGGAATGTTTTCAACGTATTGATCTACCCTATCAACACCTCCCATTGTATCATTATATGCAAACACGACCACAGGCTTCACAACATCTTTGTTCCTTTGTCTGCATGTTTCAATTTCCACACTGTGGAAACTGGATAACATCGAGACATATCTTTTGTCTTTCCACTTTAGTGCAAGAAGTTTACCTCGTTGGAATGTGATGGTACAATCTTGTGATGACATGGGTAAATCTTTATAGTCCTCATGAAATTTAGTGCCAGCGCCTGTGTATATTATTAGGGACCAGACATATCCAGCTGCTGATTCACACAGCATGAATGACTTGATGCCAAATCTGGCTCGTTTCATAGGTATATATTGGACCCATCCCAACCGTCCTTTGAATAACATCACAGACTTTCATCAATTGTCACATCTCGTTCTGGAGTACAAGCAGATTTAAATTTGGTAGATAAGTGATCCAAAATTGGCCATATTTTATTCAGTTTTGGTTGAGGATGACTCTCAGCGTCATATGTACTATTATCAGAGAAATGCAGATTTTTCTTCAAATTCACAAATCTATGAAACGGCAAAATTTGTCGAAAAATTGGTGTAGCTAAAATTGGATTCTTAGTCCAGTACATTTGATAGGTAGGTTTCTTTACAATACTCTGTAACAGTATCAGTGAAATAAAAATATACATTTCGTGCATTGTTGTGTCTTTCCATTCTCATGCCAGTGTCTGCCTTGCATATCTGTTAGTTTCAGTTACCAAAATTCCTACAAAATCATCATCAATAAACTGATAAAAGTAGTGCATAACATCCTCAATTTGTGGCTCGAAATTCACCTTGGGTTTACCTGTGAAAGTAAAGCATGGTCGGGCAGTTGGGAGTTGTCCAGAAGTATCAATTTCACACCACTGTCTGGCACTTGCAAAGTCAGTTTCCGATGAATCTGACACATCAATTTCTTCTGAACTTTCTTCATGACTGTCTTCGGAGCTATCTGAACCACTAAACTCAATATCAAGCTCTTCTTCACTCTCCATTTTCACAAAAGAAGAAGAATACCGCCAAGAAACATGGAAGAAAACAAAGGCACTCTAACTGACTTTTTCACACCTACGCCGTACACAAAAATAAACGTCAAAAAAAGGAGATTAGTGACATATACCGGAAAAACAAGTAAACAACTTCAACAGCACTATCTAGCAGAAACATGCAGAAATGTAGAAATACGAGTATAATCGTCCTTTTAAAATGTGTACGGATAAAGAGACGTTACCCCGAATATACTTGGGATATTATATTTTCGTGGAAATTAAAAACCTGAGTATACTCGAGCTTTTATGTTAAAAGGTTACATCAATTGAAAAATGTGGACAAGACAAACTGTTTGGTGGTATTTTTAAGTTGGAATATTGATCTCAGAAATAGTAGATCTACCTGAAAGTTAATCAGGCAAAATTTATATAGTAGACCAGCCATGAAGCAAAAAGGCATTAAAAAAAATAACTGCATGGAATGTTATAAATATGCATCCGTGCTAAATCAATCAATCATATTTCTGACAGAAATATTAGAATGGGTGCCACTAAAAATTTTTACCTTGAAGGTTATTTCAAGTACATATAAGGGCCTAACAAGATCAAATCTCAAGGTCATCCAAATATAGTAGTGTAAAATATCAAACAAAAGGTATGGATGAAGCAAACTGTTTGGTGCTATTCTTAAGTCAGAATATTGATCTCAGAAGTAGCTCATCTAGCTCAAATTTAATCAGGTTAAATTTGCATATAGTGACAGAACGATTAGTGGATAAAAAAAAGTACAATTTAGTAGATAGTAAATATGCCTTCCACCGCAACCCTGATTTTTTGACCTCTAAGAAAATCGCACCAAAACCTCAAAACTCACTTTCTCTCCACGTTCCGCGCCTCATTTATTGCGCTGACGATGTTTCACAGTGCAGAAAAGCCGGTACGAGAAAATACACTTTCTCGTACTTTCTCGTACTTCAAGTACGAATGCACCTTATCGTAATTTTCTAAGTAAGGCCATGTTTATATATCGTGACCTTTGTAAACCTCTCGGGAACGGTGTGATATTTCTGCCCCACACTTGCGTGCCTCTCATTATTTCTGTATTGTGACATGTTTTTCTTTTTTTCAAGCAAACAAACAAATAATATATATTTTCTTTTTTAGGATTCCTGGCCCCTAACCCCGCCAGGGTGCGTGGTGCCCCAACCAAAAAAAAAAAGTTCTAACGGCTGTGGTAAGATACCCACATACCTCTGTAGAGTTTCACGTGGTTTTTTTTTTCTCAAAAATCCTATGGGACACCTCTGTTTATCAAAAATTCGAGATATTTGCAATTTAACGCACGACTTGGAAAATTTTCGATTGATGAAAAAAATTGGTTCCATGACGACCTATGTTTATTTTGGTATGGGAGGACAGAGGACACCGAGACTCGACCGACGCACTAAACCCGACCTCTCTACGACTATTCGTTCAAAAGTTACGAGTGATCAAAGTTTTTGGGAGGGGGTGGGCTAACTTCTTACCCCTTGACCCCAGGACCACCAAAACTTGGTATACGTATTCTACACCTCCAAAATCGACAGGGGGCATCTAACGATGCTGTATGGGGGTGTTTTTCGATATATGTATTTTTCCGATAACTCTTACCATTTTCGAGATATTTGCAATTTAAGATTTTTTTTAACGCTGGACTTAGAAAATTTTCGGAATTTTTTTTTTTTGTTCCATGACGACCTATGTTTATTTTGGTATGGGAGGACAGAGGACACCTAGACGATGCTAACGCAAGAAATCCCAGCTCTCTATGATCATCCTTTCGAAAGTTACGAGCGATGAAAAAAATATTTTGGCAATTGGCCGCCCACCCTTGACCCAGGACCTCTAAAAACTTTGTACACATACTCTGCATCACTAATATCGACAAAAGGGTCAACGGGGAGGATTTTTGCACTATCTCTCTCTCTCACTGTTTTTCGAGACATTTGCAATTTAACGCTGGACTTGGAAAATTTTTCGACAGAGGGGTCAAATTTGGTTCCATGACAACCTATGTTTTTTTTGTTAGAAGATCAAAAAGGACACCGAGACTCGACCGACGCACTAAACCCGACCTCTCTACGACTATTCGTTCAAAAGTTACGAGTGATTAAAATTTTTGGGAGGGGGTGGGCTAACTTCTTACCCCTTGACCCCAGGACCACCAAAACTTGGTATACGTATTCTACACCTCCAAAATCGACAGGGGGTATCTAACGATGCCGTATGGGGGTGTTTTTCGATATATTTTTTTGATAACTCTTAACTGTTTCAAACAAGTTGTTATCACTTGGTTTCGGCCTGTAAGCACATATCTTTAGATTTCTCATTGCTAACTTCTAAAACCTATCGCTTTAGCTGCTTTGAAAATATATTTTAGCATTATTCTTAATTGTATTTTCATCATTCCCCAGTAAGTCTACATCATCTGCATATGCTAACACTACTTCGTTAGTTTCTTTTACCTTCCTAGAAGCATATTGTAAGGCAAAATTAAAAAAAAAAGCAATGGAGATAATGCATCTTCTTTTTTTTTAATAAATCATGAATTGTACATTTGTCAGACATATTAACAAGTTTCTTCTCGACTAATTTATCTCTTTGGCATCTTTGACTTCATTCAAGTTAGATTCTGCTGTGCGTATTTAATTTATTTCTGATTTATCTCCTACATGAACTTTTAAAACATCATTAAAGTAGTTCTTCCATATATTTAAAATAGTCAGCCATTTTATATCAAGTTTACTTTAGGTTGCCACCCCTTTCTCAATTCATTTGCACCTCTGATACTTTTTATTTCAATTTCGTTAATGTTACTTTTCAAGTAATCTTCTAAACTTGCTGTTCTTTAACCACCTAAGTCTATTTCTATTAGTGCCTCCCCGATGGCGCAGTGGTAGCGTCGTCGCCTTGTAATCAAGGTATTCCGGGTTCGATCCCTGGTGGAGGCATGTAGTGGTTGGGATCCCACTTTAAACTACAGGTCCAGGCCCGATTAACCTTACTGTGCATAAAGTGGACTTAAATCAATCAATCTATTTCTATTAGGTTATGCGAACCATGGCTTACTTTTTATTGATTTATACTTTATTTAACTGCTGATTCTATTGCATTACGTACGTGTTCCCAATTCTTATTTACGTCTGTTTCATTTAAATCCTGCAAAATTAAAAAAAAATGTACAATTGTATAGGTTGAAGTTCATTATATGGAAATAAATTTCATTTTTTTTAATTCATTTTTTGCCAGGGATTGTATTTTTTTGATAGTGGCATGTGCTTTCATAACTAACTAACTAACTCTCTAGCCTTCTCAAACCCAAAGGTTCATGGCTGCATCAACACAGGCCTTCCATCTGTCCCTATCTTGAGAAAGATCTATATACCCTTTTCCATCTCTACCAAAATTTCCGTTAGGTCCATCCCAAATATTGTCCTTCCATCTTCGTTTTTAGTTTTCCTACAGGTCTCTTACCATCAGGTCTCCCAACAAGAATCCTGTAAACTCCTTTTTCCTCTCCCATTCATGCCACATGACCTGTCCACCTAAGTCTTCTTGATTTAATTAATCTAATAATATCTGGACATGAATATAAATTTATGTAGTTCTAAATTATGTAACCTTCTCCATTCGCCTATCTTCTCACCCCTTTTAGATCCAAATATTTTCCTAACAATCTTATTTTCAAATACTCTCAATTTATGTTCCTCTTTCAATATGACAGACCAAGTTTCACATCCATATAATACTACAGGCAAAATTACTGTTTTGTATATTTTAACTATAAGTTTCTTAGAGAGAAGTAACATACATTTCCTAAATTAAGCCTACTTTTTATTTTATATCCTCTTTAATATAATTTTCATTTGTTAATATTACTCCTAAGTATTTGAATTTTTAAACTGGTTCAAATAAGTTATCATGTGCTAACCACTGAACCGGAAATCAACAGCGTTGAGGCAGTGGTCCCAGGTTCAAATCCTGGCCTGGGCATGGGTGTTATTTGTGGTGTCCCTTCATTAATTTCATCATCATCGCATACTCATCTTCACGTTTAGCCAAAAGTGGCGGGAAAAAAGTAAAATAAACGAAATCAATTAATTGGTGCTAACCACTACGTCACGAGGTTGACTGGTACAGAAAGGCTAATTGGGACTACAATTTAAAGTAGGATCCGAACAAACTAAGTGCCTCCACTGGGTATCGAACCCAGGACCCCTTGATTACAAGGCAATCGGGGATGCCCTCTCATGCACAGTGTTGAATCATGGACAATAAAGGCATCAGACCAAAAAATCGGTGCCTTCGAAAGATGGTGCTGGTTGCGAATGCTACGAATATATTAGACGTTTGAAAGAACTGACGAATGATTTGAAATGAATTGTGTATTCAAGAAAGGTTCTAGACAGTTTGCTGTCATCAGATTTTACAATACTTTGAGCATGTAGCACGTCGTTTTGAAACTGGTCCTGGGAATCCATTCTCCAAGGAATAGAAGAAGAATAAATATCCAGAGGTTATTTACCAATTAGATGGATGCATCAAATTGAACATTTTATATGGACTCACATTTCCTTACGAGATGCATACAGAAATTTAAATTTTGAGAAATAAAGAGGACGAATTGAACATAATTTTAGTTGTACAGAATGTTTACGAGAGATTGAGTATCTATATATTTTCGCAGATGCAACGACAATCTGGATACAGCAATCCGCGACCATTATTAAGAGCTGTTGTTGGATGACTTAACAATCACATCACCGCAGAAACAGATGGAACTGGTGAATAAAAAGCAGTTGTCTTGATGCAGCCATATCACTGCAAGAATCGTATATCCTTTCTTCCGCGTTACAGCATTATTGCTTCTAAGAGTAGAACTTCATTCACAGCCGCATATAAAAGCCATCATCGCAGAAACACCTCACGATATAGAAACATGGACGGCACATGTTTTTAGAAAGTTACATTACTGGAGCATGCATACTTGAAAGTACGTTTTTTGACACTCACTTTCAGAGCCTTTTTCTTTCTGCTCTTTTACTTCGTCACTGCAATAAAACAGCCGCGAAACATAAAAAGAAAGTTAGTATTAGGTCGTAGTAGATTACACTGAGGGCCCATTGACAGACGATCTCTGCCTTACAGGAAAAAATCGTAAGGGGAGACAGCCTTATAGGAAAATGTCGAAAGTCATTTCAAAAGTAGGTCAAAGGACTGCGCCAAAAACGAAGCATCCCACCTGTCGGGTTTAGTGTGTCGGTCGAGTCTCTGTGTCCTCTGTCCTCCCATACCAAAATAAACATAGGTCGCCATGGAACCAATTTTTTTCATCAATCGAAAATTTTCTAAATCCACAGCATTAAAAAAAATCTTAAATTGCAAATATCTCGAAAATGGTAAGAGTTATCAAAAAAATAAATCGAAAAACACCCCCATACGGTATCGTTAGATAACCCCCTGTCGATTTTGGAGGTGTAGAATACGTATACCAAGTTTTGGTGGTCCTGGGGTCAAGGGGTAAGAAGTTAGCCCACCCCCTCCCAAAAATTTTGATCACTCGTAACTTTTGAACGAATAGTCGTAGAGAGGTCGGGTTTAGTGCGTCGGTCGAGTCTCGGTGTCCTTTTTGATCTTCTAACAAAAAAAACATAGGTTGTCATGGAACCAAATTTGACCCCTCTGTCGAAAAATTTTCCAAGTCCAGCGTTAAATTGCAAATGTCTCGAAAAACAGTGAGAGAGAGAGAGATAGTGCAAAAATCCTCCCCGTTGACCCTTTTGTCGATATTAGTGATGCAGAGTACGTGTACAAAGTTTTTAGAGGTCCTGGGTCAAGGGTGGGCGGCCAATTGCCAAAATATTTTTTTCATCGCTCGTAACTTTCGAAAGGATGATCATAGAGAGCTGGGATTTCTTGCGTTAGCATCGTCTAGGTGTCCTCTGTCCTCCCATACCAAAATAAACATAGGTCGTCATGGAACAAAAAAAAAATATTCCGAAAATTTTCTAAGTCCAGCGTTAAAAAAAATCTTAAATTGCAAATATCTCGAAAATGGTAAGAGTTATCGGAAAAATACATATATCGAAAAACACCCCCATACAGCATCGTTAGATGCCCCCTGTCGATTTTGGAGGTGTAGAATACGTATACCAAGTTTTGGTGGTCCTGGGGTCAAGGGGTAAGAAGTTAGCCCACCCCCTCCCAAAAACTTTGATCACTCGTAACTTTTGAACGAATAGTCGTAGAGAGGTCGGGTTTAGTGCGTCGGTCGAGTCTCGGTGTCCTCTGTCCTCCCATACCAAAATAAACATAGGTCGTCATGGAACCAATTTTTTTCATCAATCGAAAATTTTCCAAGTCCTGCGTTAAATTGCAGATATCTCGAATTTTTGATAAACAGAGGTGTCCCATAGGATTTTTGAGAAAAAAAAACACGTGAAACTCTACAGAGGTATGTGGTTATCTAACCGCAGCCGTTAGAACTTTTTTTTTTGGTTGGGGCACCACGCACCCTGGCGGGGTTAGGGGCCAGGAATCCTAAAAAAAAAATATATATTATTTGTTTGTTTGCTTGAAAAAAAGAAAAACATGTCACAATACAGAAATAATGAGAGGCACGCATGTGTGTGGCAGAAATATCACATCGTTCCCGAGAGGTTTACAAAGGTCACGATATATAAACATGGCCTTACTTAGAAAATTACGATAAGGTGCATTCGTACTTGAAATACGAGAAAGTACGAGAAAGTGTATTTTCTAGTACCGGCTTTTCTGCGCTGTGAAACATCGTCAGCGCAATAAATGAGGCGCGGAACGTGGAGAGAAAGTGAGTTTTTGAGGTTTTGGTGCGATTTTCTTAGAGGTCAAAAAATCAGGGTTGCGGTGGAAGGCATATTTACTATCTACTCAATTTAATAACACACTTCCCACAATTTATTCCAAAGCATTTGCAAATATCTACATAGTGAGAAATGTAATTAAGCAGAAGCAAGAGACTATTAGGACAGATGGAGATTTTTTCAATGTATTTGAATACAGTGAGTGGGGGTAGAACAATTTAAGTGATAAACATGAAATATCACCAATCCCACTCTCCTTGGCAAACTCTGGAGGAGAGATGAATTCTCAAATAAAGCAGAACTGATGCTGTTTTGATTAACAAAATTCAAACTATTTCAGTACCTACATAATCTTTCTGACATGAAGACTTGTTTTCTCATTGATGGTCATGTACTCATCCAAGCCATGGGCAAGCCTGTTGGATGTAAAACATTTGGAGATTATGATGCTGCTTTTATTTGTTCAATGACACATTACTTTGGAGATAAAACTACATGAGTTGACATTTTATTTAATCACTGACTTTAACTCAATCAAATTGGTGTCAGATCAAAACTAGTGAACAAGAAGAAGCCTATTCAAAAACTGATAGATGGACCACACATTTCACTGCCTCAGGTTTGGAGCCCATTTGTTGTTATAGATAAAAACAAGGCAGACCTAGCACATTTCCTCTGAAATGATCATTGAGAAAACCAAAGATCTTCCAGAGGAATTCCAAATAGTGACTGCAGGCAGATTCATGATCCACAGTGGGGCAAAATCAATCAGGAGAGACAAAGCATTAGATATGGCCTTCAACAAATTCTTGTGGTGTGATGTTATGCTGAGTCTTTTACACTTCACCGCCCCCAAAGCAAGTGAAGTGTGGATGGTTTCTGGGACTGCAAAGGAGCAGAAGTACATTCCCATTCATCAAATAGCAAAAAATATTCCTGATGCTGTTAAAAATAACCTATTGAGTTTCCTCACACTCACAGGTTGCCATACAAACTCTTCATTCAGAGGATATAAAAACGTAAAAAAACTTCCTGGAAAACTTAAAAAATAGAAAACACCTAGTAGAAAGATTAGTCATGATGGTGAGCTTGTCCCATTTGAAGAGTTTGTTTGCAACCTCTATGGAAGTCCAAGGCAGCAAACAGTTAACATTCCAAGATTTAATATGTTCTGGAAAAGGCCAAGACAGCCCAGGAAGTGCTACTCTAACACTTGATGCTCTGGAGCTTCATGTGCAACGTGCCAATTACCAGTCTGCAGTTGCTTGGAAAAGGACATCAGGCTATCTCATATGTCACTGTTCCAGGCTACCTCCTCCACAATTGCCCTGCCTCGAACTTGTTTCCTGCACTTGCAAAACGAAGTGCAAAACTGCAAAATATGATTGCTTTAAAATCAATATGAAATGTGTGCTGCGATTCTAGAGAGATTGTTGTAATCCATCCAAACAAAGATTATTTGTGTCAATTAGAGATTGCATGCACAATAGTTTCTTTAAAATATATTTTATTACTTGATATGATGCATTAGTATATTAATTCTTGTTATCATAAACAAACACTACATTAAAATAGAGATATTTTTCTGACTAGACTGTAAAAAAAAAATACCTGAATGGAATGTTAATCAATGTGTAATAGGTCTGACAAGGCATGCTTCCCCCTATATGAGCTAATTTCGAGATCAATATTCTGACTTAAAAATAGCATCAAACAGTTTGTCTCATCCATACCTTCCGTTTGATATATTCCACAACTATATTTGGATGACCTTGAGATTTGATCTTTTTGAGCCACTATATGAATTTGAAGTGACCTTCAAAAAAAAAAAAAAAAGGTAATAGGTAAAGTGCTCCCCTGTGCTTAGCACCATGCCATGAAGGTGTTTAGGGGGTGTGGGGTAAAGCCCCACACTTTCTTGATCCGGTTGTGAGTGGGGGTGATGTGATCAGCCTCAGGGCCCTGACCGCCTTTACCCCCCAGGGTTTTCCAAAGGTACCAATGTCATTCGACGCTGGGTGGGTGCCAGGGCCGCTTCCAAGGTTAGAAAAGTTCCCGAATTTGAACCGGCCGGGGATCGAACCTGGGACCTTTAGCGTGGTAGTCAGATGCGTTACCGACTGTTTAATAAAGCATGGTACAGAAACAAATTTATAATTCCATAATATATCACATCGTTTGTTCATCATAACTCACTGAACTTTACGCTGTCCGAAATTTAAAAAGCAAATTTCTCCTTTGTTCATTCAGATCTATAGGAACATGAAATAGGTTT
This sequence comes from Lepisma saccharinum, assembly GCF_977018435.1. Lineage (NCBI taxonomy): Eukaryota > Metazoa > Arthropoda > Insecta > Zygentoma > Lepismatidae > Lepisma > Lepisma saccharinum. The sequence goes on along the minus strand of NC_139236.1, from coordinate 11,417,624 downwards.
CACATCTGACAAAGCTTTCACAATGGCCATCGTGTTTCTCATTTTATGGAACTTTTTCATCATGTACTGGTTGTTTCTTCCCTCCCTTGACTTTTACCAAGGCACATAGTAAATTTTGAACCCTGGTTTGACAGTCAGTTTCTCTCTACTGGCAATGTCCTTATATGTCCATATTTTGCATTCAAACAAAATACCAACAGTTTTTATCTTTGTTATACAGATTTGTACCATCTAATTTCCCTTTTCTGAGAGGAGGAAAAATCTATATGTAAGTTGCAACACTATGATGAAGAGAGGGTTGTCAGTGCATGCCTGGGATAGTTGCTCACAAATTTTGTATGCTGAGAGAGCCCTTGGAAAACACACTTAAGGGAGACGGGTCTCAGTCTCTGCAAGAGACCAAGAACAGACACTGTGAAGTATGGAAGCAAATGGAATGTGAAGTATCATGGGAATATTTGATATTTTGAAGGAGATGGTTCTCAATGAATAAGTACAATAAAATTTAATTGGTTCGTAGCTTTATTTGGGTGTGCATGTATGACTATGCAAGTAGGCAGAAGCTTTCATTGATGTAGACAATGATTATTGCTAGTCCACACAAACATTTCAACTTTACTTCATAGTTATGGGATTGTGAAGTTTTCATTTTAATAATAACACCAGAAAAGCTGAGGAAAGCAGCATAAGGTGTGTAAATATGTTTGTGAAGGTTACGGAGACAGACATTTTTTGCTTTCAAGCTTTCAAACTACAAAGTATGTAATTTTTGAATTTTATCTGATTGAAACTGAATTTTACATGTTGACATTAAAAACATTACATATACATATATATGTTTTTGCTACTTGCCTTTAGAAGTCTTCTTAGTGCAAGAGTCATGTTTCATAGTTATAAAATTGTGACTCAATGTTTCATTCATTATTACCATTGTTAGAACTGTATCGGTGAAGGCTATAGGCTGGGTGTGGTAGTATTTCCAGGCTATCAAAGTCCTGAATTTTCTTTCAGACTAAGCATGCCCTTTAGCATGGGACATTGTCACACTGCGGGAGGACTTTCTATCAGTTCACCAGTGTAGGGTAAATCTAGAGCAGAACATTTTACACTTTCTGCAGCTGGTTTGCATATGGGTTCCCATAGAATTCTGAACCATGTGGTAAAAGCTTCCAGTGGAGAGGACCTTTGAAGTTCTAACATACAAAATTTCATATATAAACCACCATTTGAACCACATCCACTGGTTTCCAGTCTTTGGATACTACAAAAGACTCACTTGTCATAATTTGTTACCAGTCTCCACCAAAACGTGTTGTAGAGTGGCATGTGGAGCAACTTATAAAGGAAGTGTGACAAGTTGTTGAGCTTGACATGAGGTCACAGTTTATCATTCAAAGTCAAGTGATGACCAAGCTGGTGCAGCTAGCAAATGACACATACAACTTTTCTGTTGCTAATTGTCAGCTGCTGCTTCAAGGGTGCTTGGAGTAGTATTTTAGTATTGGTGGTAACTGCTCATGAACACCTTGGCTTATAGATAAGACTGTTGTTTTCAGACTAAAAGAGTTGGAATCATTATTATTATTTTTTCAGTTGGGTGCACTATATAGATTTTCTTCACTACAGCTGTAGTATTCACCCTTTATCAGCAGTGGCACACAAACAAGTTTCTCCTCAAATATACTCATCTCGATTGTTAAGCCACGGGTTATAAAATTGTGACTCAATGTTTCATTCATTATTACAATTGTTAGAACTGTATCGATAGCAAATTAATTAAATCAATTTAATATTCCATAAATGTAATCTTACTCTTTTAACACCTATGTGTTATATGATTTTCACACATAGTAGTACCATTGACCTATTGAATTCTGTTCCTAGGTCTGACGATGCATCAGAAATTATAGTGAGGACATTTTTTTAGAAAAGCAGATAATAAGATAAATGTGTTGAGATATATTCTATTGCAGATATGTAGTTAATTATGGTGCTGGCAGATAATGAAATAATTTTTCCATGAAATGAATAAATGTGTAAAACAGGAAGGTTGAAAAAAAAATTTAATTGAATTTTTTTTTAGTATTGAACCCCTCTTTCCACACACATATACACATATCTATTCAAATATCGCAGATTTTTAAACTGTTTACCCTTTAAAGGTTTTCACATCTTCCTAAAATCCTGTGGCTGGTTTCTGATACTGACATTGACATATGTTTAGATTTCTGTTCATTTACAGTTATATACATTCCTACAATTTGCTCATGTATTTCTATTGCTCTTTTCATGTATCATGTTATCAGTACATACACTTACACGTGACATGTTTTATTGAAAATTCTGCTTCCTTGAAGCATTGATGGGGAAAATAAAATTATGACCATATATTCCCTATATATTTACAAAGTAATTGAATATGTACTAAAACACCAAAAATTAAATAAGAATTTGACCGTCCATCAGCACAACACACGTCAAAAAGAGAACTTCCACATGCAAGCACACAGTGTAGTGGTGGATGATCGTATTTAATATACGCGTAAACTCTCACATTTAAAATATTTATATGAGGTTAAAGATACACAAGCAAGTTGTTTTTTTCATATAGGGAGGTGAGGACCAGAATGGACTGTCACTGTGTCGAGGGGAAAATATGTGAACAATTTGCAAGTTTCGCACAATTCTCAGAGTACAAGAGTATCTGTTTATCTCCTTTCTGGATCAACATTTTATTTGAGTTCCATAGCATGGGTGTTGATTGTTGACCCGATGATATAAATGAATGATAAGATAAAAACATAATAAAACACAATGCTTACAATAGGATTCAAATGAGCCCTTCCCCCTCTCCCTCCCTCCAGACATTGCAAAGTGATGTAATTGGATGTTATATTGTGCTTATCATAATTTTGTTTAACTCCGATTCATTCATTAACAAGAATGCATGGTTTACGGGCATAGCAGACCAGACACACCGTACCGTGGGAGGTTGACTTTTGCTTTCTTCTGTCGTGTGAAATTTGCAGTGAGTGTTTCGTTCATACTATTTACATTACATGATCTCTATTGTTTGTCGATGCATTACCTTCTCTATCTGAAAGCCTAATGGCTTGCTCTGGTCACGTGACTAAGCGTCAGCAACTGGAGGCGAGATTGCCGCCATGTTTGATTTGATTCTTGGGAATCAATGTTGGACCTTTTTAGTGAATATGGAATTGTAATGAAAATTTAAGAACTGTATTCGAGTTTACGTGACGTGTAAATATGCGTAAATGTACAAAAGGTATTGTGTATAAGTGTTGTGTGCTCAATTGCAGAGGGAATTATGATGAAAAGGTAAGAGTAACGTTCACATTTCTTCAAGATGTTGCTGAAAATGAGAAATTATTTAGGGCCAATCCATGTGATTCGGTCCCTACGAAAAAATACAAGTTAAGTAACAAAGGTTTTATATTAAATAACAGAAATAGTTCAAGATTATATTAGATGCCTATTCCGGTCACATGAAATCTTTACATCATGAAGATTTCATGTGTCTGGAATGGGCATCTAATATAATCTTAGATTCGGTCAAGTTTTATCATTTGTCAACAATTTTTTAGGAATATCAACTAATTTACCCTGAATTACAACATTAAGATTAATGTTAAGATGCGTTGTTGCTTATGATTACAAAATAATTGTTTCAACATTTAATCAACGTTTTAAATATTACGGTTATGTCTACCAAAGCAGTTTGTTAGTTTAAATGTTATGCAAGCATTCGATAACATATTCATATAATTTACACAAATTTTCAGTTTCAAAATATGCTTAATGAGAGAAAGCTATACAACTGGGCCAAATTGATACATGTGTACATTTACATTCTTATTTTATTCCTCTTTTACGAGTATGCATTTTTAGACTAATCGGAGGCAAATGGAATATATGTTATGCATTCAAATACAAGGGTACGATGTGTAACAAGAACTTCGATGAAATATTCGTGTGTAAAATTATCCAAGAATACATTACTTATGTTTTAAACACAAATGTTTTTACACAAAAAGCATTTTATTACCTAGCTATGTTAATATGAACTACAAATGTAGTAAATTTTAGAAAATTGTTTCATGTGAACTGTTATTTTATTTTTTGTCTTTGTGAAACTTCGATGTTCGTAATTTTGATTAAATCAGTGATAATGTTTATTTCATAATTCACTAACATTCTTCACGATTTTTTTTAACAGAGTGTAAACACAGTGTGAGGAAATATTCCAAATGTTTATTTTCCAAATGAACGCTAAGATCGAAATATTAATCTGCTTTCTTTTTTTTTTTCAATGAAAATGTTGAAACTCTTAAGTTATGGTCACAGATCTTACTAACGACAATGAAAAGATTCAATTTGTTTATTACCTCTCATTCAATAAAGTCAAAACGGTTGAAATTACAACGTGACAAGTGATTTACGTTTAGTCTTTATTCACAGAAATGGAACATTGCCCTTGTACAAATATCTTTCGCATTTGCTGAAAGGTTATAGAAATTATGTTTTTGTATTGAGATTGTATAGCTACACCGAATATCTACATTATCGGGTTGATTAATTTTGGGTAAAGTTAAATAAAATTTAATTGATTAGGTATCTTGGCAAGTTTATCGTCAACCTAACATGCGGGGTTTTGATTTAATCCATTGATTTTTACATACAAATGTTCATGCAAAAGCTGTAACGAGTTTTACTGTAGCTGACAAATATGTCGGATAATATTTTCTGAAGAAATACAATGTTTATTTTTTTACACCAGGAAGTTTCTAACGGTTTTCAACTCTTTCTTTGTGCTATGGTAGGATTTTTTGTGGTGGCCATAGTGACTTCCTGAATGAAAATGTTGGTGTAAATATTTAATATTCTACTTTTTACTTCTAACTATATTCGTCGGGAGGGTAAATGTGAAAATTTAACTTCATAAAAGAAATAAATATACCTTAATTCTCTACAATAAAAATACGACAATGAGTTTACAACCTTAAGACGATCGCCTCCAGATGATGATGTCTTGACTGAGCGCTGCGGCCTGAACCTCAAGATGGTCTTGGTCGATGCAGTGAAGTGATAAAATAGGGGGACTGAGAGTTATTTATGACATTCTGGACAAGGGATTTTCTGCATTTACAAAAAAAGTGTAAACAATCCGAAATGGAAGGTCTCTTCCTGATTTGGAAGAATTGTTTCAGGCAGGAGTTGTGAAGGATGGTAAACAGTATATTAGGCATTTTGATTTTTGAAAAAAAAAAAAAAAAAAAAAAAAATCTCTACAGAGTGATTGACTGAGTAGAAAAACAGTGAAACTTTATTGTTGGCTTTATTTGTTGGTTTCCTCTGGGAAAGGTGTTGTGAAATAGTAGAGAATACTGACATTTATCAAATTTATTACATGAAATTTGAATGGATGGAAAATGATTGTGGCATTTCATTCCCTTTCAATGTTCATCGCACTGCATGAAGGAAATAATCGAAGTTGAATTGTTGGACTCTACGTAGCTACTATCAAAATATATTTGTGAATATAAAATATCATACATGTATTTTACATCGTTACATTTGGATATTGATAAAAGGATGAGAAATTTCCCATAATAAAATTGAAGAAAGTAGTTGTTTTCTGAATAACATGATGGCCCGGAAGGGGGGGGGGGATGCATTCTGGCCCCCATAATCCATTTTGGTTGGTTTATGTTGCATAACTTAGTCTAAATGTCACTGCATGCCACTGCAATCATGTTCAGTTTCTATACTTTAACAGCTATCATTGCATCACACCAAAGAGGTCATACCTAAACCATTCTAATGCTCCAAAATTTTACAATAACCATGTAGAAAATGCTTTATGAAGTTGAGACTTTTAATCACCAAATATCTCCATAGAAAATGATACCCACCTTCAAGATTCAAAATTTCAATGTGTGATCCATGCCCTGTTCTTATATCTCAATTTCATCCAGGCTTTGGAAAACCAAATCACACCATTCTATGTGTCCCAATCTGAACAATGATCAGTTCAGTTTTAAATACTAAATCTTGAGTTGTCTTCCAGGGACTGAGGCACATTAGTCCACACTAACCTGTTTGCTCATCCCCTCTTCCAAAAGTCCACACCTTTTATTTATACAATGCTACATTCTATAATCTTTCTACAATGGACATTCAAGTTAAACAAGGCCTTTTCAATTTTCAGAATAACAGAACACAGCCAGAAGTATATATAAGACTTAAGTTATGGTAGACTGTCTACTATTACTGCATGGAGTACTAACATTGCAGGCAACATGAGTTATTAAAACAAGATAGTAGACAAGCCTGTAAGTACAAACATGGAATGGAATGTTATGATGAAATTTCTTGTGAACAAAAGTGAGTGATACTCACAGAAGACTTGCAGAACCGTACAGTGAAGGGACTTTCAGCCAGAGTAAAACATTTGAATGGTGTAAATTGTTTACAGATGGCCATATATCAGTGCAAGCTGATACCAGTCAAGATGGTTGAGGGACCTGCTGCAGTTGTTCCCATGAATATTCATGCCTGATATTTACGAATAATATGTCACTAACTTGAATAACAGAAGCAACTTTCTGTGGACAGTTTGAACACAATCACAAAAGCAGCGTGGTTTCATTACTAAAAGTCTTTCTGTTGCTGCAAGACAATGCATGACCAAATACTGCTCACATCACAATTTGTACACTACAGGAACTCAACTAAGAGCTACTGCCACACACCCCATTAATGCAGTACTGGTCTTGCTCCAAATTACTTTCTCACATTTGCATCCTTAAAGAGGTTCCTCGGAGGCTAGCATTTCAGCAGTGACAAAATTGAAGACAGCAGTCCAATCATGTTCCAATATATTGAGAAATATTTCTATGCTTCTCATATCCAAGCACTACTGAAAGTCTGGGAGAAGTGTGTATTTGCATAGAGGAAAATTACAATGAGAAATGATTATTTTCTTGAAGTTCAAAAGTGTTCGTTTATTATGAAAAATCAAGTTCTAGTTTGACTTGAACACTCGTACATTCATATCATAGAAGAGAGTAACCCAGCCACCCAATAAAGTGTGTCATCTGTGTTAAGAAAAAAGTAAATGAAAAAAGTAAATGCATTTTTTACATTTGTGTTTGATTGCTGTGATTTTGATGTTGACATGAAATGAGGACTAAAAGTGGTAAGCATTGTAAGTGCCAAAAGCAAAAGTGTTGGGAAATCGCATCGTTCAACACATCAGCCCGTAAGAACATTCACACTAGTGACCTCTTTACATGCCCTTTGAACTACTTAGAAGGCTACCAGCCACATTTCACATTTACCACATTATAAAGCATGGCACATTTCACAGTTTAACGTGGAAAACGGTGTTTGAATTATTGTGACACTTACAGCGTTTACCAATTTTAGACTTCAAATGGTGTCACATGCAGGAGACATATTCCCACCTATAGAAATATGTACTAGAATATTTGGATTTGTGGGAGCCTTGCTGCAGGTTGAACATAGTGACAGCTGCTTAATACATGCTACCATGCCATATCGTGTTATTTAATTTGCTGAAATGAAAAGAAAGAAAAGGTCAAACGTAATAGATTTAAGAAGTTCAATAAAACGTTGAAGTGAAATGAAACTTCTGACGTTAAGAGGCTCAGTTATGTATTTTCCACATGCTGTTAATCTAACACAAATACCATACCATGTTATTGACTTCATAGAACATTTTCACCACCTTGTGGCATGCATGAATAGTTCCACATTATGCCTCTTGGTTCTTACTTGAAAGATACAGTCTCAGCTTGGGAAGACCGTCTGCTAGCGTGCTATAACAATTCACTGCACAGTAAGTGATGCCATCTCAGTATAAGAAGAAAGTCTTCATCAACCTTCTCGTCTCTCTCAGAACGACAACTTGTAATGTCATTCCCACACTTTCCGTACATTATTAGTGTACATTTGTGAAATATTTCTAATGTGTAATATATATTAGCACCAGTTCTAAAGCATTGGAACACACATTGACAATATTGCTCAAAATTTAATCTATTTTGGTGATAAGTTGTATAGCTTGCAAATATTAAAGTATAATCCACACAATTCTTGGGCTTCCAAAAGTGCAATATGCTACATAAAATGTATATTTGAATATTTTAATTTGATATTTGATCTAAATCACTCTTTATAAATACTAGAAATGTATTTCCTAATGGCTATGCAGCACTTCAGTGTTTTGGCCGAAGCAAAACGTGAGAGAGAAGGGGGGAGGTCTCACTTATCGCACAATGATCAAACACCTTCTGGAAAACAAACAGTGTGGTAAATACAAAATCCCCTTACAATGATCTCCGATAACCATTTTTGTCCTTGTACAGCTTTTAAAATGAAGGTTAAAAGTGGTGATGGCAAAATATTTTATAGTTTATTCTGTCCATACCTAGAAAGCAGCTATGTGATACCAACTTTTATAATTCCAGCACCCTCAAAGAACAATCCTGCTTAAGCTAGCGGTTCCAGGTGAATGTATATGTTTATGTGTGTGTGTGTGTGGGGGGGGGGAGGTCATTGTAAATGCAAGAAAGAACATCGTCTGTAGCGTGCATGTTTGAAAAGTCATGAGCCACCAATGGTTAAACAGGCCCAGGGCAAGTTGAACCAAATATACTAACTAACAAACTATCTAGCCTTCTTGAACCCGAAGGTTCATGGCTGCAGCAACACAGGCCTTCCATCTGTCCCTATCCTGAGCAAGAGCTATAAACTCTTTTCGATCCCTACCAATTTCCTTTAGGTCTATCTCAACATTATCCCTCCATCTTGGTCCTCGTTTCCTACTGGTCTCGTACCATCAGGTTTCCCAACAACAACCCTGTAAATTCTTCTTTCCCCTCCCATTCATTCCACATGGCCTGCCCACCTAAGACTTCTTGATTTAAATATTCTAATAATATCTGGACACGAATACAAATTGTGTACTTCTAAATTATGTACCCTTCTCCACTTACCTGTCTCCTCATCGCTTTTAGGCCCAAATATTTTCTTAAGGATCTTATTTTCAAATACTCTCAATTTATGTTCATCTTTCAATGTAAGGGACCAAGTCTCGCATCCATATAATATTGCAGGCAAAATTACTGTTTTGTGTATTTTAAGTTTTAGTTTCTCAGATATTAAACAAGAAGACAAAAGTTTATGAAGAGAAAAGTAACATGCATTTCCTGAATTAAGTCTGCTTTTTATTTCCTCTTTAATATTATGTTCATTTGTTAGTATTACTCCTAAGTACTTGAATTTGGAAACTCGTTCAAGTGAGTTGTTATCAATAATTAGATTTTGATTATTATCTAACACTTGGTTGGCCTGTAAGCATATATTTTGTTTTATCTTTGCTAACTTCCAAACCTATCTCTTTAGCAGTTTTCAAAAATATTTTAGCATTACGTTGTATTCTTAATTGTATTTACATCATCCCCCAGTAAGTGTACATCATCTGCATTTGCTAACAGCTGAATCACACCATTTCATTTTAGTCCTTCATTAGTTTCTTTTACCTTCCTAACAGTATATTCTAAGGCAAAATTAAGGAGTAATGGAGATAATGCATCTCCTTGATTTATCCCCTCATGAATTGTTCATTTGTCAGACATATTAATATCCACACGAATTTTATTTTCTGTTTCACTGGTGCATACTTTTATCATATTAACAAGCTTCTTAGGTATTCCAAACTCGACTAACATATTATTTAATTTATCTCTTTTGACTGAATCATATACTTTTTTAAAATCAATGAATAGCTGATGGACACTGATTATACAAACCAAATATACAGAGTTCAAAAATGTATACTGTACCCATGTTATAGCACATATTAAGTTTAACATGAAAAGTAGAACTATTTCTTTAACACTACCAGCAGGCAGTACTGGGTGAAATAGAGTATTTATTGTAGTTTATTTCCATTTCACTATTTGGAGTATATACACATGATGATTTAAATTCAACTAGGTATAATACAATTTGAATTTGATTGTTGATCAGAGGAATTAATTTTTAGGTAAGCAATGTGTTCTATTGTAATGGATGCTAAGATTGCCATGGAGATAGCAGAGAATCCCTACTGCCTGTCAGTATGATGATGAATGGGATCAATGAAATCATCAGCTTTCTCACATTACAGTACAGAGATATCGAGAGGAGTGCCAAAAATTTGACTCTAATGAAGATGTCTTAGTCCAGCATCAAAAGTCGAATGCAAGCAACAGTTGATTTGTAGAAGGTTAGTTTCTAATGTGTTGAGAACTCTGTAGTTTATTTAGAAAAATTAAATTTTTCAATGGCAAAATGAATGTTGTAAAGCATTGCCCATTTACCAATTCTTTGAACATGTAATTTTAATATTAATTAATATTATATTCAGATTATTTATAGGGTCAAAATACAGAAATATATAGAGGACACGAAAACAAACAACTTTTCTCAGTAGTAACATTTTTGTCATTTTTCAGTGCTACAAATGTTCAAGAAAGCCCATTTTGTTGCCTGTATGGTGGCAACTCAACATAGGGTACATGGATATTTTTTTTCTTCGAAGTCTTACCTAGGGTTTTAGGGTATATGAGACTCTAAGGGGGTCTAATACGGTTTGGGGTTTGTGGCATTTTTCAACACTTTGCTGATGCAATTAGGCTCTTTACTAGGGAACAAACACATATCTTGAGAAATTATTACCTTTATTATATGTCTCCAATTTTTAGATTGTTTTTGTCTTTACTTGCTATCTTTTCCTGCCCTTGATGTTCTCTCTCTTAAAGAATACTGGACCAAAGGGAGGTTATGACCCCCACAAATCTGCCCCTCCTTGGGCAAGTCACTGTGTTGTGTCAACTGCCTCGCATGTCAGTATAATATTCACCTTTCCTTAGGTATACAGGAGCCATTGCAATTAAGAAGACCAGAGAAGAAAAGGTTCGACAACCATACAGCATTGAGGTTAATTCCACACAACATAAATTGACAGAAGATACCATCAACAAGAGAGATCACAGGTATGAAAGGATGGAAAAGCATCTCATTCGAGGTAAGTAATAAACTTTATCACTTTATACACTCTTGCTTCCTACCTCCCCAAATTCAACAGGGATTCTCTTCTTCTATCTCCCTTTTTACCTTAAACTTTATTCCATTCTGTCCCTTATCACCTAACATTCATATTTCCCTCTATTCTCCATGGAGGCATTGTAACCTTCTATCTCTCTGCATACTCCCTATCTCACACTCTCCAATCTCCTGGAGGCCTGCCTTATTTCCCTCGTCTCCAATATCTTTTTCTCCATTCTCTGTGGAGGTCAAGCATTCGCTTATCACCTTCCCTACTAGTCATGCCTCTCAATTTTCCTTTTAGTTCCTGCATCCATCAATCTCCCTCCCTACTCCCTATCTTCCTTCACTCTCCTTCAAAACATTCTATCCTCACTCCTCTCAATGTACTATTTATAACTCCCTCTCTATTCTCTTTGGAGGCCCGGCTTCCTCCTATCTCTCTTCCCATTTCACATCTCTCCCTTTATTTCTATTCGAATAGTTGCATGAATACTTGAATTCGAATACTGTCTCCCTCCCAACTACTTACCTACCTTTCCATTCTATTTTATGGCCTCACGTACTCCTATCTCTCTTTCAATATTTATTTCTCTCTCATCACCATTCTCTTCTGAGGCCTGACTTCCTCCTATTTCTCTTCTTACATCATATATATCTCTCTATTTTTATTTGAGTCCCTGCATCCATCTGCCTCCCTCCCTACTCCTTACCTCTCTCTCCATTCTCCTTCATGGTCTCACATCCTCCTTTCTCTCTCTTAATATTTCTTACTTCTCTCATCATCTCATCTCCTTTGAGGCTTCACTTCATCCTATCTCTCTTCCAAGTTCATATCTCTCCATCTATTTTCATTTGATTCACTGTATCCTTCTGCCTCACTCCCTACTCCTTACCTATCTGTCTCCATTCTCTATCGAGGCCTCACATCCTCCTATTTCTCTCTCAATATTCCTTATTTCTTTCCTCATTCTCTGTGGAGGCCTAGCTTCCTTCTGTTACTTACCCTAATCTTCTTATCATAATCCATTCTCCTTGGAGGCTGGATTCCTTTTCTTCATTCCTTAGACTTCAGCTCTTTCTATATTCCCATTAAGGTCCTTCATCCTCTTTCTTCAGTTGTACTCCATATCCCTCTATCCATTCTCCTTGGAGGCCTGGCTTCTTCTTATCTTCCTCCATACCCATTATCAGTTCGGCAGTTTTCCTTGGGAGCTCAGTTTCCTGCTATCGCATAACGTACACAACTTTCCTTCCATTCTCCTTGAAAACTTTCTCCTAACTCTTTTCCTTATTCTTATATCTCCTCCTATTCTCCTTTTGGGTCCTGTATAGTCCTTTATTCCTTACTAGTTCTTATCCCTCCACACACTCTTCTTGGCGCCATTTATCCTTTTATTTCACTCCACACTTCTTCTCTCCTTCTCACTCCCTCTCTCTCTATTCTCCTTTGAGGCTTGGCTCTCTACTACATCTCTTCGTACTTCTAATCACCCTCCCTACTTTTAATAAAGCTTCAATTTCCTTTGGCAACATGCATCCTCCTAGTTCTTTCCATACTCCATACCTCCCTCTTCACTTTCTTTGGAGGCCTCACATACTCCCATTTTTCTTTATACTCCAGATCTCTCACTTCATTTTTCTTGGAGACCTGGCTTCCTTCTGTCCCCCTATTGCATCTCTATCTCTTCCTCCACCCATGGAGGCCTGGTTTCATCCTATCCGTTTACCTTTTTTTCTTTTCTCCTCAAATCTCCTTTGAGGCCTTGGATTTTCCTTTCTCGATACTCCCTATCTCTCTCTCTCTCTTTACTTTACATGAAGATCTGCCTTCTCTCTGTTTCCTGTCCTAGTCTTTATCTCCTCTTCTATTCTCTTTGGGAACCTGCCTTCATGCTATCTCTTTCCTTCTTCTCATACTTCTAGCCCAGTAAACGAAAGATTTTTGTCAGAACTAATTAGCAGAAAGCTGAATTTTGGTGTATTGTTAGACCATCATAAAAGATTTTTCAACCAAAAGTCCCCACTCTTCCTCCCTGAGCTTCCCCTCAACGCTCCCTGAACTTTCAATATGCAGTGTTACATGAAAACATGCTTATCTCTGAAACCAGAGTACATAATGCAACGTTCTTCTTTAATTTCAGATTCCACAGTACCTCTAGAAATTTGATCTTCTTCAGGATTTTAATATTCTCAACGATTTTTAAATAATTTTTAGAAAAAGTGGAAAAAATGTGAATTTGTATTGACACCAATAATGAAAAGCTTCCTACAAAATTAGTCATGTAGGGAGTAAAGTTTGAAGGTGAGTTTTTTACAAGGGAATAGGCTGGGGTCGATTCATTTTTTCAAATAGCAAAGATGATCGAAGAATATGTCGTTTGATAGATCTTAACATAACAACAATAAACAGAAAATCTGTGGTCTCTAAGTAGCTCCAATAGATAATGGCATGAAATCAAATATGGAACATGACCAGCATTGGATTTGACTCCAACTCCTACAGTAGTAATCCTAGAAAACAGTGGGAGCTGGAAAAATGTTCATACACTGTATCAAGGACCAACATGCACAATCGCAACTCAAGTCAAATGGTGAAGGAGGCACATAGTTACATATACAATGTCAACTGAAGGCAAATGGGGGGTGGGGTTTACAAGATTTTACAACACGTACACTACTAAAAGTCAAATTGAGCTTACCTACTATTTACAGAAGATGTTCGAAATGAGCCCCATTCACTTGTTGGCAGTAGAACAGACGAGTATGAAATGCATGTTGCACTTTGTTGAACATGTCTGCTGAAATGACTCTACAGGTTGCTATTATTCTTTGTTGCAGATCACCAAGACTACTAGGTTCTGTTTTATACACAACAGATTTAAGGTGTCCCCAAAGGATAAAATCGTTCGGAGACAAATCAGGCGATATCACAGGCCATTTGATGGTACCACGACAGCCTATCCACCTATTGGGACGATGTTCATTCAAGTACTCACATAGTGTCTAGTGTGTAGTGTGTAGGACATCCATCTTGCTGAAAAACGATATTGTCCACATCAAATTCAGGCTCACCATTGACATCGACTCAGTTTTCTACAAGGTCCATTACCAAAGGGATCCCCTGTGTCAGGTAGAATTTGCAGGTACAGATTACTGTTTAAATTGCCATTAAGAAATTGGGGCCCAATTATATTGTGTCCTAAAATACCTGCCGACACATTAACCTTCTCAGGTCTTTGCATATGGCCTTCCCTCAAAACATGGGGATTAACATCTGTACATACTCGAACATTGTGTTTATTAACACAGTCATTTAGGAAAAAAGAACTTTCATCACTGAAACAGATGTTGTGTAAGAAGTTCTCATTGTTAGCAATCCTGTCGCACATAATTTCGCAAAACTTTATTGGTCTATCAAAATCATTATCTCCTAGTTCTTGCTTTATCGGCATTTTGTAAGGATGAAATTTGTGTAATTTTAACACCTTACTGAGAGAACACCGTGGAATGTTACTTGCTTCTTCTATTTGTCTGAGAGACGTTTCAGTGTTTACAGTCACGCATCCTATAACTTCCAACACTGTTGCCTCATCGATGTGAGGTCGTCCTTGACATCATCTGATATTGATGCTTTGCGTTTCACGGAATTTTTTCACAAGGTCTGAAACATACTTGTGGTCAATAATAGTGTGTTGTTGATACAATTCGTTAAATCGTCTAGCAGTGGCATAATAGTTTCTGCCACATTCACCAAAAAGAAAGATAATTTCCACTTTGTCTGTGCCAGAATGCCCCCTTCCGGCACCATAAAGTGCAAACACTTTAACCTCTAATACACACACACACAAACAGAACCACGGTAATGGAAGATACCAGAAACACGTTAGTAGAACACAGTGTGTACGACACTACAACTCTTCTACATCCAGCATTTCAAAGTCACTTCAAACATTTGTGGTGAGGTCTGTTTGCTTACGAGAACACAAGCAGAATGGTCCTGTTGAATCTTCACTGATTAACACTGATTACTTGGTCTGGTTCGATACTCAGTCTGCATTCTCCTTCAAACAAGTGAATGGGGCTAATTTCAAACATTTTCTATAATAGTAGGTAAGCTCAATTTGACTTTTAGTATGTACGTGTTGAAACATCTTGTAAACCACCCCCATTTCCCTTCAGTTGACATTGTACATGTAACTATGTGCCTCCTTCACCATTTGACTTGAGTTGCGATTGTGTATTTCAGTCCTTGTTCTCCTGGTAGCAATCTCATAGGGCGAGATGATATGTAGTTTTGTGTATGGACACTTGACATCTCATGGGGAGGGGGGGGGCGGGTGCGTTTTTGTAGACACTGCTAGGATATCTCCAAATCATGCTACAGTGTAGGAACATTTTTCCATCTCCCACTGTTGTCTAAGATTACTACTGTAGGAATTGGAATCCTATCCCATGCTGGTCATGTACCACATTTGATTTCATGCCATTGTCAATTGGAGCTACTTAGAGACCGCGGATTTGCTGTATTATTGATGTTATGATAAGACCTATCAAACGACATATTCTTTGACCCAAATTGCTATTTGAGATAAATGAGTCGACCCCAGCCTACCCCCTTGTAGGGAATGGTTGGCTTTAAAATGTTTCCCCCGGAACATCATGGTTTACGTGTCTTGCCATTTCATTCTATTTACAACCGTTCTCACAATACCCAGGATGGGGTGAGACTTTATGGACAACCTGTATATATATATTTATGTAAAAAATGGCAAAAACGTACTTTCATCTGCTGGGATAAATGTTAACGTGTAGTGAGGCAAAAGTTCACATATAGGAAGGAATTTAAAAATGATGTTAGACAGCAAAAAAGGTTTAAAATTTGTACTAAATTTTTTTCCAATACTACTTACTTACTCCTTTACTCTCTATCATTCTCAAACCTGAGTGTTTATGCCAGCAGCAACACAATCTTCCATCTGTCCCTGTCATGGGCAAGATCAATCCAATAATTTCCATCCTTACCAATTTCCTTTTGGTCCATCTCAAATGTATTCCTTCAATTTGTCTTGGCCTTCCTACAGGTCTCTTACCAT
Source organism: Lepisma saccharinum (assembly GCF_977018435.1). Classification (NCBI taxonomy): domain Eukaryota; kingdom Metazoa; phylum Arthropoda; class Insecta; order Zygentoma; family Lepismatidae; genus Lepisma; species Lepisma saccharinum. Next base: position 11,401,392 of record NC_139236.1, on the reverse strand, counting down.
CAGGTTTCCCAACGAGAATCCTGCAAACTCCTCTTTCCTCTCCCTTTCATGACACATGGTCTGCCCATCTAAGTCTTCTTGATTTAATTATTGTAATAATATCTGGACATGAATACACAATATTCAGTTTTAATTTTTGTTGCAAGTCTAACTTCCAATGGATCATGGATACTGGCACTGAACACCATTACCCCCTTAGGATTCAAATAATAATAATAATGGCATGGCCCAAAACAAAGGATAACCTAGGGACTCAAAATGTATATACTCCCCCTAGATACAATGGAGAAAATATTTATTTCCGATCTCATGTTGCAATCGAAAAGCACACAATGATTGTTGCCTTTTCTGGAAGACACTACCCTCATTCCTTTTAACCCTATGTTATTTCTTGCAAAACCAGAAGTAAACTGGGACATGGCAAAGTTGAACAAAAATGTAAACATAAAGTGAATATGTAGTGAGATGCTCGTTTCATTACTCCAAACAGTTACCAGCACTAATATCTACTTTTTTCAATATAAGTGGCAAATATAGTGCATGGATTAAATTCACAGATACAATACTGCTTCAAATGGCTTGAATCTTGTTAGCACATTGGCATAGTGTTTAACCTGACAAAATCTGCAAAAGTTCCTTCCCTGGTTTTCATGGAAGTAAAACTAAAAGTATCTCCAGATCTTTGGCTTCGAATTTGTTTCACACAAACAAGAATATCTCAACCTCCATGGTGGAGAGGTTAGCACAATGCGCTAAGTTGCCAGAGGTACTGCTGGGTTTGAATCCAGATCTGGACATGAGTGTTCCTACATCGATTTCATCATATTATCACTCATCGTCACCATTGCGATTAGTCAAAAGTAGTAACAAAGTGACGCTAAATATGAAATAAAATCAAAGAAAATGGACTATGCTGATAAAGATAAGGTTCCCTGTCATGGTCTAACCTCTTCTTTTCATCTTTAAGCCTAGCTAAATTATGAAATCCAAGAGTGCGGAAAGTGGTTCACACTAAAACTTGGTGTCCTCTCTTTCAGCACAATGAACCACAATGGTGCCTGTTCTATCTCAAACAATACAGTTTATGACAGGAACTCAAACAAGAAACACTACTGTTTTATGATGGAAATTTTTCAAGGCAAGCTCACATTTGAAACTCTGATTTCCTTTTTGTAGTATGTTTGCCGACTATGCATTGAGCTCTGTCGATAATGTTTATTTTCTTTTTATATCACAATTATAAAATTGACTATCCTTAATGTCATTTAAATGTCATTGTTGATCAGAGGAGTGAATTTAACTGTTGTATACTGTTTAGTGAGTTTAACTGTTGTATACGGTGAGGATACTATGGAAATGCAACTCTCCGGTGAATATGCAGGCCAGTCCATGTGGGTGATGTTTTCTCTTTCCAGTGTCTCTGTCACTTGGACAGTTATGTGTGGAAAGAAAAGTCAGTCATGTAAAGAAAGTCAGGGCCCACTATACCCCCAAAAAAACGAACAAAACCTTCCAGGATCTTGGTAGAATACCATGCTCCAGTAACGGATCCTGCAGCAAAGATGTGTAGTGGTGTTTTCCCATTTTTCATTACGCCCCCCATACCATGACTCCGGGTCCCCCTTACCTGTCATGTTCACAGATGTGCTTTGCATGATATTGTGTTCTACCATACGTTCTCTCCACACCATTCGATGTCCAGAATCACTTGTCACACAGTGACAAAAGTTGAGTGCTTAATGCACTTGGCCATTGAGTTAGGTCCAATGTGTAGGGGCAGACATTAATTGCATAATGCTCCTTTATTTTAATTTTTTTGTTTTACATTCCATCCCTACTTCTGTACACTGGTTAATTGTAATGTTATAAATGTATGATGAATCAACAAATAGATATAAGAACTGCTATGAAGAATTGAGATTGAAACCAGAACATGATATAACCACTGTATGATGAATGTTAGTGAGAATGCTATCCACACATCAGAATTTATGTGAAACAGACAAACATAAATAAATGCTCTCCTCATCTTTACATTCATGTAGAATGTAATGAGTGGAATATCTACTCAAGAATTACATTATTATATCAACACAAGTTTTGTATTTTAATTTTTATATGAATCAGTAAATTAACAGTGTTTTAATTAAATAAGAGTGTATATATATACCATTGTCAAGAGTACAAATACAAATGTTTTTGAAATAAGAATGCAACTTGAAAACAAAGTCATGTTTTAAAGTGTTATATCATCATTGGAAGTGTGGTTGGGGTGCATTGTCCTAGTCCTCCTGGTTCCCTAATCAGCTTTCTATTTCTCGAGTATTTCTTATTAACAACCAAGATTGCAAAATTTCAACTTATCCCAAGTTCAGTGAGCAAAACTTCAAGTCAACTGCAAAATCTTGCATGTTTCACTTTTGGCAGGCAGAAGTAATATCATTTCTTGTGGTAGTTGATTGATGCTTAGTTCTGCAGCAGTAGTGGACAAATACATATGGGTTAGTACTAAGAAACATGCAAATTAGTAAATTTTTATTCTCTATTTTGATCTGTATATTATATAGAATGTAAGAAAATTATTTTTTTAAAAAAAATATTATTCAATTCACAAACATTTGGTGAAGTGATGCACTGCTAAAAAGTGCACAAAATTTGTTGAGACTAAATCTCCTGTAATATGTCATAAATTCAATGCCGAAAATTGGAAATCTCTCTTAAATTCATGACCTAAAGTTCGTCACTCTAGTTCGTTGGGACAAACTGTCCTACACAAGCCAAGTCAAGCAATAATGGCTCTGCCACTTTAAGAAATATTCTGTTCTGTTTTTTAATATATGTTTTCCATAGATTTAGAAACATGTAGTTTGATAGAACCTATTTCAAGTAAGTTTTATGCATTAAATTAACCATTAACTACCTTTAAGGTACAAAAACAACCATACTGAATGTTCTTTCTTTCTCTTTCTTCTAAGATCATCTGTAATTTTCTGCTGACTTTTCAAAGTGATCTAATGTTACATGTTTAATAATAGTCACATGCTTGGAGGGACAGTTGTCCACACTTGTTTAAATTCGTAACAACCAAACCACAACTGTCAACCAAGCATGAAACAGACAATTTTATGTGGCAATGAAGTGCAACAGGACAACACAGTTAAGCTTAGAACAAAGACAAGGAAATAACATTCAGCTACACAAAAGCACTCATGTGCAGTATAGTATAGTTCACAATGGTGCAATTTTAGAGGTCAATAAATTAAAACTGAAAGTAAAATATATTTTATAAATGTATTCTGCATGATCAATAAATTAGTAATTTCTGCTTCATATTACACTTCTGCATCATTGTTCTAGAGTATATATTGACCTTGGAGGAAGTGGAAGAAACATAGTGCACCAGATCTTGAATTAACTAAACAGTTAGCCTCCATCCACTGAGGCAAGATGGAAATAAGAACATATTGAGTTAAGTAATTTTTTTACTCTCTGTTTGCTAATTTACTTTTTCCTTTTCTTTTCTGGATTTGCTTTCTCCTCTTTCCTCCCTTCACCTTGATCGATTTATTCCCTCCTATTCCTCTCTTTCTCAATTCAGATCTTTCTATTTCCCCCTACCATTGGTGGATATGCTAACACAAATCTCCTCCCATTCTTGTTGGAGAACTCAGTACAACTGAAATTGATAAAAATTAACCATCTTCAAAATAATTCCCTCTCTTCCCTTACCATCACTACCTCACCAGTCAAGTATATTAAGTGGTAGATTTAAGATTCTCATCGAAGTTCTCAAGTTAGAGTCAGAGCCTATGGGCTGTACATTATAAATGCCTCTCCACCATCATCACTAATTCTCATCATCGTCAAAACTGGCAAAATTCTGACGAACAAAAATACTAAACAGACTATATGCATTCCTCCTATCTTTGCCCTTGTGCTTGGAAGACACAGTTCTTCCTATCTTCTTCCCATAATCTTGAAGCTATCCTTGGATGATTAAGTTTCTCATGCATCAAATTCTCCCTTTTTGTGGATTTACTTCCCCATATATCACTCACTTCCCCTTGGACAAATCAGTTCCTTCTCCTATGTGCATTTAATTCCTCCCATGTCTCTCTCTTCTTCTTGCACGATGCAGTTCTTCTTATATATCTTACTTTTTCCAACATGATTATGTTTCTCCTATATCCTTTCTGTTTCCTTGGATGATACTGATACGGTCTAGGTATGGCTACAAGGCTTAGTCTTCACGGCAAGAAGAAGAAAAATCATAAGCAGATATATTCTGTGTAATGTTTGTTATATCATGGTTCAATGTATTTGAATGCTTCGGACATAACGTCCAGTGTATATTAAATGTATTAATTGTTCACCGTCTGGTTATTAATCCTCATTACCAAGTCCTTCACCCCGAACCATATCAATTTGCCGCTGCGGACAGTGAATAGAAAATTTGAAGGATTCTAATCGTATCGTCAGGATGACTTTATCGGCACGGGATTATAACAAGTAAGATTTCTGTAGCAAATCAACAAGACGGTCTTACATGTAACGTTTAAGTTTGCTAATTTTCTACATGCAAGTTTCAGTTACACATCGTAACTTTCATACATGCCAGTGATTTCTATCAGTTAATGTAATTTGAAGTTTCGATAACATGGCTCTCAACATTACATTCAGCGAATTTGCTGAAGAAAATGAAGATATCGAGAGTTATTTCATGCGTTTTGATCAACTCTGTCTCGCCCAGAATGTGGCAAATGAAAGAAAAGCAGCAGTTCTCTTAGCAGTCATAGGTCCTAAGGCTTTTCAAGTACTTCGCAATATTACGGCTCCTGAAATGCCATGTAATCTAACATATGCTGTCATTCACGACAAAATGGTTCAGCACTTCAGGCCCAAAACCAACAAGTTTACAGAGAGGTTCAAGTTTCGAAATTGTATCCAATCTCAAGGAGAATCAGTTACTCAATTCGTACTGAAAATCAAACAACAAGCAGCCAAATGTGCGTATGAGCAGTATTTAGATGAGGCACTTGTTGAACAATTTCTTGTTGGTGTACAATCTGACAGTACTCGAAAAAGATTATTATCTGAAAGTGATCTTTCCTTTGCTAAATGTCAAGAAATTGCTTTGCATTATGAGTTATTAGAACGAGAAGTTAAATTATTCTCGAATAAGTACAATGCAGATTCTGTGACTTTTGCCACCAGCTCAAGAAATTTGACGCGGATGAATCCAGATCGCCACACAGGCGCTTCAAAGAGTTCACGCTCGGGCGAAACGAGGCAGAAGAGCTACAATCAACCTCAGAACACAACTGCTACCAAGCAAAATCCTCACTCCCAGTGCGGCAACTGCACAAAGAATCACCCACAAGGTCTATGTCCGGCAAGAAACGCAATCTGTAGCTACTGCAAACGACAAGGCCATTGGAATATACGATGCAGAAAGAAGCAAAAAGATAGAGCCGTGAATAGAACGTCCAGTTCAACCTCACGGAGCATAACACCCGATGAGTTGTCTACGTTCAGCTTCAACCATCTCAACACTTGTGCGCTCAGTCATCGTTCCACACTGATTACTTCTACTCAACACATTTTGGAGCACCAAATCAGTTCGGATAGCTTCATAATAAATCTCCAAATCAATAAGTGTATTGTTAAATGTGAAGTAGATACTGGGTCTGCTGTTACTCTTTTCAACGAGAAGTATTTTGATCAGTTGTTTCCACACTATGTTAAATGTAATTCTAGCCTACGATTACGAGGTGTAAACGAAGGATATGTTCGTGTTACAGCACAAACATCCGTCAAACTATACTTAGACAATAGGGATTATACTTTACCTGTCTTTCTCTGTCAGGAGAAACTTTTATATCCATTGATCGGTCGTACATGGTTGGACATTATTCAACCATCTTGGAGGCGATTATTAGTTACGGCCAGTGTTCTTTCAACTAACACAGTACAAGGTACTATTACTAACGCTGGTGCCGACGACCTAAGGCGAGAAATTTCTTCTAGATACGAGAAAATCTTTGATGGTGATTTGTCCAAGCCAATTACACCTTATTTGGTCGATATACCACTGAGATCCAACTCTGCACCAATATTTCGTAGACATTACGAAGTTCCTTACGGTATTCGAGACCGTGTTCAGGATTCTATTCAAAATCTAGTGAAAGTAGGGTTATGGGAACCGGTCGGATATTCTGATTGGGCCTCACCACTTGTCGTTGTTACCAAGAAAGATGGCTCACTTCGTCTCTGCACTGACTTCTCAGGAACGGTGAATAAAATGACTGAAAACGTCAAGTTTCCCATTGCTAGAGTCGAGGATATTTTCTCTAAGTTGGCCAGGTGTAAATACTTTACGGTAATTGAGCTTCAAATGGCTTACGGACAGTTGGAACTTTCTGAAGCTGCCAAACGCATCACTGTCGTCAACACACCTTGGGGCTTATATAAACCTCACAGACTACCTTTTGGCATAAACATAAGTGGAGATCTGTTTCAAATGGTCCTAGCGAAGATTCTAGATGACATTCCCGGAGTTTCTTTCTACTTTGATGACGTCATCATCGGAGGTGAAACATTGCAAGAATGCTTCACACGCACGTGTGATGTCCTGAATCGTCTGGCCAAACACAATGTCAAAGCGAGCGCCAGCAAAAGCCAATTCCTAACCTCATCTATCGAGTACCTAGGATACAAGATTGACGTCGCTGGTATACGGCCGTCAGACAAGAACTTGGAGGCCATCCTAAATTCTCCCCCACCTCAAGACAAATCACAATTACGTTCCTTCATCGGGATGATCAACTTTCATCGAAAGTTTGTACCGAACTTAGCTTCGAAACTTCACTTTTTACTTTCTTTACTCAAGAAAAACGTCTCTTGGAAATGGGACGATAACTGTCAACACGAGTTCGACAGCATCATGGCGGAACTTCGACAGATAAATCCTATTGTGCCTTTCGACCCAACAAAGCCAGTTGTACTTATCACTGATGGCTCTCCTTTCGGCTGTGGCGCACAATTGTGTCATCGAGTTGATAGCGGTCTACAGACCATCGCCTGCTCTTCTACCACCTTCAGTGAGACGGAGCGCAGATACTCCCAGGTAGAGAGAGAAACTCTAGCCATAGTTCACGGTATCAAGCGATTTCACAAATTTTTACTCGGATCCAAGTTCGAGATTGTTACAGACGCACGTGCTGTAAAGTTTATATTTTCTCCGGATCGAGCCATTTCAAAACATTCATCCAATAGATTGATGAGATGGGCTCTACTTTTATCTTCATACCAATATAATATAATTCATTCCAGCAAGGTAGAAGTAGCTGACATGCTAAGCAGGTTGCCTACGCAAACACGTGACACAATACCAGCAGGAGAAGAAGAACTTCATGCATATTTCGGGTCCATTGAAGACGCTGTAGCTCCTCTTTCTCGAGACTCAATACACAACGCCACTTCAGAAGACCCACTGCTCTCATTAGTTGTCTCCTGTGTAGTAAATGGTTGGCCAGATCAACATGACACGTCTACCGAACGGAAGAAGCTCGCACCTTTCTTCGAAAGAAGAGCTCACCTAACGTACGAGCAGGGAACGCTCATGTGGTCGGGTAGACTTATCATTCCCACAGTTAAACGGAATGAAGTTCTTAGAGCTTTACACGATGGACACATTGGTTCAACTCGTATGAAAGAGTTGTGTCTTTCCAGATTTTGGTGGCCAGGCATGTCAGCAGAGATTACGGATTTTGTAGCGAGCTGCAATACATGCCGAGCAAACGCTCCTAAGGTCCGAAATGGACCCGATTCTTCATGGCCTCTCGCTTCGTATGTGAACGAGAGATGGCATATAGACCACTTTTTCTTTGCAGGGCGTAAGTTCCTACTGATAGTAGACGCCTTCAGCAAGTGGACAGAAATGTGGCCTGTACACACATTGGACACAAAGGAAACGATCCGCTGGCTTATGCAATCTTGCGCAACGCTAGGGATACCAAATACTATCGTATCCGACAATGGCCCAACGTTCACTTCTCTCGAATTTCGTAACTTCTGTCTTAAAAATGGCATCAAACATGTTACTTCACCGCCTTATCACAGCCCTAGCAATGGCTTAGCCGAACGATACATTCGTACTGTCAAAACCGCTCTTGTCAAGCTTATAACTGACAAACCCAATCTGAGCACGCTTGAACTTGATATGGGGATCGCCAACCTTCTTTTCATCCTTCGGAACACGCGACTGGGTGGAAAAGGAAGCCTGCCAGCACTTTCGGTCTTGAAACACCGACCCAGATTTTGGTGGGAACCAAACAATCTGCCTCTGTCGAGTGAATCTCCGTTCAAGCCGAGGAAGTCAGCAAAGTTTCAGAACGATTCTTCATCGAGATATGGTACTTTCGCCATCAACTCAGCAGTTTGGGTTCAATCACCTAAGCACGGTTCTCCAAATTATATCCCAGGAGTTGTCATTTGTCGAATTGGGGATAGTATCCTCTACGAGATAATGTTGGAAGATGGAATCAAACGAGTGGTACATCCCAGGTGGTTGAAGAGACGTGTTTCACGTGACACTGCAGATGACGACGACTTCAACGTTACAATACCAAATAGAAATTCAGCCAACCCCGGTGGAACAGTACCAGAACCTACCCCAGGCAGAGCCGGATACCCAGGACCAGGTCCTAGCACACCTCACTCATCTCCGAGAAGGTCTACCAGGGTTCACCGCCCACCAGATCGATACGGTCATCAGCATATCTGATTTTTTTATGGGACACCTGGAGGGATGATACGGTCTAGGTATGGCTACAAGGCTTAGTCTTCACGGCAAGAAGAAGAAAAATCATAAGCAGATATATTCTGTGTAATGTTTGTTATATCATGGTTCAATGTATTTGAATGCTTCGGACATAACGTCCAGTGTATATTAAATGTATTAATTGTTCACCGTCTGGTTATTAATCCTCATTACCAAGTCCTTCACCCCGAACCATATCAGATACAGTTCATTCTATCTCCCACTTTTTCCCTCGTGGATTCCCTTCCTCCTCTCATCTTCAATACTCCTTGCAGAGCTCAGTTTTTCCTATATCTATCCCTTATCATTGGTGATTAATTTCATTTCTCTTCCTTCCCCTTGCAAGACTCAGTTCCACGTTTTCCAGTGATATTTCCCTTCCTTCATTCTCCTTGAAGGACTCAGTTCTTCCTATAACCTTCTATTGCCTTTGGTGGATTTACTTCCTGCTTCCTTTGCCTCAGGGGACTCAGTTATTCCTGTATCCCTTCTTTGTTGTGGTGAATTCCCTCTCACCTACCTCCTTGCATTTTCCTAGAAGGGCTTAGTTCATTCCATATGCCCTCTTTTGCCCGACCCTGTGGTCGAGTGGTTAGCACATCGCGCTGCGACACCAAGGGTCCCGGGTTCGAATCCTGGTCGGGCTTGGTTGCTTGTGAATGTCCATTCATCAATTTCAGCATTTCATCCCCATCTTCGCAAATTAGCCAAGAGGCACAAAACGCGAAGTAAAATAAACTAAATCAATCAATCAATCATATCCCCTCTTTCATTTGGTAGATTGCATTCTTCTCTAACCCTTCATTCTCTACGAAGGACCGTTTTCATATATCCATCCTATATCTATTGTTGATTTGTTTCATGTAATCTCTCTCTAGCCTTTATCCTCAGGAGACACAGTTCTTCCACATTATTCTCCTCTTTCCTCTTGTAGATTTCCTTTCTCCTCTCACATTCTATTCTCCTTGGAGGACTCACTTCCTCCTATAACCTTGGTGGATTTACTTCATTCCATCTCTCCCTTTCTCCTTGCAGGACTCACATCTTCCCAACCCCCTCTTCCTCTTGGTGCATTTCTTTTTGCCTCTCAATTTCCATTCTCCAACTAGTTCTTCCTATCTCCATTCTTCTACTTCACGTATTCAATTCCCCCTTCTCACTTTCCATTCTCCATTGAAAACTCAGTTCTTCCTATCACCATTTTTTGACCTTGTGGGTTCCTTTCGTCTTTTCTCCTTCCATTATTCTTGGAAGACTCAGTCCTTCCTCTCTCCCCTCATCCCCTTTGAAGACTTCCTTCCTCCTACTGTCTTCCAGATTCCTTGGAGAATTCAGTCCTTCATATAGTCTATTGTTGGAACGGCAATCAGGGGTTAGAGCTGAAAGGGTGTGCAAAAGAGAAAAGTGCTAGAAAATGGTCTAGGCACAAAGATATATGGCACTAATATCATCTGGCACTAAGACGCCATGCCACCAACTTATATGACACCAAGATGTCTCCCAGCAAAATGTCCGACCCCTTTCTTGGATGACTCAAAGAATCAATTCACTTTTTCCCTTAACATCTCATTGAAAGTCTCACTAAGTCCTATCTCTATTCCTTCAACTTGATGGATTTAATTCTTCCTATCCCTATTCATTCTCTTTGCAGGATACAGTTAATTACATAGCCTTGCCTTGTCTTTGATTGATTTTCTTCCACCTATTTCCTTTCTTCTCTTGGGGGGGTGGGGACACAGTACTTCTTCCATCCTTCAATTTTCTTTGGTACATTCACTTCCTTCCATCTCTTTCAATTTTCTTGGAGGACTAATTTCATCCCAAATTCCACTTTTCCCCTAAGTGTAATTCCCCACTTGAATCTTCTTCTCATCTCTGCACAGGAGTCTCATCTACTTGTACCCTACTTTTGTCCATGGATTGACCTCCTCCGACCTTCATTCTTCTTTGGGAAGGATTCCGGTTTTCGTCTCTCTTTCCATTGTCAATGTTGATTTACTTCATCCCATCTCTCCTTGAAGAATTCCATTCATCATATATCTGCCTCTTTTTCTTGGTGGAATCCTTTCTTAATACTTTCTTCCGTTGTACTCATTGGACTTCTTCCTACAGCCTTTCCTAGTCCCTGGTTGAACTTCCTATCCCCTTCCTTCTTCTGAGAAATTTGTTCTCCTTTCATTGCCATTTGTGCTTTTCCTTTCTTCATTTTCTTCTATTTTCTTCTACTGTCTTTGGCTAGCTCAGTAATTCTTATGTTCTACCCTTGCATCAGTGGTTTATTTCCTGTTAGTTCTCTCCCTTCTCCTTGGGTACTCACCTCATATATCTTACTCTTTCTACTGTAAAATTCCCTCCGTTTTCCATGGAGGACCTAGTTCTATTTATATCCTTGAAATCTTCCCCTTCTATCTCCTTCCCTTTTTCCTATTTGAAGGATTAAGTTGTTTCTATCTTCCTGTCTTCACCTCTTCCTATCTTTTCCCTTTATGTTTGGAGGATTCTATTCTTCCTATTTCACTTACTTCCATTTGCTAGATTCTCTTTGTTCTATAACCATACATTCTCAATAGAGGATTCTGTTCTTTCTATTCCCCTCTTCCACTTGGTGGATATCTTTCCTCCTTTCACAAGAAAGACTCAGTTCTTTCCAACTCCATATTTCAAATAGATGGATCTCATTCATCCTCTATTTATGTTCATTCTCTATTAGGGGTTCAATTCTTGTAATATCTCGTCTTTAATTCGGTCGATTTTTCTTATCTCACGTTCCTTTTTCCAGGCAGTACTCACATCCCCTAATCTGTTCTCTTACACTTGGTCAATTCCTTTCCTCCTCTCACCTTCCTTTCTCTATGACAAATCACTTCTTCCGCTCTCCTCTCTTTTAATTGGTGCACTACTTTCTTCATCTCCTCTTCCATTGCCCATGCAGGACTCAGTTCTTTCAATAAAGCCTCTACCATTTCTCTGATTTCGCCCCACCTCTCAGCTCTCATTCTACATTTAGGATTCGATTCTTCATGTCTCCTGTAATTTACTTGGTAAATTGCTCTCCTCCTGTCAAAATACCATTCTTCTGGAGGTCTCTGTTCTTCATATCCACCATCTTCCATTTCGTGACATTGGTTCTTCCCAACTCCTTTCCTTCTCATTGATGGATTCAGTTCTCACTATCTCATTCCCTTGTTCTTGATTAAACATTTCTCTTTCTTATAATTGGAAGAATAAGTTTTCCTTGTCTCCATTTCTTTTCCCTGCTTTATTCATTTTTTTTCATATCTACCCCTTCTCCTTGAAGGGTTCAATTCTTCTTATCTCTTACTCTTCTTCTTGCTGATATTCCTTCCTCATACATCCTTCTGGGGCCTCCCCGACATTGCAGTGGTAGCAACGTTGGCTTGTAAGTAAGCGGTCCTGGGTTCGAAACCCAGTGAAGGCACATTGTGGTTCAGATCACACTTTAAACTGTAGGTCCAGTCCCGGTTAGCCTTACTGTGCATAAAGTGAACTTAAAGCACCAACTCAATCAATCAATCAATCATACATCCTTCTGTGTTAATCTGGGAATTTCAGTTTTTGCTATCTCTTCATCTCCTCATTATCCCTTGGTGGATTGCCTTCTACCATTCCCTCATCTCCTAAGATGAAGAAGATAGATAGGAAAACTGTGTTATCATCCAAGGGAAATGAGAGATAAGAAGAAGAAGAGAATACACTAATTGCAGGGAGGGGGAAGATCCCATTCCTTCAGTGTGAATGGAAGTTAATTGAAGAAAAGGAATCCATCAAATTGTAGATTGATTATGGTTGGTGATAGAGAAAAGGAAATTCCCAAGTGTAAGAGAGAGGACAGGAAGAACTGTGTATGAAAAACTTCCTACAAAAAGAAGAAAGGAAGGAGATAGGAGGAAGAGATTCCACAATGGAGAAGGAAGGGTGAGATATGGAAAATCTGGTCCTGCAAAGAGAAAGGCAGAGACGTACTGAAGTAAATCCACCAATGATAGTGGAAGAAAAGAGGAAGAAGTACTGTGTCCTACTAGATGCGTAAAAGAAGATGGGAAAAAGTAAATCGAATATGATTGATCGATTTGCTTTATTTTACAACGCCTTTTGTGCCACTTTTGGCTAATTTGTGAAGATGAGGATGAGGGATGATGTGGTTGAATTCATGAATAGACAATCACAAACATCCATGCCCAGTCTAGAATTCGAACCCAGGACCCCTGACGTAGTAGCATGGTAGCAAGGTGTCCCAACCACTCTGCCACGGGGGCCTGCTAAATCGACCATGACAATGGATGTACAAATGAAGAACTGAGTTCTCCTTGGAGAATGAAGGTGATATAAGGAAAGGAAACCAGCACACAAAGAGGGAGGTTCTATCAAAAAATTAGGTCACCAAGGAAACAGGAAAGAAAGAAGGAAGACATTCAATCGTGTTTGGACAAGGAAAGTAAATAGTAATCCGAGAAGAATTGAAGATGATAGGAGGACCACCAAGTGGAAAAGGAGGAGACAGGAAATGCTCCCAAGGAGAAAGAAGAGAGTTGAAATGAAGTAAAGCATACAAAATAAAAGAAGACGTAATTAACTCAGCTCTTCCCATCTCCCGTTTTCATCATATTGTATTCCGTATCTTCTCTAACCATCTTCTCTCCATGAAGGTGTCAGTTCTTCCAATGTCCTCCTTTCCACTTGATGGATTCATTACCTTCTATCACATTCCTCTATCAATCCTTCCCTCTTTGACTTGGTGGATTGCCTTCCTGCTATCACCTTCCAGGACTCAGTTCTTGTTATCCCCCTCCCTACCACTTGATGGCTTCCTTTCCTTTTCTCACCTTGCATTTCCTATGGGGAACTCCTATCTCTCCTATTCCACTTGGTGGATAAATTATCTCCTTTCACTTTCCACACTCCTTTGGCGACCCCCTGCTTCCTTTTCCCCTTACTCCACTTGATGGATTTCATTCCTCCCCACACTTTCCATTCTTCAATGGAGGAATCAGTTCTCCCAATCTCCCCTCTACTGTTTCATTTCCTTCTCTCACCTTTCATTCTCCACAGAGGAGAATTTCTTCCTATCTCTCCTGTTCAAGTTGGTGCATTCCTTTCCTGAAAGAGAATGGAGGGGGATAGTAGGAGACAAGTATTCCAAGAGGAAGGGTTGGTGATAAGATGCAGTACATCCTATTGGAAAGAAAAAGACAGAGAGAGATAGAAATAGATGATATTCTACAAGCAGGAGATGAAGAAGGGATAGGGAGAAACATAAGAAGTGGTAATTTGATGGAATAAATGAAGGTATGAAAGAAAGTTGATGGCAAAAATACACTTGGCCACTGAGCAGGCTTAATACAGAAGGGAGGATAATAAGAAGAATGTTATCAAAGGATAAGAGGATATTAATTAGTTCCAAAGAGATGGAAGGAAACAGGAAGAAGCAAGTACTCTAAGGAGAAGAAAGAGACATAGAAGAAAATCAATCTACCAAGGAGGAAGATGCAGATATAAAAATGGGCTCCTTCAAAGCGAAGGGAGGAAAATTATAGAAATAAAATCCACCAAAGGGAAGGGAGGGAGAGAGAGATAGGAAGAACTGAGTCCACCAAGGAGAAGGGAAGGAGGTAAGAAGAAGTGAATCCAATAAGGAGAAGGAAGGTAGAAAATAAGAAGAAAACGTATAATGTTTATCAATAACTTACCTTAACAGTTTGTTCTTTCCCTCTTGGTACAGTTGAAGTAGGGCAATCTGTTAAGGCTATTGTGTCTCTGTAAGCTCACTGATTATCTGTATTGCAGCAAATAACTTTTTACTCACTCTGGAATCTGATGCTCAGGCATTTCTCTAGCTTCTCTTTATGAGACCAATGGATTCCCTGCAACAACATTTGATTCATTGATTTTTATAGTATGGATACATCAGCACATACGGTATTTATGCCCATCATGCAATACAGGGATAAGCTCCATAACTAAAACAAAATTGAGGACTAGTCCCTAACATGAACATAACATATCCTTGGTAAAACTTTCTTACTCAATATCTAAAATGAATTCATTACTTAACAAGAACTAAAACTACACTATCTCTCAGGACTAAAATATCATAACCTAATTTTAAAGCTGTGGCTGTAAAGAGGCACTGAGCACACAGAAGGACAAACACAACACATCACAACTTCACAAAGGATTATCTTTTGTCTGGGTCTAGCCGCCAGAGGCTTGTTGGACTGCAAAAAGCTGTTACTGGAGTGTACTACATGGAAGTGAGGTTCACTTTTGGATGCCTTGCCAGAAGGTCGATCCCTATAAATTTTGAATTAATACAGAAGCAGAAGAAGAATCATAAAATAATATATACTAACCAATCAAGTAGTACACGTTGTTTAATTTTAAGTTGTTACAGTTGATGTATTGCTTTTCTATACACAAGAAATGGTAAATTTTCGCCTGTGTATTTTACCATACCATTAAAGTGTGGTGTCATATAAAGTATAAAAATCCTTATGTTTTTGATGTGTGTCCATCAACTCATTTCAACCATTTATCTCATTATGTAAGGGTATGAAAGATTCATTTTGAGGAAATATTCTCACTTAATAATTAATTAAAATTGATGAGCTATAGTGTGCATTACCAGAATGTACAATTTAATAATTTCATACTTGATGCTGAATATCACCAACTATAAAACTGGTGTGACATGACTAGTGTAAAAGTTTTGTAAATTGTCTCAGTAAGTTTTGTTTTATCTTATTTTATGCAAGTATTGCTTGGATTGCAGAAATTTTCTTTGAATTTGCAGTTGTTATGTGCAAGTAAACACTTTTCTCAGCATAATGTTTTGGCTGATGCGATTGTGATGTACTTCAAGAAAGCATGCAAGAATGCAAAGTTCTGAAGGGCTCTAGAATCAACCAAATGCACTGTGGTTTCTATGGCTGAGCTTTCTGTATTACAGCACTACAGGCCACTGGTTGTTACTAGCCATCAGAAGCAACCAATGAGAGTGTACCTAATGCTACCCTCTGATGTAAAAAGTGATGAGTGATCACACCCTTCAGTGTCAATTTCACCACCATTTTGGATCCAAGAGGAGCAAGGGAAGAGCAAGACAGTTCAGTATTTCGGTTACAGAACTCAAAGATAATTTGCTAAACAAAAGGAAAAGCGACAGTCCATGAAGAGAAGAGAAAAGCATGAGAAGTATGTAAATAAAAATTGGTGAACCAAGATATATTTTGTGTTTGTAATACATTTTCTTTATCTAAATTACTGTTTCCACAATGCACGTTAAGGTATGTATTTATGGTTCATAAAGAGAGTGTGCACAGTTTACAACTATATTGATAAAGATAAAATCTCTCATGAATTGACCCCTCAATCCAATGTTAGAAGCTCAGCATTTACTAGATTACCTTGAAAAAAAAAGGCAAAACATAAATGGTACCACCATTAAGCCTTGTTTACATGTTTAACAAAACATTCAAAATCTGACCAAGGCAAAAATTATTGTATAAAAAAATTCTGAATGAATTTATTGTGCATCTTTATCTGAGGAAGACCCTGTTAGAGGGTAGAAACATTACGTTTTAGTGTATCCTTTATACAATAAATTTTGCATTGGTCAACATTTAAATGTTCTACAAAACATCAGTGAATCATTAAAATTGCTGAAATTGTTATTCCATATTTTCCTTATTTTACGTTGCTTTTTTGCCCCTTGAGGCAATCAATGATGAATAAGTGACATTGACGAAAGGACTCTAACAAGGAAATACCCATGTCTGTGCTAGATCTCAAACCAGGAGTTTTTGGTGCTAAGATCTTTGGTTAACTACCAAATGTTATTGGCTTCTGAGCTGGCTAGATATTAACAATTCCAATAGCTTGAATTGTGATTTTTTAAAATTAGAATGGGGAAAAATGCTGTAGATTACAGAAAATGTTTGGCTATGGAAACAAGATAGTATAATATAAAACTGGATCTTAACCAATGAGTTATGGAAAAATTTATACAGTGGAATCTGATGTTATATTTTTCAGGTAATCGAGTTGAAAAAACTTAAAACACTTGGAAAATCAGGAATGTTTTGTATTATCTTTCTCAATTGGGACAATGGGAAATTGAATCCGCTAAGTGTCTACAGTCTTGTTTTTATTTCATTTTGTCTTTTCTTTTATCTATTCTAATGTGTATTCTCATGCATGTAGAGAAAGTGCTATTAGAAGCAGACATGGTTAAATTATAGGCAAATGGAAAATGCCATGGAAAAAAAGACAAAAGTATTATTTTCTGTAATTGAGCTACAGAGCGCTCCACATATACAAAACCAACCTTCAACGACTTCTTCTTCCCTTGGGATTTCTGGCTTCTCTTCAATTGTCTCAGTTGTCTGCATCCTTCATATCATAATTGCATTTTGTAAACTTAGAAATTCATAATTTTGTTGAACTCATATTTTACCCTCAGAGACATTTATTTGTGTTTGTCTGCTGTCTCCATGGTACTCTTACTATCTGCAACAATCAAACTTATTATTCATGTAACATATATCTCACCCAATCATATTACTCAGCAGACATTGGCTCTATTTAAAGATAGAGAAAAACGTGTAAGTCATGAAAGAGAATCCAACTGGAAAAACTCACACAGCTTCAATACAACTTAGTTACAGCACAAGTTTTACTAGTTGGCTGTTTAAAAGAAGCATTCTCATTTGTTTTGTAACGTATGTATTAAATGAATGGATAAACAGAATTTTCGATGGAATATCTGTGTGATGGTCATATTTTCTAGGTATGAGAATGTGTCTTTCTCAGTGTCTGACTTAATACCCTGAGTTGCTGACTTAAGATGAATTTTTGGCCAAACCCTTCAGAAAATTGCATCCACGTTAAGCAATAATTTTGGGTGCATGAAAAGGGGAAAAGAATTAAGTATATCACTAGATATTAAAAAATGAATTCATAATTCCCTCCCTTAAATTTTGTTCAACCCACTAAGGAATTTGTGAGTTATCAGTGGGTTGGTGAGAGACTTTGATTTTTGGAGACATTTGCAGTATAGGTATGTTTTCAATACATATGCAGACAAATTCTTAGGTTTCCAGTGTTTCAGGTTAGGTTGTATTGGGCAACAAATAGATTGGGGTTTAAGATCTGGCTTGGCATCATTCTTCTCAATATTCATCTTTGAACCACAGCTTGAGCCTTGTCTACTGAAGCCATTGGTTTTCTGTCTTGGGATAGAAAGGAGTGACTCACTTCTCATCAGTTGTCTCCAACATAAAAATGTTGCCATGTGGCATGTGCAGAAATTTTAAAGAAAAGTGTGGCAACTTGCCAAACTTCATCTGAGGTCATGGAAAACCATTCAAGATCAGCTGATGACAAGGATGTTGCAAGTAGCAAATAATGCATAGCCCTCGTCTGTTGCTTCCAAGGTGCTTGGAATGGGACCTCAGTAATGGTGTAATGGTGGTTACTGCTCGTGGACAACTTGCTTATAGATAAGACTGATATCTTCAGACCAAAAGAGTTAGATTTCTTTTTGACGGATGCACTATCCCTTCAGATGCTATGCTATAAATTTCCATTTTTTAAGCAGTGGTACACAAACAAAAGGAAACTCCTTTAACATCTTAATCGCAATTGTTAAGCCCATGGGTGTGTACAGTACCCACTTCACTCTTCTACACATTTAACACCTGTTTGGAGGAGCATAGGCCTCTGTTCCACAAAATTCTACAAATTTATGACTCATCCTGATATATCTATTTTATCTCTATTGTATTTGTATTATTTTACATTACTTTCAGCATGTCTAGGTTAATTTTGATGATGAGGATGAATAAGGATGTCATGAAATGACGATAGAACAAATAGAATGATAAATGTATGGCTTACCCAAGATTTAAAGTTATGACCTCCTGGCTTCGAAGAGCATTACACAAAACCACTATAACACAGATGTAAGCTTCAAGTCATCAATTTCATTTACACATCTTTCACCCATATCATCACAAATTAACTATAGAAGTAGAAGAGAATTATGAGGATGAAGCAATTTCAGAATCAACCACTGATGTAAACGCAAGTGTTGCAAATTTTTCTGTTACTTTTAAGGACCATGTAGACCAGCGACTAGTGGTTTGAGACTATGGGTGTGCATCTCAGTCTCACATCCAGAAGAGGAGATTTCAATCCTCCAATTACTCACACCTAGTGTTGAAGACATATGATGATAATTGTATTAGCAATTCAAGTGTTCCGGGCTTAACAGAGGCAATGTGATTTTCCAGAGTAGGGAAAAGGTTCTGTGATGTTCATTAACTGTTTTAATAGGGATGAAAACATAGTCTCATTTGTTTCAATTTCTTCATAATACACTACAATGTATCAAGCTGTAGCTCCTTTGATGTTTATCTGAAAAGCAATTTTTGGTTATAGGCAGAAAAAGGTAGGGTGACCAGACGTCCTCTTTTATCCGGACATGTCCTCCTTTTTAGGTGTCTGTCTGGCATCCGGGCGGATTTTTTAGAAATCGGTAAATGTCCTCCTTTTTTGGAAAGATTATAGCATTGACCATAGCAAATGTGCTGCATACAGAATGCTTCATTTGGTGCATGTTAATTCGACCAATGCTCACCTAGCATCTGGGAGCTCAATACGATCACTTTCCCGACTGAGTCATTAGTAGGGGGCATATTTAAAGCACTAAAAATCTCTGGAATAGGCAGTCAAATAGGCCAAAATGATGAAAATAGGCACTTGAAAAGCAACATAAACTAAGAAAAGGCATGAAAATAGGCACTAAAAAGGCACCCTAAATTTAAAAAAGATGCAAAAATAGGCAATGGATGTGAACTTATTTAAATTTTCTTCTTACAATGCACAGTTATACTGTATTAGCACTTCAGTTTATACATAAAAGTGCGCTAGCAATTAACATAATGTAATACTCTTTTGATCGAAATTCACATTTGTGGGGAATCGTCTGTTATAGTTATTCTCACAAAAGAGCTTGTGCTAACAACTGCAAATTTGAACAAATGATGAATAAACAATTTGCACCATTGTAACAAAAAAAAAATAATTAAAACAATGTCCCAATTCAGACCATCAAATCTGGTGAATTCCAGATTTCAGTCAGTACAACATCAACAAAGCCTTACATCTTTCGATATAGGGAAACCCAAATGCACGTAAGAAAAAAGCTGAAGTATGCAAAAATTGCAGAATATCCATTTTTTGGCACGACTAAGCAAAATAGGCACTAACCATCAAAATAGGAATTTATAGGCACTATAAAAATGTGTCTTTGGAATAGAAACTCCATGAAACAAACTATAAAGTTTAAACATGAAAGCCTATGGTTTACTACAAAGGAACAAAAAGGCAAATAGGCAAATTTCCGCACCCCAGTCATTAGTATTAAGCGCTGATACTGCTGGAACGCATGTAGTCTGTGCAGTTCTTTTTCGGTTGATTGATTTGGTTTATTTTAATTCGCTTTTTTTTCCAATTTTAGCTAATCATGAAAATATGATGATTTTGATGAAG
The DNA here is from genome assembly GCF_977018435.1 of Lepisma saccharinum. NCBI lineage: Eukaryota > Metazoa > Arthropoda > Insecta > Zygentoma > Lepismatidae > Lepisma > Lepisma saccharinum. The sequence goes on along the minus strand of NC_139236.1, from coordinate 11,381,000 downwards.
GACACACATGCCCAGGCCGGGATTTGAAACCGAGGCCTATGGCATTGTGGCACGGTGTGCTAGCCACTCCAACACAGAAGTCGGCTAGATCCTTTTCGAGTTATACATACACGATACAGATGTGCGTAGTGAGAATTTTGATTATTAAGTAATATTTACTTTCATGAAATAACGAAGTGAAAGATGATATCCAGTTTTAAAGGATGGAAGAAACGAATATGGGGTAAAGTGTAAGGTGGTTGCCACTTTCCCCTGTTGTTGCAAGAGTGCTAGAAATGTTCGTGGCATTGAAATCATATTTCTCTACCCAATCTAACTACCTAAAATTTTAATTTGGCTTTTCGAAATACAGCATGTTTCAAAAAGAATATATGTATTTCGCATGCATATATTTATTAAACTTTAAGACATACGAAGATGAAACTTGACACACATACTTACGAACCTCTGAAGTTAAGATTACAGATGTTCAATATGTCCTCCAGCAGTGATACGAACAATATCACATCGATACTCAAATTCCTCCCATACTTGGGCAAACACGTCCTTCGTCACTGATGTTACGGCAGTACAGATCCGGTTCTTCAACTCTTCCAGGTTCTGTGGGAGTGTTGGTACATAAACATTGTCTTTAATGAAACCCCACAGGAAGAAGTCACAGGGTGTCAAATCCGGTGACCGTGGAGCCCAGCTGATACATGCTAAGTCGCCAGCTCCTTGACGACCAATCCAACGGTTCGGTAGAGTTTCATTCAGATAATCACGCACTTGGCGACTCCAGTGAGGGGGTGCCCCGTCTTGTTGAAAAATGAAGTTGCCTTCATGCAGCCTCGGAAACAACCAGTTTTGTAACATAGAGAGATACTGCTGACCGTTAACCGTGTTTCCATCAAAGAAGAATGGGCCGTAAACAGATGATCGGGATATCGTGCAAAACACATTCACTTTGGGCGAATCTCGTACATGTTCAATGAATGCATGTGGGTTCTGTATGCCCCAAATGCGAACATTATGTTTGTTTACCTGACCACTGACATGAAACGCAGCTTCATCACTAAACACGATGCGTTGTGCGAAAGTGTTGTCATTGTCAATAGCATCAAGAATGTCGTTACAAAATGCCACACGTTTGCGTTTGTCATCAGGATGCAGAGCTTGTAACAGCTGTACCTTGTACGGCTTCATAACCAGCCAATGTCTCAAAACACGCCAAATTGTTCTTGTAGGAAGTTGTAACTCCCGACTGGCACAACGAGTTGATTTTGAAGGGCTACGTTGGAAAGCAGTTTGAATTCGTGCAACATTTTCTTCAGGAACACGAGAGCGGCCAGGACTCTTTCCTTTACATACACATCCTGTATCTACAAACTGTCGATACCATCTGCGAATGTTCCACCCATTTGGAGGATCAATTTGGTACCTCAACCTGAAATGTCTTTGCACTGTAATCACGGAATTGCACTTCGCAAACTCGGGAACACAAAATGATTTCTGCTGCGGAGTAACCATTTCAAACTAACTGAGGGTTACCAAGCAAAACACAACAAAACTGACTATGTATTAGTTTCTCTAATAGCCGAGCCAGGGTGCAGCGATCGATAGTTTGGACAAAAGAATACTTTGTAATATGTATATTCTTTTTGAAACACACTGTAAGTTAAGCGAATCTTACTTGTTACATTTGCATTCACTTGTGGAGATATTTCAGTTTAATATCCAAGAATTAGAAAAGGAGTAAAATTATGTGCTTCAAATTATAGATATTCTTTGTAATTTGTTAAAAAACAGATTAGGAGATTGCTTTCTTTGCTTAAAGATAAGATTAAGTTCTTGAAAGAGATCTTCTGAAAAGCATCTGTGAGCAAAATGTTGGTAAGATTTTTGTATATTTATTCAATTATGAGTAATGGCAAATGTATAGCCATTTCTTTCGGTGTCCTCTTTTTTATGACTTTGTCCTCCTTTTTGGCCATGCTTTGTCCTCTTTTTTAATGTATATGTCTGGTCACCCTAAGATAAAGGGGTAGTGTGGGAGGGGCATCCTTCAAGAAATTATAGTATTTTTTCTTCAAAATATTGAAAATAATTTAAATAACGCTTTTGTTATATACAAAAAGAAATATATATATTACATAAAATCTGATCTCTGTGCGTACACATCTAAAATTAAATATGAGTTTTGAACTATTTATGATTATGCGGAAGATGTTCAATGTTGTAAGTTCATTATGGAAGTTAATTTTTGTTAAAGAAAGACCGATACAAAAACAAATTCATACTTCCATTAATATTACATCATTTGGTCATTGTAGCTCACAAAACTTTACACTGTCGGAAATTTTAAAAAGGAAATTTCCTTTTTGTTCATTCCGATGGGTAATAGTAATAGTTTCACATCATACCAAGGCATGTTGTGAATTTTCAACCCCAGTTTCACTCTCATTTGTTTTCCCCTCCTCTTTCTTCATCCCTACTCACAAGGTTTCTACTTTTTTACATTCAAGGCAAGATACCAAGAGTTCCTGTGTTTTTATGATGCTGTCATTGTTAGAATAGGGTGAGATGATTATGATCAGTTCTACTAAAATGAGAGAGAACATAGCAAACTTGTGATAAATAATAAATTGGATAGTCATTTGTTTCTCCTTCTGCTTCCCTATTGATCATGCCTATTTGTTCAAGGCACTAGAATATGTCAAGGAACTGGATATTGTCCCATGTTTTGAATGGAAGTGTAATGAACATGTGCTTCATTTATTTATGCACATTTTTTGTACATTTATTTATCATGGATAAAGATGAAAGCAACGAGGTTTTGACAGCACTCTTCATTTTACAATGCAGAAACAGGGTAACATTCACATCCTTGTTGTTTGAGCAGATTTGAAAACTCGATGACAGCAGTAGAGGTTTTATTTTTTTTTTTGTGGTACAGATTTGCACCACAATTTCCCATTTCTGAGGGAGGAAAAATCTCGATTTGCAATGATATCTGAGTTATAACACTATATGATGAGATAGGAAAGTCAGTGCATGACTGGAGATAAGTTTCTCACAGCTGGAAAACCCACTGAAAGGAGTTCTTGGAATTCAGTCACTACGAGAGCTTAACAACAAACAAAAAGACTGGTGATATATGGAAACAAATGGAATGTGAAGTGGCTTGCAAATATTTGATCTTTCCTTTAAGAAGATTGCTCTTAATGAATTAGTATATCAAAAAAATAGGTTTGTAGCTTTTTTGGGTTAGCATGTATGACTGTGCAAGTAGGAAGGAGCTTCCATTGAGGTAGACAATGGTTATTGCTAGTCCACCCATGCATTTCAAATTTACATCTTATTAATGGGGTTGTGAAAGTTTCATTTTAACAATAACACCAAAAAAACTGAGGAAAGGAGAAAAAAGTGTGTAAATATGTTTTGAAAGGTTAACGAGACAGACTGTTTTGCTTTTGGGCTTTCAAACTACAAAAAAATGTAATTTTTTGCATTTCCCCAGATTAACATCGAATTTTACTTGTTAAAAAAACAAAGGCAAGTGAAACCCACTCAAGCTTTGTCTTGTCAGGAGAAATGGAGCTGCATGAAATTGAAGGAGAACATTTTACCATGAAATATGCAAAAATGTAGTAATTTTGTGCTACAGTGTATTAATGTTGACAAACTTTACTTCCCTGTTTTGTTATTCTATAAAAGAAAATAACTGATAAAGTACATAGTTATGATTACAGAACACACCACTCGGGTGCTTGCCTGCACAACCTGTTGATCAGGCACAGTGTAGCAGGACTATAAGGTCATTCTGGAGGAGCATCTGCACCCTATGTTGCAAATATTGTTCCAGGATGGTGGGGAAGTACTCCAGGGTGATAACTCACTGATACACACTGTTAACCCTTCAAGCCGGGAGTTAAATACCCATCAGCCGCTGCGAGAGGAGGTAATTTTAAATCAGCGAAACAGCAATTTTCGCATAATGTCACAAAATTGAACATATCTTAAAAACCATTTGCTCAATTACAATGAAATTTTCAGGACTTGTAAACGAAACTTCACACTACATAAAAATGTATAAATAATGACATTTATACTATAGTAACAAAAATAATAATAAAAATAAAAATTTACATGTTGCGCTTACAAAGTACTACTTCTGTCTTGTGTTCTTGTTAGTTTAGAAGTCCAACGTTGTGTGGTACAGTTTAAAACATGCTTCGAAACACAGTCCTACTTCACAATCTGAACACCAATAATAATAAATGACCTTCACCGTCACTTTCCTCTAAAAACGCAAAAAAATTCGTCCGTTTCGATGCCCTTTACCGGCTCGTGCGACGCCATTTCTCAGCTTTTTTTTTTTTTAATAAAGTGATGGAATCGCACATATTTTCATGTAATTGGAATAAAAACCAACAGATGGCAGCACTTTGCAGTCTACTCTTGAGTTACATGCGTTTTCATTCATGTGAGAAAACAAGAGATGGCAGAATATGCATCATTTCGTCACTACTACAGGAGACGTATACGTGTACGTCGAACCACCTCTAGAAGCACTATGAGGGTCCGTACACGTGTACGTCGAACCGGCTTAAGGGGTTAAACAGGTCACAGAGTAGTTCGATGAGCATGAACGTGAAGTTGAAAATCTGCCATGGTCTGTCCAGTCGCTAGACCTGAACATTATTGAGCTCTTATGGGCTCTTTTAGAGGATCAGGTGTGGCAACGTTTCCTCTCCACCAACAACATGTCGTGAAACCATCGGTGTGCTTCAGGAGGAATGGCTGCAAATTTCTCTCACCACTGTGCAAGACCTCTAATGATCCTTCCGCAGACAAGTTGCTGCTGCTCTGGCGAGCCAAAGACCACCCAAAACTATACTAATGAAGGTTAGTGTCTGCATTCCAGGTGTTGCAGTTGCAATATCCACCACCTGTATATATATATATATATATATACACATAATCTGTTTTGTACTTACCTAAAATTAAAAATTTACTATACATTCCTTGGCATAGATTACTTTTCTCCAGAGCCATGTGCATTGGAAATGTTTTCTTATAGCCATTGGCAATTTTTATCAATCTTTGTTTTGTTCTCTCTACTTACCATTTTGCGGGTACAAGAGTCATGTTTCATAGTTACAGAAATGTCATTCATTGTTACAATCATTTTTATCATTAATAAAACTCTAAGATAGCAAATTAATTTATTCAATTGCAATGTTCCATGAGTATCATTTTACTCTTCTAAAATTCTGTTCAAAGGACTCACGTTGAGTAATCTTGAATTATAGTGAGGACATTTTTAGACAAGCAGAAAACAGAAGAAATAGATTTAGATATATTCTATTGCATATATGTAGATAATTATGCTATTGACAGGGAATGAAATGGTAATTTCTATGGTATGATATGTAAAACTGGAAAAATGCAAAATATTTATTAATGTAAATTTTATTTAAATATTGAACACTCCTTTCCAGACACACACAGGCACACAAACACACACACACACACACACACAAACATGTATGCTTTCCCATGTTCCGATTTTTTAAACTCTTTATTCTTATAATATTTTCCCCTTTTCTTGAAATCCTGTTGCTGTTTTCTGATCCTGACATAGTTGTATATTTCATTTAATTCAGATTTACAGTTGTAGACATTCCTTCTGATTTGCTCACATATTTCTTGATTGATTTATTGATTTGGTGTTTTAAGTCCACTTTAGCTCATATATTTCTCTTTTCATAGTACGTGTTATCAGTGTATGTGACATATTTTATTGGAAATTGTGCCTCCTTGATGCATAATGTTTAGTATAATGTGTGAAGGTAGCATTAGTCTGTTGCTAATCCATCACCTTCTTCCACTCCTCTGTTGATTTATAATTCTTAAGTGATATCATTATTGCTTTTTGTGGCGTTCCTTGCAATAACTACTAATAAACTTACTACTTTGTTGTCTATATTTCCAATAGATTTATTTAACTCTTTGCTGTTTAGGACTTCAAATGCCTGTTTATAGTTGATAAATATAGAAGTTCATGTTCATAGTGTCTTTTCTTATCTGTTTGATGACAAATAACTAATCCATTGTTTCTCTAATAAGGTGAAATCTATGAATTTTTGGAAATCACTTGATGCTTCTCATTTCTCTTTAACACTGATTGGCTATTAACTTGCACTGAAAGCAGATACAGGTTCAGAACTATTTTCTGAATCAACAAGCCAAACCCCCGAAACCAAGAACATCTGTCAACATGCATCTGACTCTCATAGTTTTCCATCTAACAATCTACGATTTCGAGATCTAGGCTTCAATACTCTTCAGAAAATTGTCATGGAAAACGAGAAAAATTCTTCAACTCAAACATTTCAACTATTACTCCCTCTCTGCTTCATATTCCTTCCCCTGATCTCATGGAGAGATCTTTCTTGAAAATGCACGTAACAAGTTTTACATAGTGATTTCAACTTGAGAGCATTTCAGAAAAGTTCGCCTACAACAAACATGAACATAAATGACGATGATGTCCACAAACATATTTATTCACATTAACTATCAATCATCTTCAGTATATGCACTTCAACAGGTGCTATTCCATCCTCCCAGAAAGGCCATATTTATACCACAATAATACAAAAACATTTAAAATAACCAGAGATTTTTTCATCAACAAACATCTCTGTAAATCCATGACACAGACTTTCCACAAAATGCAAAATTTCAATTTGTGATCGACCTTCTATTTTTATCTTTCAGCTTCAACAAGGCTATAGAAATCCACAAGTCATTCAAGTCAAACCAAGACTATCAATTTTTGAGAATAATGGAACACACCCACAAGTATATAAATAACTTTACTTATAAGAGACAATTGTCTACCATTACTGCATGCAGGGCTAATATCGTGGGCAACATGAGTCACTTGTAAAACAAGATTGTAAGTAAAAACAAGGAATTGCATGTTATGATGAAATGTATTGTTTATGAATGTGTAGACCGATCACAGTATGTTGATCAGACTCTTAACAGCAGTAAAATATTTGATTGGTGATAATGATTTAAAGACAGCCAGCTGTATATCAGGTAAAGATGATCCTGGTCACTGCAGTCATTCTGTAACCACTATTTTTCATACAGGCTTTCAAACTTTCAGCCATTTATTCAATGAGTGAATCCTTGAATATCAATGGATAATATGCCACCAACTTGCTGAACAGAAGCATCTGTCTGTGGAAAGTTTGAGCACAATCTCAAAAACAGCCTGGTTTCATCACTAAACACATTATATCGCTACAATACTATGCACGAGAACAGATGCTCACCACACAATATGAACCCCACAGGAACTCAGCTGGAAGTTACTGTCTCACACCCCGTTGGAGTCCTGATCATGCTTCAAGCGATTTTTATCTGTTTTCACTCTTATAAGAGTTCCTCATATGTCAGCATTTTAGCAGTGATGAAGAGGTTAAGGATGCAGTCTGATCATGGTCTGACATACTGGCACATATTTCTACACTGTTGGTAAACACTAGTGAAATGCTGGTATAAGTGTATTGTGTAGAGGAAGGTTAGATCGAGAACGAAAGTCACTTATAGACGTCCAAATGTATTCCGTTATTCTGAAATATCCAAGGTCCCAGTTCGGCTTGAACAACCCTTGTACATTCAGACCATATAAGACAGCAACCCATTCACCCAAAAGTGTATGTATGCAACACCTAATGTCATTTACATTCTGATCTGCATACTATGTAATGCCTTAAATCTTGGAGAAACTGTTACACTTCAGTTACACTGTTTTTATGTGGCAGCTCTTTACTTGGCATGATAGCAATTTTCTGAAGGGTCTTGTCAAAAATTAAACTTGAAACTGTCTGTCAGTAAATAAGGTCTTGACATGAAGTCAAGGAAAGGTTCATACAAATACAGATATTTTAATATGCATGGTCCAAAGCTACTGAACTCTTTCTTTAATAATACCAGTTGGCAGTTGTGGTGTACAACAGAACATATTGAGATTTTGTGGCAGTTTATTTCCACTTAATATTTACAGTTCATTCGCATGATGTTTCATGTTTAGCAAGCTTCAATTTATCTTCAATTAGGTTAGTATGAGATAAATATGAGTATTGATCAGAGCAGTTATTTGTTACATAAGTAATGTGTTCTATTGTTGTGGATGCAAAGATTGCAATGGAGACAGCGGAGAACCCCAACAGCCTCTTCAGTTGATGATGAATGGGAGTAGCAAAATCATTCAGCTTTCTCAACTTACAGAACAATATGATCGAGAGGGATGGCAACAACTTGGCTCTAATGAAGATAGCCTAGATAAGTAAAATGGAAGCAGCCTATATTTTGTTGAAGGTTGGTATTGTATGTGTTGGCACTCTATAACTTTATTTAGAAAAATTATATTTTAGCTTTATTTAACACTTCTTTTCTAACATAACTTTTTGTTACTTTCAGGAAAATATGTGTATATGTATTATATATATTCTTATATAAAGAAATTAAAAATGAGAAAGTTGTCACCTTTGCAAATTTCTCCTATCTCACGTGTCCCTTGCAATTGTTGATATTGCATGATACATGAAACACTCCGTGGTGATGGGGTTAGCACAGTTCGCTAGGGCGCCAGGTGTCTCAGGATAAATTCCTGGTCTAGACGTTGGTGTCATTTCTTATTTCATCATATCATCCTCATCTTCACGATTAACCAAAGGTGGCAGAAAAGTGGCAAGATTTATTGTAATTACTGCTGCAAAACTTAATGTGTTTCTTGCAAAATCATTTAGCAATTTAAGGTAAGAAATTACTGTTATTTTGTTATCATTCTGTAGGTGTTAAATAAACACACATTTACACTAAATGTGTTCTTAAATTGCAAACACTTTAACCTCTTGAATCTCAGCCTGTAGATAGAGAGCAGAATCCCACGACCATGCTATGCAGAGGACATTAGGTGACACCCAGCAACAGTGCAAACAAATCATCTATCACATTGGTTGCTAATTCCATAACTTTTGTATTCAAATTATCAGAATTAATATTATTTTGAATGTGAATTTTGAATCTAAAATTTTGTGTGCGTCAGCACTTAGGCTATTTTGCATTCGTCACATTATATGAGATCTAGCTTCTTTCCATATATAAAATAGCATAATTGCAATGTCGTGTTACTAAAACATTAAAATATTTTCACTTTCAGTAAAAACTGAGGCTGTAAACGGGCACTCAGCACACACATAATAAAAAGCAAGACAACACAGACAAAATTTTACTCGCTGTATTGCCAGTCGCCAGAGTCTCGTTAGTCTGCAAAATGCAGTCCAGGGTGTACTACATGAAAGTGAGGTTGACAATTGGGCAGGCGCGGTTGGCCCTATAGCGCACAGGATCAGTGAACCCCCAGTAATATATGTCATTTACCTCGAGAATGGACAATAAACAATGTCTTTACGTTTTGACAAATTTTCGCTAAAATTTCTACACAAGAAGTCATATATTTGTGTCCGTACCACGGCAAATTCTCTTGTTGAGAAAGAGAAACCGCCCTTGTGCAGACCCTCAGCTGAACCCCCACAGGAGAGCTCCTGCCATAGTAAAGGTTCAGGCAGCAGGCAGAAGCTCGGGGTAAGCTATATGGGCAAAATATATGGCAGAGGATACTGAGAAACCTCGATCTCCAACCAACGGTCATGCGCAGTTCGTGCTCTCTCAGAAGGCGCAGCAGAAGCCAGAAGGCACCGTCCTCGCTGCACGCTGCGAGTGAGGCCCAGCTGGTTCCTTACTTCCAGTGTTGCCCTGTGAGGTTCAAGTTTGATGCGCATTCGTTACATATTCAATCTTCTCTGTTGAATATTTTTTGTGCCTAACTTCTTGGCATAAATGTAAAATTTAGCAGAGAAGGGTGAGTAGAAATGAATGAAAGCTGGAAATAGATGCGATGAATTAAAATAAAAGAAATACATTACTAAAATAATTCGAGCATGTATTCAGACTTTTTCCTTAAAGATGGAAACACTTCGGATATGTGAAAGTAAAAGAATGCCGCGATCTTAGACAAAAAAGGAAGACGTGACAAACCCTGTCGGTGTCAATATTTCAAGTTTGTAAGATTTTGAAGTGCTTTCATAGTTGTTGCAAAGTATTGATGCTCCGAAGGATGGACTATGTTACGTCATTTGATGCAGTGTAGGTGTTGCCGTCTGCGCAGGTAAGAAATGACTGCTAAAATGCATACAATTAACGGAAACAAATTTTCTCGACTGTTGAAAGAAAATTAGAGATAAAGCGGTGCTGGTAGACCAACTCCAAACTCGAAGATAAAAAAAAAAGCTGCAGCGTTTCAATGAAAGGGTCTCAGGTTTCTAGTAGATACATGCCATTGATTGCCATTTCCCTTTAATAATTGTAGGACCATTGTGTTTAGTCGTTTTATAATTGCAGACATGGACGTCCGAAGGGGAAAAGGGGTTACACCCGTCTGGAAAATTAATGTCAACCTAAAACTATTTATTACACACATATAATTTCATTTTAGTCACAGTAATTTATGATAAGTATTATAAAGGCATTGCGGGGACTGCAGAGGTGTTTTTTTTTTAGAGAGAACAACACTATTACAGGGAAAAATGTGCCTCGTTTATCCCCCCTGGAAAAAAAAATGATCTTGCTTCCCATCCCAGGAACAAATCCTGAAGACGTCCATGATTTTCTGATGAGACCCGAAATTTATTTCATAGAGGCACAATGTATTGTACTTAGTTTTAGTCCTAAATTTATTTGCACACCTCTACTATGAAACCTCATTCTATGAAAAAATTATGTACCAATCTTTTAACCCACCCCGATACCTTTGTTTCGCAAAGAAAGTTTTTTGCGGAAACTGAATATGTGTCATATGACTTCGGTGAACCCCCAGGAAAGTAATGCACGAGCTGCGCCTGCAATTGGGTGTACTATGAGGAAGATCACCCCAGAATTAACATTATTCAGTCCCCTCAGACACAGGGGTGTTGAAAAACAAAGAAAATAGAAAAAATGTAAAAATCCAAAATATATTGAAAAATTGAATACAGTGTGTGGCTAACATGAACTTTGTGTTCTCTTCCGGTTCACCGGTCTTCCACATCGGATATATCTGAATATTCAGAGTCACTACAGTCACTCTCCTCTTCTTCTGGAACATAATTCAACAAACTACTATCCTCCTCCATATTTTCCTGCTAAAAAAATGGCTAACTAATAAAATGCTTAAGTAACGCCTAAAACACACAGGTTTCTCAATAACACAGTTACATACTATTAGCAACAGATGGAGTAACGAGCGTGCTTTGATCATTGCTTGCGATAGTCAAGTGCTCCAACGACGTCACAGCAACACATACATAGGCTTCGGTCCTTCCCAACCAGAGGCATTCGTACGTTTTCTTGGCCATTACCATGCAAGAATATTTCCTATTCAGCCAATAGTACCAGCTACATATGGGCCATATGTAGTGGTAGGAGAGCATGCATTCTTGACTACGTAGTGGTAGTCAAGAGGTTAAGTATTTTTTTAAAAAAGAAATAAGACTATTATATTTCGTCACTAATCCTCAAAATAACAAACATGGTCATGGGAGAACATGGAAAATTCCCCCAAAATCTACCTTGCTCAGGTCAAAATTTTATTTTGAGTCTCTCCTGCAAGAATGGGTCATTTAATAGTGCAATTATTATAATTTTACTATGAGAAGCCAGGCACAACATAGTGCATGATATTCCTTCTCTCATTTATTTATCAGGTAAACATTGAATATGGTTGTTTTATTGTCCTGAAATTGATAATGTGACAAAATATATTTGCTTTAGTCAGTGACGTGGGGTGACGTCGACACTCGGGGTAGCAGTCAGTGGCGTGCTCAAGGGGGATGGTTGGTGTGGGTCACACCCCTCCCCCCTTTAGGGCCCAGTATTCCTAAAAAAAAGGATGTCAATAACAGGAAAAAATTACAAAATGATGAATGAGTACTAAAAAAGGTACATGTAAACCCCACCCAAATTCGAAAATAAAAAAAAACGATTTGATTTTACTACTAAGGCAGAGATTCTAGGTTAGAATCTCAGCTTGGCCATGGGTATTCTTTGTGTGTGTCCCTTCATCAATTTTATCGTATCATCTTCGCGATTAGCCAAAAGTGGCGGAAAAACTAAGTAAAATAAACCAAATCGAGCAATCAATCAATGATTTGATTTCATTTTTGTTACTTAGCGTTGCTTTTTTGTCACATTTGGTTAATTGCGAAGATGATACGATAAAATTAATGAAGGTACAAACACAAAGAACACCCATGCCCAGGTCGGGGTTCGAACCCGGAACTCCTGGTGTCATAGCACGCTGTGATAACCAATCCCCCAAGGTTGGTTGATTTGGTGTTTTAAGTCTACTTTATGCATGGAAACAAAACAGGAAACAATACACACTTTTTTGTAGTTTCTTCAATAATATTCATTTGGCTTTTGAGTTCTGAGATACATTTTTCATTCCAAATTATTTCATTATTCACTGCAGAGTACAACACATAGGACAAGAATGCGCACTCATCACGGGTTCGAATCCTGGCCTGGATTGTTCATATGAGGTCCCTTCATCAATTTCATCTTATCATCACTCATCCTCATTTTCGCAATAACCAAATGTGGCAGATAAGCAAAGTAAAATAAACCAAACCAACAACAATATGAACGTGCCTTCTCTTGCTTAAATAAATACATCCGTATTTATGACTGTTAGAGGCAAAGAGATTAGTATATTTAAATAAAACACTACTAAAACGAGAGTCAGAGAGAGCCTGAGCACATATTTGTAATTTAATCATTATATATTCCATATTTGAAAAAGAAAAAAGAACGAAAGCATAACATTATTGTCTGCACATAACACGTTCCCATTTCATAAATAATAAAAATACATCCCATATTATACATACATATTGTACAACGTGTAAAATGTTGTGTAAATACAGAGAACTGCAGAAAATTTTACCGTGAGTTCTTTAGAGGATTTACAAAAAAATCTATGAGAAACCAATCCCCTATCTGTCCTGTAGGAGATAGACTGGGGGACCTGAAAGCACGGGCTTTCAACCATTGCAGCAGGGAGAGGGGGCAATGGAGGTAGAGGCAGAAATCTTCCTTTTCTTTCGGGTGTTCATTTCTACCTGGAAACTTGTCAGGCGGAAGAAGAGCGAGCTAGGGTATCCAGCCAGCTTTGCCCATGGAGAACACCGATGGATGAGAAGAGCGTGGAAAAAAAAAGGTGTTGCATATGAGCTGTGGTGGCTTTAACAAGACAATAAATATTGTGATTTGAATATAATTCAAGATGTGAGATTGATTGATCTATCTCTGCTAGACTAGCTACTCCTCAGTGCACGTCACTGGCTTTATTGAAAAATCACACAAAGTTTAACTTGGTTTATCTTTAAAGTTGGCATGGAATTCTGATATCATTTATGTTTATACAAAATGAACTAAGTACAGTATCACTCATGTTTTAGTTTAATTGTATTTAATTTTATTTTATTTTACCTAAGCAAGGAAAACCCTAATCCAAGTCATTCATCTTCACTGTCATCATCAAATAACATGGGAAACCAATTGTGTCTCATTCTAATTTCTTCCTCTTACTGATCTTCTGCACATATTCTATAAACAATTAACAGTACATGTACTTATTTATGATTCACTATAACCTTTGATGAGCTATGGGAATTTTTTTAGAAAGTTTTCAAGTGTCCATCTCTCATTCATGTTGAACATCTCGAAACTGTATTTTTGCAGACTATTGAGACTCTGAGGCCTGAATGTACAAGCAATATAATCCTCTGTGGTATTTGTAATAGTTCCTTTATTGATTTAATCTAATTGTTATTTAAACGTGTCAACACTTTTTACCAAAATTGGTGGGAAAACAAGGTAAAATAATAAATAAAAATGTAACTACACACCTCCAAAATAATGGGTAGTGTTTTCCAGATAGAAACCAACACTCACTTCTTCTCTAACTCTAATTTGATGTGAACCTTCCTGTCTAGGAGCATTGTGTTCTTTTTTCTCATTTTTCTCATTCATGAGTATTGTTCTGCAAATGTGTAGTTGTAGTAGCTTTCCCCAGAATTTATACTAATTCAAGCAACATGCCTTCACTACTTTTTTCATGTAGTCAATTATCTTGTCATTGACCAAGTGTCTAAAAACTCATATTGACTATCAGAATCAATTGGAAAAATGACTTGCTTGGTTTTACTTGCATGCATGCATTGCTGCTTCATTTATATTATATCTAATTAATATATAATAAACATTTGCAATAAATATGAATTGTTGCGGTAAACGAGATAAAATTTTCAGAAAATGCCACAGATATTTCACACATATAATTTTATTTCAGAAGAAGCCATTTATGATATTTATTAGAATGGTGTTGTAGTGATAAATTCTTCACCTTGTAATCAAGGAGTCTCAGGTTCAATACCTGGAGGAGTAAATAGTGATTTGGGTCAAACTTTAAACTATAGGTCTTTAGCATTTCTGTGTAAATTAATATTTAGCTCCACTCCCAGTTAAGTCCCCTTGCCTAAATATCTCCTTCTCGGAAAAACAGATTCCGCGGCATTTAAATTCTATTATGTACACTTGGTTGTATATGTAATGCCACCATCCTGACAGATATAGACCAGACCTAAACTAACTAACCTAGAGTACTTCACTGTAGCAAAAAAATCAGGTTATGAGCTCTTGCCGATAATAAATATTAGGACCTAAGCATGATTCAAAATAAGAAAGTAAATTGGTTTTATTTAGTAAAATACAGTTAATAAAGAAAGTTATTCTGATTTTATTTAGTAACGCTCAAATAACTTTCAGAGCATTCAGCTTTTGGGTTATAAAAAGCTTTGCTTTTTTATTGTCATTGTTTGTTTTGTCTCCAGACAACTTTCGTAGCAGAGTGATAAGCATATCATGCTACAACACCAGGGGTATCAGGTTAGAATCACAGTCTGGGCATATGTGTTCTTTATGAATTTCCCTTCATCAATTTCATCATATTATCACTCATATGTCATCCTCATTGTCACGTTTTGCCAAAGGTGACAAAAAAACGATGCTACATAACAAAATTCAAATCACATCAAATGTGTTGTCCCCAGAAAGTCTAGGGTTCAAATACCAAATGGATGTTCTGTCTCACTGGTATTAACTTTGATGGAGATTTTGAACACCTTTTTATAGTGCTACATAGAAGAGTCGTTCTGAGATGTTCATTTTCCAAGTATTTTTTTTAGGGGAAAGTCTCTGCTCTGTGAAATATTCCCCCTTGGCTAGTATATATATGATGCCCCTCCTACACAATGGGTTTTGGATATGCTATAATATTAGGAGCCATTATTTTGAAATTCGAACGAAAAAGGGATATTTGGATAGTTGTATTTTTTGATTGGCATCATTATTTTATATGTTGAAGTAGGTCATGAGAAATGAATCTTGTGTAATTTTGAGACCTTGAAAACATTTTTCCTCCCCTGTAGAAAATGTCAAAGTTCAAGGTCAGACTGCCCATTTTTCATGAAAAGTGAAACATGGGTAAGTTCAGAGTGCTGTATCTTTGGAAATTAACAACATCCCAAAATTTTATTTTGATAAACTGTTAGCAAAAGACTGGTTGCTTATATACATTCAATTGTCTTGATGGGACATTGTTTCTTACCTATGTTATGTGGCAAGAAAGAGGGTCCAAAATGTAGTTCTTTCCTGTTTTCGGCCTTTAATATCTTGGTTAAGCAACACTACCCCAAAGATTTGTTTACTATTCATTGAAGCTCACTATTAGGAGAAGCTACCTGATATAGCACATTACTACGTTATTGATGCTGTTAGCAGATATAACCCTTTGAATACTCAAGAAATGCAAAATCTGCATCTTTAGAATTAGGTCTATCTCCAAACAGCATCAAGGTAAAAATACACTAAGTATGCCAACTTGTAGGTGAATATATGTACTAACACCAGGAAATGAAAAAACTTTGGAGCCTCGTCCCATTTTTGAGAAAATAATTTTTAAAATATTAGGAAATGTCAATGTAAATTATCACACTTCCTCCCCTATGAGAAAGTGGAACCGATATTTCTCCATCTTTTCTTTGTTCCAAATGAAACAGCCCATGTCTTGACAAGTTGTGGGACAGTTTACCTTTTTTCTTTCTTTGAAGGATAGCATAGTGGTAACGTCGCATCCTTGTAATCAAGGGGTCCCATGTTTGATGCAAGGTTGAGGTACAAGTTGTTCGGATCCCACTTTAAACTTCAAGTCCCCAGTCCCGATTAGCTTTTCTGTGAATAAGGTGGGCTTAAAACAAAGCTCTATATACAGTGGCATACCAAGGACTTTTGAAAGGGGAGAGGAGCTATACATTTTTTAGTAGGCACCCATATATTTGCCACCATATTTTCCTGCCTTTGACATTCTTTTTACTGGGTGAAAGGGGGGATTATTATCCCCACCACCATCACCCCCCTTTATGCACGCTACAGTCTATATTGCACTAAGAGTTTGTTTGTAAACGATTCTGTATTATTGTACCAAATAACACGTAACTTTCTTGTTATACATAACTTGAGATTCCCAGAATAAGCCAATTTCAATTCAGGTAGGCCTAAGAGCGGACCTTCGTGATGGAGTGGTTGTTACAACAATCCACGATGCCAGGGGTCCCCTGGTTCGAATTCCGGTCTGGAGATGATTGATTGTTCTTTGTGAGTGCCACCTCATTGATTTCATAATATCATCACTCACCCTCGTTGCCATGATTAGTAAAAAGTGACAGAAAGGCGACGTAAAATAACCCAATATCAGACAATCAATCTGAAATAGGCTTATTAAAAGTAGGTTTAAGATATGTCCATTATCTTTAATATTGTTACTTAAAATAACGAACGTGCTTTTTATCATCATGGCAATATCTTTAAAGAAATTTTGAAACATCCGACACAAATTTATATTTTAAGGTGCTTCACTTTTCAAGCATAATGGGGTATTCCAGATTTGCTTGGATTTCTTTGAATTATGGTGCAGACAAGCCTTCAAAAAGTGACCAGTTCTCCCGTCTGACAGAATAGGGATGAACATTTTGAAATACAGGGCTACTGTAAATGATTCATTCGATTTCAGAAGAGAGTACAGAAATGAACCACCGTGTATACAGAGTATTTGTTTATGTACTACCATTGCCAAGAACACTGGTAGAGCTCAGGGAATACATCAATGCTTCTTTGATGACCATTGACAAGGGATTGCTACAAAATCTATGGGCGGAAATTGACTTGGTGTTACAGAGTTTACATATATTTTCATGCATCATTCATATCTGCATGCACAATACTTTGGAAAATACAATGTTTTGAATGAATCATTTATAGTAGCCCATTGACTTAGAACATGAACTTTTGGGAATAAATGAATTCTAGTGGCAAATCAACTGACTAAGAAGGCACATGGTGACAAGAAGTTAATGCTGACAAGGACATTTCCTATTCAATGAAATGTGTCAATATCTTACCTGCACATTTCCTTCCTTTGTCATTTTGATCTAAGCCTGTAGAGCTGTAGAAGCTAGGCAGTAGGCATTGTCTAAAACATGGACACTTGACAGCTGTATCACACAAGATATCACAATGTGATTAGAACAACACATTCTTATTCCTCTCCTATTTCTGACTTCATTGACAAAATGAGAGTAGATTTTGCTACCAGTCCTGTGGTGAATGTATTAGTAACTAATGTTCACTGATCACCTGTTCCACATTAATTGTGTGCACATAATAAGAGTTTCAATCAGTAATGGTGAGGAGTGCAGCACAACAGATAGATCACTTTGAGAACTTCTTCTTCTTCTTCTTCTTCTTCTTCATGCCCCTCACCGCTTGTATGGTAGCAGTCTTGGGCAACGGTCTGAAAACATTGAGGGCTGGAAATTCGCGCACTAGTATAAACAGCACAATATTTTGTTCCACTTCACTTCACTGTCACTATAACACTGCAATGATGAGGGATGATATCAAAAGCGAAGTTCACACTGTCGAGCAAATCCATAGAGAATCCACATAATAGAGGGGGAAGGTGATGAAAGTAAAGAGGGCAAGGAGAGAGGAAATGGAACCTTTTTTCGAAGGAGTCTGTGAAAGAGTGCCTGACGTTGTGTATTCCATAGCGGGCATTGAAAAAATAAATGGGTGGGGGTTTGTTTATGTTCTCCACAGGTACAATTGGGAGAGGGAGTTTGGTGAATTCTTGCCAGATGATCGTTTGTGGTCACGTGTCCCGTTCTAAGGCGTAGGATACAAGTGATCACTTCACGAGGCATTTTTAGGTGATGAAACCAGGGTACAAAGATCAAGTATAATCACTCTCATAGCCATGGTAACACAAACAATTACTTCCTAAGGATAATCTTTACAACAATGGCATATGAAGTCAGTCATTTTTGGTAAGTTTCCTAATAATATACACTGAATATGATGCACATATAATGTAATATTACTACTGTGACATTCCTGTTACTGGTAATGGACACAAGACCAAAATCTGTAATATTAACCATTGTGCTTAAATTTGACCTGACTGTAGAAGTAATGGTGAACATGCAATCTTCTCTCGAGGGAGAGGTAGGTTTTGAATTCACAAACTGCGTTCTTCCAACTCTTCTCCCCTATGTATCAGGCCCCTAGTGGCAGAGCTGCCAGCCCCCTCTGGCACTGCCGCCAGCCCCCTTGACATTAGGTAAAACTATTTTGTATTCTAATTTGTTTGAGGTGAAGAGTGAAGATGAAGACAGCAGATATTATTTGGCTCACAACTTTGGTGAAACATAAATTCACAGAACATGAACAGCAGCTAATATATTTGTTCAATCATCTTTATGAGCCGAAGTCTAAGTAGGAGCAAGTATTTAGAAGATTCTCTAGACCAGTGGTTCCCAAAGTGTGCCCCTCACTGCCCTGGGGATCTGTGGCTAGCTTGCAGGGGAGCAGCAAAATGTTCCAATATTTTCACAGAAATGATATGATTTTTCTAAATATGTGCTTATGAGGTACTTTTTACACATGAGATGTTTCTGAATTTGAAACGTGTGTTTATTTTTTAACATAAGGCAAGCAACCCAACCACACTAACTGAGCATTTCAAATGTTAGATAGGCCGACATTCTGACTTGGGCTCTGTGGAAAAAATCTTGAAATACTAAAGGCACCAGGAAACGAAAAAGTTTGGGAATCCCAGTTCTAGACTTTAGAAATATCTTCCAGAGGGGAGCTTCTTTATTTGTACCTTTCCAGCCCCTGTTGCAGCCTCTTGTTTGACAGAAATCTGTGACTTTGACGTTATCATCCACATTCCTTCCACATCTGCATCAAATATCAACAGATTCCAAGGTTTGGGAATTAAGGGAAGTTTTATTGCATTGACTAGGGAATGTATGATAGGCACTATGATTGAAGTGAATATTGTTCATTTTTACTTGTATGATATAAATAATTGTATCATGAAAAATGGTATGGAGTGTGCATTAAGAGATGGTGTCAATACATGTTTTAGAAGATATACAAATACTACTTCTTTCAGTATCTCAAAATGTTATATTTTACATTAACTTAATGACACCGACACATATAATTAGCATTAATTTAATACTGTTAAACTTTTGAAAAAAGAACTTTGTTTATAAGCCCCCCTGGAGACCAATTCTGGCTATGGGCCTGCAGTTGACAACTGCAGGCCCATAGCCAGAATTGGTCTCCAGGGGGGCTTATAAACAAAGTTCTTTTTTCTAAAGTTTAACAGTATTAAATTAATGCTAATTATATGTGTGTGTGTGTGTATATATATATATATATATATATATATATATATATATATATATATATATATACACAGAGAGAGAGAGAGAGAGAGAGAGAGAGAGAGAGAGATAGAAAGAAAGAGAGAGAGAGAGAGAGAGAGGAGCAACTTGTTATATATCTCATCTCTCTACACAAATACAATTTATTTGTAATCACTGAAAGAGGATTCTAAAACAAGGTTATTACTTTTTTATTATTTGTAAAATTACTTTGATCCTTTCATACAAAGCAGTTTTGATTAAATACCAGTGCCGGATTGGCCTACCGGGACACCAGGCATAATACTGATGTGCCCTCTCGTCTTGATTCTTTCCGAAAACACATATTCAGCACCTTTTTATTCCTACTGTACACAATCGGTTACAGATTTAGCAGTTGTGAATAAACATTTTCCTTGCAGTTCCCTCATTGACTTACACAGGGGCAGCTTAAGGTCTGAGAGACTGGGGCACCACACTCTGTGGAGGTTGTGCAAAATAGGAGTGTCCCCTGTTTAGCTCACATTCAAGATTTTATATTTCAGTTATGATAAATATTACAGTAAGTTCACGTTAATTAAATATGTGGAACCAACAATCATTGATCTGATGTTTCTGTAAGTACTACAATGTAAATAGGCAAATCAGGTAAAAATTTTATCCTAAACCTCCCCTGTACTTAAGCAAAGTAGGACTAAGCAGCCTGGCATCTACTGAACAGAAACAATGACTCAAAAGGATTAGTAATATTCTAAAAATAATATGCATATACAACAAAAACATTTCCGAAATTCAGCTAGGCACGTTCCACCCCTCCCCTGCTCATCCCATGGCATCGTCATTAGATTTCCTTTTTAAATTACCCTTGCAGGTCAGAAATAAGCGAGGGTCGAGTATAGTGGTAACATAAAATCCGCTTTATATGTGGAATTATGTTCATGTGGATTGTTTTTTATTTTACTATATTTTACTACTTGTTTTAATATTAGCAACGGCACAAGAATTTCCTGTAAGCAGTGTGGTATTAAAAAAAGAAAATCTAGTAGGTGTGGCGCGACCACAGGAGGGCATCAAACCCCCCTTCTCCCCAAACCTTGGACAGTAAAACATTGACTACTAAGGCAACTGTGAGGAGGCACAGAGGGGCAATTGCCCCTGCACTGCTGATTTCAAATTTTTTGCAAATAAAAGTGCATTTCATAGAATTTTCTTCCTCGGTTCACTCGCAATGTCTACTTACTCTCATTAAGGTCAGAGCCATAGCTAGGGGGAGGCAGGTGTCGGCCCTGGGCACCTAACAATATAAATTTAAAATGTTGTATAAGAAAGATCGTGATGGTGCCCCGTGAAATTATTTGCATTCTATTCTAAATCATTATTGTTTTCCTTTGCAAAAAAATTGAAAGGCAATTTATTTCATTTTTGCTTTTGGTTTATTATGAGGTTTTAGTGTTAACAGGTTTCATTTTTTTTATCTTACCTTGCTCTATGTTGCATATGTGTAAAACATATGTTGTACATGAAAGTTACAATGTCATAATTATATTCAAATTGCATTTATCGTGCATTTTCTGCCATTCAAAAATAAGTTTTGTGCTTGTTTTCCATTATGAGTTAATGTAAAATTGAACGTCTCGAAGAAATATTTCAAATTGTTTGTTTCAACACAAATGCTTTGGCACCGACTTCTACCTCCTCTTTGCATAATTTATGAGAATAATAATGTATTTGATACTACTACTATATTAATGATGATGATAATACTAATAATGTCACTATTATTATTATTATTATTATTATTGGTACATTTATCCTGGTACTCCCCCTGCCCCACCAGACAAAAATTCATGGTAGCACCTCTGCCCCAAAGTTCAAAGATTTACAATCTATGAGGGGGCTGCAGTAATGAGAGTAAGAAATCACCCATACAAATCCCACTCTGCTTACAAGTCACGGAAAAGCATTTTTTTTAATGAATTGAAAACTTACTGAAATTATTCCAGAACACATCAACACATGGTGCTATGATCAATCGTGTTCTGTGTTGGAAACAAACAATCTCTTGAATTTCATATGTCTAATTTTAATAGACCCTATATAAATAAATGTATGAGTCAATTCAGCTTTTACTGTAATGATAGAGCAATCAGCGATTTCTTGGGGTACCCTCTTTAGGCAAATTGACACAGCCCTCTTTTCAGCCCCAGACTGGCCATTTCAGATTCATATCCATGACAAGCAAGACTAAGGGGTGGCAGTTTCTGTAGACATCCAACATCAACCTCTCTTCCACATAGTACACCATGGATAACATTTTACAGACTACGAAGGTTCTGGCATCTGGACTTACAAACAATAAAATCCTCTGTGGGCTTGTGTTGGGTTCTGTTCATGTGTTTTTGTAATTGTCTCTGCATCCATTCATCTTCATCCTCATCCTCATTGTCATGATAAACCGAAATTGACAAAAAATGCAATACCAAGTAAATAAAATCAATAAATTAAGTCATGATGTATTGCATTTTGTCTAGCATTTTCAAAAGGAGTGAGCTTGAGGCAAATATTTTTTATAAATTTACCGAATGTTGACTATCCTTGAGGAATTTTAAGAAGATGTTGAAAGGAATTTTGGGTGGCATTTGAAGGTATGGATCATCATGACCAAAGAATAAGGAACTCAAAAACCTTTATTGGAGCATTTTTTTTTACAAGAAAAGCTAATAATGCAGTACTGTCTTAATGGGTTGTAGAGTTTCTAATACAGTGTGGCCATAAAGTATGAGGGGCGTTCTATAATAATTTACACTTTATACTTTTCTCAGGTCCCATGGTCCACCATTCGAGAAGCTACGAGTCTAGTTTACAGATTGCAGACAGCAGTGCCCAAAAAGTATTCCCGGTGTTCACACAGCAGCACGTTCTGTACATAATTGTCAGCGGACTATTGGACAACATGAAAAACGACTATAATGGTCAGCATTGGGCAAGTTGGTTTCTATGGAAAGAGGGTGTGACCACAGCAGAGATTCACTGACGATTGGCAGCAGTGTGTGGTGAACATGCGCCTTCATGAAAAACCTTTTACAATTGGGTGGAAGGCTGGAAAGCGGGACGCACGTCAACAGAAAAAGAGACAATTTCTGTAAGGAAAGTGACTGTGACAATGCCAAGAAACATTAAACAAGTTTACCATGTCATTCTTGAGAATAGGTGCATCACGTTTTCTGAAATGGAGGTAACCATTGGCCTGTCCAGAAACACCCTGCAGCGAATCGTGCACGATCACCTTAATATGGGTAAAGTGTTCGTCAGAAGGGTTCAGAAAAAATTACCAGGAAATTGGGCAAAAGGAGTGCTCCTGTAACACAACAATTCACACTCCCACACCAGTCGGGAATCAACCACGGCCATTGCTGAAATGGGGTTCAAGGTCCTGCCACACTCAGCATACTCTAGTCAGCAAATCTCTGCTGTGTCACACCCTCTCTCCATAGAAACCAACTTGTCCAACGCTGACCATTATAGTTGCTTTCCATGTTGTCTAATAGTTCGCTGACAATGATGTATGGAACGTGCTGCCGTGCACCAGGAATCCTTTTTGGGCACTGTTTCCTGCAATCAGTATACTAGACTCGTAGCTTGGGGTTATAATTTTCTGATTACAGATGATCTATGGCACTGACGACAGATGACCAAGTGGAGATAATTTTCCATTGGGGTCTAGAGTGAATAAATCACAGGATACAATCTAAGCATGAGATAGTCTAAGCTTGTTATGAACCTTTGAGTCTAACATGGAATTATCCCTTCACTCCTCATGTCGTTGGAAAAAGACTCTAGCAATCACAAGGCATCTTAAACAAAATGTACTATTTTACCTTAATAAGAGGTTTTTTTTTTATGAACTCCTTAACAGCAATTAATAAACTTGAACTTATACATTGGAAATATTTACTACACTTTATGTACTACCATTACTTGTTGCTATTTTATCTTTTAGTTTGTTGATAAATCTCTGAGTTTGTTACATGTTGCCAGGTTGACACATCAAGGTTAGCCTATTTATCCATCTGACACTAGTTGCCTGTGACATCATAAATATTTACAAAGTTAAGAAACGAGCAGACACAATATTTCAACAAATAACAGACAACTACAACGTATTGTCCAGGGCATTACAAGCTCTGTCTCTTATGCATGCTTATTTAAACTTACACCTGGTCTGCACTCAACATTTCCTGATGATGAGAGCAATATATGGGGTTGAAATGTTGGAGGTAAGCTCCACCTTAAACTGGCTGGTAATTGAAGAACACCTGTTTAAGATCCCAATAGTTCTCTATTCTCAGCAAGAATATAGTGGAGCTTTTACAACCATTAAATAATAGACAGTGCTCTCATGGTAACTCACATCTGTATATTATACAGATTATTGCATCAATATCATTGAATCCTGAAAAATGGAAACAAAACAAGTGTCTGAAACATCAAAATAAATGCAAATCAGTGGTCAAAAGTCTTAATTTATTACAGTACGTTACATGAAGTTATTTTAAGGAATATGTAACTTGACTATGTAGGCAATAAGTTAATGAAAATTCATACAAGAAATTAACATCGTTGACCACTCCTCTACATCGAGCTCTTACCTTTGGTGCAACAGTTCAGGGCTCAATTCCTGATGGGAGGTAAAAACATTCAGTGTTGGCCTAGCATAATAAGGACGATGAGGGAGCTACTTGAAAGCAATCATAGCAGCCTCTCGTCTTGAAAGCCAGAAGACAGCAGCAAAGGTACTGGAAGCTGACCACATGACTACCACTAAAAAAATCACTTCGATGGTTCTGGTAAATTCATCAGCATCATTGCTACCCTTTCAACTCTGACAAGATGGCAAGAGCTAAAATTTTGAAAATCAAATAAGCCAAAATCTACTCTCAAAATGCATAATCCAACATGATGGGCAGGAAGATAAGAAGCTGCGTATGCTCTTAAAAAGATGTTTTTATTATGAGGAAGTTTTTTCTGGTATACTTTAACAAGCAGGACGACAAATGAAAGAAATGAAGCTTTTTCCCTTAAGAGTTAAATGGGATTTTTCAGTTAAATTTTATTACCTGCAGTTCAATGTAAAGTTTCAGAAGAGTTAAATATCATTTATAAGGCACACAAGCAGAATCTCTTGATATTATGCCTGCATGTAATATCTTAGGGAACACTCCCTTCTTAGAAATGTCTGAGCTTCGATTTGATTCACTTATTGGAGTGATGAAAATTTGTTCCAAGTGAATTTTCTGACAAAAGAATCAAAAAAATTAAGAATCATTTTGACAAACTCTGACAGGATCAAAGGCTTACCAATCAAGGGAACTGTTTCGCCCTATCAATATTTTACCCAACGATAGAAAAAATTTGCTTACAACTGGACAATCGTCTCAATTGAATCGATCCTGTTGTACACATCGAGAAAGTCATAAAATATTCTTTTTTACATGATGAACAGACACTGAGCTTTGTGGAGAACCTTAAAAAAATGCTAGAACATTTGCAGGCCTTTATTTCAATCAGAAATATTATCAGCTAGATGTTCTTTCAAAGGACAATATTTATGTGAAAGAGCTTGCTTATCTCATTGCGACACATTCATTTTCAGTTATCCTTATGCGTTCAAGGCTTTTTTTATGTACCTTACTCCCACTCACATTAGCAGAGAGATTGATTTCAAATTGATAATATAAAAACCAATTTACACAGTACGAGTGCTTCCAGTTATTCTTACGTTCAAGGAATTTTTTATGTACCTTACTGCCCTCTCACATTAGCAGAGAGATTGATTTCAAATTGAAAATATAAAAAACAATTTACGCAGTACGAGTGTGGATTGCCATTATTAATCTTAATTTGTTTATGAGTAAAGAATGCACTGTATTTCACATTAGCTATCTATTTTATTAGTCATTTTGCACACACTCTTATTATTAGCATAGAGCAGTGATTCTCAACTTTCATGAGCCAATGGCCCAGTAAATTCAATTTTTAAAAAATTCGATGGTCTGATCACATCAATTTTACTCCTAAATAACTTTCTGATTTTTTGAAACTTTATTGGATGAGAATGACTGGATCAAATGGAAACTTTCAATTTCCTCTGGCCAATATCATTAAGCAAATTTGGTAAATGCTGATTTTCATTTCCATGTAACAATTGCAGACACCGAAAAATTCCAATTAATCAGAATATTCCTATTTCAATATGCTTGTTAATAAAAATTACTGCACAAACTAAATTTACCATGGTGCCTGATTATCAACTTCCAAATTTAGAGGCAGGAAGCAACATGTGTCCCGGATTTGATCCTTTCATCACTCACCACCACTGTCGCAAAAACATTTCCTGTTATCACAGTCAAACTCAAAGCCAAGTGAAAAGTCATCATTCGTAGATGCTATCTTGGGTTGCAAGTTGCTCCACCATTCTGGCTCTTAGACATCTAGGAAGTAATAGAATATTCTATTTTTCATGATGTACAGACACTGAGACATACGTACATAAAGATTTAATAGACAGATTAAAAGTCGAGAAAACCTCAAAATTATAATTCAATTTCAAAGTGTGAATTGATGACAGTCCCCTTTCAGAAGCTTTGTTTTCTCAACAGCACTGGCCAGAAAGGATTTCCTCCTATCGATGGTGAACGCCGAATGAAAGATTATCTTTCCAGGTGGTTGCCAGCTTGGGTTGAAATATGCTAAATTCAGGAGAAACCCTCATGATTCAGTATAACATTTTGCAGCTCAATACTGGACTATGGCCTGGTGGTTCAGAGACACTGGCATAGAGTTCCTACTGTGGGTACTTTTTGTTATTAGTCTCTGCCATTTATATAAAAAAAGAAAATAAATAAATAAACACATCTTTAATCATAATCAAGAGAATTATATTTGGTTAGCACCCCATATGCTGAAATTGCATTTTTTTGTATTAGTAGATCCAGTCACTATAATAGCATAAACTGGTCAGAGGGGCTACTTGAGTATTCTGCCCTGTGGTTGCCATTAGTGTCAATATCATCATGTCATCACTCATCCTCATCATTGTGATTAGTCAAATGTGGCAGAAAAGTATGCTAAATAACAAACATGAAATCTACCAAATCATGGTCTACCCTCTTCTTGTCATATTTCATTTTAGTTAATTCATATAATTCAAGATTGTAATGTGATTAAGCCTTGTTTCCATATTAAAAACACTAAGTTGCTGACCAAGGCAGTTTATTAAGATAAAAAACACTTAACAGGTAACGTTTCAACCCTGTATCAGGGTCTTCCTCAGAGGAAGAACTAAACTAAAATGATGAAATATACTACACACAGAAAGATTACATACACATAGCAGGGTTACTAGCCACACAACAACAAATCAAGTTGACAGTCCTTATCTAGGAAGATTTCTCCAAAGGAATTAAACATATCACCTACTGACAGTTGACTTATGGGCCTACTACACTGACAGGTGATTGACAGGTCAAGATTAGGAAGAGTCTAGAACCACCTGTTTACCATTCACCCACCCCTCCTGCCTTTTTGGATATGGATGAATACCTCCTCCTCTGGTCTTCTTCTTTGCTCTTCTTTCTTCCATGTTCATTCTTCTTTTTCCCTCATTCCTTTTTTTCATCCTTTCAACTTTCTCTAACACACTCTTCCATTCCTTGTTTATCTTGAGTCCTCCATTCCAATTCATGATGTCTTCTCCTTTCTTTTCTATTTCTTTGGCATCCTTCCATTTTCTCACTAGTTCTCTCTTCTCTTTTCCTATTTGCCTAGCCGAATCCCATTCAACTTCATGTCCCGTTTCTCTAGTGTGTTTGAATATGGCATTTCTGCCTCTCTTCAATCTCACATCATCCATGTGTTGCTTTATCCTGTCTTTAAGTCTCTTCATCGTTTCCCCTATATATACACTTTCACATCCTCTGCACTTCACCTCGTAGATAACCCTTCCTCTTCTTCCTCTCTCTTCTCTTCCTTCTTCTTGCTGGCTATACTTAAAACAGTGCATCCTCCCTTCCTGTAAGTTCTTATGCCCACTTTCCTCAGCACTTTGCATATCTTCTCTGTGGCATCGTCCATACTTCTTATACCAAACCATCTCTCTTTTAATTTTTCTTCCTTCTCTTCCAGTCCTCTCTCATTTAACTCTTTCCTTCTTCTGTTGATGTTGTGTCTGTCTTTCTTTTCATAGCCATTCTCTTCTAGTTGTTCCTACAGGCTATTAATCTTGGGGAAGAATGTGATATTAATATACAGGGTGGCTCAATAAGTCACTTAACACCCCCGGTACAAGGCCACTGCAGCGTGCAACATGGAAATGGTGATGACCAATTGTTATCAGGCCAAGGGGGAACCACATTGACGACACCCTCAGGGTCGGTGGCCATCTTGATGTACGCCATCTTGAATTCAACTTCAGAATTTTAAATGGGAAGGGCTTCGTATGAAATATCAAAATGGGCTAGAATTTCACGAGAAATGCAATGGTGAAGGTTTTTTCGACGTATATTTAACCAGTAAAAAGTTATGACTGAATTCTTGTACCAATTTGCTCCTTTTCGAGGTGTTAGAAAAATGCCTTAAAATTTGTTTAGTGCATCGGTAATGCATCGAGATCAAAGTGACGTCTAGGGAGAGACGTTCGCATGCCATTGCACATTATTTTAATCGGATACATCCATGAAGAGCTGCTCATTATGAATGGTTGTCGCGAACAATTTACAGTGTGATGCTTCCATTGAATTAAAAGTGCATGAGAAATGAATGTGAATAAGAGATTCAATTATATTAAGTAAATATTTTGGAAGTGGAAAAAAATTGTGACGTCACAATCCTAACAATGGCACTGACTTAACTTAATATCAGTTAAATGTTATTGTTGATCAGAAAAGCTAATTGTTATGTGTACTTATGTAGCAAGTTTCATTGTTGTGGTTGGGTAGTATGAGTACTATGGTTACACAATTCCCAGAGATTATTCATGAGATCAATGACATGAAGTCATCAGTGTTCTATCGCTTACAAGTCAGAATGAACATAACCTAATTGTAATGAAGGGACCCTAAAATGCAATAAGCAGTGAAATGCAGACAACACTTGATAATTTAAAGGTTTGTGCAGCATGTGTATTGAAAACTCTGGGTGATGGATGTTTTAAAGAAAAAGTACATAATACAATCCTAGTAGTATAATTTGTATGAGAATTGAATTGACTCCAGAACATTTTAATGTTTAATGTTATATTTATATTATATTGATTGATTGATTTGTTGTTTTAAGTCTGCTTTATGCACATAAATGCTTATCGGGACAATACCTATAGTTTAAAGTGGTATCCAAACTACTGTGTCATGCGCCTCCTTTGTGTATCAAACTCCTTGATTATAAATTTATATTACGTCATATACTATTAAATCGCATAATATTTGTTTGCTATAAATAATAGAACATACTAATTGCTCTGGACTGTTGCGATTACAATGCAGTTGCATGGCTTTTCATGGAAGGATGAATGGTCTTCTAATGTAAATGCTTCGAAAAACCAAAAACACAAACAGAAAATTTATATCACACCCCAAATCCCTCTTTCAAAGTTACATAATAAAAAAAGAAGTAGAAAATCTACTTAGGATTTATTGTAAAGTATCCTTTTATTTGTTTTTCTAGAATCAATTTTTTTGTGTAAAAGTTAATAAAACCAGTCTTACATTATACATAACTAATGAACAAGACACATATGTTAAATGAAAATGAACTAATGTATTAATGGATGCTTCTCAATTCACCAATCGTAAAGGTAAAAACATACAAATGAATCAGAACATGATCTTAAGTTGGGACTTACTTTTGGGGAACATATTCGAACTTATATGTCTCAAATAAATAAACCATCAATTGAAAATTTTCAAAAAGCCCTGTTGTATCTGAAACATCATGGGGGTATTCCATCTCACCAGCCAAAATTCAATATTGAAACTCAAATTGCATGATGATATAGTGTATCCCAAAACAATAGCTCTCAGAGCATTTTATGGCATGTACTTGATCCCTAATATTACACACCACAACAACAAAATTGCAGTAGGGGATCAAAAAATTGTCATCACTCCAGGGCAATATAATCTGTCCACTCTAAATGCTCAATTACCCAGAGGTGTAGTGTTAAGTCAAAATTCTGTCACTCACAGAGTAGAGATTGTATCTGCTACAGAAACAGTGGATCTGGGTACTATAGGAGAGCTGTTAGGATTTGAGAACAACACAAAACTTGAAGCGGCCGTCAAACACACTGCTATTAATATACCTAAATTCTTAGCCATAGAGACTCTAAATATTCACTGTAATGTGGCTGAGGGTATGATCACCAAATCAAATGGTATAGGCACTCACAAACAAACTGGCATCATTGCAACATTCAAACCTAATTCTGAATTTATGGAGCCAATCATCTACACTCCATCCCCAACATTATATTTTCCTGTGTGCCATAATAGAATAGATAACATTGAATTGATGGTCACTAATGAAAAAGAAGAATTAGTTGATTTTGCTGGAGCCACAACAACTGCAATCATAGAGATTAATATTTAAATAAAAATACATACAAAAAAAAATGGAAAATATTGAGAGTTATGAGCTACAATCATTCCCTCCAAACAGGAGGACATTTGCAAATTTAAATCAACCCAACACAGAAATTGAGGTTGATCTTGATGTAGGGGATGGCTTTATACACCCCCACAGAGCAGATCTATACATCAAATTTGATGTTGTAAAGCTCGATGGAACAGATTATCCGGCAAATTCAAATATAAGATTGATAGATAATTATGTGCCGCATCTGTTCTCTGAAATTGAGATCAGAAAGCATGGTGTTGTTATAAACAGAGTGGATTATCCCGGCATTACCTCCACAGCTTTGGCCACTCTAAAATTATCCAAAACCGAGGCTTCTTACTACAAAATAGGTGGATTTGAGGCTGGTGATAAAATTATATCTAAGAGCCACACAGTGCTGTTCCCTATGCGCCTGTTGCCAGGATTCTTCTCAGATTACAAAGATATTATGTGGAAGGGTGGTTTAAGAATCACATTTAGAAGAGCTGCCAATGATAATAATGCTTTGATGAGGTACAGCACATTAAACTCTACAGGGGAAGCTTTGCCCAATACCTTACCTGATGAAGGCAAATGCATTATTCAGACTATGGAGCTAAGAATCCCAGTTGTTGAATATGAGGCCAGTTATGCTCTTAAATACAAAGCAGATATAATAAAAAATCCACAAGTACCTTTACAATTTTATACATATCAATGTGTACAGAAGCCCGCATCTGGTACTTATTATGAGTTTGATGCTACAAATTCATTCTCCAGTATACAATATGACATGCCAGATTTTGTAGTGGTATTGTTTCAGACTGGAAGACACAATAATCAGGAAAAAAGTTCAAGTAGATTTGATAATTGCAACATCACGAACATATATCTTAAAAATGGCAGAAATGAGGTATTTCCTAGAGAAAATTATAATTTAGACATTTCCAAGGATGATTTCCTTAAATTATATGAAGCATTTACAGCATACAAAAGGGTCACTACTGGCAATACTGACATGTATTACACACCAGATGAATTCAAAACACAGAGACCCATGTTTGTAATCAATGCTTCAAAAAGAAAACAAGTTGTGGTGAATGACAGGACAAACATTAAAATTATCTGTGAATTCCATGAGGCATTACCTGATGACACCATATGTAGTGTTATTCTCATAGGGGAAAAATCATATGTTTATGATGTAAGAAATGAGAGGGTCACAGAGCAATTCTAGAGGGCCGATTCAAACACAGAGGCCCTTTGATTATAAAACAATAATACCAACACTTTGCCGTCAGAAAATATATTACTTACCCAAATTTTATAGCACCTCTGCTCGTGGCAGAAAAGCTTTTATATATATTACCTACCCAAATAACACAGCACATCTGCCAAAAGCTTAAATACAGAAATATTGCAATAATTATTCTGTAAGTTACAGACTTGGGCTTATATTATTGCGACAAGACCAAACCTAAATGCAATTCAGTTTGCATGACAATATCCAAGAAGCCAATACTAGAAATTTCCTCAATATGATGGATGGTCCCTGAAAAGAGGGCACAGTGTACATAAGAATTTCTCTTTGAGTCCCATGACAAATGACATGTAATTTCCCTCGGAAAAGGCACAGTGCAGGTTATGCCAACAGATATAATCTCCTAGGCATACAGAAAGAAGGCAATTACTAATTTCTTTTTGATGATGGATAATATGTTATTTCTCTCTGAAAAGACACAATATAGATTATATCTGCTGACATACAAGAAATATAATCCCCCAGTCATGCAATAATTTATTGTTGGCCGAAACATGGGACTGATCAAAAGATTATAAAGAACATAGAAGCAATTAATTATGTTTGTTCGCTCCTCTCCCATTGTACTGATCGGGCAATTTTGCCTGCATAAAAATATAACAGCAGTTAATGGCTGAGCTGGTGCTTTTATACCCAAACAACAGCAATAACTAGGCTTGGGTGATTCCCAGCAAGGCAACAATATTAACACTTTGCCATCAGAGGAGGCTTCACATTTTATCAGAACTCAAACCCGAGCCCCTTGTTTACAAGGCAACAATATTAACACTTTGCAATCAGAAGAGGCTTCACATTTTACCAAGATTCAAACCCGAGCCTCCCGATTACAAGGCAATAAAAACCATGCACCACACTCCACTAGGTTCTAAAACCTATGAGCTTTATATCAATTCAAGATTCCTGGGATTTTGACAGAAAAAACACACTATAAACAATAAAATCATATGGGAACTTGGCATTGTTTTAAGTATGGGCAAATCTGCTTGAGGGGGGGTTCATACTTTCCGAAGAGCATTTTTACAAAAATCTTGGATTAGACAGGGTTCCACACTTGAGCAAAAAACTCATATGGGCATGTTGAGCAAGTTTTAAGTGTAGGCAAATCTGCATGAGAGGAGCTCTTCCTTTCTCAGAAAATATTTGAGGGCATTTTTACAAAAATCTTGGATTAGGCAGGGTTCCACACTTGAGCAAAAAGCTCATATGGGCATGTTGAGCCTGTTTTAAGTGTAGCCAAATCTGCATGAGGGGAGCTCTTCCTTTCTCGTCCTGGTTATATTGTAAATACAACTACTTGTGACATTGCCGGGGCAATTCTGGCTCATGAATGAGGCTGGGTTTGGCCTCTGTGCATTTCTGCTAGAACTGCTCAAAACCCATTCGCTTTTCTTGAAAGATGTCAGTCAAGTATTTTAGTTTTGATTCCACTATTGTAGCACCAATGCATGAAGACTGAATATTACAGTTTATCTCTTCTATTGGACCCATCACATGGCAGTAGAGGGAGAGGAAGAAAAATGTCTTGAAGTGAAACATTGTCTCCAGGTATCCAGCACATATTGATGATGCGTCAAAAGAATCTTATTTAGAAAATTTCTCAAAAAAATTGAGAAGATTTTCATAGTTGTTTAAGATCTGTTGAATACTGGAGGCTCTCAACATCCACCGATGAGGGCAAAGTGGTCTCAGTCCAGTATGGCCAGTCTTCTAGTTCACATCAATAATATTCCTAAATATTTGCATTCTTTTAGGGGATTCCCTAACAGTCTTTAACAAGTCGTTGGCTAAATTCATTATGTCTCTGATACAGGGTAGGTGATGCAAGCTGTCCTCAACTGCAAAGATTAAGCTATGAGCTGCACAGTGTACATAAATAGCCTGTGGCTGCAAATCTGTAACTAACTTTTGCAGCCCTTTAAATCTTTCCCTCATACAAGAGGCAGCATCATAACACTGTCCCCTCAGATTCTGTATGGGCAATTCCAGATGCACCAGAATGTCTTGTACAACGTTAAGAAAGGTTTTGGCCTATGTGTTCGGAATCTTGTAAAAGCCCATGAATTCCTCAAAAATATCAAAATTTTCATTCACAGTTCGAATGCAGAATGTTAATTTTTCACAAATGGAAATGTCACAAGTTTCATCAACCATACTAGCAAAACATTCCCGACTTTTAATATCTGCTACAATGGAGTGCAAAACAGATCTCCCAAATATATCAATGATCTTGTTCCGAACATCCCAGCCACTCCCCTAGTTCATGCACATCGTCTTTTCATAAGTGCAGCAGGTGCTGAGAATTTGAACTTAGGTCTTCATGTCCGCAGATTGCTAATCCCTGGGGACAAAGGAATCTCAACATTATCAAAATAGCCATAAGGGTCGAACGTGCATTCTTCATGTCACTGTTCAACTGCTTGTTTAACTGTACTGCTACACTAGGTTTGGAGAAAGTCGCCAGCTTCATTAAACCTTCCTTATTGGTTTTGGTATTTTCATTTGCCCGAAATTTTTCAAGGGCCTTTTTCCAGTTACAAAACCCAACAGAAATAAAAACATCCTCCTTCTTAGTGTTAAATCGTAGTAGTGCATTGGCGACTGCTTCTTTGCATGTCTTGCAAAACACCTTGTCAATGGAGGCATCTCATTTTATCCAGGCAAATGACGGCATCCATGATTTTTGAAACGTCCTACCCTTACTAGTAAACGTCTTCTTACCTGATTCTGAGCAGCTCGCAGTGGAGGTCGGAGTTGACAGTGCGGGAACAGGCATGGAGGCTTCTGGCTTCTTATCCTCAGGCAATACCAAGCATGGCTTTTCACAATATATTTATCAATCACGAAAGTTTTCTGTTAACACATAAGCAAGAAACAAATAAGAAGGCCAATGCATGAAAATGCACTGTGCGCTCTAAACTAGAGAACGATCAGTCAATAGTGCCAGTACGTTCTCGTAGATATCATGCAATGCACAAAAGTCAGTCCTCGGTCGCCATGGGATGAATGGTGGAACCTATTTTATTATTGAAACACTAGCTTTCTAGCCAGCGGCATATTTTTTAGATTGAAACAATGAACCTCACTGAGAATCCATTAATCACCAAAGAAGGTTCTTAAAATTACAGAGCCGAATAAATTAAAACTGAACATAATGCATATTAATAACAATGTATTCTACATGAACATCACTAGTATGATTTGATTTGTGCTTCCTATTATGCTCGTACATCATTTCTTACTTTGTTCTAGAGAACCCATTTACATGGCAAGAAGAAGTAGAAGGAACACAGTGCATCAGATCTTGGAGTAACTAAACAGTTACCCTCCATCACTGAGTCAAGATGGGAGAAGATGTTGAGGCAAGAAATTTCTAATAATCTCTCTCTTTGTTATTTTTCCCTTTCCTCTTTTTTTAGTGGATTTGCTTTCTCCTCTTTTCCTCCATTCTCCTTTGTGGATTTATTTCCTTCTGTTCCTCCATTTCTCGACTCAGTTCTTCCTATCTCCCCTACCATAGGATACTCTTCCTCAAATCTCCTACCATTCTCATTGAAGGACTCAGTACAACAACTGAAATAGATCAATAATAAAAACCATCAAAATCTCTTCCTCCATCAACAGTTCCCTGGATGAGCGCATTAAGTGGTAGATTTAAGATTGCCATGGAAGTTTCTATGTTCGATTCAGAGCCGGAGGTCGGATGTTCTTTATGAGTGCCCCTTCATCACTCATCATCACTGATCCTCATCAATACCAAAACTGACACAAAATACTACCTAGCAAAAATACATACATTCTGCCTATCTTTCTTTTACCATCTGCTTGGAAGACACAGTTCTTCCTATCTTCTTCCCTTCTCCTTGAAGGGCTCAGTTCTTTCTACCTCATTCTCATTTCTTTGATGAAGTTCTTTTTATCACATATCACTTACTCATCCTTACAGGAAGCAGTTCTCTCTCACTCCCTTATCCATTCCATTATTAATTCCTTCCATATCTCACCTTTCTCCTTGCAAGACTCAATTAATTTTACCACCGTTCACCATTATCATTACATTTATCCTCATCTTTCTATCACTTTGGCAGATTCAGTTCTTCATATTTTCTACTCTTTTCTCTTCTGGATTCCCTTCCTTCTCCTTCCAGGACTCCGATCTTTCAATTTATTGTTGTCCTCTTGGTGGATTTCCTTACTCATTTCATCTTCCATTCTCTTTGTAGAACTCACATTTTCCTATGTTCCTCCCATATCCTTAGTGATTTATATCATGCTATATCCATATCTCTCTCCATTCTCCTTGTTGGCCTCAATTATATTTTTATCCATGTTTTCCAGGTCTATATTCACTTGCTTCAATATCCTTCGAGGACCCAGTCTTTTCTATATCCTCCCCATGCCTTTGGTGGATTTACTTCCTACTCTCCCTTCCTTCACTTTGGGGGACTCAGTTCTTCCCGTGTCTTTTCTTTCCTGTGGTGAATTTCCTCAA
Organism: Lepisma saccharinum; assembly: GCF_977018435.1. Classification (NCBI taxonomy): domain Eukaryota; kingdom Metazoa; phylum Arthropoda; class Insecta; order Zygentoma; family Lepismatidae; genus Lepisma; species Lepisma saccharinum. The sequence goes on along the minus strand of NC_139236.1, from coordinate 11,344,606 downwards.
ATCTACCTCCTTCCATTTTCGTAGAAGGACTAAGATCTCTCCATCTCTCCTCTTTCATTTGGTGGATTCGATTCCTCCTTTCACTGTTCATTCTCCATGGAGAACTAAGTTATTCATATATCCACCCTTTATCTATCATTCATTTATTTCATGCTCTCTCTCATGCTCTTATCCTTGGGAGATTAAAACTTGTTCCATCCTATCATCCCTTTTCAACTTGCAGGATCCATTTCCTCTTCTCCCCTTCCACAATTCATCAACGACTCAGTTCTTTCTCTCTCTCTCCAGTTCCCCTTGGTTGACTTCCTTCTTCCTAGTTTGTTCCAGTCCCCTTAGTGAATCCAGTCCTTAATATATCCTTCCCTTGTTCGTGATTAATCATCTGCCTCATATTTCTCTCCATTCTTCTTGGAGGACTCAGTTGTTTCTATCTTTCCCTTCCGTTTCATGGAATCAATCCTCCTACCACCTAATCTTCACATTGAAAGTCTCAGTTCTACTTATCTGTATTCCTCTCACTTTGTGGATTTAATTTCTCCAGTCTTCATTAAGTCCACGGTTTGATAATGAAAGTCAATATCTAATATAAATAAGAAATCAGGCTAGACTTAGGTGGTTAAATAACTCTGATGATACAAATCTAAGCAATTATAATAGAATAAAGAGAGAAGTTAACCTCATGTTTAGAAGTAAAAAAATAAATTACTTGGGAAGCAAAATTAAAGAAATTGAAACAAACAGCAAAAACAAAAATATCAGAGAGTTGTATGAATGTGTAAATGAATTTAGAAAGGGGTGGCAACCTAAAGTAAACTTGATAAAAGATAAAGACTAACACCATTAAGCCTTGTTTCCATGATTATGAAAAACTAAATATGCTGACAAAGGCAGTAATTTATTTTATTAAAAACATAAACTAAAACGTAACATTTCAAACTTCTAGCAAGGTCTTCATCAGACTCTGTATCAAGTACAAAAAGTAACAAGATACACAAAAAGGGGCATTATATATACACAAACATTACTCCCTCCAGACTATTAGAAAGTTGTTAGGAACTTTCTAGCAGGTGGTTTTCACTTTCCAACTGTACTTTCACCTAAAAGGCTAAAAATAATTACTTTCATATAGAATGTGAAGAGATATTCATATAGAATATCTCACGCTCTTTTTCCTTCATTTTTCTCCCTTCTCCTCTCCTCTTTCTCTCTTGTCCTTTCCACTCTTTCTAACATCTTCTTCCATTCTTTGTTTAACTTCAGTCCCCCATTCCAGTTCATTATGTCTTCTTCACCTTTCTTCTCTATTTCCTTGGCTTCCTTCCATTTTCTCACTAGCATTCTCTTCTCCCTTCCTATCTGCTTAGCCTCATTCCACTCTATGTCATGTACTGTTTCTCTCGTGTGTTTAAATATTGCATTTCTCTCTCTCTTAAGTAGTACATCATCCCTATGTTGTTTCAACCTGTCTTTCAGCCTTTTCTTCGTTTCTCCTATGTACACACTCTGACATTCTTTACATTTCACTTCGTAGATAATCCCTTCCTCTTCCTCTTCTCTGTTCTCCTTTTTCTTGCTTGCATTCTTCACTATTCCTAAGATGCTTCTCCCTCCCTTCCTGTAAGTTTTAATTCCCGCTTTCCTAAGCACTTTGCATATCTTTTCTGTGGTCTTCCCCATACTCTTTATTCCAAACCTTCTCTCCTCTTTTTCTTTCTCTTCCAATTCCCCCCTGCCCGTTTTCTTACTTCTTCTCTTTATGTCGAGTCTATCCTGCTTCTCATAGCCATTCTTTTCCAGCTGTTTCCATAGGCTATTTATTTTGCTTTCTTTTTCACATTCTTTCATGCATATTTTCTTGATTCTGTCCTCCATATTCTTTATAAAATTAATTTTTGTCACCTCATTTACATCACTTCTTTTGTGGCAGAATACCCCTGCTGCACACTTCTTCTGATGCCAAGTGGTTTCAATTTCTTGTCCTCTCTTCCTTTGCATTAATATATCTAGGTAGCTTAATTTGTCTTCTTCTTCCATTTCAAGTTCCAATAATATCCCTCTTTCTTCATCTTGTATTTTTTTGGCAAAAATATCGAGCTGCCTCTTCGTTCCCTTCCATATGCCAAAACAATCGTCCACATATCTGCAAAACAGAATTATTTTGTCACCTCCTTTTTGCTAGAAGGTTGAAACGTTATGTTTTAGTTTATGTTTTTAATAAAATAAATTACTGCCTTGGTCAGCATATTTAGTTTTTCAAGATAAAGACGGTGATTTTCTAGCTGACCTAAGCGATATTCTAAATAGATGGAAGAACTACTTTAATGACCTTTCAAATGTTCATGTAAGAGATAAATCAGAAGTAAATGAGGTACACACAGCAGAACCCTTAGTTCCAGAACCTAACTTGACTGAAGTTAAAGATGCTATTAAAAGGCTAAAGAATAACAAAGCACCTGGCATAGATTTAATACCAGTTGAGATAATTAAATATGGTGGAAATTCGTTAATATGTCAAATTCATAAATTAATTTGTTCAATATGGAATAAAAAATAATTCCGTCAACAGAAGAAAGAATCCATAATTGTTCCTGTGTTTTAAAAAAGGTGATAAAATAAACTGCAATAATTACCATGAAATTTCTCTCAACAACATATACAATATTATCTAACATTCATTTAACAAGACTAACCCCATATGCTAATGAAATTATAGGTGAAATATCAATGTGGATTTCAATGTAACAGATCAACTACAGATCAAATTTTTCACTTTAGAAAAACACTTTAATAAAAGTGGAAATATAATCAAAATGTCCATCAGCTATTCATTGATTTCAAAAAGAATATGATTCGGTCAAAAGAGGTAAATTATATAATATATTAGTCGAGTTTGGAATACCTAAGAAGCTTGTTAGTATGATAAAAGTATGCACCAGTGAAACAGAAAGCAAAATTCGTGTGGGTATTAATGTGTCTGACAAATTTGCAATTCATGATAGGTTAAAACAAGGGGATGCATTATCTCCATTGCTCTTTAATTTTGCCTTAGAATATGCTGTTAGGAAGGTAAAAGAAACTAACGAAGGACTAAAATTAAATGGTGTGACTCAGTTGTTAGCATATGCAGATGATATAGACTTATTATGGGATGATATAAATACAATTAAGAATAATGCTAATATACTTTTCAAAACTGCTAAAGAGATAGGTTTGGAAGTTAACAAAGAGAAAACTAAATATATGCTTACAGGCCGAAACCAAGTGTTAGGTAATAATCAAAATCTAATTATTGATAACAACTCATTTGAACCAGTTTCCAAATTCAAATACTTAGGAGTAATATTACCAAATGAAAATTATATTAAAGAGGAAATAAAAAGTAGGCTTAATTCAGGATATGCATGTTACTTCTCTCTTCATAAACTTTTATCTTCTCGTTCAATATCTAAGAAACTAAAAGTTAAAATACACAAAACAATAATTTTCCTGTAGTATTATATGGGTGTGAAACTTGGTCCCTTATATTGAAAGAGGAACATAAATTAAGAGTATTTGAAAATAAGATCCATAAGAAAATCTTTGGACCTAAAAGGGATGAGGAGACAGGTGAGTGGAGAAGGTTACATAATTTAGAACTACATAATTTGTATTCAAATCCAGATATTATTAGAATGATTAAATCAAGAAGACTTAGGTGGGTATGCCATGTGGCACGAATGGGAGAGGAAAGAGGAGTTTACAGGATTCTTGTTGGGAAACCTGATGGTAAGAGACCTGTAGGAAGACCAAGACGAAGATGGAGGGACAACGTTCAGATGGACCTAATGGAAATCGGTAGGGATGAAAAGAGTATATAGATCTTGCTCAAGATAGGGACCGATGGAAGGTCTGTGTTGGTGCAGACATGAACCTTCGGCTTTAAGAAGGCTAGAGAGTTAGTTAGTTAGTTGTCTCCATTAAGTCTCTTTGCAGGTCACAGTTCATTCTATAGCCTTGAATTGTCCATGGCTGAATTACTTCAACCTATTTCCTTTCTTCTCTTGAGGGGACATATTATTTATTATTTATTCTCTCCTATTCTTCTCAGAGGACTAAGTTCTTTCTAACTTTCCCTCTCCCCTAAGTAAAAATTGCCTCCTCATATCTGCTACTCAAATCCATGCAGATATTGTGTTCTTCATCCTTCGTGAATCTAATTCCTCCTTACACCTTCCTTCTTCCAGGAGCACTGAGTTTTCATCTCTCCTTCCACTTTCCATGGTTCATTTATTAAACTCCATGTCTCCTAGGAGAGTATCATTCCTCCTTTCTATGCCTCTTCATAGTGGAATTCCTTCCTCATCTTTTCTTCTGTTATCCTTGGTTGACTCAGTTCATCTAAATATCCTTCCCTAGTCTCTCATGGCACTTTCTATCTCCCTTCCTTCTTCTGCAAGGATTCAGTTTTCCTCATGCATTGTTCATTGTAGAATCACTTCAATCGTTTCCTTCTATCTTCTTCCATTGTCCTTGGATAACAAAGTACTTCATATGTTCTTCCCTTGCCATTGGTGGTTTATTTCTTGCGATTTCCCTCTCGCTTCTCTCTTCCCTTGTTGTATTTCATCTACTCATATATATCTGCCTCTTTGTAGTGTTATATTCATGTCCTATGTTTGTTTACTATGGAGTATTCATCTATTTCTTTATCCTTTGAGTGTCAATGGTCAATCTACTACTTCCTATCTCATTCGCTCTCCTTTTACTGTCTCTCCTTCTACTATCCTTGGTGGATTTTTTTCATTTCATTTCTCCAGTTTTCTTGCAGCACTTCATTCTACCTTTGTTACAATTTCTGTCCTTCGTGAAATCATTTCCTCCTGTGTCCTATCCCTCTTCTAATTAAAGCATTAAGTTCTTCCAATGTTCCCTACTTCACCTTTTCCTTTCTTCTTCCTATTTCTCCTTCTTCCATTTCCTAGATTTCCATTATCTTATTCTCCATGGAGGATTCAGTTCCTTCTATCTCCCCTCTTCCACATGGTGGATATCTTTCCTCCACTCACATTCAAATGCGTATGAAGGACTCAGTTATTCCTAACTCTATTATCTAACTAGGTGGATCTCATTCATTCTCTAAGGTCTATTTACGAGAAGGGACTCAATTCCTCTTATACCCCCCCTCCCTTCTACTTGGTCATATCATCTGCTCATATCATATTCCTTTCTCCAAGCAATACTTGGCTCCTTCTATGTCTACTCTTCCACTTAGTGGATTTATTTTATACCTTAACCTTCCAATCTCTATGGTGGACTTGGTTCTTCCTATATCCCCATAGGGGGATTTTGTCCTTGAAGCATAATGGTAGGAGATAGAAGACTGTGTCTTACGTGGAGAATGGAATGTAATAGATGGAAATGGTGGATTCATTTCCATTCACTTCCATTATGCTTCAAGGACACAGTCCCTCATATCTCTCCACTTCAACCTGATGAATTTCATTCCTCCTCCTCATTTTCCAATCTCAATGTGTTACACAGTTACGTCTACTGCTTGGTGGTTTTCTTTTCTCCTCCTCTTACTTTCTATTCTCCATGAAGGACTCCGTTCATCCTATCTATGCTAATAAGACAGACCTAACTCAAGTCAATTCTTTCATTTGGCAGATTCCAATTTACCTCAAAGGAATCAGTTCTTTCTATCTCACCTCTCCATCTAGTTGATTCCTTTCCTCCTCTCATTTTCAATTCTGCATGGAGGCCACAGTTATTTCTATTTACTTTCTTCCGCTTAGTGATTTTCTTTCCTAATCTCACCTTCAATTCTACATGTAGGACTCAGTTTTTCGTATATCCACTTTTCCACTTGATGGATTTCTTCTCTTCTATCACTTTTCTTTCTGTTTTGAGAATTAGTTCTTCTTGTCTCTCCTCTTCCACTTGCTAAATTCTTGTCCTCTTACCTTACATTCTCTATGGAGAAATTAGTTCCTTCTATCTTTTCTCTTCTACATGGTGCACTACTTTATTCATCTCATTTTCCATTCTGCATGAATGACTGAGTTATTTCAATCTGGCCTCTACTACTTGGCAGTTTTTGTTCAACCTCACAGCTTTCAGTCTCCATGGATGATTCGATTTTCCTATCTCCCATGCTCCGCTTGATCTATTCTTCTTCTCTGCTCTTCCATTCTCCTTGACGAGTTTATTCTTACCATCTCTGTCTTGGTGTAGTTTGAGAATTCAGTTTTTGCTATCTCCCCATTATTTCTTGGTGAATTTCCCCCAAGTTGAAGGAAATACTTGTGGAAGAAAATACTTTCGGAAGAACTGTGTCAACATCCGTTGGGAAAGGGAGATACAAGGAAGAACAGAATACACAAGGTGCAAGAGGGGAGATAGGAAGGTTAATCAATCCTTCATTTAGAATGGAATGGAATGGAAGAAAAGAAATCCACTAAATTGAGGAGTGAAAATGATTTGTCATAGAAGACAGAAAATCCCCAACTGGAAGAGGGGAGACAGGAAGAATTGTGTCTTCCATGTAGAGTGGCAGGAAGAGTGAATGGAGTGATTGGAGGAGTGAGTGGAGTGAGAGGAAGGAAATGGAGGAAATACATGAAGTGAAAGATAGAAGATAGGAAAAACTTAGTCCTCCAAGGAGGAGAATGGAAGAAGATAGGAGGAAGCGATTCCTTTATAGAGAGCAAAGGGGCAAAATAGGGAAAATCTAGTCCTGCAAAAAGAAAGGGAGAGAAGAACTGAAGTAAATCCACCAATCATAGTGGAAGAGGAGATAATTAACTGTGTTATACCAGGAGTGTGAATGAGATAGGAAGAATAAAAAAAAAAGTGACAATGGATGTGTACAGGAAAACTGAGTTCTCCACGGAGAATGAAGAGTGATAGAAGGAAGAAAAACCAGCACATTAAGGAAGGGTTATATCAAGAATTAAATGACCAAGGAGAGGGGAGATAGAAGGAGTTTAATCCACTTTTGACGAGGAAAGGATATAGGAAGAATTGAATAATTCAAGAAGAATGGAAGAAGATAGGAGGATTGGGATCCTCCAGGAGGAGAAAGAGTGGACAGGAAATGTTGAGTTCTCCAAGGAGAAGGAAGAGAGATGAGATGAAGTATGGGATTACAAATGTAAGATGATGATGAAGACGACCCAGTTCTTTCTATCTTCCATTTTCATATAGTGGATTGCATTTTTTCTCTCACCTGCCAATCTTCATGGCTGACTCGGATCTTCTTATCTCTCCTCTTACCTCTTACACTCTTCCTTCTACCACCTTCATTTCTCCTTCGAGGACTCTTAGTGCTTCCAGTCCCCTTTCATCCACTCAATGGATTACTTTCCTCCTACTTTTCACTGTTGAATAAAGGAGGACTCAGTGTTCACAAACTTCTGTCTTTCATTTGTGAATTCCTTTCCATCACTCACTTCCATTCTCCATAGAGGACTCATTTCTTCCTACATCGCCTCTTCAACTTGGTGAATTTCTTTCCTGAAAGAGAAGGGAATGAGATAGCAGGATATAAGTGCTCCAAGAATAAGGGTTGGAGAAAAGGTGGAGTAGGTCATTCCAGCAAGGAAGAAACAGGGTAGGAGAGTTGATATTCTACAACTAGGAGAAGACTGGATTGGATTGATTTGTTGTTTTAAGTCCACTTTATGCACAGTAAGGCTAATCGGGACTGGACCTACAGTTTAAATTGGGATCCGAACCACTATGTGCCTCCACCGGGAATTGAACCCTCGACCCCTTGATTAGAAGGTGATGACGCTACCACTGCGCCATTGGGGAGGCCAACTAGGAGAAGAAGAAGGGGGTATGGAGAAACGTTCTCGAAGGAGAAGGAAGGGAAATATGAAGAGGATGCAAGTCCTCTAAAAATAAGAGAAGCAAATGAGGAGAAATAAATTTATTAGAATGAAAATAAAGGGTGCAAATTCTCCAATGACAAAGGAAGATTAGTAGAGGAGGCAATCATCTAAGTAGAAGACAGAAAAATTAAATCAAACCTGTTAATCATTGAGAGTGGAGAAAATAGTAGATGGCAATCTTGCAGAGAAATAAGTGAGAGAGAGGGGGAGGGGAGGAAAAAAATTCACAACGATAAGAGGTGAAGGTAAGAGGAGATAAAAAAATGTACAGAAGGAGATAGCAACAAGCAAGTCCTCGAATGATGTTGCAGGAACATGGGAACAAGTGAACCCAGGCAAGTGTTCCAAATAGAATGGGAGGGTAAAACAAGGAAAATTTCCTACTAGTACAAAGGAAGGATATGGAAGGAGGCAATTTTTCCAAGGTAAAGAGAGGGAGATATGAGGAGGCAAGTCCTCAAAGGACAAGGAGAGATGATAGGAGAAAGAGGGTTATAGTAAGTGGCATTTATTTCAAAAAAGATAAGAAGAGACGGCAGAAGTAAAGTTTAAGAAGGAAAATGGATGGAAGTAAAGGGAATCAAAAGGAAGATGTTAAGAAACATGTATTTGCAGGAGAATGAAAGCTGATATAAGGAAGGTAAAGTGTCCTCCAAGAAGATGGGATGAACATAATGGACTGTAAATTCACTAAGGAGAAGGAGAGAGATAAAGGAAATTGAGAGGTAGATAGAGAGGAACAAGCATGTGGAGGAGATAGCTTTTTGGCCAATTTTGGCAAATCGCAATGAAGTAGCAATTTGATAAAATAAATGAACGTTTACTCGTTTTTAACTTTGGTGACAACATGAAAATTCGACTACTAAATACACTCGCCCTCTGAAAAGGCTCATTACATAAGGGAGAGTAATTAGAAGCATGTTGTCATAAGATAAGAGAAAGAGCTTAACTAATTCCAAGGTGATAGAAGGAGACAAAAAGAAGCATGTTTTCTAAGCAGAAGGAACACAGATAGAAATCACTTACCAAGGAGGAGAAGGGAGATAGAAAGAATGGACTTCTTCAAAGAGAAGTGAGAAAATTAAAGGATGATAATCCATGAAGGGGAAGAGGGAGATAGAGAGAATAGAGTGCAGTAAGGAGAAGAGACAGTGGCAAGAAAAAGTGAATGTACTTAGGTGAAGGAAGGGAGAAAATAGAAAGGAGAAAATAAAGTCAATCAATTACCATAACAGTTTGTTTTTCCACTCTTCATACAATTGAAGTAGAGCATCTGTTGATGCAATTGTGTTTCTCTAAGGTCAGTGATTGTCTGTGTTGTGGCAAATAACTTTTTGCTCACTCCCAGATCTGATGCACAGAAATTTCTCCTCCTTCTCTTTGGGAGTCCAATGAATTTTATATTATCTGTAGATTAGCATGTAGGCTGTTTTTACCCATTATGGAATATTGGTATAAGCTCCTTAACTAAAACATAATTGAGGATAGGCCTCTAAAAAGAAAATAAATATGTTTAGTCAGAACGTTTTTACTCAATGTCTAAATATATTCTCAATACCTCATTACCTAAAAATATAATCAATATCTCAATATCTATTTATTACTTAACAAGAACTATACTACACTATTTCAGAAGACCAAAATCTCCTAACCTAATTTTAAAGCTGAGATTGTAAAGATGCACACATCATACAAGGGAACAAAGACAGGACAACATATCTGCACAAAGGATTATCTTCATCATGGGCCTAGGTGCCAGACGCTTGTTGGCCTGCAAAAATCAGTTACTGGTGTGTAATACATGGAAGTCAGGATGGCTTTTGGATGCCTTGCAAAAAAGGTCTACCCCTGTAAAATTTGAATTAATACAATAATAGAACAGGAAACATAAAATACAATGTAATCACCAATCAAGTAGTTTACATTGTTTAATGTAAGTGGTTACAGTTAATGTATTGTCTTGGTAAACATAAAAGTGGAAAATTTTCCCCTGTGTACTTTATCATGCCATTAAGGACACATTAAATACAGTGTTAGATAAAAAATTAGAATCTGTATGTGATTGATGTGCCCATTAACTCATTTCAACCATTTATCTCATAAAGTTTGAGGGAAAAAAATTCATTAAAATTGTATAGTTATGTTGAGCATTATCAGAAAGTACAATTGATTAATTTACTTCTTGATGTTGAAAATCACAAACTATAAAACCAGAGAAACACGACTAGTGTAAAGTCTTTGTAAATTATTTTAATTAGTACTTTTTTATCCTGTTGTATGCAAGTATTGCTTGAATTCTTTTAATTTGCAATTGTTATGATCAAGTAACCGCTTTTCTTGGTGTCATGTTTTAACTGATTCCTTTATTATATACTTTAGGAAAGTATGCTAGAATATCAAGCTTTGTTTATGGTTTAGTTGCAGGCCTTTAAAAACAACAAAATACACTCTAGTTTCCACAGCTGATCTGTTCCTGTCACAGCACTATGTATCACTGGTTTTTAATAGCCATCAGAAGCAACTAGTGAGAGTGTGCCTAAATGCTAAAGGCTACCCTCTGATGGAGGAAGTGACTCGTTTTATTGTCTATTTTTCACAATCATTTTGGATCCAAGAGAGGAGGAAAGACACCCCAATATTTTACTTGTAGAACCCAATATGTAGTTTTAAAAAGGAAAAGAAAATGTAGCATTCAGTGAACGGAAGAGAGAAGCATGAGAAATGTGTAAATAATCATTTGTGAGACCAGAAGACATTTTGCTCTTGAAAAATATATTATGGCATCTAGATTACTCTTTTCACAGTACCCTTCAAGATATGTGGGTTAGATAAGAGAAGAAAGTGTGCACAATTTACAACTATTTTGATAAAGTCAAAATCTCTCATGAGTTGTCCCCTTGAAATTATGATCAATGTCAAAATCTGAGGGTTTGCTTAATTATCTTGTCAAATAAATAGATATATATTTAAAAAGGAAATTGATAAAACATCAGAAAATCATCACTTTAATAAGATATTGATAATTCATAGATTACTTATTTACTACATATGCTTACAGACCAAAACCAAGTGTTAGGTAATAATCGAAATTTAACTATGTATAACAACTAACAACTCGTTTGAGATACCAAGTGAAGAATGCATTCTTTTTAAATCTGTTTGTAGCAGATCATGCTATTTACTTAAATTTGAGTTTCATATAGCCTGCATGTTATATTTATTTATACCATAGGACAATGCATCAAAACTTAATAATATTATGTTCCAATATTTACCACACTAAGTTGTGGAAATGTTTGGGTACCATTATCAGCAAGAATTGATAGAAGCATATGTTCAATATCAGTACAGTAATCATGTGACTTGAATTATTTAGATTTTAATTTTGAGGTTTTCCTTTCTCTCACAATCATGAATTTTTGTGCTTGTAGAAAACCTTAGCTGTAAATGGATTACATATAACTAGAATCTTCACAATTGGAAATAAATTAAATGTACTATATTTAATTATTGGAAAGTGCAGAGAAATGTAAAGTCATATTCCAAATTATGCGTATACTTATATCTCAATATGTTAGAAATGTGAATATTTCTGTTGTGACATTTGTTCTATTTTTTTTTCTATGCTTTGTAGCCCTAAAGTCTAATAATGATAATGAGAATGAATGGTGATTAGATAAAGCACATGGATAGACACTAGCAAAGGAGCATGCATGCTCAGATTGACACTCAAACCTGGAACCTGTTAGCATTCTTGCGACTGACAGGTAGCAAAATCGCGGACTGACCACAACAACATACTCAGCCACTAAGTGTTTACTGTCTTGTTTTAATTTATTTTGTCTTTACTTTTATCTGTTCTTATACAAGGGTTGTATAAAAGAAACTGAACTTTTACAAAATTTAGAAAATGGTATTGATCAGCTACTTCGACCTGTCTCCTTCAAAGTACTCCCCTCCGCTGTGCACACACCACTCCCAGCATTTCTTCCAATCCTGGAATGCCTGCTGGAACTCCAGTTTTGGAATGGCCTGTTGGTCCTATAGCATTTCCCCTTGATCTCTTCTATTGTCTGGAATCTGAAATCTTTGAGGGTTGATTTCAACTTTGGGAAGAGGAAGAAGTCTGCTGGTGCTAAATCATTGGAGTAGGCCAGTTGAAGGACAAGTGGTGTCTGGTGCCTTGTCAAAAACTCCCAGACAACGAGTGAGGAATGAGCACATGCATTATCGTGATGAATCATCCAGGACTTGATCTACTACATATGTACTAAACAGGCACTAAACACATTTGCACTCAAAGCTGCGGTTAGCAATGGCTTGAAACTGGACCAAGTTAATAACTAAGGACACTGCTAGGCACCACTACTGTCAGTTTTCTTCAACAAATTTATATACACTTTACAAAAGGAGTTTGGTTTTTTTTAAACAGGCTTTCCATGTATTCTCCTGAACATATGAAAGCTAATTTAGAAGTAGATATTTTTTAAATTACAAGCTTTTCACTTTGTTAGGTATGCAAAGTATTGAACACACATAAAACTAACCTTGAAGAAGCAATGTGATTCTTCCAAGGGCATTATCGATTCTTTTCATTAGAGCCATCCTTCTTATTCTCATTGTACACTGAAAGCCAAGTAAACTGATAGTTTTGTTGAAATCATTTTTCATCCTTAGGGACAGGTATTTGTGTCTGTTTGTTGTCTCCATAGTACCATTATCTACAATAATCAAACTCATTATTCAAGTAAAAATTAACTCATCCAATACTAATAACTGAAATTGGTTTTATTTACATAAAGGAAAGCTTAATTCATGAAGACAGGACTCAAAGAGATGTTAAGTGTGGAAAAACTTGCATGGATTAAATATAGCCTAGTTAATGAACAAGTTTTATTAGTAAGTTGTATTAACCCCTTAAGTGGGGAGCCCGAGTTGCGCTCGGGCATTTGAGTTTTGTGGCTTTTTGTGCATTTCAGATCCAGTCAATGTTCCCGTAGCGGGAAATTATTTTCTTTAAATGGATATACAGTAGTACATACATAGATACATTTCGTTTTGTACAGTTTGCTTGAATGTTTGTGTGTTCATTCACCTTTCTCTCATTTACAAGACATATAATGTTATAATGTTGTCCTGAGCCATGTCCCCTCTGGGACAGGGGTGGACTGGGTGCTCGCTGAACTGGGGTCTAAGTAAGATTCAACATACGATTTACTTTAAATTATGTGTGCAGTAGTTTCCAATCCCATTTAGGTTTAAGTTACACACACCCACACACTCTCTCTCTCTCTCTCTCTCTCTCTCTCTCTCTCTTTCTCTCTCTCTTTTTCCTTGACAATGTAGTGAGACAGTTTACTTTAAATTATGTGTGCAGTAGTTTCCAATCCCATTTAGGTTTAAGTTACACACACACTCTCACTCTCTCTCTCACTCACTCACTCTCTCACTCTCTCTCTCTCACTCTCTCACTCACTCACTCACTCTCTCTCTCTCTCTCTCTCTCTCTCTCTCTCTCTCTCTCTCTCTCTCTCTCTCCTTGACAATGTAGTGAGACAGAGAAATTAGTGGACACACAAAACAAGAAAAACTTCAAATATTGTTCAACATTTTGAATAATACCATGGAAAAAACATTTTCATTTAGGAATATATGTATATATTTATTCTTTTAACTTATTATTTGACAAATTAACATAACAGAACTTCAATTGAATATTGTTCAAAGTTTTCATATTACATATTGGAATATATGTATATATTTATACATATTAATATAACTCATATAATATATATTAATATGAGTTATTACTTTACAAATTGACACAACAGAGAGAATGTTTGGAATTTATATACATATTTATTCCTTTTACTAATTATTTTGCCAATTGACAAAACAGAAAATTCATCAAATATTATTCAACATTTTGAATAGTAGCATTGGATAATACAATTTCATCTTGGAATTTATGTATATATTTATTCCTTTAACTTACTATTTTAATTAAAAATTGTTATTGTGAACATAATAATTTCCGAATTTTCAAGGTATATATATAAGCATTTAGTAGTCAGTTTCTAGAAAAGAACACACCTTTTATCTTGTAAGTATTAGTATCTAAAACAGTTTCAGTATGAAACTTCTCAAAACAAGGCACGACACACAAGCCAACATCACACTCCTTGCAGTAAATCCTGGTCTCCCTTCTGACTTTCTTGCCTCTTTCATCTCTTGCCATACAACATATTTTGCACTGTCTTGTTGGGGCAGCTTTTTTTTGTGTTGGAGGAAGGTATTTTGGAAAATGCCTTCCAGTTAGACAAGATGGTTTTGACTTCAAGGCTGGTTTTCCACTTCTGACATATGCATGTTCAATCTTTCGTGAATACTCCTGCATCAATCTTTCCATGAGTCGTAGTTGAAACTGTAACCTGTTCATTGTACCACCTAATTTGATGTACAGTATGTAAGAATTCAAAACAACAATGTCCATCATATGTCTGAACTGTTTCATGTAATATTTTTTCATTCGTTTCCTGGACATTTCATAGTTAACCAACTGTTTATTGCACAAGTCCACACCACCTATTTTCTCATTATATTTAGTCACTATTAATGGTTTGAGCTTTTTCTTAGATCTGGAACCTGTTTCCACAAATGCATTTTCATGTACACTTGAAAGCAAGTACACATCCCTCTTATCCTTCCACCTTATGGCCATTAGCTTGCCACTAAAGTATACTTTCATTTCCTCCTTTACCAATTAACAGTTTTTATTTCTGTGGGGAATCCTTTTCTGTTTTTCCTCACTGTCCCCAAGCAATCTGTGTTATGTGCTACCAGAAACCAAAATAATTCAGGGCTACTGTAATAATTGTCTGTATGCACTATGTAGCCTTTGTGTAGGAATTGTTTAACCAATGTAAGCACAATGTGTGATGGATGTGTCGTGTGTGCAAATTCAGGATCTAGCTCAGTGTCCTTTCCAGTGTACACAATGGTGTTATAAAGATAACCAGTACCAGATTCACAGAGTGAGTAATACTTTATTCCAAAATGCAATTTCTTAGTTGGAATGTACTGTTTGGTTGAAAGCCTTCCCTTCCACAAAAGAAGAGACTCATCAACTGAAATGTCCCTCTGGAATATAAGCCTCTTGAAACTGTAAAAAAGTGACCAAACACTGGTTTCAGTTTATACAGTTTTGCTGGAATACCACTATCTGCACTGTATCGAGTGTAACAGCAAAGAAAATCTATATTCACTCATTGTCTTATAGAAAAACGTTGTATCTACTATGTCATGTCTTGCAAAATACATTTTCTGATCTGGCTTCACTACCAACACCTGAGCATACAACAATCCAAACAAAGCAATTAGTTCGTCTTTGTTTGTTGGTTTCCACATGTTCACACGAGAGCATTTTTTCAACTTTTCTTTATTCACTGCAATGAACTGTTCCGCATATCTATTTGTCTCACATTCTATTATAGACAGCAATTCATCATTTACAAAAATCCGAAAAAATTCAATGGATCACAAGGATTTGTAAAGTTTGCCTTTATTCCGGAGTCACCTGTGAAAGGAAACTCCGATCTTTGACAATGAGGCATAATGGTCCAAAGCTTCATATTCTTCTTCTTGTTCTTCACCTTCAACTTCTTCACTTCCACTCTCCTCTGATGAAATACCATAGTTCGTATCTCCTTCGGAATCACTAATTTCAAATTCCGAACTTTCATCACAACTGGAATCCTCAAGATGAAGTCAAATTTGGTCCACGCTTTGCATTTGCTCAGCCATTATCTCACACTTATCTCACACGAAAGAAATGCAAGCTATTCCCGCTCAGTTAATAATACCGTGCTGCCATCTACAAAACAACTGCACATCAGATTCCGCATAGTGTACACAACAATACCCAAGAACAATTCACGTTACCTGATTTGAAGTTGGAATAAACTTTCCTGCCCAAACCTAGCTAAGCAACCTGCTTAACATTACATATTGCAACCCCGAACACAGCTCGAGTAACCTGCTTGTAACTCAAAATGTCAGGGAATTTTGAAACAAGTAAAATTCACAGGGAAATCTCAGTGAAAATCTCCTAATTGATCAATGAGTTACATTGAACTACATCAAAATGGCTAGAATATGCTTTTACATGTTGATTTTCTTTACACAAGCTGTTTTGAAGACATAGACTTGTAATATATGTTTATTTTCCATTAAAGATTAATTGATATTGTGTCCATTTCTAAATTTCTCTTTCTCAAAATGTGAAAATATTTGTTCTATATGTGGTATGTTTGGAATGTTATTTTGTGCACTGCAATACAGTTGGAAATGAACAGAATTTAAAATGAACAGAATCTTCAATGTAATGTATGTGTGAAGCACATATATTCTAGATATGAGAATGTACTCACATCTGCACCTTAATCCCTTGTGTTGATTTAAGATAGACAAGTTCCTCAGAAAATGAATGAATGAAGAAGACATTTTTTTGGATGTATCAGCATATATGGCTATTTTGCACCCTTCAATGAATAATGTGGAAAATCTCCTTATCTAAAATGTTTACATGAGCATTAAAATAGGGGTGTACAAAAGTACCTTCAGGAAGGATAAATGCCTAGGTTGTAAAGGGACCTCTACAGGACATGCAAACATATTAAAAAATAAAGAACACACTAGAAACTTCCTCAGAGACATTGGAAAAGACCTGTTGTTCTCATAAAACTAAAAACATTTGTTAAAGCACTGTCACCATCTTCCAACATGGATGATAAACATGATGAATATGTTAAGTGAAAGCTAACTGAGGAAACTAAAATTGGCACATTTGAGAAGAATATGCCAATCATTTAGAATGACATTGCAGACATGGTGCAGTGGATGGTCTACCCTTTGCTGCAAATGACAATGTGTGAGACAGCTTTGAAAATTTCAACCATCCTAGGTAATAACTTTGGATTCATAAAAAAGGTGGTAGAGTTCAGAATATCAATAGACATTAAGAAAGAATTCGAAATTCCTTCCCTATAGATTATTTCTACCAATTAAGACATTCCTGAGTCATCACTATGTCTTAAATACACATGAAAACAAGTTTTTAGTTTTCAGTGTTTCAGCTTAGGTTATATTATGATTCTCATGCATACTGGATCACAAAAGTTCTGGCTTGGCAGAATTTCTAGAGCGAATTATAAATCTATGGTTACAATGTTCATTCGTGCACCACATAAAGAGTACAGTTGACTCTTCTGGAAAATACAGTGCACTGGAGCCTGCAATACTTCTAAAATGTTCAGCTTCCAATGAAATTTCTTGGGAATACCAGGCAGCAGGTTTCAATGTAAAATGAACTCTGTGGTTGATGCCTCTCTTCACATTCTCTAAGGAATTTAAATATCTGCCCCTCAATTGATCGATTGAGTTATTTTTAAGTTTATTTTTATGCACAGATAGGCTAATTGGAACTGGATCGAAAATTTAAAATGGGATTCGAACAACTGTGTGTCTTCACTGGGTATCGAACCTATGACTCCTTGATTACAAATAACAACAGTAACACAATGTGATCAGGGATGCCCCTCAAGAAGCATGCAATGGAACAGTGATAATCGCATGGCACAAGGTCAAGGCTATAGGCTGGGTGTATTAGTATTTCCAGGCTATTGAAGCTCTGAATTTTCTTTCAGACCAAGCATGCCCTTTAGCATGGGACATTGTCACACTGCATGAGGACTTTTCTATTGGTTCACCATTGCAGGGTAAATCTAGAGCAGAATGTTTTACACTTTCTGCAGCAGGTTTGCATATGGGTTCCCATTGAAGGCTGAACCATATGGTAAAAGCTTCCAGTGGAGAGGACCTTCGAAGTTCTAACATACAAAATGCCATATTTAAACTACCATTTGAACCACGTCCACTGGTTTCCAGTCTTTGGATACCACGAAAGACTCACTTGTCATAATTTGTTACCAGTCTCCACCAAAACGTGTTGTAGTGTGGCATGTGGAACAACTTATAAAGGAAGGGTGACAAGTTGTTGAGCTTGAGATGAGGTCACGGCTTATCATTCAAAGTCACCTGATGACTAAGCTGGTGCAGCTAGCAAATGATCCATACAACTCTTCTGTTGCTAATTGTCAGCCGCTGCTTTCAGGGTGTTTGGAGTAGGACTTTAGTATTGGTGGTAACTGCTCATGCACACCTTGGCTTATAGATAAGACTGTAGTTTTCAGACTAAAACAGTTGGATTTTTCTTTTCAATAGATTCACTACATAGATTTTTTCACTACAGCTGTAGCATTCAACACTTATCAGCAGTGGCACACAAACAAGTTTTTCCTCAAACATTCCCATCTCGATTGTTAAGCCCACAGGTGTGAGCAGATGATGACCAGTACCCACTCCACTCTACCTGTTTAACACCTGTTTGGAGGACCATCGGCCTCTGTTCTGAAAAATGCTAAAAATTTTTGAACCTTCCTGGTATGTTTCTGTTTCTTGTATCCATTTGGATTATTTTACTTTGCTTTTCTGCATTTATAGGTTATTTCTGATGATGCAGATGAATGAAAAAATGCCTTAACCAAGATTCACACATAGAACCTCTTGGCTTCAAGGTGCATTACACAAAACAATTACAACACACAGGGACGTCGGAATTTATTTTGGAGTGGGGGGCATGTTTTCAAATCCATCAACCAATTTTTACAATCTCTTCCCCATATATATATATAAAATAGTTTATTTTATTTTATTGTTATATTTATATATTTATTACATAAATAATAAATATATATCTTATGATAATTGATTGAATTGCTTTATTTTACTTTGCTTCTTGTGCCACTTTTGGCTAATTTGCGAAGATGAGGATGAGTGATGATATGATGAAATTGATGAATGAATATACAAACAGCCATGCCCAGGCCAGAATTCAAACCTGGGACTCCTGATGGCATAGCGCAATATGCTAACCATTCTGCCACAGGGGCTGGTTTTAATGATTAGTAATATAACTGAAAACACGCTACTTCTAAAAGGGGGTGAAGTACGTGCAAACGTATTGAGAAAATCCATGTTTCTAAAGCTTTCTGATCAATGTGTTGCAAAGAAAGTTGCCCTTGTCTGTGTTCGCATTTACCATTCCATCATTTTAAGAGGGGAGCTATTGTCCCTAACATAAAAGGAATGATCCGAAAGAACTGAATTTCTTTGTATGTCATGTATAACTCTTTGATGGATTACACACAAAATTTCAGCCATATAGGGTCTATAATGTTAATGTTATGTTATGTTTTTCAGAACAAGGTGAGCTCTGACTGAGAAATTGTAAAAATCGGAAGTGACAGCCATCACTAAGTACTGATTTAGCCTTGGGAACAAGTGAAAGTCACTCAGGGCAAGATCTGGAAAGTAGGGAGGGTGCTCGATTAGTTCAAATCCAGCAACAACAGGAACAGCATCGGCTGTAAGATGACTTCTTTGGGCTGGAGCATTGTCTTGCAGCAGCAGTTTCCTGTAACACCTTCCTCTGTGTTTCTCCTTGATTGCATGCCTCACGTTTGGAATGAATTGTGAGTAATAGTCACCTGTGATCATCTTTTGGCGCTGCAGGAAGTCAATGAAAAATACTCCCTTGGCATCCAAAAAAGTGGTGGCCATAAGCTTGCCAGCTGATGGCATTGTCTTGAATTTCTTGCGAGGGGGCGGAGAATCATGGGGCCGCCACTGCACACTCTGTTGTTTTGATTCAAGGTCATAATGGTGTACTAAGGTTTCATTTACGGTCACAAATCTACCAAAAAGTTACCCAGGTTTCTCTTAAACAAGGCCAAATTTGTCTCTGAACAGCGGTACTTAATGACGGCTCTCACTTCCGATTTTTCCATTTTCTCAGTCAGGGCTCACTTTGTCTTGAGAAACATAACATAACATTAACATTAAGAGTGGCGGCACCATGATTCTCTGCCCCCCAAAGAAATTCAAGACAATGCCATCAGCTGGCATTTCTTGTGATGCCAAGGGAGTATTTTTCATTGACTACCTGCAGCGCCAAAAGACGATCGTAAGTGACTATTATTCGCAAATTGATTCCAAAAGGGAGATATGCAATCAAGGAGAAACACAGAGGGATGTGTCATAGGAAAGTGCTGCTCAGTGGTTCTAACGAGTGTGTAATCTCCGACCCTTGATCCTCAAACTCCAAAAGTTTCCGTGCAATTTATGTCAGGATCCATATTGGATTTAGGAATATTGTGTCGGAATGTTTGTCTTATTGCTATGACCACAATCAATTAATTCTCGTTATTGCAGTTTAATATACGTGTAGCATTTCAAATAATAAAACAAGACAGTATTGTAAACCTATAAAAAACAACCTGTGAAATATAAAATGAAAGACGTGCACTAGTGAAATAAAAACCCGCAATATTAATTTAAGTGCAAGATTGAACTTACTCCAGGACCCGATTACTTGTGCCGTACTACATCCAAGGCACGCTGTTTGTCCAGTTGCATGTCAATATGTGTCTGTGCGAAAGATTGCAGCTTAACGAAGGAAGTTATGTGACTTTTTGATATTTCATGTTTGGCACAAGCATTGCAAAGATTGTTTAGATTACAGTATCTGCCACGGGTCCATACATTCTTTTCAGCCCCGAAAAGTTAGCACGGCCAACAAGAAAGCAAAGCTTATTAACACTTATACTTCCTGTCAACCATGGTGTTTTGTCATAATTTGCTTGCGAAAATGCCTCACATATTCCCGATTTTTGTCTTTGTGTATAGAAATAAGTTCAAACGATGACACTGGCCTACCTGTATTAACAATTTGCAACTTCTCCTGAAAACATCTTGTTCCAAAAGGTTTCACCAGCAAATCTTGTATCATATCCATTACCCTTTAACACAGCACTATCACGACAAACACTAACACCTAAATAAATAATAAACACGAAGCACAGCACGAAGCCAACGACTACACGCATTCAGTTTCACGCGCCAAACTTCTGTTGTTGTGTTCCTGACTCAGAATGAAATTCCCTTAATTGTGAAAAGTACCACTTTTAAACATAAAGATATCCATAAATATACCTGGTCTTCTCCAGATGGTAAAACTCATAATCAGATAGATCATATTCTCATTGATAAGAGAAGGCATACTAGTATAATTGACGTTCGTACACATAGAGGTGCTGACTGTGCCAGTGACCATTATTTAGTAATTGCTAAATTAAGAGAAAGACTCTCAGTGATAAATCATAAACAACAAAATCTAAAAGTTCTAAAATTTGATACAGGAAAGTTTACTGATGAAAGAATTAAGAAAGATTACCAAATTAAACTGTCAAATAGATTTGATGTTTTGCAGGATTTAAATGATGATGAAAATATAAATGAAACAGACGTAAATAACAATTGGGAGCACATACGTAATGCAATAGAATCAGCAGCTAAAGAAAGTATAGGATACCATAAACCGAGAAAAAGTAAGCCATGCTTTGATAATGAATGTCATAATCTAATAGCAATAAGAAATCAGGCTAGACTTAGGTGGTTAAATAACTCTGATGATACAAATCTAAACAATTATAATAGAATAAAGCGAGAAGTTAACCGCACGTTTAGAAGTAAAAAAAGAGATTACTTGAAAAGCAAAATTAATTAAATTGAAACAAACAGCAAAAATAAAAATATCAGAGATTTATATAAAGGTGAAAATGAGTTTAGAAAGGGGTGGCAACCTAAAGTAAACTTCATAAAAGATAAAGACCATGATTTTCTAGCTGACCCAAGTGATATTCTAAATAGATGGAAGAACTACTTTAATGACCTTTTAAATGTTCATGTAGGAGATAAATCAGAAGTAATTGAAGTCCACACAGCAGAACCTTTAGTTCCAGAACCTAACTTGACTGAAGTTATAGATGCTATTAAAAGGCTAAAGAATAACAAAGCACCTGGCATTGATTTAATACCAGCTGAGTTAATTAAATATGGTGGAAATTCATTAATATGTCAAATTCATAAATTAATTTGTTTAATATGGAATAAAGAAGAAATACCTCAACAGTGGAAAGAATCCATAATTGTTCCTGTGTTTAAAAAAGGTGATAAAATGAACTGCAATAATTACCGTGGAATTTCTCTACTCTCAACAACTTATAAAATATTAGCTAACATTCTTTTAACAAGACTAACCGCATATGCTAATGAAATTATAGGTATTATCAATGTGGATTTAAACGTAACAGATCAACTACAGATCAAGTTTTTCACATCAGACAGACACTTGAAAAAAAGTGGGAATATAATCAAAATGTCCATCAGCTATTCATTGATTTCAAAAAAGCATATGATTCAGTCAAAAGAGAGAAATTATATAATATATTAGTAGAGTTTGGAATACCTAAGAAGCTTGTTAGTATGATAAATATATGTACCAGTGAAACAGAAAGTAAAATTTGTGTGGGTATTAATATGTCTGACAAATTTACAATTCATGATGGGTTAAAACAAGGAGATGCATTATCTCCATTGCTCTTTAATTTTGCCTTAGAATATGCTGTAAGGAAGGTAAAAGAAACTAAAGAAGGACTAAAATTAAATGGTGTGACTCAGTTGTTAGCATATGCAGATGATGTAGACTTACTGGGGGATGATGTGAATACAATTAAGAATAATGCTAAAATATTTTTCAAAACTGCTAAAGAGATAGGTTTGGAAGTTAACAAGGAGAAAACTAAATATATGCTTACAGGCCGAAACCAAGTGTTAGGTAATAATCAAAATCTAATTATTGATAACAACTCGTTTGAATGAGTTTCCAAATTCAAATACTTAGGAGTAATATTAACAAATGAAAATTATATTAAAGAGGAAATAAAAAGTAGGCTTAATTCAGGAAATGCATGTTACTTCTCTCTTCATAAACTTTTATCTTCTCGTTTAATATCTAAGAAACTAAAAGTTAAAATATACAAAACAGTAATTTTGCCTGTAGTATTATATGGGTGTGAAACTTGGTCCCTTACATTAAAAGAGGAACATAAATTGAGAGTATTTGAAAATAAGATCCTTAGGAAAATCTTTGGACCTAAAAGGGATGCGGAGACAGGTGAGTGGAGAAGGTTACATAATTTAGAACTACATAATTTGTATTCATGTCCAGATATTATTAGAATAATTAAATCAAGAAGACTTAGGTGGGCAGGCCATGTGGCACGAATGGGAGAGGAAAGAGGAGTTTACAGAATTCTTGTTGGGAAACCTGATGGTAAGAGACCCGTAGGAAGGCCAAGACGAAGATGGAGGGACAATGTTGAGATGGACCTAAGGGAAATTGGTAGGGATGGAAAACAGTATATAGAACTTGTTCAACATAGGGAAAGACGGAAGGCCTGTGTTGCTGCAGCCATGAACCTTCGGGTTTAAGAAGGCTAGGGAGTTAGTTAGTTAGTTAGATTGAAATTCCCTATGAATGATAAAAAGAAATCCCTTTCCAAGCTCGAAATGACAGGTTTTTAGAAGTTCGAATCATTGCAGGCCAGAGCCAGAATTTTATTTCGGGACAGGGATCATCCCTTATTAGCAGCCGCCACATAAAGTTGAAACAGTGGGGTTAGAAGCCCTGAAGATGAATCTCAGATTATTACAACGTATTATGCAAGGTGCTTAATCCTGCTAATGAAGTAAAATTAATTACCACTATATACTTTTTAAATTAGATATTTGTAGAATTTCAGGGAGGGGTGTTTCAGCCCCCCGAGTCCTCCACCTGGCTACATGCCTGATATGTTTTTTCGTTTTATGTTTAATTTGTTCATCTTCATCACTATTAATCTAAAGATGCAGAATATAGCAACTTAAATTTGCTAATATTTATATATATAAAATTTATTTTTGATATCTTTCCCTTTAAAAAATATTCAGTTCCATGAAAGAAGTATTCTCACTGCTTTTGAAGATTAGAGATTAGAAACAATCACTATTTTTTAAATACAAGGATGGGGGAGTCAGCATATAGGTGCTTTAATTGCTTAAGCTTTGAATTTTAATTTAGTTTGCTTCATCTTCAATATTTAAGCTTTTACCTTTTGATAAATTTATGTTCAAGTAACAGAAATCAGCAAGACAGAAGCAAATGTATAGTGAAAATTAGCTTAGAATTGGTTTGCCCATGTTATTCAATTTCCTGTTCTTCGCACTCTACCAGGTATGTTTCCCCTAGCTCAGGAAAGGCTCTGAAGGTTGAGAGTGCGACCAGTGGACTCTCACAAGAAGGAGGTTACCCTGGGCACAGAATCACCATGCCTGAGAAGCAGTGTTTACTCCCCCTCTTTCCTCTCTCCTCCCTCCTCGCCAAGGGTTGTAAGGGAAGTGGGAGGAATGACGTCAGGGTGAGATTCCCTGAAGTCATTCCACCGGCTGGAGAAAGGTTCCCGGACATCCAGCGGCAAATGGTTGGAAGCATTCGCACGCTGGAAGCAAAGAAATGTATGCATCGAAATTGGTTTGGAAGAATATTACGAAGAAATGTGTGTATATATATTTAAAAAATAAAAAGAAATACAGCTGGGTCATCTGCAATTACCTAGATGACCCAGAGTATATGCCACTGGTGCTGCTGCTGCAAGACAATGCTCCAGCCCAAAGAAGTCATCTTACAGCCGCTGCTGTTGCTGCTGCTGGATTTGAACTAATCGAGCATCCTCCCTACTTTCCAGATCTTGCCCTGAGTGACTTTCACTTGTTCCCAAGGCTAAATCAGTACTTAATGAGGGCTGTCACTTCCGATTTTTCCATTTTCTCAATCAGAGCTCACCTTGTCCTAAAAAACATAACATAACATTAACATTATAAACCCTACATGGCTGAAATTTTGTGTGTAATCCAACAAAGAGTTATGCATGACACACAAAAAAATTCAGTTCTCTCAGATCATTCCTGCTATGTTAGTGACAATAATTGTTGAACTCACCCTGTATATCATTATATAATGAAAACATATTCAGATTCAATTGTTTTAATTTCTTTGGGATACACTACAAGCAAACACTATAATACCTCATTCTGAATCTTCTTCAATATTTCAGAAACTAAATTTTGGTCATTGCAAGCTTAAAGAGAAATGCGAATGGACAGTCTCCAAGATTTTTCTTTTCAATGCTGAAAATAAGTTAAGTAACACATTCTTCTATGTATAAGGAAATACATGTACAATCAAATCACACTATTTCTTAACAAAAACAAAATTATCAACACTTTTCAACTCCAATTTTGTAGAGGGAAATCAACTGTATCAGCTGTACTAAAATGCCTAGCATACGTGAGCAATGGTTTCACATGCTGAAATCCAGATGTGACTGACAAATACATTTTTTCAGTTGAAAAAACAGTTCAATTTATTTTCAGAAATATTTTACAAAAATTATGCTACATTTTATAAATATGAGATACAATTAACGGTTAACAGCATTTCAATTACATTATTTATAATTAGTATGCAACTTCAAAACAAATAAAGATACTAATTAATGTATCATGGAATCTCAGGTATGTAGGAACTCATGACAATCACACTTTGCATCTATTACGCTTGTTTTTAGTCATACAGGTACAATTATTGGGCGAATTAAATTTCAACCTTCCAATCCACATGGAATCAATTGAAACCTGCAAAGCTCTCAAGAAAGAACTATACAAATACTTACTGGTACATTGCTTTTACTCAATTGATGAACATCTAAACATGCAATAATATAATTTTATATTTCTTAAGTAATTTCTTTCACAACTTTCACAAACTCAGGTCCCATTAAAAATAAAAATGAAATAGGTATTGTGCAATATATTATGCTAATGTGTAGAGGTATTCTTATTAAAATGGACACACTGCTAAATCAATGAACAAGATGCAGCATACAAATACAAACAAACGATTCATTAGTCAAATTAGTACATTCAAATAAACTACACCAGAGCAATTTCTCCAAGCATGGTGCGATAACTGGTATAAGGTGACATTTCTAATTGCAGTGTTTCATTACATTATGTATGTTTCATTTCATGATATTTAATTATTATCTACTGTAACATGCATTGTATTATTGAATGGTAATGTCAAGGTATTGAAGACACAAATTGGTAACATTTCCCTTGCAGTATTCCTGCACATTATATTACACTCCACTGTATTTTACTATACTATATCAGTCTCCATATAATGCATTTCACTGAATTGTTGTATTTTAACATTTATGATATTGTAAACACAAATTGACATGTCTGATATCACGGAGTATGTAAGAGCAAAGAACTGATTCATGGATGAAATAAATTATCTATTTTACATAAAATCTAATCTCCAAAAATGCTTTATAGTAAACAAACCAAGAAGCAAAAAAGCTTTCAACAAACTTTCACCTGCGTGGAATGTTAATAACAGGCATCCATGCTAAATCAATAAATCATGGGTCTGAAGAAAATACAAAGGTAGATGCCACTAAAAATTTTGACCTTAAAGGTTATTTCAAGGACATATTGTGACCTAAGAGGTCAAATATCCATGTCATCCAATTATAGTTGTAGAATACATAAATTGAAAGAAGGGGACGAGACAAACTGTTTGGTGCTATATTTCAGTCGGAATATTCATCTCAGAAGTAGCAGATCTAGCTGAAAGTTAATCAGGTAAAATTTATATAGTGACCAACCATGAAGCAAAAAGGCATTTTAAAAAAAATAACTGCATGGAATGTTATAAATAGGCACCCATGCTAAATCAATCAATCATAGGTCTGACAGAAGAATGGGTGCCCTAAAAAATTTGTCCTTGAAGGTTATTTCAAGGTCATATAGTGGCTTAGCAAGATCAAATCTCAAGGTCATCCAAATATACTCATGTAATATATGAAACGGAAGGTATGGATGAAGCAAACTGTTTGGTGCTATTTTTAAGTCAGAATATTGATCTCAGAAGTAGCTCATCTAGCTCAAAATTAATCAGGTTAAATTTGTATTTAGTGACAGAACGATAAGTGGATATAAAAGTAGAATTTCATAACACACTTCCCAAAATTTGTTCCAAAGCATTTGGAAACATCTACATAGCAAAAAATGTAATTAAGCAGAAGCAAGATACTATTAAGACAGATGGAAATTATTTTCAATGTATTTGAATACAGTGAGTAGGGGTAGAACAATGGAAGTGATAAGCATGAAATATCACCAATCACACTGTCCTTGGCAAACTCTGGAGGAGAGATGAATTAATCAAATAAAGCAGAACTGATGCTGTTTTGATTAACAAAATTCAAACTATTTCAGTACCAAAATAATCTTTCTGACATGAAGACTTGTTTTCTCATTGATTGTCATGCACTCATCCAAGCCATGGGCAAGCCTCTTGGATGTAAGACATTTGGAGATTATGCTGCTGCTTTTATTTGTTCAATGACATATTACTTTGGAGATAAAACTACATGAGTTGACATTGTATTTAATCATTATCTGACTAAAACTCAATCAAATTGGTGTCAGATCAAAAGTAGTGAACAAGAAGAAGCCTATTCAAAAGCTGATAGATGGACCACACATTTCACTGCCTCAGGTTTGGAGCCAATTTGTCGTTATGGATAAAAACAAGGCAGACCTAACACATTTCCTCTGAAATGATCATTGAGAAAACCAAAGATCTTCCAGAAGAATTCGAAGTAGTGACTGGAGGCAGATTCATTGACTACAGTGGGGCAAAATCAATCAGGAGAGACAAAGCATTAGATATGGGCTTTCAACAAATTCTTGTGATCTGCAGAGATACTGATGTTATGTTGAGTCTTTAACAATTCATGTTCCTCAAAGCAAGTGAAGTGTGGATGATTTCTGAGACTGCAAAGGAGCGGAAGTGCATTCCCATTCATCAAATAGCAAAAGATCTTCCTGATACTGTGAAAAATAACCTATTGAGTTTCTACACACTCACAGGTTGCCATGCAATATCTTCATTCAGGACATTAACAAAAAGAAACTGCTGGAAAACTTAAACAAAAAAGAACACCTGGTAGAAGGATTGGTCATGATGGTGAGCTTGGCCCATTTAAAGAGTTTGTTTGCAACCTCTATGGAAGTCCAGGGCAACAAACAGTTAACATTGCAAGATTGAACATGTTCTGGAAAAGGCCAAGACAGCCCTGGAAGTGCTTCTCTAACACGTGATGCTCTGGAGCTTCATGTGCAACATGCCAATTACCAGTCAAAGATTTGGCTTCAAGCAGAGATGAAACTTATGGTTGTGGCATTACCTGCGGATGCTTGGAAAAGGAGGTCAGGCTATCTCATACATCACTGGAACAGGCTACCTCCTCCACCATTGCCCTGCCTTAAACTTGTGACCTGCACTTGCAAGAAAGAGTGCAAAACTGCATAAATGCGCCTGCTTCAAAATCAATATGAAATGTGTGCTGCGATTTTAGTTTCAATTTGATGAACAACCATTGGCAAAAGTCCTGACGTGGGCCAAAGTCCCGAGGTAAAAGATCTTGCACTTTCTTCAATTTGTACGGGTGCATCCCTTTTTCTGACAGGACTCGCCACACGTTCACATGGGAGGTGTTTCGTTCGTGAGCTAGTGCGTGCATACTGGTGCCTGGATGATCCATCACTGCAGTTAGCACATCTTCCACAAACCATTGTGTTTGCACACTTCGTGGTCGTCCAACTTTTTGACAAGGTGGCAACACTGATCCTGTTTCCGGAAGTCGAGTGTCTACAGTTTGAAATAAGGTGTGCGATGGTAACACCCTATTTGGAAAACATGCCCCATACAGACATCTTGCAGCACGGCTATTACCTCCAGCCTCCCCATAAATCAGATGCATGTCCTCCAGCTCTTGGGACGTGCATGCAGCCATCCCTTACACCAGGCTACAAGTGTTTATGGCCGTTAACACTAGTACACTTCACAGAAAATGCAATGTTTGCTCAACACTACTGTCCAAGAACCTCACGTCTTTCCATTCAACCATGAATGTTTGACAACCTGCTGCTGGCACAGCACCTGAAGCACGAATGGCACAGACACGTGCACTGCTACATGAGGAAACCTACACTGTTGGTGCCCCTAGCGGGAAATGTGGTACTTAACGTCAGATCACACGGACACCCATCTGACCTTCAGGGTATGCAACCTATGACAGTTCATTTTTTTCGTTTTTACGTCATGGTGCCCTTCGCTCAGGATTTTGTTTTTTTTGTTTTTTGGTGCCATTCAACACATGCCAATTTTCGTCGATACTGGCTCACGCAGAACGCACACCCACCCCACTCCCATCAAAATCTTCATTTGCATCCTTTGGGGAATCCCTTGTGCCGACATGGCACAACATTGCCACGTTATTTTTTGACAAGAGCGTACCCAATTTCTTAGTGGACTGCCCAACACCGACGACTTCTCTCCACACGTTTTGCCATTATTCACTTCGGAAAATCATTTTCCCACGTTTTCAAACGTCAATAACTCGGCAACAAAGCCGTTTCCGGAATTTCGTTACATGAACTTTACACCTTATTTTCACTCGTACAATCACCTCCCAATCATTGTAAACGAACTTACGAAACAGCCTGCATATATATATATATATATATTGTATACATACTGTTTATATATACTGTTTTTAATTTCAACATGTAAAATTCAGTTTTAATCTGGGAAAATACCAAAATTACATACTTTGTAGTTCGAAAGCTTGAAAGCAAAAACCTCTGTGTCTGTAACCTTCCCAAACATATTTACACACCTCATGCTGCCTTCCTCAGCTTTTCTGGTGTTATTGTTAAAATGAAAACTTTACAACCCCATAACTATGAAGTATAGTTGAAATATGTGTGTGGACTAGCAATAATTATTGTCTAATTCATTGAAAGATTCTGCCTACTTGCACAGTAATACATGCACACCCAAATAAAGCTATGAACCAATTAACTTTAATGTTCTTATTCATTGAGAGCCATCTTCTTCAAAATATCAAATATTACCATGCCACTTCACATTTCATTTGCTTCCTTACTTCACAGTGTCTGCTGTATGTCTCTTGCAGAAACTGAGACTCAACTCCCTTTAGTGTGTTTTCCAAGGGCTCTCTCAGCACACAAAATTTGTGAGCAACTACCCCAAGCATGCACTGACATCTGTCTCTTCACCACAGTGTTGCAACTTACATATAGATTTTTTCTCCTCTCAGAAAAGGGAAATTAGATGGTACAAATCTGTATAACAAAGATAAAAACTGTTGGTGTTTTGTTTGAATGTAAAATATAAGGACATTGCCAGTAGAGAGCAACTGACAGTCAAACCGGGATTCAAAATTTACTATATGCCTTGGTAAAAGTCAAGGGAGGGAAGAAACAAACTGTACATGATGAAAAAGTTCCATAAAATAAGAAATACGATGGTCATTGTGAAAACTTTGTCAAATGTGAAACCTATAGATCTGAATGAACAAGGGAAAATTTGCTTTTTAAATTTCAAACAGCATAAAGGTCAGTGAGTTATGATGAACAAACGATGTGATATATTATGGAATTATACATTTGTTTCTGCACCATGCTTTTTTAAACAAAAATTTACTTGTGTAGTGTACTTACAACATTGAACATCTTATGAATAACCATAAATATTTCAAAACTCATTTTTATTTTTAATACTAGACCAGCCAAAGACCAGAATTGTGACTTTTACCTGCATGGAATTTTAATAACAGGCACCCATGCTAAATCAATAAGTCATAGGTATGAAAGAAATACTATGGTGGATGCCACTAGAAATTTTAACTTTAAAGTTTATATCAAGGTCATATTGTGACCCAAAAACATCAAATCCCAAGGTCATCCAATTGTAATCATGGAATATATTAGGGATGGACCGATATAAATTTTGGCCAATACCAATAAAGTATAGATATAAAATTTACTGATACCGACAACCGATATTCTACCAATCCAATATAAAATTAGAAATGGTCCTGGAAGAACCTGAAATGTTCATTGATCTCCTTAATATATGTGTGTTTCATGGTGACTGCAGTGCAAAAGAAGTTGAATATTTAGACATTTACTTTTTTAGAAGAAAGGGCATGAAGATTATCCATAAAAATTACAACAAAATGGCAGAATTTTGCACTAAATTATCAGATATTTATCGATATATCGGATCGGTAAAATAATCTGTAATTTTACCGATACACCGATATGTCTATATCGGCCGATACCGATATAGTACCAATTAATCGGTCCCATTCCTAGAATATATCAAATGAAAGATATTTTTAAGTCAGAATATTTATCTCAGAAGTAGCAGATCTAGCTCAAAGTTAATCAGGTTACATTTATATGCACTGTAGTCCTATGTAGTAGACCAGTAATGAAGCAAAAAGGCATTTAAAAAAAAATTAACTGCATGGAATGTTAATAATGGGCACCATGCTAAATGAATCAATCATAGGTCTGACAGAAATATTAGAATGGGTGCCACTAAAGAATTTGACCTTGAAGGTAATTTCAAAGTCATATAGTGGTCCAAAAAGGTCAAATCTCAAGGTTATCCAAATATAGTAGTGGAATATATCAAATGGAAGGTATGGACCAGGCAAACTGTTGGTGCTATTTTTAAGTCAGAATATTGATCTCGAAGTAGTTCATATAGGACATATTTGCCCTGTCAGGCCTATTACACATTGACTAACATTCTAACTAACTAACTAACTCTCTAGCCTTCTTAAACCCGTAGGTTCATGGCTGCAGCAACACAGGCCTTCCATCTGTCCCTATCTTGAGCAAGATCTATATACTCTCTTCCGTCCATACCAATTTCCTT
The DNA here is from genome assembly GCF_977018435.1 of Lepisma saccharinum. Taxonomy (NCBI): domain Eukaryota; kingdom Metazoa; phylum Arthropoda; class Insecta; order Zygentoma; family Lepismatidae; genus Lepisma; species Lepisma saccharinum. The sequence goes on along the minus strand of NC_139236.1, from coordinate 11,312,845 downwards.
TAGGTCTATCTCAAAGTTGTCCCCCCATCTTCGTCTTGGCCTTCCTGCTGGTCTCTTACCATCAGGTTTCCCAACAAGAATCCTGTAAACTCCTCTTTCCTCTCCCATTCATACCACATGGCCTTCCCACCTAAGTCTTCGTGATTTAATTATTCTAATAATATCTGGACATGAATACAAATTATGTAGTTCTAAATTATGTAACCTTCTCCACTCACCTGTCTCCTCATCCCTTTTAGGTCCAAAGATTTTCCTAAGGATCTTATTTTCAAATACTCTCAATTTATGTTCCTCTTTCAATGTAAGGTACCAAGTTTCACAACCATATAATACTAAAGGCAAAATTACTGTTTTGTATATTTTAGCTTTTAGTTTCTTAGATATTAAACAAGAAGAAAAAAGTTTATAAAGAGAGTAGTAACATGCATTTCCTGAATTAAGCCTACTTTTTATTTCCTCTTTAATATAATATTTATTTGTTAAAATTACTCCTAAGTATTTGAATTTGGAAACTGGTTCAAACAAGTTGTTATCAATAATTAGATTTGATTATTCGCCCTGTAAGCATATATATAGTTTTCTCTTTGTTAACTTCCAAACCTATCTCCTTAGCAGTGTTGAAAAATATTTTTGCATTATTCTTAATTGTATTTATATCATCCCATAATAAGTCTATATCATATGCATATGCTAACAACTGAGTCACACCATTTAATTTTAGTCCTTCGTTAGTTTCTTTTACCTTCCTAACAGCATATTCTAAGGCAAAATTAAAGAGCAATGGAGATAATGCATCTCCTTATTTTAACCCATCATGAATTGTAAATTTGTCAGACACATTAATACCCACACGAATTTTACTTTCTGTTTCACTGGTGCATACTTTTATCATACTAACAAGCTTCTTAGGTATTCCAAACTCGACTAATATATTATATAATTTATCTCTTTTGACCGAATGATATGCTTTTTTGAAGAAAAGAATTTGATAACAAGAGTATTACTCCTCCATATACTCCTGAGCAAAATGGTGCTGCTGAACGAGAAAACAGCACTATTGTTGAGGCACCTCGTTCAATGCTAAATCCTACAAAACTACCAAAGGCTTTATGGGCTGAAGCTTATATATTATATAATTTATCTCATTTGACCGAATCATAAGCTTTTTTGAAATCAATGAATAGCTGATGGACATTTTGATTATATTCCCACTTTTTCTCAAGTGTCTGTCTGATGTGAAAAATTTGATCTGTAGTTGATCTGTTACGTTTAAATCCACATTGATAATCACCTATAATTTCATTAGCATATGGGGTTAGTCTTGTTAAAAGAATGTTAGATAATATTTTATATGTTGCTGAGAGTAGAGAAATTCCACAGTAATTATTGCAGTTCATTTTTTCACCTTTTTTGAAAACAGGAACAATTATGGATTCTTTCTACTGTTGAGGGATTTCTTCTTTATTCCATATTAAACAAATTAATTTATGAATTTGACATATTAATGAATTTCCATCATATTTTATTAACTCAACTGGTATTAAATCAATGCTAGGTGCTTTGTTATTAATAGCATCTTTAACTTCAGTCAAGTTAGGTTCTGGAACTAAAGGTTCTGCTGTGTGTACTTCATTCACTTCTGATTTATCTCTTACATGAAACATTTAAAAGGTCATTAAAGTAGTTCTTCCATCTATTTAGAATATCGCTTGGGTCAGCTAGAAAATCACCATCTTTATCTTCTATCAAGTTTACTTTAGGTTGCCACTCCTTTCTAAATTCATTTACACCTTTATATAAATCTCTGATATTTTTGGTTTTGCTGTTTGTTTCAATTTCGGTAATTTTGCTTTTTGAGTAATCTCTTTTTTTACTTCTAAACGTGCTGTTAACTTCTCGCTTTATTCTATTATAATTGCTTATATTTGTATCATGAGAGCTATTTAACCACCTAAGTCTAGCCTGATTTCTTATTTCTATTAGATTATGACATTCATTATCAAACCATGGCTTACTTTTTCTTGGTTTATGGTATCCAATACTTTCTTTAGCTGCTGATTCTATTGCAATACGGATGTGCTCCCAATTGTTATTTACGTCTGTTTCATTTATATTATCATCATCATTTAAATCCTGCAAAATATCAAATCTATTTGACAGTTTAATTTGGTAATCTTTCTTAATTCATTCATCAGCAAATTTTTCTGTATAAAATTTTATAACTTTTAGATTTTGTTGCTTATGATCCAGTCTTTCTCTTAATTTAGCAATTACTAAATAATGGTCACTGGCACAGTCAGCACCTCTATGTGTACAAACGTCAATTACGGAGGTTGTTCACTTTATATCCAACCATTTTCGATTCGGTGCTGCCACCTGGCATATCAGGCTAGAACTATGGGTCTGCTGACGGGAGTAGTGTTGTGTCTGACCTTGTAGGTGCGTGAGTGCTGGTAGGGAATGTTATCAAATGGCGCCGAAAATCAACCGGTATTGGGAGGGTATGAAATGTATGAATCATATGTCCATCTCACTGCTGGTGGTCACATTTGGGCGATCACATACCGTGACATTGACGGCAAGGTGCGCAGCAACTTTATTCGTCAGTGCAGGGAAAGTTTCCCTCATGGCTTTACGGTTGTGACGGGATTCGGATATGAGGCTAAGTTGATGATACGCAAGGTGGACCAAAACGTGAAGGTGAATGCCAGATACTTCCAAGACTCCATTCTGACACCTATCTATCAGAGAGACATCCCACAATTGTATGGAATGGACGCGAACCAGATGATGATCCATATGGACAAGGCTTTGAGTCACTGCCAGAACATCACTACGTTGTTATCAGGAAATGGCAGAGGAATTAGGAATTCATGTCATTCTGTTTGAAGACAGTCCTGTGAAAAGCCCAGATGCCAGTCCAATGGATTTTTGTGCATTTGTACTGCTGAAACGACGTCTTCAACACCACCGCCCACGCACCCTGGATGGTTTATGGAAAGCTTGCAGGGAGGAGTGGGACAGTATTCCCATGCCTGTCCTGCCCAGAGCTTGCTGCAATGGAAACTGCAATGCCGGGCGATAGTCCACAATGCTGGGGGTCTAATAGAACATAATCGGTGGTGGCAGCGAGGTATCTCTTAAGGTGAGTACCCATCAAAAATGGTCAGATATAAAGTGAACAATCTCTGTATACTAGTATGCCTTCTCTTATCAATGAGAATATGATCTATCAGATTATGAGTTTTGCCATCTGGAGAAGACCAGGTATATTTATGGATATCTTTATGTTTAAAAGTGGTACCAGGTGGTTATAATTAAAGTGACGGTGTTCAGAGTGGTACAGCACGGGCTGTAATGAGAGTAGCAGTCTGAAACTTCGTAGATATGCTAATGAAGCAATGCGCTCGCGAATTATGCAAAAAAAAAATAGTTCCAATTCTCGCCACCAGGGTAAAAAACGGCGCTGTAAGCAGTCAAAACGTGGAATTTTCCATAACTCTGACGTCAAAGTCGGTGAAATTGCCTAACCATTGTTTGAGCTCCCTGGTTGTTGTTGGTGACGCTTGTTGCTTTTTCCTTTAGTAATGTTCATGTAATTCGAATAGTGAAATTGTAGCGATATTTTATTACAAAGAGTATTGTTTTCTGCGATTTATAGTGTTTTTCCTGTAACTATACCAAGTTTTGACTGCTTACAGCGCCATTTTTTACCCTGGTGGCGAGAATTGGAACTATCTTTTTTTTTGCATAATTCGCGAGCGCATTGCTTCATTAGCATATCTACGAAGTTTCAGACTGCTACTCTCATTACAGCCCGTGCTATACCACTCTGAACACCGTCACTTTAATTATAACCACCTTGTACTTCTCACAATTAAATTCTTTGAGGTTGCAAAAGTAATCAATCTTATACCATTATCATTACTTAATTCATGAAGACTTTCTTTACCAATCGTGGGTTTAAATGTCTCTTCTTTGCCAATCTGTGCATTACAGTCACCTAACAGAATTTTCATATCATACTGAGAAAATTTATCAAAGACCTGTTCTAACTCTGTATAAAAATCATCTTTAGTATTATCATCTTTATCTTCCATTGGTGCATGTATGTTTATTAAAATAATTTTACACCACCTACCCTGTAAAACTGCATATGATATCCTGTCATTATTAAATTCTACTGTTTTAAGAGAGAATACGGTACTATGGACTGATGAGGCTATCTTCACGAAAACTAGTGTGTTAAATAGTAAAAACAGTCATGTGTGGGAACATGAAAATCCACATGCACTGCTAGTGGCACATCATCAGCACAGATTTGCAGTGAATGTGTGGTGCGGGATACTACATGACCATTTGATTGGATCATATATTCTCCCTGTTTGCCTATGTGGACCCACTTATCAAACATTCCTCAGTGAGGTTTTACCTGAACTACTAGAGAACATGCGCTTGGCACTGAGACAAAGACTGTGGTTTCAACATGATGGTGCACCCCCACATTTTGATCGGAATGTGCGCCATTTCCTCAATACCATATTCCACAACCAGTGCATTGGCAGGGGAGGGCCTGTGCCATGGCCACCTCGATCGCCTGATATTACGCCCCTGGATTTCTTCCTCTGGGGAGAGATGAAACGCCTCGTTTACGAAACACCTGTCGTGTCAGCCGATGACCTCGTTGCCCATATCAATGTAGCTGCAGCATCGATAGCAGAAACGCCTGGGTTGTTGGGTCACACTAGACAATCATTGATTCGCCGTTGTCGCCTCTGCTTGGAAGTACATGGTGGACACTTTGAAAAACGTCCGTGATGAGGTTCCCTTCACATCTCCATTAAGCATACTGTGTGCCCTTCAGGGTATGCAACCTATGACAGTTCATTTTTTTCGTTTTTACGTCATGGTGCCCTTCGCTCAGGAAATTTTCTTTGTTTTTTGGTGCCATTCAACAAATGCCAATTTTCGTCGATACCAGCTCACGCAGAACACACACCTACTTCACTCCCGTCAACATATCCATTCGCGTGCTTTGTTGAATCCCTTGCGCCGACATTGCACAACATTGTCATGTGTGTACCCAATTTCTTAGTGGACCGCCCAACACCGACGACTTCTCTCCACCCATTTTGCCATTATTCACTTCGGAAAATCATTTTCCCACGTTTTCAAAAGTCAATAATCACCTCCCAAGCGTTGTAAACGAACTTACGAAACACCCTGTGTATGTATGTATATATATATATATATATATATGTGTGTGTGTGTGTGTGTGTGTGTGTGTGTGTGTGTGTGTAAAATCTGTTTTGTACTTGCCTGAAATTTATTATGCAGCGTGAGCACAAAAACACTCCCTGGTTTTGAAAGGATATAACATTAATACCAAAAGTAGTATTTTACAGAAATGTTCACAGTAGTTGTAAAAACTCATAAAGTTTTCGTGTTCATTGGAATTACAAATGCTCAATGTGCGCGCCACCTGTTACGCGGGAAACTTCGAGAAGATAATCCAGCTCCAACCACACCTTCTCAAGCGTATCCAGTGTGATGAATTTGACAGATGTACTGATGCGTTCCTGAAGATAATTCAAGGTTGTGGGTAGTGAAGGTACATAGACCTGGTCCTTCACGAACCACCAAAGGAAAAAGTCACAAACTGTCATGTCCGGTGATCGTGGGGGCCACTTGCATAGATTTTGATCATTGGGTCCAGCTCATCCTATCCAACGGTGTGGGAGGTTGTCATTCAGAAAGCTGCGTACAGATTGATGCCAGTGTGGGGGGTGCTCCATCTTGTTGTAGAATGTAGTTACCTCTCTCTGCAGCAAGTTGAGGAATTAACCAGTCACGTAACATTGTTAAGTAGCTTTCACCTGTGATTGTTGGCCCCTCAAAAAAGAACGGACCGTACACTCGACGCTTTGACACTGCACAAAAAACATCCACCTTGGGTGAGTCACATTCCACATCAAGAGTGGCATGCAGATGCTCGCTTCCCCAGATCTTAACATTATGCCTGTTCACTTTTCCACTCAAGTGTAATGTCGCCTCATCACTAAAAATGATCTTTGTCAGAAATGTTTCATCGTCCTCCATTAAAGTGTGGATAGTCTCGCAAAACTCACGTCGCTTTACCTTGTCTTATGGATATAACTTTTGAAATACTTGCAGCCGCTACAAGTGAAAACGCAAACGCAAAATGTCATCATAGTGTTCGAATTTACAGCTACTTATGCATCACTTCATAACAATTACATTAGCTTAAGCAATTCTTCCTTTTTCTCATCAGAACAATTAAATTTCTTGATATTTGACAAGTTCTGCCTTGTTGTTATCTTATTTCCGTCCATAGACATCAAAATTGTATAATTATTTTTCACAGCATCAACTATATAGGGTCCAAGCCATAATTCCATAAACTTATGAATTTTCTTGTTAATTCCACTACTATGTTCATGATTTTTCACTAAAACAATATCACCTGGGAAAATCTTCAATTTATTTGCATCACACTCAATAGTTTTGGGCTTATATCTTTCCTTAATACGTGCCTTGGCGATAAAATACTTATGTTTCCAGGGCACAAACTTTGAATCATCTGGCCAGTTAATTTGATTGAGAATTGAATCCTTTAATTTGTGATGAAGGAAAAGTTCACTACGTGTGAAACTTGTTATTTCCGAAACTGAATTATTAAGAAGTTTTGTTACATGATTCAAATATTTTACCCTGTCCTGATGATTTTGTGAAGTATATAATTGTATTAACTCTTTATTGTACCTTTCCACAGGATTTGCGAAAGGTGAATAAACTGATGTGGTGATATGTTTTATGTTACAGTTATCCATATATAACTTCCACTCTTGTGATTTAAATTGGGAACCGTTATCTGATAATATTACCTTACATGCTGGATAGTGGTAAAAATACTGGAGCTTGAATTTGTTAATTATTTCATGTGACGTTGCCTTCCTTAACGGATATGCCATTAAAAATTTGGACATTGTGTCAACTATTGTTAATATGTAACTATATCCTTGTGATTTGGGTAACGGTCCAACAAGATCTATTGATAACATATCATGTGGAGTAGTGGAATATACTCGTACATGCAATTCATCCTTACTAATTTTTGTGTGAGCTTGTTTAGATTTTGCGCATTTTAAACAGTCTTTCAAATACTGCTTGATACTAACTTTCATTTTAGGCAAATAATATAAACTTCTGCACTTATTAAATAATTTATAGTATCCAAAATGACCTTGTAAATCATGTAATTTATGAAGAATTTTGGGTACAACAACAATAGGTACTACAAGTTTCCACTTGTCCTGTTTCAAATGTTTCAGGAATAATATATTATCTTGAATCGAATATTGCCTTTTTATATTCTTTGACAAATTCCCATTTTGCAACTTTTGTACAATGGCACTGCAATAAGAATCCGAATTTTGACTTTCCTGCCAAAATGTTACACTATCTTTGTCAAGAAAATCAAGACTTATGTTATTTACATATAGTTCCGATAGAGTTGCAAAACCTGTACTTAAATCAGGATATCTGCTTAAAGCATCTGCAGCTTCATTAGATTTTCCCGGCACGTGATGTACATTATAATCAAACATTTGTAATTTCAAACTACAAAAATTTAATCGTGGATTCAAAGTTTTAGTAGATTCAAGCCAAGATAAAGATTGGTGATCGGTAAACAATTTCACCTTAGTTCCAGCTATGTAAATGTAGAATTTTTCAAAAGCAAATAATATTGCTAAGCATTCAATCTTGTGAGTATTGTATGATAACTCATTGCCTTTAAGAGATCTGCTAGCATATTGAATTATACTTGGTCCATCTTCAGAATTTTCAGTTGAGTCTTGCCATAGAACAGCTCCTATTCCTTTCTTTGAACCATCTGTGTTGACATTGAAAGGTTTCATGAAATCTGGTTGATACAAAGCCTTTGGAGATATCAGTAACTTGCCCAGGTTTTCAAAAACTGAAGCATGAACATCATTCCATTGCCATTTTGATTCCTTTTTCAACAGATCATACAAAGGCTGTGCCATTTTGAGCAAATCCTTCAATAAACTTTCGCCTCCAATTAGCCAATCCTAAGAATCTTCTCAAGGAGCGTTTGTTAGTTGGAATTGGAAAATTAATAATTGCTGAATACTTTGAAGGATCAACCATAATTTTATCACCAGACACTATATGTCCAAGGAAGCAGATTTCTTTGTAAGCAAACTTAAATTTGGAAAATTTAATAGACATATTGACACCCTTTATCTTTTCTAAAACTAGTTCTACATGTTGCATATGTTGAGACCAATTTTTGCTGAAAATTAGAATATCATCCAAATAACAAACAACAAAATTTCTGCAATCGGTGGAGAATATTTTATTCATCCTGTCCTGGAACACTGAGACTGCTGATCGAATCCCAAACGGAAGATAGCGGAAAAGATATTGTCTGCCTCTATAAGAAAGAGCTTTGTAAGGATATGAATCTTCAGTCAACGGTATTTGAAAATAACCGCATGATAAATCAATTGAAGAAAAGTAAACACATCCTAGGAACCTCTGTAACATTTCGTTAATTGCTTCTACTCTCACTTGTGGAGAGATAACATGTTGATTAAGTTTCCTAAAATCGATCACAGATCTCCAAAGACCTCCTTGCTTTGGCACTATATGTAGAGGGTTTTTATATGGTGAAGAATCCCATTTCTCCCAGAGCAGGCTCACTTGTATACTGCGCTTGCCTATTGTAGAAAATCCTTCCATTCTGACTATTGTTAGGTAACTGAGAACTTACAGCATCCTGATTATAATGCCTATTTGTAATGTCACCGGAAATACCAGAGTATGCATTATTTCTTTGGAATCTGAAATTATTTCTGTTATTATATGAAAATCCTGAATAGCCTCGATTATTTCTACATCCTCTAAAACTACCATTGCTACCTCTAAACGGTCCATATCTTGAATTAGCATTACCAAATTCATTAGTAAAAGGTACTTGAGCATCCATCGACGAAGTCTGAGTAGAAGACGAGCAAGTGTTTTTGGTGTGTTTAACATTAATTTGCTTGACACGAAATTTTGATTTCATACTGTCAGGATTCTTGTTGGGTTTAACCTTACTACTATTATTGGTTTCTTCCAGTAGGAAAATAAGTCCTCTTCTACTACTTCGGGCAACATCTAATTTCCTTAACATAGTTGTCAATTGGTCCATAGAACGTATCTCATGACAAGTTATGTTATTAGCTATATTATGTGGTAACTGGCTAATAACTAATTGAATAACATCCAATTCGTTTGGGTTTTAGTAGTGTAATTGGTGATATTATAAACCCGATAAATGAAGAGGTCTTTGACTGAATAGAAATATTTAAAACTAAGACAAAATGTCTATAAAATTTTATTGTTACTGTGTAAAACCTACGATTTTTGTAAAAAAAAGCTTCCGAGAAAAGAAGACCCCCTCAAATTGATGTGGCTAAACCTGAATTTGCCAAAATTGCTGTTTATAAATTTGTTAAAAATATGGCTTTTCTCAATATTGTTTTAACTACACTTAAAACTAAGGCAAGATGCTTATAAGAGTTTTTTGATTATAGTGTGCTATTTTGTCTAATCCAAGATTTTTGTAAAAAAGCCCTCGGGAAATTCCCGTAAAAAGTATAACTCCTCGGGAATTTCCCGTAAAAAGTATAACTCCTCATGAATTTCCCTTAAAAAGTATAATTCCACGGGAATTTCCCGTAAAAACAAAATTCTCGGGAATTTCCCGTTTTTTTTCTCAGACCGAGTTTAGCTACATCTATAAAAAGCTGGATCTAACTATAATAGTTAATATTGTGAGAATAGTTGAAGAGTACAGACGTGTTGTTCCAGTGCTCCTCATATTATAGCTCTGTTTGGTTTGATATACTGAATTTCTTATTATTTATATTAAACATATTTCTAATATATTGAACAAGAATCCTATATTTTATATAAAAGAGTTTGATATTTCATACATCTAGTTGTAATTAGTTTATATTTAGAGTTTTGGCTTGTCGCTGTTGCAATCTGTCTCTGTGTGTTATACAAGATCAATACACATTAGGTCATTGCCAGTGCTGACATGCAGTTGTGGTAGGTTAGTGATTCTGAAGATCAATACTTATTCTACTTATTCTATCTTCGTTCTATCTTAATGCTATTGGCATTACAATTTGTCATAGTTTTATTAAGTATAAAATTTTGATTTAAACCCCAAGAAATCTGATATAATAAACCGAGAATAAAAATTATTAATATTAACATATTAAATATATACAATAATTATATAAAATACACTGCTAAACCCAATTGATATTTTATATTAAATATAAAGTTTAATTTAAACCCCAAGAAATTTTATAACTAATAACAAAAATGCCAAATCAAAAATATTGTGATCAATGCAATATGAATATTTCTAGCTCTAATTGGGCTAGACACCAAAAGAATTGTAATCCAGACAAATATAGAACTCCCACAAAAATTTGCCCAAAATGTCATAGAAAATATAGTCTGGAATATTTCTTATATAAACATAAAAATAATTGTTCTGCACAACCATCTACATCTTCATCTGGTCTAAAAAGAAAACTTGAAACACCTATTAATTATAATCCAGCAAAGCAGATTTGCTATGCACCTATCTATAGTAGTTTTAATGGCCAACTAAGTGATTACCGTTTTATATCAGATCCAAAATGTGATATTAAAATTTTTTTGAATAATATAAATTCTGATGTGCAGGATATTCTAAATAAACAAAATAACTCTTATAAATTATCTTTCAAATTATTTACACAATATAAGAAACCGAATGGAACAAAATTTACACACCCCCACATAACAGAAACTGTAGCTGTTTATTCAAATACAAATTTAAACAAAATAATACGCAGTTTGATAGAGCAATTAATTATTCAACACTCTGAATTTGCTGCAAAAGAATCCGGATGGAGTTTATGTGGAAGTCCACACAAGTTAAATATTAATATTTCTAAATTTAACCCACTACAAGGTTCGACATATGTGCCATTACCTGCTAATATTAAAAACAAAAGAGCCGTGGTTAACATAGAAAATAATGATCAGAAATGCTTTTTGTGGTGTATTTTAGCTGCTTTATATCCAGTTTCAAAGCATCCTGAGAGAATAACTTATTATAAAAAATATGAACACGATTTTGATGACGCTATGGAGGCCTTAGAATATCCAATGTATGTTCAGAATATTGATAAATTTGAAAAAAAAGGCCAGAGATATCAATGGTAAACCATTATCTATTAATGTTTTTATTTGTTCTACTGGTGCTGGGAATTGCTTGATAGAACCTCTGAGAATTAGTACACTTGATGATGATTTTGCTGTTCCGATTGATTTGCTTTTAATTGAAGGAGATGGCACATACCATTATACTTTGATACATAATCTTGAAGCTTTAGTAAGAAAACAAGTAGACAAATCTAATAGAATATTCAGGTTGTGCCGAAGATGTTTAAGTGTATTTGATGGTAGAAAAATAATAAATGGTGTTCGTGAAGAGAATACAGAAATTGCTAAAAACAAGTTAGTTGAACATTTAAAATATTGTGGCAACCATAAAACTGTTCATATGGTGATGCCTAATCCAAATGAAAATGCAAAATTCAAAAAATTTGAAGCCTTGTTGGAACACCCAGCATATATAGTTTGTGATTTTGAATCAAACCTCAAACCTCTTGCATTCTGCAATCCAGATCCTGATGAATCTTCAATTACATCATACCAGTTACATGAACCTTCTAGTTTTTGTTATATAATTATACGGGATGGTGTTGCTAGTGAACCACAATTATATATGGGACCAAATGCTATCAAAGAATTTGCACATAGAATAGAAAATGAGTGCCATGATATAGCATCTAATATTTTATTAAAATCAAGGCCTATGATGCCTTTAACAGAAGAACAAATTGAAAATTTTAAAAATACAAAAAAATGTCTGGTATGTGATTGTGAATTTTCAGATACAAATATCAAGGTGAAACACCATTCCCATACAAGTGGTAAATTTTTAATGGCTCTGTGTAATAACTGTAATATTAAGATCCAGAGACCAAAATTTGTCCCGATATTTTGCCATGGTGCATCTAATTATGATTTTCATCATCTGATCAGGTACGAGGGGTTTGACAAGCAGAATTTAAATATTTTAGCAGAAAATGATGAGAAATATATAGCTATTAGCAAGATAATTAAAGTTAATAGTGTTTCCATTCACTTAAGATTTCTTGATTCATACAGAATTTTGTCGGCTAGCTTGGCTACTCTGGCCAGTCAATTATCTGATGATCAATTTAAAATTACTTGTGCCATGTTTCCAAATCAGGACTTGAAATTAATTAGGCGAAATGGCGTATATCCATATGATTATGTTACTGATTTTTCTAAATTTGATGAGTGTGCATTGCCACCACAAAAAAGAGTTCTACAGTAAACTTAGGCCATCCGAAATCACTGATGAAGATTATCACCATGCTCAATTAATGTGGACAAATTTAAAATGCCAGACACTTGGTGACTATCATAAGGCATATTTAAAACTTGATGTAACTCTTTTAGCCAATATACTTCAGGCATTTAGAAAATCTTCAATAGAAAATTATAAGCTAGATCCAATTTATTTTTATAGTGCTCCAGGCCTAGCATGGTCTGCAATGTTTTTTAAAACTAAAATGCAATTAAATTTAATCCAAGATCAAGATATGTATCTATTTATGGAACAGTGTATAAGAGGAGGGATGGTGCAATGCTCTCAGAGATATGCCAGGGCTAATAACAAATATATTTCTAATTATGATCCAGAATTGCCATCAAATTATATACTTTATGTAGATGCTAATAATTTATATGGGCATGCTATGATGGATAAATTGCCATATGCAGGGCTTGAGTGGGTTGAAAATTTTAGTATTGAAAATCTTCAGGATTTTGATGACAGTTATTATGGCTTGTTCTTAGAGGTTGATCTGACAATTCCAGATAATTTACACAACAAGTTTTCTGATTTGCCCCCAATTTCTGAGGTTGAGTGTTCACCTAATTCTAAACAAAAAAAGCTAATGATGACTCTGGATCCAAAACAGGATTATGTAATATATTACAAAAACTTGCAGTTTCTGATGCGTCATGGTGTTAAAGTAACTAAGGTTGGCAAAGTTTTGAGGTTCAGGCACTCAAGATGGTTGAAACCATATATTGATACGAATCCCGAGCTTCGAACATCTGCAGTAAGCCAATTTGATAAAACTTTGTTTAAATTAATGGTAAATTCAGTATATGGCAAAACAATAGAAAATGTTAGAAAGCATAGTGATGTTAAATTAGTTACCGACCCCAGCCGGAGCAAAAAATTAGTGGCAAAGCCGAATTTTAATTATAGAAGAATTTATGATGAGAATATGGCACTCTTCAACATGAAAAAAACAAAAATTAAGTTTGATAAACCTATTTATGTAGGGGCGGTGATATTAGAATTGGCAAAATTACATATGTTAAAATTATATTATGATGTGTTGAAACCTTTTTATGGTGATTGTGTAAAATTAATGTATATGGACACAGATAGTTTTATTCTTGATATTCAAACAGAAGATGTTTATAAAGATATATCACATCCTGAATTATTTAAATATTTTGATACCAGTGAACATTCAAAAATTCAACCCCACAACAAAAAGGCGCCTGGCAAGTTAAAAGATGAGACACTTGGCGATGTTATTGTAGGATTTGCTGGGTTAAGAGCTAAAATGTATAGTTTTAAAACAAGTAGTGGTGCTGTTGCCAAAAAAGCTAAGGATATTGGTAGAGATACTGTAGATAAAGAGCTTGAATTTGAAGATTTTAAAAATTGTCTCATGTCACAGAGGTTAATTAAAACATCAGAAAATAGAATTCAGAGTGTGGATCACTTGTTAACTAGTAATATTGTAAGAAAAGTGGCTCTGGACCCACATGACGATAAGAGATGTATTTTATCATGTGGCATACATACTCTACCGTGGGGTCATTGTGACCTGAGAAGTGATAAACAATGCCCAATTACAGAGCATGATTTGAAATAAATAAACATGCCAATGAATTTATTTGGATTTAAAAAACAAGATATTATGGACTTGCCGATACCAGCCCCCTCTCCTGATATAATATCTAAACTAAGTGGTTTCTTAATTATTCATCTAAATAGCATACTTACAGATGTTGATGATAAAACAGGTAAAACATTATACATATTTAACAATAATTTAAATCATTACCAATTACCTATAGGTGGTCAATTACAATTTATTACAACTCCCGAGGGTGATGTTAAAATTTCAGTAGGGAGAAATATTTATAGAATTAAGCACTCAAACATGATTTCTGGTACTGTATATACCGTTTCTGCCGGTGATTGTTTATATATTGAGGTCCCGGGATATTATGACAAACTTATACCTTTTTTTATAGAATTAAGAATTAGATATTCAATAATAAATAACCCCTAAAATAAAAAAAAAATAAAAATGCCTAATGATATATTTGGCCATACAAGACATGAAGATCACAGTGATGAGATTCTGATGCTTGATATCAGAGTGAAAAAATTAAGAAGTGATTACAAGTTTTACAAACCACACTTAATGCCAGTCTTCAACTAGAAATTACAAATTTACAATCACAATGCATGGACCCTCTTCTTAAAATTGATTCAGAACTTAAATTATTGCTTCAAAAATATACTGACTTGGCAACATTGGATAATTTTCAAAATTTAGAGGAAGCTGTAGCAACTCTTCAAGCCAAATTAAAAACTCAGGCTACCAACTCTGAACAATTGAAACAGCAACTAGAAGAGCAGATTAGTAGTGTCCAGGCACAGCTCCAAACAATTGTCAAAAGCATAAAATCACAAGAAGATTTTGATCTAGTAATTTCCACTCTAAAAGAACAAATTCAATCACTACAGATACCTAATCTGGACCCCTTGAACAATGCCATAGCCGAGGTTAAAGAAAAAATTGAGACACTTGAAAATTTTATGAACAACTTACCATCTTCTGATGCTCTGAGTGCTATAACTCGCAGTGTAGCTAACATCAAACTGCAACTTGAGACATATGAAGATTTTGGAAAAATTCAGAGTACCATAACCCACCTTGAAGGTACCATAGCAGCAGTAAAAAGTGATCTGACAAATGTACAAGAAACACTAGAATCTCGCTTGCCTGGTATTGTAGACACTCTTGTCAGTGTTCAGCAACAGATCACCAAACTTGAAAACCTCAACACCGAATCTGAGCTATCTCATTTTCATCACTTGATCGATGGTATCCAAACAAAACTTGAAATTTTACAACAATCGACACCTACTCAGGCAGACATAACCCTGCTCCAAGATGCTATGCGTAGTGTGGCTGACGCTAGTGAATTAAATAGTGTGAAATTAGTACTTGAATCTTTGCAGAATACTGTATCTAATCTGCCTACATTTCAGGAACTTAAAAATATTAAAAGATCAATAAATCGCATACTAAAATCAGAAGATATTAAGAATATCCAGACAGAGATCAAACAGCTTACTCAAACAGTGGCCACTCTACCAACCAATCAACACATTAATGAACTTTATGCTTTGTTTGAAGATATCAGAAGACAAGTCCATGATCTTACTGCTCAAAATTCTAAATTGGCAGTTGTTGAAAATTTACAGCAAATTGTAGCTAACATCAAGCAACAACTAGGGACCATGGAATCCAACCAAGCAAATACTCTGTCTGTTTTTGCAACGCAACTTCAAGAAATTATCCAACAATACAAAAAACTTGCTGTGGACATAAGAATAAAACCAGGCCACGATGAGATTGTTAGGACTATCAACGAGCATCTTGAATCTGTAATAAATAGATTGCTTACAGCAGAAAAAGAAATAACTGGCCTAATCGAGAATCCTAAGCATACAGTAATTCTTGAATTAAACAGTATCCCTAACAATGAATATAATTCACCATTTACACCAGGTGGGAAACTGTATAAGCTGTCCCCTGCACAATTTTATTACCAGTTTTTTGTTGGAGGTACACTTAGACCAATCAAAATTAAATATTGGCTACAACCACAAGCACACCACTACCCTACTTTATCAATAACTAATGCTGACAACAAAGCAAAGGTCACCAATATAGAGTTAGAGGATTTTACAGATCCCAATACATTAGAAACATCTTATGCTGAAGATGATGGATCTCTGGAATTTAAAATACAAATAGAAGACAAATTATATTTAGAAAATCCTGTAGTATCAGCTGCTGAACACCCTATAGTTGCAATATTCTTGTTTACATACTATGTCTAGACAAATTATTGTTGATGAATTACACAAACCAGCTAGACGTAACTATAAGCGACTGCCAGTGGTTACAAAAGGCATAGATGATTTGTGGCAGTGTGACTTGGTGGAAATGGCCCCTCGCCTAAAGGCGGGACAGTTGAAAAACTTACACAAGGTCAACAAAGGATACAAGTATATACTTACTGTCATAGATACATTTTCAAAATTTGCCTGACCATGGAAAAACAAGGCAAAGGTGTTAAGAAAGTTATGAATAAGTTAAAAAAAAAACAAGAGCCGCTTACCAACCAAGATATTGAAGCTTTAATAAAACCACTAGGCATCAAAAATTTTAGAGGAGTATACATGTCTGATTCTTTACCAGAACAACCACTCAAAAAAGAGTGTGGCATAGTTAATTTGGATAAGTATAGAAATCAGGGCACTCACTGACATGTCTGATTCTTTACCAGAACAACCACTCAAAAAAAAGTGTGGCATAGTTAATTTGGATAAGTATAGAAATCAGGGCACTCACTGGATTTGTTATCTTAAATATTTAAACAATGAGGCATTTGTGTTTGATTCATTTGGAGGTGTTCCACCTGAGAATTTAGTAAAATATCTAAAATCAACTAATTTTTATTATAATAATACCCGTATTCAAAATTTCAAAGATATTAATTGTGGACATCTGTGTTTATCTGTTCTTAAATATCTGTCTCAAATAAATAAACCATCAATTGAAAATTTTCAAAAAGTTTTGTGGTATCTAAAACATCATGGGGGTATTCCATCTTACCAGCCAAAATTCAATATTGAAGCTCAAACTACATGATGATATAGTATATCCCAAAACAATAGCTCTCAGAGCATTCTATGGCATGTACTTGATCCCTAATATTACACACCACAACAACAAAATTGCAGTTGGTGACCAAAAAATTGTGATCACTCCAGGGCAGTATAATTTGTCTACTTTAAATGCTCAGTTACCCAGAGGTATATTGTTAACTCAAAATTCTGTTACTCACAGAGTAGAAATTGTATCTGCTACAGATACAGTAGATCTGGGTACTATAGGAGAGCTATTAGGATTCGAGAACAACACAAAACTTGAACCAGCTATTAAACACACTGCTATTAATATACCTAAATTCCTAGCAATAGAAACTCTAAATATTCACTGTAATGTGGCCGAGGGTATGATCACCAAATCAAATGGCATAGGCACTCACAAACAAACTGGTATTATTGCAACATTCAAACCTAACTCTGAATTTATGGAACCGATCATCTACACTCCATCACCAACATTATATTTTCCTGTGTGCCATAATAGAATAGATTATATTGAGTTGATGGTCACTAATGAAAAAGAAGAATTAGTTGACTTTGCTGGAGCCACAACAACTGCTATCATAGAAATTAATATTTAAATGAAAACACATACAAAAAATAAATAAATAAATAAAATGGAAAATATTGAGAGTTATGAGCTACAATCATTCCCCCCAAACCGGAGGACTTTTGCAAATTTAAATCAAGCCAACACAGAGATTGAGGTTGATCTTGATGTAGGAGATGGGTTTATACACCCTCACAGAGCAGACCTATATATTAAATTTGATGTTGTAAAACTCGATGGTACAGATTATCCAGCTAACACAAATATAAGATTGGTAGACAATTTTGTGCCACATCTGTTCTCTGAAATTGAGATTAGAAAACATGGTGTTGTTATAAACAGAGTAGATTACCCTGGTATTACATCTACTGCTTTGGCCACACTAAAATTATCCAAAACCGAGGCTTCTTACTACAAAATAGGTGGATTTGAAGCTGGTGATAAAATAATATCTAAGAGTCACACAGTACTGTTTCCTATGCACCTATTGCCAGGATTCTTCTCAGATTACAAAGAAATTATGTGGAAAGGTGGTTTAAGAATTACATTTAGAAGAGCTGCCAATGATAATAATGCTTTGATGAGGTACAGTACATTAAACTCTACTGGGGAAGCTCTGCCTAATACCCTACCTGATGAGGGCAAATGCCTTATTCAGACTATGGAGCTAAGAATTCCAGTAGTTGAATATGAAGCTAGTTATGCTCTTAAATACAAAGCAGATATACTAAAAAATCCACAGGTACCTTTACAATTTTATACATATCAATGTGTACAGAAGCCTGCCACTGGTAGCTATTATGAATTTGATGCTACAAACTCATTCTCCAGTATACAATATGACATGCCAGATTTTGTGGTGGTACTGTTTCAAACTAGAAGACACAATAATCAGGAAAAAAATTCAAGTAAATTTGATAACTGCAACATCAAGAACATATATCTTAAAAATGGCAGAAATGAGGTATTCCCTAGAGAAAGTTATAATTTAAACATGTCCAAGGATGATTTTCTTAAATTATATGAGGCATTTACAGCATTCAAAAGGGTTACAATTGGGAATACTGACATGTATTACTCACCAGATGAATTCAAAACACAGAGACCCATGTTTGTCATCAACACCTCAAAAAGAAAACAAGTTGTGGTTAATGACAGGACAAACATTAAAATTATCTGTGAATTCCATGATACACTCCCTGATGACACCATATGTAGTGTTATTCTTATAGGTGAAAAATCATATGTTTATGATGTAAGAAATGAGAAAGTGACAGAGCAATTCTAGAAGAGTTTTGCATAATATATTTTCTTAGTATTAGATAAACAAGTTGTACCTGGTCTTAAATTAAAATATTTAGAATGTTACAAGTCAACATATTAATTCTCTGAACTTAAACCGGAAGTGGACCTGAAGTAGACCGGAAGTGGACCGGAAGTGGACCGGAAGTAGACCGGAAGTAAATATGTGTGGGTAGGTGTGGGTGGGTGTGTGTGGTTGTGTGTGGGTAGGTGTGTGTGGATGTGTAGGTAAAACTCTTATAAGCATCTTGCCTTAGTTTTAAGTGTAGTTAAAACAATATTGAGAAAAGCCATATTTTTAACAAATTTATAAACAGCAATTTTGGCAAATTCAGGTTTAGCCACATCAATTTGAGGGGGTCTTCTTTTCTCGGAAGCTTTTTTTTACAAAAATCGTAGGTTTTACACAGTAACAATAAAATTTTATAGACATTTTGCCTTAGTTTTAAATATTTCTATTCAAAGAACTCTTCATTTATCGGGTTTATAATATCACCAATTACACTACTGGTTTTCAACTAAATTACAATAATTGGAATATGTTTTCAACGTAAAACTTTCTAAATCACCATGTACTGTAGGATCATACTTCCAGTTCCTTAATACTGATAACTGAGACTGTATTATTTCCGGACTTGCAAATTGTTCCATGAATTCCCTTTGAAAATGATCATATGAAGAAAACATACGTTTGTGAGTTCTATACCAGTACGCAGCTCTGTTGGTGAAACACCGCTGAATACTCTGTAGCCTTTTGTTAATTGGAATGCCCATAAGATCAAGCATGGAATTAAGACGTTCTAGATATTCTCGAGCCAATTGGTCTTCTATTTTCCCAGAAAATTTGGGTAAATGAGACATTTCTTTTATTTTTACATATCTGTTTCCTCTATCCCCAACAGTAATTACAGGTAAAGACGTTGGAGAAATACAACGATCAAACTGACTTTGTGGATTATCACAGAAATTGTTGTTTGTATTTGGCTCATTAACTCCAATTTTAGCATTTGGCCAACTTGTGCCTGTCATTAAATTTGCATTAAGCCTTTCACCTTGTGACCATGGTCTGGAAGCTTCATTCTGCAAGGATGAAACATGACAAAACCCACACGTTTCGCCAGGTACATTACTACGATAAACGACAGGAAGGTTAGGTTCTTCAGAGTATGTAAACATTTGATTTATGTAACTATTTTCACCATCAGCAGAACAACATTGTTGAACATTGGAATGTTTATCAATATTTATAACGGTAGAATTCAATCTGGAAGTTGTCTGCATATTGTTAATCGCATAATTACTTTTATCCTTAATCTGTACACTATTAGGTGACATATTATTTCGATAATGTTCCTCATTGCAGGTTGGAATTTAAACTTTTGTTTCGCTTCCAGCGAACACGATTTCGAACATGCGGTTCAACGAACATTGTTTTCACATGGGTTGTTGAAGATTCATCAGATGAATAAGTAGATGAATTAGTCACGCCTGAGTCAACTGCATTTCTAGCCCATTCACGTGATGTCTTACTTTGAGAACTATTTTGTACAAGGGGAGGTTTCAGATTTCCCTTTATGTTGCGTTGAGAATTTGCATAATTAGTTTGTAAAACATCAACACGAGATTCTATATGTTGCAAAATGTTATTACAATCAGTAATATACGTACCAAAATGTATATTTTCCCTACCAGCAACTTCCAACGATGATAATCTATTATTAATATCAGTTATTTTGGATGAACATACTGTAATAGATTTATCGTATTCACTAATCAAATCTTTATTTATTAAAATTTGTTGCCCTTGAACGTCTTGTTCTGTTCGCATTTGAGAAATATTGCTATTTAAAATACTTCCCAAATGTTCATTTTTCTTGACACATTCGGAAGCTATTGAATCAAGTTGTGTTTTAACATCGGAGGTCAAGTTGTCTAATCTTTGATTAACAGTATTAATTTCTTGATGAACCAATTCAAATTTGGAAGTTAGGTTACTATAAATATCCAATTCCAATTGTTCAAACTGAGACTTAATATTCTCATTAAACTCTGCAAATTCTTGATTAGATTGCTGTCACTGTAATTTCATATCTTGGTTAGCAAGATCCATTCGTGTTTTTAGTTCTTCATTAGACTGTTCTAACTGCAATTTCATTTCAGCATTAGACTGTTCTAACTGCGATTTCATTTCAGCATTAGTCTTTTCTAGTTTCATCTTGAGGTTTTCATTAGAAGTGACCATAAGCAATTGAATAGTCTTAACAGTACTTAACAAATCACCAAAATTTGGGTTAAGAGTTTCTAGATATGCTGGCAAACTAAAAGGATCATAATCTGGTTTGCAACATTTACAATAATAATTTTCTAGTGTAGTCGAATATTTTGTCCAGTGAGTGACTGTAAGTTTGAGACAAGATATATGATGCCATGATGAGCACTGTGTACACTGAACATACCTCAAATCATTGTTAGGATCATTACAACAAGATGATTTATCAGGTTTTGTAGAACAAACATCATGTTCTGTAGTATTCGCATTACTGGAAGCGACTACGGGATTACCAGCATCAAAGTAAGTAGTCATTGTATTAGCCTGAATGTTTGTTTCTTTACACGACGATTTAGATTTACTTTGTTTTAACTCATCAGCCATTGTGATCTTCACACACATGACGTTTCACTTAAGAAGTTACGTTATACACACTGAAGTCTTACTTCAACATATGACAAAAATTCTGTTCCATTACAACAGACATTCTTACCACCGTCAGAAGATTGCACAATTTTTTGAACAATCCTGGCTTCTGGGTCGCCACTCTTGATAACCGTCGCTGTGCTTAAACTTGCAGAACGATTTTCAATGCAAATAAAATTGCGTATTTAACGATAACCGTTATATTTAAAATAACTACAATACAGGCGCAGAAAATCTCACAACTTCCATCACCATTTTTAGTACTTATTATTTCTCGTTACTATGGTTACAGCAAATTTGATTTCTTGAATTTTATACAGCGTGATAAGATGATTATAACAATATATATATATATTTACAACAAACATGCATAAGTTAAAAACAACATCAATAACATAAATAATATTAACTTTGAACATGACAATTTGAGAATAGGACAGCCTCATATTCAAGTAACATGATATTTCATATTCATATGTTGCATATACACCATTTATACAGAAAAATAATTATTTTTATGATAAATCTTAATTCGACAAATGTTTATGAAGAGAAAAGTAACATGCATTTCCTGAATTAAGCCTACTTTTTTATTTCCTCTTTAATATAATGTTCATTTGTTAGTATTACTCCTAAGTACATGAATTTGAAAACTGGTTCAAACGAGTTGTTATCAATAATTAGATTTTGATTATTACTTAACACTTGGTTTTGGCCTGTAAGCATATATTTAGTTTTCTCTTTGATAACTTCCAAACCTATCTCTTTAGCAGTTTTGAAAAATATTTAGCATTATCCTTAAATGTATTTATATCATCCCCTAATAAGTCTACATCATCTGCATATGCTAACAGCTGAATCACAACATTTAATTTTAGTTCTTCATTAGTGTCATTTACCTTCCTAACAGCGGATTCTAAGGCAAAATTAAAGAGCAATGGAGATAATGCATCTCCATGCTTTAATCCATGATGATTTGTAAATTTGTCGGACATATTAATATGCACAAGAATTTTATTTTCTGTTTCACTGGTGCATACTTTTATCATATTAACAAGCTTCTAAGGTATTCCAAACTCGACTAATATATCATATAATTTATCTCTTTTGACCAAATCATATGCTTTTTTGAAATCAATGAATAGCTGATGGACATTTTGATTATACAAACAAAATATACAGAGTTCAAAAATTTCTACTGTATCCATGTTATAGCACATATTAAGTTTAACACTACCAGCAGGCAGTATTGTTTGAAATAGAGTTTTTTTATTGTAGTTTATTTCCACTTAACTATTTGCAGTATATACACATAATAATTTACATTCAACTAGGTATTTGAATTTGATTGTTGATCAGAGGAATTAATTTTTAGGTAAGCAATGTGTTCTATTGTTATGGATGCTAAGATTGCTATGGCGATAGCAGAGAATCCCAGCTACCTCTCAGTATGATGATGAATGGGATCAATGAAATCATCAGCTTTCTCACATTACAGTACAGAGATATCGAGAGGAGTGCCAACAATTTGACTCTAATGAAGATGTCTTAGTCCAGCATCAAAAGTCGAATGCAAGCAACACTTGATTTCTAGAAGGTTGGTTTCTAATGTGTTGAGAACTCTGTAGTTTATTTAGAAAAAATAAATTTTTCAATGGCAAAATGAATGTTGTAAAGCATTGCCCATTTACCAATTCTTTGAACATTCAATTTTAATATTAATTAATACTATATTCAGATTATTTACAGGGTCAAAATACAGAAATATATAGAGGACACGAAAAGAAACAACTTTTCTCAGTAGTAACATTTTTGTCATTTTTCAGTGCTACAAATGTTCAAGAAAGCCCAGTTTGTTGCCTGTATGCTGGCAACTCAACATAAGTTACATGTATATATTTTTTTGAAGTCGTACCAAGGGTTTTATAGTATATTCAGACTCAAAGGGGGCCTAATAGGATTGGGGTTTGTGGCATTTTTCAACCCTTTGATGATGCAATTAGGCTATTTACTAGGGAACAAACACTACATTTCTTGAGAAATTATTACCTTTATTATATGTCTAAAATTTTTAGATTGTTTTTGTCTTTGCTTGCTATCTTTTCTGCTCTTGATGTTCTCTCTCTTAAAGAATACTGGATCAAAAAGGTTTTGACCCCCACAAATCTGCCCCTCCTTGGGCAAGTGACTGTGTTGTATTAAGTGCCTCGCATGTCAGTGGGTTGTTATTAAATGAGAGGTGTGCATGCCATGAAGGAATGAACATATATTGTGAGGAAGAAACAGAAATGAAAACTGAATATTTTGCTCGATAGGTCAAGTTTTTACTTATACCAAGGATGATATTGGAGGAAGATGTAAACAACCTTGCCAGTTCTCCTGGGCCTGCCCCGTTGTGGGTGCAATTTTTCTCATTCCCCATTACCATTATATGCAAAATGTTGTAGAAATTTAAGATTCTTATTGTGTAATTCTTCAAACCTAGTTTAATCTTGAAAACATGTGATGTGGCACAACATATTTTTTAATGTTTAATGTGGATGCTCATAAACAAAACTCATTAATTAATTCATTCATTGTCTTCTGCCTCAATAGGCAGGTTTTTCTCTGCTACCTCGAGATTTCCTGAACTTTCGCCTTGTACCTCATGTTAGTATATTAGGGTCATTCAATGTGAAATCAGCCAATTGAAGGACAAAAAATTGCTTCATACTCATGGATTTGCTTCATTTTTTTTAACTGATAGATACTTGGTCCAATATGACAAGTATGTAATATTAGACTTGTCCAATTAATATGTCAAAAGGTAAAAATTTTTGAAAATTTGAAGATTTTCAGAAATTAGGTGAACGAATGAGCGTACCATGTGACACAAAACATGTCATATCTCGGAAACTATGTGAAGTATTGTGCAGATCTTAGGTATTTTTGGAGAGAAGATGGACAGTCCTAACAGAAATGATAATAATACCACTCTTACCTACTAAGAAAGTAGAAGAATCTTTAAATAAGGTAATATTTTGAGATGAAAAAGACACTCCACTTCAGGTAATTGTTTGATAGGAGTCACAGGTTTTACCACAATGAAAATTGTTACACAGCATAATCAATACATGTCAAATATAATATTAAAAATCAGAAAGATAATATTTTTCGTAATGAAAATAACACATGTTACACTATAGGGTGTATGAACCAATCCTCCACTGCCTTACAGCTATTTTCTTTAAAAATGGCCCTAAAACACTCACAAATTACCACTAATATAAGTACACATAATATTTTTTGAAATGTTGAATTAATGTTACTATGATATTAATCCACGCTTAGTTCACAGAATGTACTATGACCAGAATTTTTGTCCAGGATGCATATGGGTCAGTCCATACCAAATGTTCCAGCACTGGTTGCTTGACCATATTTAAAATTTTCCATTTTTTGTTGTTTGAACACATATGCAAGGTTAGTTCAAAGCAGGCATTATTTTCCTAAAACTTGACTTTGTTTAAGAATGGTGGCCATTTTTTTGTTTCATGACTTTGGCTATTTTTGGCCTTTGCAAACAGTTGAGATAATTATGATAGCTCAGCTAAGAATATGATAAAATGATAGATATCTGTGGTAAACAACATTGTTTTCAGTACATTTCAAGTATTATTTTATGTTCCGTGACTTTTTGCAACATCTCTAGTGAAAATGGCTGAAATTTAAGGCCAAAATAGAAGTTCAATTTTGAACAAATATCAAAGTTTAGTATTATTTTAGTATGGAAGTAATATATATATATATATATATATATATATATATATATATATATATATATATGTGTGTGTGTGTGTGTGTGTGTGTGTGTGTGTGTGTGTGTGTGTGTGTATATATATTTTACATAAAACATACATCGATATTTTTTGGCAGAAAATATTTCAGCTAATATATCCACTAATAGTTTCTTCTTTTAGTTCAAGCTATTTGAAAGTGCTTGATTTTAATTTCCTTTCAAATTTCAGCCCCTATATCTCTCATGGGGGAAATAAAGTAAATAATATTTCCAGCTTAAAGTGTACTCTGAGATATACTTCTAAATAAATTGAGATTGATATTCATTGATAACAAAATTACAACAAGGGGAAATTCATCCTTCATCCAAAACACTACATCAAATATATGTTATTAGTTACAAAGAAATATTAACTTTTTAATAAACTATCATGTAATTATAATTATTGTATTTATTAATTACATAATGCGAATAGCATTGTAAGTCTGTTAGTAGCTATGGAATGAAACAATGTATAAGGCAGAGGTTTGTCTGAACAGGTTGAGCAAGCAGAGACCATTAGTGAAAGCTGCAACTACTCCAGTAGCCAGTCTTGATCCCTTGATTGAGCTGAATTGTTCCAAGTGCAGAGAAATTCCGAATTAACATTTTTGGCGGGACTAGTAAAGAAAATGTTAGGATTCCGAAAAAACGTTAAACCTGATATCTAACATTTCACAAAATATATTTGTGATTCTTTAAACAAACATATCTATCCTGAGAAAATACAAACTATGTTTAATGTCAAGAGAATTAATAACCCAAACCCCAAATGTGACTTTTCTAATGTAAAAAAAAGATTTGTAAAAGAGAAAGAATGCTAGCACAAGAGGGAGGGAATGAAGCACTAATGGCATTACAATTACATGCCTTAACCTGTTCAGACAAACCTTTGACTTGCACATCTTTTCATTCATAATAGCTACTAACAGGCTTGCTATGCCATTCACATTATGTAATTGGCCTCTTCAATGTTGCAGTGGTAGTGTCGTCACCTTGTAATCAAGGGGTCCCGGGTTCAATTCCCGGTGGAGGCACATAGTGGATTGGATCCCACTTTAAACTGTAGGTCCAGTCCTGATTAGCCTTACTGTGCATAAAGTGGACTTAAAACACCAAATCAATCCAATCAATCCAAACACTAAGTAATTAATAAATACAGAAAAAATTGTTCCATGATAGTTCATTAAAGACAATTATTTATTTGTAACCAATAACGTAAATTTGCTTGTTTTGCTCAAATTCCTCATTATTCATGGACTATCAATCTCAAATTTTTTTAGAGGTACTTCTCAGAGTACACTTTATGCTGCAAATATCAATTTTTTTAGTTCCCCCATCAGAGATATAGCACTTTCCAAGAGCTTGAACTAAAAAAGATATTATTAGCAGAGCTGAAATATTTTCTACGAAGAACTTATGATGTATGTTTTGTGTAATATATACAGTGTAGCTCTGATATTATATTACTTCCGTACTAAAAAAATCCTAAACTATAATGTTTGTTCAAAATCGAACAATATTTTGGCCTTAAATTTCAGCCTTTTTAGATGTTGCAGGAAGGCACAAAACACAAAATAAATGCTTGAAATGTACTGAAAACAATGTTGTTTACCACAGCTTTCTATCATATTTCTTAGCTGAGCTATCATAATTATGGCAACTGTTTACAATGACACACAACAACACAACATATGTGTAATGAGTTGTGGTTTTCTGAAGCAAAAAGTGCTATGTCTTTAATATGTTGACAGTAATTTGAATTTTTATAACATTTATAACTTACTGAGAAAAAATTATCCAGTCGTTTTAAGTGCAAAATTATTGAAATGCAGTGGCCGTGGTGGCTCAGTCGGTAACGCGTCTGACTACCATGCTAAAGGTCCCAGGTTCGATCCCTGGCCGGTTCAAATCCAGGAACTTTTCTAACGATGGAAGCGGTCATCCAGCATTGAATAAGATGGGTACCTGGGGGAAACCCTGGGGGGTAAAGGCAGTCAGGGGCATGATGCTGATCACATCACCCCCACTCACCTCACCTGGAGGTTGGGGGGTGTTTGAAAACCACTCTGGGTTTGTCAGGAAACCAAAAACATATTTCCCGACAAAACCATCCTGGTCCACAACACTCCTTCACCACACATCCAACACCTCCCTGCCCATAAATGCAACCGCCCCAGGTGCAAGACCTGCCCCATCCTCATCACTTCTCACACCCTCCAGGTGCACACGGCCACTGGCAAATTTACCCTCCATCCCAAAGGGACCTGCCATGCCTCAAACCTTATCTACATCCTCACCTGCAACATCTGTGCTGATTTTTACCTGGGGGAAACATCAACAGCTCTCAACCTCTGCATCAATAACCAACGCTCCTCCACCCACAACCTGGACTTCACTGTCGCCGTCCACACCAACCACCACAACATCAGTTTCAATGACTGCTTCCGGGTAGTGATCATCCATCTCCTACCCCAACCAGCCAACACCTCTGTTCGCAAAAGATGGGAGAGGGCCTATATATCGGCCATGAGTGCAACCACTCCTCCTGGCCTGAACAAGGCCACCCAGTAATGCCCAACCCTCACCCACCCTCCCGCCCAACTCATCCTACACACTCACAGTTTACGACGAGCCTGGTGACGAAACAGTGTTCTTTTTTTGTTGTTTTTTTCGTTCTACGCACCGCTTCTTCTTCGATGGGGACCTGGCAACTCTGCAGGGCCCCAACTTCCGGTTCCGTCTATTTCTCCTCACACCGATGATGCTATGAAATTAGCGAAAATTTTGAATTTTTCTACTGTCCGGTGAGTGTTTCCTTTTTACCTTCTTTGATTTTGTATATATAATAAGTATGTACGTATGTATAATTGTTCTTATTTGTATAGATTTGTAATCCTTTTCATGTTTTCTTTTCCCAATGTATACCGTTTATTCCATTCTATCCCAGACAAGGTATGTTGTAAGAATGGCCCTAGAGGCCAAAACAAACCTACTCTAATAAAGACGATTTTATTATTATTATTATTATTATAAGAATGCACATGGGCATTTTAGAATTTTTAAGACAAATAAATTATAATCATTACATTTAAAAAAAATATTAAAGTCAGTTAATAACAATTCAGTTTTAATTATAAGTTTGCCAATTTACTTAAAATGAAAAATAGTATAATATTCTCCTTTCCTTAGGTATACAGGAGCCATTGGTTCGACAACAATACAGCGTTGAGGTTAATTCCACACAACATAACCTGACAGAAGATACCATCAACAAGAGAGATCACAGGTGTGAAAGGATGGAAAAGCATCTCATTTGAGGTAAGTAATAATCTTTATCACTTTTTACACTCTTGCTTCCTACCTCCCCAATTACAATAGGGATTCTCTACTTCTATCTCCCTTTTTAACTTTTACTTTATTCCATTCTGTCCCTTATCACCTAACGTTCATATTTCCCTCTATTCTCCTTGGAGTCATTGTAACCTTCTATCTCTCTCCACACTCCCTATCTTACTCTCACCAGTCTCCTGGAGATCTGCCTTATTTCCCTCTTCTCCAATATCTCTTTCTCCATTCTCTGTGGAGGTCAAGCATCCTCTTTTCACCCTCCCTACTAGTCATGCCTCTCTCAATTTTGCTTTTAGTTCCTGCATCCATTAATCTCCCTTACTATTCCCTATCTTCCTTCACTCTCCTTCAAAACATTATATCCTCACTCCTCTCAATGTACTATTTATAACTCCTCTCTATTCTCATTGGAGGCCCGTCTTCCTCCTATCTCTCTTCCCATTTCACATCTCTCCCTTTATTTCTATTTGAATACTTGCATGAATACTTGAATTCGAATACTGTCTCCCTCCCAACTACTTACCTACCTTTCCATTCTATTTTGAGGCCTCACATACTCCTATCTCTCTTTCAATATTTATTTCTCTCTCATCACCATTCTCCTTTGAGGCCTGATTTCCTCCTAACTCTCTTCTTACATCATATATATATCTCTCGCTATTCTTGTTTTAATCCCTGCATCCATCTGCCTCCCTCCCTACTCCTTACCTCTCTCTCCATTCTCCTTCATGATCTCACATCATCCTTTCTCTCTCTCAATACTTCTTACCTCTCTCATCATCACATCTCCTTTGAGGCTTCACTTCCTCCTTTCTCTCTTCCTACTTAAATATCTCTCCCTCTTTTTTCATTTGAATTGCTGTATCCTTCTGCCTCTCTCCCTACTCCTTACCTATCTGTCTCCATTCTCTATCGAGTCCTCACATCCTCCTATTTCTCTCTCAATATTTCTTATTTCTTTCCTCATTCTCTGTGGAGACCTAGCTTTCTTCTGTTACTTACCCTAATCTTCACATCATAATCCATTCTCCTTGGAGGCTGGATTCCTTTTCTTCTTTCCTTAGACTTCATCTCTTTCTTTATTCCCATTAAGGTCCTTCATCCTTTATCTTCAGTTGTACTCCATATCCCTCTATCATTTCTCCTTGGAGGCCTGGCTTCTTCTTATCTTCCTCCATACCCATTATCTTTTAGCTCAGTTTCCTGCTATCGCATAACTTACACAACTTTCCTTCCATTCTCCTTGAAAACTTTCTCCTAACCCTATTCCTTATCCTTATATATCTTCCTATTCTTCATTTGGGTCCTGTATAGTCCTCTATATCTTACTAGTTCTTATCCCTCCACACACACATCTTGGAGCCATTTATCCTTTTATTTCCCTCCACACTTCTTATCTCTCCTTCTCTCTTTTTCCTCTCTCTCTCTCTCTCTCTCTCTCTCTCTCCGTTCTCTTTTTAGGCCTTACATCTTCCTCTCTCTCTCATACTCCCCTTCTCTCTCTCTCTCTCTCTCTCTCTCTGTTTTACTTAGAGGCCTGGTTTACTTCTTCTAACCTAACTATCTCTTGCTGCATTCTCCTTGGAGGTTTGGTTTCCCCCTATCTCTCTGTCTACTTCAAATCCCTCCTCCAATCTTCTTTGATGACTTGCACCCTCCTATTGGCATCCCTACTCTTTATCTTAACTTTCTTTCTCCTTGGAGGCATGGGTTAGTTATGTCTTCATCCTTAATATCTACCTCATCCTCCATTCTCCCTGAAGGTCTAGCTAACTACTATCTCTTTCTGAACTCATCAATCCTCCATTGTCCTTGAAGGCATCTCATTCTTCTATCTTGCTCCATACTCTTCCATCTCCCCATTCTCTTTGGAGGCCTGGCTTTCTTCTGTCTCCTACACTAATCAAGGCTTCACATTCTTTTGTTATCATCAATGTTCCTCATTTTTACTCTCCATTCTACATTGAGGCCTGCGTTCATTTATTGTCCATCCTAATCTATAACTCTTTTTCCCTTTACACACATGACATTCTCCAATCTCTGTATTTCTAATCTCTCCTCCCATCTCTTTTCACGCTTTGCACTCTACTATCTTCCTTCATCCTCCTGATCACTCTTTTCATTGTCCTTGGATATCTGTCTTCCTCTTGTCTTCTACCCTAATGCACTTATATCTCATAATACATTACACACCAGCAGGCTGCATTGTCTATACAGTCCAGTAGTTCCTCCAGGTGTGTATTGAATTATGAGATATTATATTCCAAAAATCAATATCTTTTAATTAATTATTCTTAAATATCTGACTTTCTAATATCACCCTCCCTACTTTTAAACCAAATTCAGTTCCCTTTGGCAACGTGCATCATCCTAGTTCTCTCCATACTATATATATATATATATATCTCCCTCTTCATTCTCCTCGGATGCCTCACATCCTCCCATTTTCCTTTATACTCCTGATCTCTCTCTTCATTTTTCTTGGAGACCTGGCTTCCTTCTGTCCCCCTATTGCATCCTTATCTCTTCCTCCATCCATGGAGGCCTGGTTTCAACCTATCCCTTTACCTTTTTTCTTCCCCCCTCAAATCTCCTTTGAGGCCTTGGATCCTTCTTTCTCGATACTCCCTATCTCTCTCTCTCTCTCTCTTTTTACTTTACTTGAAGATCTGCCTTCTTTCTGTTTCCTGACCTATTCTTTAATCTCCTCCTCTATTCTCTTTGGGAGCCTGCCTTCCTGCTATCTCTTTCCTTCTACTCATCCTTCTAGCCCAGTAAATAAAAGATTTTTTTTTTGTCAGAACTAATTAGCAGAAAGCTGAATTTTGGTGTATTGTTAGACCATCATAAAATATTATTCAACCGAAAGTCCCCAGCCTTCCTCCCTGAGCTTCCCCTCAATGCTCCCTGAACTTTCAATATGGAGTGTTACATGAAAAGATGCTTATCTCTGAAACCAGAGCACATAATGGAACGTTCTTCTTTAATTTCATATTTCACAGTACTTCTAGAAATTGGATCCTCTTCAGGATTTTCATATTCTCAACGGTTTTTGAATAATTTTCAGAAAACTGGAAAAAATGTGAATTTGTACTGACACCAATAATGACAAGCTTCCTACAAAAATTAGTCATGTAGCGGGTAAAGTTTGAAGGTGTGTGCACTTTTATTCACAATTCACTCTAACTGCCTCCCGCAAAAATTTAGGTACTTAAATGCACACATTTTGATGGTTTTTGTTTGTAAGTGATATATTTAAACAATATTTTTAATATTTTATAAGAAACATTTCAAAGTAGCCCATTTGCTGTCAAAAAATTGCTTATACTATTTGTCAACTATGAGTTGATGTGTGTTTGTGTGCCTCTGTGTATGAGAGAGAGACATAGAGAGGAGTATCTGTTATAAACATGTGTGTGCATTAGATTTGGATGTGGTGGATCAGTCAGTAACGCATCTGACTACCATGCTAAAGGTCCCGGGTTCGATCCCCGGATGGTTCAAATCCAGGAAATTTTCTAACATTGGATGCGGCCCCGGCGCCCACCCAGTGTTGAATGACATGGGTTCCTGGGGGAAACCCTGTGGGTAAAGGCAGTCAGGGGCGTGTTGCTGATCGCATAACCCCCACTCATGACTGGATCAAGAAAGTGTGGGGCGTTACCCCCACACCCCCTGTACACCTTCATGGCATAGTGCTAAGCACAGGGGAGCCCTTTACTATTTTTTTTTGTGTGCATTAGGTTTTGGACATCATATATCTAGTAGAGAAATGAGCTTTTAATATCCAAAATGTGTGAAAATTGTCAGAATAATGTTCAGATTATATTGTCCAGAATATAATTTTCTTATTCACAATCAGATATAAACATCCAGAAAATATCCTGTTCAAGTTAACCAAGTTGCTTGATTGATTGATTTGCTTTATTTTACTTCGCTTCTTGTTCCACTTTTGGCTAATTTGCAAAGATGTAGATGAGTGATGATATCATGAAATTGATGAATGGTCACTCACAAACATCCATGCCCAGGTCAGCATTCGAACATGTGACCCTTGGCATCATAGTGGAATGTGCTAACCACTCCCCAACAGAAGCCGACTTTAACCAAGGTGCACTGATGTCATAAACCTAACCAAAAGTAAGTCCACAACATTTGATAGAATGTGCAAAACATATCCAAAAATAATAATCCATGAAAAATATTTTCTAGATATTATGTAAATGTCCGTGCACAGACACCTAATGAATGTATACTGGACATTCTTAACTATCTTCTGGATGAGCAGAACTTTGGCATGAATATCCAAAGACATACAATAGATGTCCTCTGAACATTTGTGTGCTGTATGAGTACCTCCCAATTCCTTAGTTCTTCCTTCATTTTGCTTGGAGACCTGGCTTTATTCTGTCTCCTATCTTCATTTTATCTCCTCCTCCATTCTCCTCTCAGGGTACTTCCTTCTATCTCCTCTCCTATGTGTTATCCCTCTTTGAACCTGCTTTGAGGCTTGGTCTCCTGTTTGCTTGCCTATTCCTTTCGTCTCCTTTCCATCTCGTCTATCCTGCTTTTATAAAAGAAAGAATGGTTTTGGGATCACACAGGTCTTCTAAAGTGAGGGTGGGATGGGTGGATGCAAGCAGTCAAGTGAATTGTTAGGATAAAAGATTCAAAAGGTAGATGGACAGGAGAATATGTAGTTTCAGACTTAAAACTGCTGGAAATGAAGGGTGAAAATTCATTTAGAAGAAAACAAGGGCTCAAGGAAGTATTGAAGAAGATATAACTGGAAAAAATTAGATGGGAAGATTTAACTCCTTGAAGAAGAAATTGGATTTTTTGAGGACACTGATCTATGATTGAAGGAGATTGAAAAGAGAGATTAGAAGTATGAAGAAAATATGACTGTCGATGAGAATTGAGGGAAAGATAAAGAGTAGGGAGTAATATAGTAGGATGCAAAACCGCAAAGGAGAATTAAGAAGAGTTATGAAGCAGGGAAGGAGATGGTGGGATGCAAGGCCCCTGAAGAGAATGTAGGGACAGATAATTTGATAAAGGGAAGTCAGATCTCCTAGGAGGCTGGAGAAGAGATAAGAAGTACTGAAAGAAACAAGATGATGCAATGGAGAGAGAGATATATATAAGAAGTGTAAAGGGAAATAGAAGGATGCAATGTCTCCAAGAAGTGTGGGGTGAGATAAGGAGTAGAGAGGGGAAAGGACAAAGACATATCTAAAGGAAAATGGCAGGAGATAATGTATATGGATTACATTATCAGGAAGCTCAGCCTCCAAGGAAAATAACAGAAGTGATAAAATATATGGAGAAAGATATAAAGAAGCCAGGTCTCAGAGGAGAATGGATAGAGGGTTACGAAGTATGAAGGAAGATAGGGGATGAAATACCTTAATGAGAATAAAGAGAGAGACTAAGGCTAAAAAAAGAAAAGAAGGAAGCCAACCTCCAAGAAGAATGGATTATGATTAAGAGATTAGAGTAGATAACAGAAGGAAGTCAGTCCTGCAAGGGAAATGAAGAAAGAGATGAGGAATATTGAGAGAGAGATAGGAGGTGTGAGGCCTCAAAGGATAATGTAGAGAGAGAGAGGTAAGGAGTAGCGAGGGAGGCAGATGGATGCAGAGACTCAAATAAAAACAGAGGGAGACATACGAAGTAGGATGAGAGATAGGAGGAAGTCATGTCCTCAACGAGAATGGTGAAAAATATATATGAAATATTGAGAGAGTGATAGGAGAATGTAAGGCTTTGAAAGAGAATGGAAAGATAGATAAGGAGTGTCGACGGAGACTTATTGATGCAAGGATTCGAATAAAAATAGAGGGTGTGATATGAAATAGGAAGAGAGATAGGAGGAGGTCAGCCCTCCAAGGGGAATAATGAGAGAAATGAGGAATATTGGGAAAGAAATATCAGGATATGAGGCTTCAAAATTTAATGGGGAGAGAGGTAAGGAGTAAGGAGGGAGGCAGATTTATGCAAGGACTCAAATAGTAATAGAGGGAGAGATATGAAGCAGGAAGGGGGATAGGAGTAAGTCAGGCCTCCATTGAGAATGATGAGAGAGGGTAAGATACATGCAACGAGATTGCAGAGTACAAGGTCTCAAAGGAAAATAGAGGGAAGCATTAGAAATGGGAAGGGAGATAGGAGGAAGACATACCTCAAGGAGAATGGAGAGGGAGTAATGAGAAATACATTAGTAGGTAAAATAATGCAATGTCTCGAAAAAGAGTGGAGGGGAGATGAGGACTAGAGAGGTATATTAATGGATGCAGGAACTCAAAGGAAAATAGAGGGAGGCATAATTGGGATTAGGAATAGAGAGAGGAGAAAGCCAAGCTTTGAGGGAAAATGGAGAGAAAGATGAGATGTAGATATTAGGATGTCAGAAAACTGAGCCTCCAACAAGTATAGCAGAAGTGGTAAGGGGTATGGAGGATGATAGGAAGAATCCATGTCTCCAAGGAGAATGGATAGAGAGATATGAAGTACTGAGAAAAATAGAGGATGGAAGACCTTAATGAGAATAAACAAAGGGATGAAGATAAAAGAATGAGTTCAAACTACAAGAGAATGGATTATGATAGAGAGATTAACGTTGGTAACAGAAGGAAGTCAGGCTTCCAAGAAGAATGGAGAGAGAGATATAAGGAATATTGAGAGAGAGATAAGAGGATGTGAGATCTCGAAAAAGATTGAAGAGGGAGAAAAGTAAGGAGTAGGGAGGGAGGCAGATTGATGCAAGGACTCAAATGAAAGCAGAGGGAGAGATATGAAGTAGTAAGAGAGACATCATCCTAGAAAGTGAGGCCTTCAAGGAGAATGACGAGGGAGGGTAAGGAGTTGGGAAAGAGATTGCAGGATGGAGAATAGAGGGATGCATTATAAGTGGGAGGGGAGATATAAGGAAGCCAGGCCTCCAAGACAAATAGAGAGAGTTATAAATAGTACATTGCAAGGTAGGAGAATGCAATGTTAGGGCCTCCCCCATGGCGCAGTGGTAGCGTCATTGCCTTGTAATCAAGGGGTCCTGGGTTCGATACCCGGTGGAGGCACAAGTGGTTCGGATCCCACTTTAAACTGTAGGTCCAGTCCCGATTAGCCTTACTGTGCATAAAGTGGACTTAAAACACCAAAATCAAAATCAAAATCAAATCAAATCAAAATCAGAGAATGCAATGTCTTGAATTGATTGATTGATTTAGTTTATTTTACTTCACGTTTTTGTGCCTTTTGGCTAATTTGCGAAGATGGGGATGAGTGATGAAATGATTAAAATAATG
Organism: Lepisma saccharinum; assembly: GCF_977018435.1. Classification (NCBI taxonomy): domain Eukaryota; kingdom Metazoa; phylum Arthropoda; class Insecta; order Zygentoma; family Lepismatidae; genus Lepisma; species Lepisma saccharinum. The sequence continues at coordinate 11,276,566 of NC_139236.1, read as the reverse complement.
AGTGGATATTTACAAACAACCAAGCCCGAGCAGGATTCGAACCCAGGACCCTTGGTGTCGCAGCATGATGTGCTAACCACTCGGCCACAGGGTCTGGCTGCAATGTCTTGAAAATATGTGCAGGGGAGATAAGGGGTAGGAAGGGAGATTGATAGATGTAGGAACTCAAATGATAAGAAAGATATATATTACAAGTGTGGATGGAGATAAGAGGATGCCTTACCTCAAAATAGAATGGGGGAAAAGATAAAGGAGAAGAGAGAAATAAGGTAGGCCTCCAGGGTAAGGTAAAGAGAGAGATAGAATGTTAGAATTGGGGAGAGAGGAAGCAAGAGTGTATAAACTGGTACTTATCTCCTATGGGTTGCTCTTCCATCCTTTCATACCTGTGGTCTCTCTATTGTTGATGGTGTCTTCTGTCAGTTATTTAATGTTCTATGGAATTAAACTTTCAGTAATATTGTTGGTGTACCTTTATATCTAGTTCTTTCCTATGACTCTTTGCAAAGTAAGTGGATCCAGTGAAGCAGACGATAGGCAAAACAATGTTATTTAGTGTTGTAATAGAAAGCAGAGGTAGTATAGAAAGCACTAAATTATGTTGTAACATCTTGTCATATCTCAAGAGAATTTTGAAAAAAATTGTCCCCAACATAGAGATTCTGAAGAGTTGCACCAGTGAAGAGGTCAAGGCAATTCCACCTGAAATGCTGGTGAAAGTAATGGACAGTTTCGTTCGTCGACTCCATCAGTGCATCACAAAGGACGGTGGTTATCTCACAGATGTGATTTTCAAAAAATAATTATTGTGTCATAAAATGGCATTATGTTATTTATCAATTACCACTCTCGTCCTTTACATTCCTCATATAGTGTTACTGTAGGAACTATAATAAATTGGTAGATTGTTTCTGCCTGACCCGTATTAACTTTGAACACCACTTTTTAGTGCTTGCTACAAGAGTAGTTCTGAGATGTTTAGTTTTACAAGTTTTTCTTCATTCTTTTAGGGGAAATGTTCTACAAAATATTCACCCTAGACTGGTATAAATATGATGCCCCTTCCAAGCTATTTTCTGTTAACTGGATTTTAGATATATTATATTATTAGCAAGGCACATGTTGTTTTCCCTGTATGGGCCTGATCTAAATAAATTCTATTGCCCAAAAAAATGAAACAATTTCAATAACACATAGATTTTATTTACATGCAGACAGCTATAGAGAGAGTAGTCTTCACAAAATCAAGGACTTCTATGTTAAGCCATCTAACTCCGTTCATGATATTCTGGACAGGCAACTTTTGTGGTAACAGTTTCATACATCGGAGACACATTTAAATCGGATATTTTGTGTTTCTCGTGGTTAGTACTTACCAATTATGTATTGCGGAACATAGTCGAAGTTGCCATTATGCTTTTTGCACGAAAACAAACACTTTTTCTCCTAAAATAAACCACTTTCCTGAATGCTACGGAAAGCATGTCAGGGTGCTTTGCGAATGAAAACGCTTCTTTTGTTTTCGAATATCAGTGTTTCCAACTCTATTGTGCATGAAAATTCCTATGTTCCATGAATTATTGGGTTTTTGAAATTATACTTTCAAGTCACGAAACATGCAAAGTTAGCCAGGTTACTTTAGGTTTGGTTAGGTTACGTTAGCAAAAATTAAGAGATTAACTTACCATCACAACATCTTTCACATATTTATTCCATGACACATTGCTCAGTATAATTTAACAATACAAGGAAATTTATCAAATTTGTTTGAAATTTGGGATACTTACTAATTTGGGCCTCGTAATCAAGAATCTGCACTTAAAATTTGGCACTCACGTATAAATTCGGCACTTATTTGGGGGCAGGTGAATCCTGCCAATTTCTAACATGCCTTTAACAGGGACTCTATAGAGAAAGAAGGGGAGCCAGAGTGGAGCGGAGGCATGGCCACGTTAGTGGTTGGGGGCGGTAGGTCAATTACCCCAGGGACGGAGCCCAGAATCGGTGGGAAATTTTAAAATCGAGGGTGTATAAATGAGAACTTAATTTAAATTATTTTGCTATTTCCACGTGTGAGCGCCAAACTTTAACTGCAGATTTGTGATTAGGGGGCCAAAATTAGTGAGTATGCCGAATTTCAAACAAAATGGAGAAATTCCTGGTATTGTAAAATCGCTCCAAACTTTCTTGCGATGTAATTTACCTTGTCCATCAATTCTCTTCGAACAAATATACAACCAATTGCCATCACGTCCAACGTGCACCTTACATGCACTGCCACATTTTTCGCAATCAACTTCTTCCTTCACTATGCCGTGTTGGATTGTAAAATCCAAGGGATCTTCTACGTGCGATAATAACCTAACGTCACATCCATGACATGCCAATTTCTCGAAGAAAAGCGCGCGTTTCTCGGAAAAAAAAAGTGTGTGTTTGGAAACCCTGATTCCACTAGCGAGATCGCATGACTTCCACCGCTAGAGCCATCTGCAGGTACATAATAGAATCAACGGCATAATGTTGTTGATTTACACAAAAAGCGCAATATTATTACATGAAAAGTGATTATTTATTGTTCTGCTGCATTCTATGAAGTTTTAGGAAGAAAATATCTCGACGAACATTGTAAACCTTAGAGAAACTCATTTCCGTAAGTAATTTCTTGTGTAAAATTGAAGAAATGTGTCTCCGATCTATGAAACTGTTACCACTTTTGTTTTGCCTTGAAATTTAACATCTGCACATTGTACGAGAATACAGTAACATAGGCACCCACAAAAGGACCCCAGATACCTGGAAAAATTTCATATAATTCGAATGGTGAAATATCTAGCAATATTATTACAAATAATATTATTTTCTGTGATTTACAGCATGTAAGTTACAACAATTACCTACCTTGTCCAACAAAATAACAAAAAGAATGTCTTCACCAGACATCAGAATCATATTGACTGCCTAAAAACAGGTGTGCAGGACTGAAAATATTTGGGCTCTACTTGATTGGAAAAGGAAATTTTATAACCCCGGCATTTTGGACTCAAAAATATTGCCATTTCATGATGGAAAAATAAATTCTGCTTCAGGAAATTTCCGAGATGGGACATTTTTTAAATTTCCCATCTCGAATGTGGTATCTGTTCAATATCTGCACATTATGAAAAAATACAAAAAGACAAAGAACTATTCATCAGCAAAGTAACAGATGTTTATAGAAAGAAATCAAGGGAAATCCATTTAGTAGACTCAAGTCTCAACTTGTCAACAACGCCAAAGTATTATCAATTTTATGATTTGATAAATAATAATAATAGCTAAAATTTGAATTTCTCTAACTGAGAGCCAAGGTGTAAAATCTCACTTTTCGCTGCCTAAGAAAAGATCTTGCAGACTCTCTTGTATAATAATGTGCATACTTCTTTAGTTATGGCTGTGGGACATGGTACATGAGTAATAGTAAGTAATGTGGCAAAATTACTTGATGATTTGGCACACACAGAAGATGTACTAGGTAGAAATTTTAGCGAAATATTCAGGCTCAACCAGATCCTGAAACTAGGTCTCAGGCATATCGTGCCATTGCTCTCCCAACTTTGCTACCAAGCCAGCACTGGCTTTGCCTGATTTTTTGCTGTCTCCACACAGGTAAACCAGCAAAACATTTCTACATAATATGAGAAAAGTATTAATTTTTCAAACAATGTTATACATTATATTCAAAAGAACAGAATGAATGAAAAATTGTAGTCTTGAATGTAATGATGAATTATGCTACTGAAAAGTGAGAAACACAGGGATTGTCCACACACTGTAACCCAAATGAATCTACTCATATTGAAAATGTCATTATATGTAACTGAAACAAAAGAAATTACATTTTATATGAATAAAGACGTACAAAATGCTAAAATAGTGTAAAGTGAAGGGAGAAATTTGGCACTTTTAAAATGAATGACATTACCATATAACTCAAAAAGAGGATGAAATTTTCTAGTATTTACCATGACTTAAAACATGAACTTTTTGGAATAAATGGATAGATACATAAGAGTGACAAATAAGCTAACTAAGAAGACACATGCTAACAAGAAGTTAATGCTGGCTATTACATATCCTGTTTCATGAAATGTTGCATTATCTTACCTGCACATTTTCTTTCTTGTAATTTTGTCCTCAACCCTGTAGACACAAAACATAGTCTAAAACATGAACATTTTTTAGTGGCATCGTTCAAAATATAGCAGTGTGATTACATTTGAGAGAACAAAGCTTCTTTCTTCAATTCCTGAGCATATACAATGTTCCAAAAGTACTATAGTGAAAGTACTAGCAATCAATATTCACTGATCACCTGTTTCACATTAATTGTATACACACATCAAGAGTTTGAATCACTTATGGTGAGAAGTGCAAGCATAGCAATTAGATCAGTTTGAGAACAAATGAAGTATAATCCCTCTCATCCATGGTAACACAAACAATACTACAACAATAAAATATGAAATTAGTCATTTTTTGTATGTTTCGTAATAATATACACAGATTCAATTGATTCACTAATAGAGTATAGTGGGGTAAGAGGGCACACTTAGTATTTCATCCACATATGTAAGCTACAAAAGCAGTCAGAATATTAAAATTTATACCTAACAAACTTTAAACATTCTTATTTCAGTTTCTCTAGGTCTCAGATTAAAGTTTTAAATATATTTGTTGTTATATACAGGGTGTCCATAAAGTCTCACCCCACACTGGGTATTGTGAGAATGGCTGTAAATAGGAAGAAATGGCGAAACACGTATTCCATGATGTTCAGGGGGAAACGTTTTGAGGCCAACCATTCCCTACCCAGGCTTCCAACAAGGATGTACGCTAGGGTCGACTCATTTTTTTCAATTAGCAAAGGGGGTTGAAGAATATGTCCTTTTAAGGGATTTATCATAACAACAACAATACAGCAAATCCGGGGTCTCTACGTAGATCCAACTGACAATGGTGTGAAATCAAATGTGGAACATGACCAGCATTGAATAGGACTCCAATCCGTTAAGTAGTAATCCTAGACAACAGTGGGAGCTGGAAAAATGTTCCTACACTGTAGCATGATTCGGAGATATCCTAGCAGTTTCTACAAATACATACCCCCCCCCATTTCATCACGCCCCCTGAGATTCCAGGAGGACAAGGACCGACATGCACAATCTCAACTCAAGTGAAATGGTGATGGAGGCACATAGTTACATGTACAATGTCAACTGAAGGCAAATTTGGGGGGGGAGGTGTTACAAGATTTTACAAAACTAAAAGTCACTACACCACTAAAAGTCAAATTGAGCTTACCTACTATTTACAGAACATGTTCGAAATGAGCCTCATTCACTTCTTGGCAGTAGAACAGAGGAGTATCAAATGCATGTCGCACTTTGCTGAACGTGTCTGCTGAAATGGCTCTACAGGTTTCTATTATTCTTTGTTGCAGATCAGCAAGACTACTAGGTTCTGTTTTGTACACAACAGATTTAAGGTGTCCCCAAAGAAAAAAACAATCGTTCAGACACAAATCAGGCAATCTTGCAGGCCATTCAATGGTACGAGGTGCTTCCAGAAAGTAAGTTTCCCTATTTTTTAAAAAAAAAACCAACACAGTTTCAGGAAACCATTTATTGGCAACAGGTACAGCAAAGGTTCAGCTATTTTTCAACATAGCAACCACCAGAATTGAGACACTTGTCGTATCGTTGTATCAACTTTTGGATCCCACTGTCGTAGAACTCTGCCGCCTGTGAATGGAACCAGCATGTGACAGACGTCTTCAGTTCTTCGTCGTTGCCAAAACGCTCACCGGAGGACAGGAATTTCTTGAGGTGCAAGAAAGCGTGAAAATCCCCTGGAGCCAGATCAGGACTGTAAGATGGATGATCAAACAACTCCCAGCCAAATTCCGTCAAAACAGCTGTTGTGTGCCGAGCTGTATGTGGACGAGCATTGTCATGGAGGAGCACAACACCTGCAGTAAGCATGCCACGCCTCTTGTTTTGAATGGCACGTCGCAATTTCCTTAGTGTTTCACAGTAATAGTCAGTGTTCACCGTTTCACCTCTGGGGAGGAAGTCAATGAGCAAAATGCCCTTCCTGTCCCAAAACAAGGTGCACATCACTTTCTGTACTGACAGCGTCTGTTTGACCGGAGATCCACTATGCCCCCAATGCATTGACTGCTGCTTGGTTTTCGGGGTGAAGTGCAAAACCAACGTCTCATCGCTCGTGACGATCCTGTCGAGGAAATCATCACCGTCATCATGGTACCATTGCAGGAATGTCAGTGCTGCTCCTGAACCTTTCATTTTGTGTTAGGGTGTCAGGTTTTTGGGCACCCACCTGGCACACAATTTTTTGAACAGCAGGCGCTGCGTGACAATCTCATGCAACACGGATCGCGATATCTGCGGAAAAAGGCTACTCAACTCCGTAATCGTGAAGCGACAGTTCTCTATGATGCGCTGCCGCACCGGCTCAACCAGATCATCAGTGATGAGGGACGGATGCCCACTGCGCTCTTCATCATGGACACTTTGACGACCTTCTGAAAACTGCCGACACCAGCGATGCACCATCTGCTTACTCATAATGTTCAGCCCATAGACCTCACAGAGCTGACGATGAATGTCAATTGGCACAATGCTTTGTGCATTCAGGAACTTTATCACCGACCGAACCTCGCATGCAGCGGGAGAAGGAATACGAGCTTCCATTTCGGACCACTGCTGCCTCACTACTGGCATGCGGCGGGAGAAGGAATACGAGCTTCCACTTCGGACTACTGCTGCCTTGCTACTGGCGCCGGGCGGGATCTGTCCGCCTGGCATATGATTGATACGTCTTAGCTCTGCTGCGCATGCACAGTTTACACGGCTCATTATGTTTACTTTCACGGGAAAAAAATAGGGAAACTTACTTTCTGGATGCACCTCGTACAACGATGGCCTATCCACCTAGTGGGATAATATTCGTTCAAGTACTCACGTTGTGTCTAGTGTGTAGTGTGCAGGACATTCATCTTGCTGAAAAACAATATTGTCCACATCAAATTCAGGCTCACCATTGACATCGACTCAGTTTTCTACAAGGTCTGTTACCAAGGGATCCACTGTGTCATGTAGAATTTGCAGGTACAGATTACCGTTTAAATTGCCATTAAGAAATAGGTGTTCAATTATGTTGTGTCCTAAAATACCTGCCCACATATTAACCTTCTCAGGTCTTTGTGTATGGCCTTCCCTCACAACATGGGGATTAACATCTGTACATACTCAAACATTGTGTTTATTATCACAGCAATATAGAAAAAAAGAACTTTCGTCACTGAAACAGATGTTGTGTAAGAAGTTCTCATTGTTAGCAATCCTGTCGCACATAATTTTGCAAAACTCAATTCGTCTATCAAAACCATCATCTCCTAGTTCTTGCTTTATCTGCATTTTGTAAGGATGAAATTTGTGTAATTTTAACACCTTACCGATAGAGCTCCGTGGAATGTTACTTGCTTCTTCTATTTGTCTGAGAGACATTTCAGGGTTTACAGTCACACATCCTATAACTTCCAACACTGTTGCCTCATCGATGTGAGGTCATCCTGGATGCTTTGAGTTTCACGGAATTTTTTCACAAGGTCCTGAAACATACTTATGGTCAATACTAGGGCATTGGGGATACAATTCGTTAAATTGTCAGCAGTGGCACGGTAGTTTCTGCCACATTCACCAAAAAGAAAGATAATTTCCACTTTGTCTGCGCCAGAACATGCCCTTCCGGCACCATTATTTTTTCTCGTTGTTGCAAACATTTTAACCACCAATACCCACATAAACAGAACCACGGTGATGGAAGATACCAGAAACACATTAGTAGAACAGTAGTAACACTAACTACTTGGTCAGGTTCGATACTCCATCTGCATTCTCTTTCAAACAAGTGAATGGGGCTCATTTCGAACATGTTCTGTAAATAGTAGATAAGGTTAATTTGACTTTTTGTGGTGTACATGTTGTAACATCTTTATCTTGTAACCCCGCCATTTGCCTTCAGTTGACATTGTACATGTAACTATGTGCCTCCTTCACCATTTGACCTGAATTGCAATTGTGGATGTCGGTCCTTGTCCTCCTGGTAGCTTTCTCAGGGGAGCGATGATATGCGGTTTTGTGTACGGACGCTTGCTATGTCTTGGGGGGGGGGGGGTGTATGTATTTGTAGACACTGCTAGGATATCTCCAAATCATGCTACAGTGTAGGAACATTTTTCCAGCTCCCACTGTTGTCTAGGATTACTACTGTAGGAGTTGGAGTCCTATCCAATGCTGGTCATGTTCCACATTTGATTTCATGCCATTGTCAATTGGAGCTACGTAGAGACCCCAGATTTGCTTTATTATTGTTGTTATGATAAGACCTTTCAAAGGACATATTCCTAAACCCCCCTTCCTATTTGAAAAAGTTGAGTCGACCCCAGCCTACACCCTTGTTGGGGGCCTGGGTAGGGAATGGTTTTCCTCAAAACGTTTCCCCCTGAACATCATGGAATACGTGTTTCGCCATTTCTTCCTATTTACAGCCATTCTCACAATACCCAGTGTGGGGTGAGACTTTATGGACACCTTGTATATATATATATTTATGTAAAAAATTGCAAAAATGTACTTTTACCTGCTGGGATAAATGTTAACATGTAGTGAGGCAAACGTTCACATGTAGGAAGGAATTTGAAAATGATATTAGACATCAAAAACGGTTTAAAATTTCTACTGAAATTATTTGCAATACTACTTACTTACTTCCTTACTCTCTAACATTCTCAAACCTGAGTTTTTATGCCAGCAGCAGCACAGTCTTCCATCTGTCCCTATCATGGTCAAGAACAATCCAATAATTTCCAGCCTTACCAATTTCCTTTTGGTCCATCTTAATCGTATCCCTATAATTCATTTTGGCCTTCCTACAGGTCTCTTACCATCAGGTTTCCCAATGAGAATCCTGCAAACTCCTCTTTCCTCTCCCTTTCATGCCACATGATCTGCCCATCTAAGTCTTCTTGATTTAATTATTGCAATAATATCTGGACATGAATACACAATATGCAGTTTTAATTTTTGTTCCGAGTCTAACTACCAATGGATCATGGATACTGGCACTGCACACCATTACCCCCTTAGCACTCAAATAATAATAATAATGGCATGGCCCAAAACAAAGTATAGCCTAGGGCCGCAAATTTTATACAACAGAGAAAATATACATTTCCGATCTCATGTTGCACTCAAAAACCACACAATGATTGTTGTCTTTTCTGGAAGACCCTTATTCCTTTTAACCCTATGTTATTTCTTTCAAAACCAGATGTAAAGTGGGGCATGGCGAAGTCGCACAAAAATGTAAACATGCAGTGAACATGTAGTGAGATGCTCGTTTCATTACTCCGAACAGTTACCAGAACTAATAGCTACTTTTTCTATATAAGTGGCAAATATAGTGTATGGATTAAATCCACACATACACTACTGCATCAACTAGCTTGAATCTTGTTAGCGCCGGACCCTGTGGCTGAGTGGTTAACACATTGCACTGCGATGCCAAGGATCCCGGGTTCGAATTCCGCTCTGGCTTGGTTGTTTGTGAATGTCCATTCATAAATTTCATCATTTCATCACTTATCCCCATCTTCGCAAATTAGCCAAGAGGCACAAAACGCGAAGTAAAATAAACTAAATCAAATCAAATCAAATCAAATCTTGTTAGCACATTGGCATAGTGTTAAACCTGACAAAATCTGCAAAAGTTCCTTCCCTGGTTTTCAAGGAAGTAAAAATAAAAGTATCTCCAGATCTTTGGCTTTGAATTTCTTTCACACAAAAGAGAATCTCAACCTCCATGGTGAAGAGGTTAGCACAATGCGCTAAGTTGCCAGAGGTACTGGGTTTGAATCCAGATTTGAGCATGGGTGTTCCTTCATTGATTTCATCATATTATCACTCATCGTCACCATTGCGATTAGTCAAAAGTAGTATCAAAGCGACACTAAATATGAAATAAAATCAAACAAAATGGACTATGCTGATAAAGATAAGTTTCCCTGTCATGGTCTAACCTCTTCTTATCATCTTTCAGCCTAGCTAAATTATGAAATCCAAGAGCATGGGAGGTGGTTCACACTAAAATTTGGTGTCCTCTCTTTCAGCACAATAAACCACAATGGTGCCTGTGCTCTCTCGACCAATACAGTTTATCACAGGAACTCAAACAAGAAACACTACATTGTTATGATGGAAATTTTGTTTTCAAGGCAGGCTCACATTTGAAACTTTTATTTCCCTTTTGTAGTACGTTTTCCAACTATGCATTGAGCTCTATCGATAATGTTTATTTTCTTTATATATCACAATCGTAAACATGACTATACTTAATGTCATTTAAATGGCATTGTTGATAAGAGAATTGCATTGTTAGTAGTGAGTTTCACTGTTGTATACGGTAAGGATACTATGGAAGCAAAACTCTCAGATGCTTATTAATAAGAGCAATGAAATCGTGAAATTTATTTTACTTACATGTCATAATGAAGATGCTAGGAATGCAGACAACATAATTGTGATGATGAGAGCACGAAGCACCACAATGGTGCAGAAGTAGAATGGAGACAGCACTTGATTACGTAAAGGTTGGTGTAGCATGTGTATTGAACACCCTGGAACTTCATTCATAGCAGATTTTTTTTAAAGTTATTGTTAAAGTTATTTGAAGAAATAGTCAAAGTATCAATTTCAAGCAGTGGCATATATTGTGTTTAGCGTACAAGAATATAACAGACAGAAAAAAAACGAACAAGAAAAATCAACGTCCATGTAGTCGAGACTGATAACACAGAATACTCCATGATTTACCATAGATACTACTCACCAACATTGATAAGTTCTACACTCGGCCACCAGTTGGCAGCACCAAACAAATACACATCATAGAATGCAGTGTTTCTGTTATTCTTAACACTTCCTTCAAACGCTGCATTGACAAAATCAACACACAAAAAAATAATCAATTACATACACCAGTTGCCTTTCTCAACATATTAAAGAGAACACGTTCTAATGGTTTTGTTAGTAGGTCAGCTAACTGTTCATTTCCACTGATATTCTCTAGCTTAATGTCACAATTTACACTCTTTCCCGTACATAAAAATGTCTCACTTCTATGTGTTTTGACCTTTTATGATATTCCGGATATTTAGCTAACTTCATTGCACTGGCATTATCAACATAGAGGGTTGGTGGAGGATCCAACTCCGAAAGCTGTGGCAGTTCTAACAAAAGTTGCTTCAACCACACCAATTCTTTTGCTCCTTCACTTGCAGCAACTATTTCAGCTTCAGTTGTAGAAAGTGCCACCACCTTCTGGAATTGACTTGTCCAAGAAACTGCTCCACCAGCAAATGTAGCAACAATACCTGTTGTTGAGCGTCTTGTCCTCTTGTCACCGGCAAAATCAACATCACTGAAGACTTTCAGTTGTGAATTTCCTATTTTGTATGTTATGCTAAAATCCACTGTTCCTTTCAAATATCTGAAAATACGCTTCACATTGCTCCAATCCCAAGAAGAAGGCTTTTCCAGTACTCTTGCTGCCTTATTAACTGTGAATGCAATATCAGGACGAGTTGCAGCAGCTAAATAAGTAAGGCATCCTACTGCTTCATGATACGGAACCTTCCTGGTAGCATCTTCAGTATTTTCTACTTCTTCACAGCCTACTGGAGTTGACACAGCATTAGACTTAGCCATCTGGAATTGTGCTAGAATCCTTTTTGTGTAAGCCTCCTGGTTTAAGGTAATCGAGCCATCTTCATTGAATTGTATTCTCATTCCCAAGAAATTTTCCAGTGATCTTACGGATATCTTAAATTCTCATTGCAAATCATTTATGAAAGTTTCAACTTCATTTTCATTGCTTCCAACAACCACTCCATCATCAACATAAATTGCTACATACAGTACATTCTCACTGCATTTTCGATAAAAGAGACATGGATCAGCTGAACTGTTTTTGAGACCAGTTTTCTTCATAAATTGGATGAATCTTATTCCAACAACGTGGAGCTTCCATCAACAAATCCTTCTGGTTGTTCCGTATACAAATTTTCCTCAAGTATACCATTTAAAAATGCAGTCTTTACATCAAACTGTTTTAATTTAATTTGTTTTGAAGCAGCCAACGCTAACATCATTCGAATGGTATCATAGCGAGCTACACGACAGAAAGTTTCACTGTAGTCAATTCCTTGTTTCTGTACAAAACCTGTAGCCACTAATCTAGCTTTGAAATGAGGAGAACCTTCACTTGAAGTCTTAACATGAAAAACACAATGATTTTTCAGTACTTGAACATTAGAAGGATGATCAACAAGATCCCAAGTTCCATTTTCTTTCAATGAATCTAATTCTTCATGCATAGCTTCCATCCATTTCTTGTGATTGTTTGATTCAACAGCTTCGGAATATGAATTTGGGTCTGTACCACTGTCATTTTTCACATCAGTCATACATACAGCTTCATTACCTTCCATCCAAGCTGGTTTCTTTTTACTGCGTTCACTTCCTCTTTCATCAGTGTGTATTGGTTGAACTTCACTTCCTTCGGATGTCAATATGGTATATTCTTCTTCTGAAGATCTGTTGTCAAATTGTACTTCCATCTTTCCTTCCATACATTCAGTCACAGTAACAGTAATGTTCTTGTTAGAATTTTGAAGTTCCTTATCATTTTCTGATATGGTAGTTCCATGGTGCAATTTAGAGCTAATTTCAGCCTTGAATTTTACATCATGACTAAGTACTACTTTCCTTTGTGAAGGAATCCAAACCCGATAACCATCCTTGTCATTAACATAACCAACAAGAAACCAAAAAATAGCCTTATTGTCAAATTTGGAACGGAAATTCTTGTTCACATGAACATAACACTGTGTTCCAAAAATACGTAAATGCTCAAGCTTACCAACTTCTCATCTATACCAGAGTTCGTAAGGTGCCTTACCATAACCTGGCAATTTTCCTGTACGATTCAAGACATACACTGCAGTATTACAAGCTTCAGCCCATAAAGCCTTTGGTAGTTTTGTAGGATTTAGCATTGAACGAGGTGCCTCAACAATAGTGCTGTTTTCTCGTTCAGCAGCACCATTTTGCTCAGGAGTATATGGAGGAGTAATACTCTTGTTATCAAATTCTTTTCTTCAAAAAAGCATATCATTCGGTCAAAAGAGATAAATTATATAATATATTAGTAGAGTTTGGAATACCTAAGAAGCTTGTTAGTATGATAAAAGTATACACCAGTGAAACAGAAAGTAAAATTCGTGTGGGTATTAATGTGTCTGACAAATTTACAATTCATGATGGGTTAAAACAAGGAGATGCATTATCTCCATTGCTCTTTAATTTTGCCTTAGAATATGCTGTTAGGAAGGTAAAAGAAACTAAAGAAGGACTAAAATTAAATGGTGTGACTCAGTTGTTAGCATATGCTGATGATGTAGACTTATTAGGGGTTGATATAAATACAATTAAGAATAATGCTAAAATATTTTTCAAAACTGCTAAAGAAATAGGTTTGGAAGTTAACAAAGAGATAGGTTTGGAAGATAACAAAGAGAAAACTAAATATATGCTTACTGTTTGTTTGGAGTAATGTGTTTTGATGCACCACTATCACAATACCATCTATCTGCACTATAGTTTTTACCAACTGATGCCCCCATTACACATGAAAAAAATGCATCACCACTAACTGCTAGTTTTCCTTTGCTGGCTGTTCTTTTCTGTGGACATTCTGCTGCCCAATGACCTACCTGTTTGCATTTATTACAAGGATACTTTTTCTTATAACGATCAGCACAACTTTTTCCAAATTTCCTGTAACTGCTCTTTTTATATTCACACACTTTGGTTTTACTTTTACTTTCACCATGTGCATAAAGTGTTGTAGCTTCAGACGTAGTCTTTTCACTTTGGATGTCACGCAGTTCAATAGCACATAACTTCTGAATAAGTAAGTTCAAAGTTTGGTTTTCTGCTGGAATTTTGTCCCACAGATCCTTGAAATGATCATATTCCTTACCTAAAGTGACAAAATTCGACCATTCAACATACGTTCAGATAATGTATTTTCATCGTGTTTCTTTAGATCATCATTTAAGTCCACAAATAGTTCTTGCAAACTTTCCCACATGTGCACTAATGTCTTCTTTTTCATCACGCTGGATTCAGAAAAAAGTCTCTATCAACTTGTTCAGGCATTTTGAACTGCTGCGCTCAAACCTGGCACACAATTTGCACCACAGTTCTCTTGCATGATTACACGTCAAGGCGAGTTCTGCAATCGGTTTGCTTAATGCATCGGCTATTACACTTGCTGCTTTTGCATCGTCTTTTTGCCATTCCGCAAATGCTGCCTTCTGTTTGCTCATTGGTTCTACCGGTAATTCAACAAATTTCGCGAACCATCCACAATTGTTTCAAGTCCATATGCATGCAACACGATGTTCATATACCACTTCCATTTTGCCCAATCATCAGGACCTTTAAGTTTGTCGATGGATATTTTGTATTCACTGCATGCAGCCATTTTCACGTGTGCACTCACGATGAAACAAACTTCAAAAACTTTCACGCACAACATGACCTGGTGCCCATAACCTGTTAAAGGTATTTGAAGAAATAGTCAAAGTATCAATTTCAAGCAGTAGCATATATTGTGTTTAGCGTACAAGAATATAACAGACAGAAAAAAAACGAACAAGAAAAATCAACGTCCATGTAGTCGAGACTGATAACACAGAATACTCCATGATTTACCATAGATACTACTCACCAACATTGATAAGTTCTACACTCGGCCACCAGTTGGCAGCACCAAACAAATACACATCATAGAATGCAGTGTTTCTGTTATTCTTAACACTTCCTTCAAACGCTGCATTGACAAAATCAACACACAAAAAAATAATCAATTACATACACCAGTTGCCTTTCTCAACATATTAAAGAGAACACGTTCTAATGGTTTTGTTAGTAGGTCAGCTAACTGTTCATTTCCACTGATATTCTCTAGCTTAATGTCACAATTTACACTCTTTCCCGTACATAAAAATGTCTCACTTCTATGTGTTTTGACCTTTTATGATATTCCGGATATTTAGCTAACTTCATTGCACTGGCATTATCAACATAGAGGGTTGGTGGAGGATCCAACTCCGAAAGCTGTGACAGTTCTAACAAAAGTTGCTTCAACCACACCAATTCTTTTGCTCCTTCACTTGCAGCAACTATTTCAGCTTCAGTTGTAGAAAGTGCCACCACCTTCTGGAATTGACTTGTCCAAGAAACTGCTCCACCAGCAAATGTAGCAACAATACCTGTTGTTGAGGGTCTTGTCCTCTTGTCACCGGCAAAATCAACATCACTGAAGACTTTCAGTTGTGAATTTCCTATTTTGTATGTTATGCTAAAATCCACTGTTCCTTTCAAATATCTGAAAATACGCTTCACATTGCTCCAATCCCAAGAAGAAGGCTTTTCCAGTACTCTTGCTGCCTTATTAACTGTGAATGCAATATCAGGACGAGTTGCAGCAGCTAAATAAGTAAGGCATCCTACTGCTTCATGATACGGAACCTTCCTGGTAGCATCTTCAGTATTTTCTACTTCTTCACAGCCTACTGGAGTTGACACAGCATTAGACTTAGCCATCTGGAATTGTGCTAGAATCCTTTTTGTGTAAGCCTCCTGGTTTAAGGTAATCGAGCCATCTTCATTGAATTGTATTCTCATTCCCAAGAAATTTTCCAGTGATCTTACGGATATCTTAAATTCTCATTGCAAATCATTTATGAAAGTTTCAACTTCATTTTCATTGCTTCCAACAACCACTCCATCATCAACATAAATTGCTACATACAGTACATTCTCACTGCATTTTCGATAAAAGAGACATGGATCAGCTGAACTGTTTTTGAGACCAGTTTTCTTCATAAATTGGATGAATCTTATTCCAACAACGTGGAGCTTCCATCAACAAATCCTTCTGGTTGTTCCGTATACAAATTTTCCTCAAGTATACCATTTAAAAATGCAGTCTTTACATCAAACTGTTTTAATTTAATTTGTTTTGAAGCAGCCAACGCTAACATCATTCGAATGGTATCATAGCGAGCTACACGACAGAAAGTTTCACTGTAGTCAATTCCTTGTTTCTGTACAAAACCTGTAGCCACTAATCTAGCTTTGAAATGAGGAGAACCTTCACTTGAAGTCTTAACATGAAAAACACAATGATTTTTCAGTACTTGAACATTAGAAGGATGATCAACAAGATCCCAAGTTCCATTTTCTTTCAATGAATCTAATTCTTCATGCATAGCTTCCATCCATTTCTTGTGATTGTTTGATTCAACAGCTTCGGAATATGAATTTGGGTCTGTACCACTGTCATTTTTCACATCAGTCATACATACAGCTTCATTACCTTCCATCCAAGCTGGTTTCTTTTTACTGCGTTCACTTCCTCTTTCATCAGTGTGTATTGGTTGAACTTCACTTCCTTCGGATGTCAATATGGTATATTCTTCTTCTGAAGATCTGTTGTCAAATTGTACTTCCATCTTTCCTTCCATACATTCAGTCACAGTAACAGTAATGTTCTTGTTAGAATTTTGAAGTTCCTTATCATTTTCTGATATGGTAGTTCCATGGTGCAATTTAGAGCTAATTTCAGCCTTGAATTTTACATCATGACTAAGTACTACTTTCCTTTGTGAAGGAATCCAAACCCGATAACCATCCTTGTCATTAACATAACCAACAAGAAACCAAAAAATAGCCTTATTGTCAAATTTGGAACGGAAATTCTTGTTCACATGAACATAACACTGTGTTCCAAAAATACGTAAATGCTCAAGCTTACCAACTTCTCATCTATACCAGAGTTCGTAAGGTGCCTTACCATAACCTGGCAATTTTCCTGTACGATTCAAGACATACACTGCAGTATTACAAGCTTCAGCCCATAAAGCCTTTGGTAGTTTTGTAGGATTTAGCATTGAACGAGGTGCCTCAACAATAGTGCTGTTTTCTCGTTCAGCAGCACCATTTTGCTCAGGAGTATATGGAGGAGTAATACTCTTGTTATCAAATTCTTTTCTTCAAAAAAGCATATCATTCGGTCAAAAGAGATAAATTATATAATATATTAGTAGAGTTTGGAATACCTAAGAAGCTTGTTAGTATGATAAAAGTATACACCAGTGAAACAGAAAGTAAAATTCGTGTGGGTATTAATGTGTCTGACAAATTTACAATTCATGATGGGTTAAAACAAGGAGATGCATTATCTCCATTGCTCTTTAATTTTGCCTTAGAATATGCTGTTAGGAAGGTAAAAGAAACTAAAGAAGGACTAAAATTAAATGGTGTGACTCAGTTGTTAGCATATGCTGATGATGTAGACTTATTAGGGGTTGATATAAATACAATTAAGAATAATGCTAAAATATTTTTCAAAACTGCTAAAGAAATAGGTTTGGAAGTTAACAAAGAGATAGGTTTGGAAGATAACAAAGAGAAAACTAAATATATGCTTACTGTTTGTTTGGAGTAATGTGTTTTGATGCACCACTATCACAATACCATCTATCTGCACTATAGTTTTTACCAACTGATGCCCCCATTACACATGAAAAAAATGCATCACCACTAACTGCTAGTTTTCCTTTGCTGGCTGTTCTTTTCTGTGGACATTCTGCTGCCCAATGACCTACCTGTTTGCATTTATTACAAGGATACTTTTTCTTATAACGATCAGCACAACTTTTTCCAAATTTCCTGTAACTGCTCTTTTTATATTCACACACTTTGGTTTTACTTTTACTTTCACCATGTGCATAAAGTGTTGTAGCTTCAGACGTAGTCTTTTCACTTTGGATGTCACGCAGTTCAATAGCACATAACTTCTGAATAAGTAAGTTCAAAGTTTGGTTTTCTGCTGGAATTTTGTCCCACAGATCCTTGAAATGATCATATTCCTTACCTAAAGTGACAAAATTCGACCATTCAACATACGTTCAGATAATGTATTTTCATCGTGTTTCTTTAGATCATCATTTAAGTCCACAAATAGTTCTTGCAAACTTTCCCACATGTGCACTAATGTCTTCTTTTTCATCACGCTGGATTCAGAAAAAAGTCTCTATCAACTTGTTCAGGCATTTTGAACTGCTGCGCTCAAACCTGGCACACAATTTGCACCACAGTTCTCTTGCATGATTACACGTCAAGGCGAGTTCTGCAATCGGTTTGCTTAATGCATCGGCTATTACACTTGCTGCTTTTGCATCGTCTTTTTGCCATTCCGCAAATGCTGCCTTCTGTTTGCTCATTGGTTCTACCGGTAATTCAACAAATTTCGCGAACCATCCACAATTGTTTCAAGTCCATATGCATGCAACACGATGTTCATATACCACTTCCATTTTGCCCAATCATCAGGACCTTTAAGTTTGTCGATGGATATTTTGTATTCACTGCATGCAGCCATTTTCACGTGTGCACTCACGATGAAACAAACTTCAAAAACTTTCACGCACAACATGACCTGGTGCCCATAACCTGTTAAAGGTATTTGAAGAAATAGTCAAAGTATCAATTTCAAGCAGTAGCATATATTGTGTTTAGCGTACAAGAATATAACAGACAGAAAAAAAACGAACAAGAAAAATCAACGTCCATGTAGTCGAGACTGATAACACAGAATACTCCATGATTTACCATAGATACTACTCACCAACATTGATAAGTTCTACACTCGGCCACCAGTTGGCAGCACCAAACAAATACACATCATAGAATGCAGTGTTTCTGTTATTCTTAACACTTCCTTCAAACGCTGCATTGACAAAATCAACACACAAAAAAATAATCAATTACTTACACCAGTTGCCTTTCTCAACATATTAAAGAGAACACGTTCTAATGGTTTTGTTAGTAGGTCAGCTAACTGTTCATTTCCACTGATATTCTCTAGCTTAATGTCACAATTTACACTCTTTCCCGTACATAAAAATGTCTCACTTCTATGTGTTTTGACCTTTTATGATATTCCGGATATTTAGCTAACTTCATTGCACTGGCATTATCAACATAGAGGGTTGGTGGAGGATCCAACTCCGAAAGCTGTGACAGTTCTAACAAAAGTTGCTTCAACCACACCAATTCTTTTGCTCCTTCACTTGCAGCAACTATTTCAGCTTCAGTTGTAGAAAGTGCCACCACCTTCTGGAATTGACTTGTCCAAGAAACTGCTCCACCAGCAAATGTAGCAACAATACCTGTTGTTGAGCGTCTTGTCCTCTTGTCACCGGCAAAATCAACATCACTGAAGACTTTCAGTTGTGAATTTCCTATTTTGTATGTTATGCTAAAATCCACTGTTCCTTTCAAATATCTGAAAATACGCTTCACATTGCTCCAATCCCAAGAAGAAGGCTTTTCCAGTACTCTTGCTGCCTTATTAACTGTGAATGCAATATCAGGACGAGTTGCAGCAGCTAAATAAGTAAGGCATCCTACTGCTTCATGATACGGAACCTTCCTGGTAGCATCTTCAGTATTTTCTACTTCTTCACAGCCTACTGGAGTTGACACAGCATTAGACTTAGCCATCTGGAATTGTGCTAGAATCCTTTTTGTGTAAGCCTCCTGGTTTAAGGTAATCGAGCCATCTTCATTGAATTGTATTCTCATTCCCAAGAAATTTTCCAGTGATCTTACGGATATCTTAAATTCTCATTGCAAATCATTTATGAAAGTTTCAACTTCATTTTCATTGCTTCCAACAACCACTCCATCATCAACATAAATTGCTACATACAGTACATTCTCACTGCATTTTCGATAAAAGAGACATGGATCAGCTGAACTGTTTTTGAGACCAGTTTTCTTCATAAATTGGATGAATCTTATTCCAACAACGTGGAGCTTCCATCAACAAATCCTTCTGGTTGTTCCGTATACAAATTTTCCTCAAGTATACCATTTAAAAATGCAGTCTTTACATCAAACTGTTTTAATTTAATTTGTTTTGAAGCAGCCAACGCTAACATCATTCGAATGGTATCATAGCGAGCTACACGACAGAAAGTTTCACTGTAGTCAATTCCTTGTTTCTGTACAAAACCTGTAGCCACTAATCTAGCTTTGAAATGAGGAGAACCTTCACTTGAAGTCTTAACATGAAAAACACAATGATTTTTCAGTACTTGAACATTAGAAGGATGATCAACAAGATCCCAAGTTCCATTTTCTTTCAATGAATCTAATTCTTCATGCATAGCTTCCATCCATTTCTTGTGATTGTTTGATTCAACAGCTTCGGAATATGAATTTGGGTCTGTACCACTGTCATTTTTCACATCAGTCATACATACAGCTTCATTACCTTCCATCCAAGCTGGTTTCTTTTTACTGCGTTCACTTCCTCTTTCATCAGTGTGTATTGGTTGAACTTCACTTCCTTCGGATGTCAATATGGTATATTCTTCTTCTGAAGATCTGTTGTCAAATTGTACTTCCATCTTTCCTTCCATACATTCAGTCACAGTAACAGTAATGTTCTTGTTAGAATTTTGAAGTTCCTTATCATTTTCTGATATGGTAGTTCCATGGTGCAATTTAGAGCTAATTTCAGCCTTGAATTTTACATCATGACTAAGTACTACTTTCCTTTGTGAAGGAATCCAAACCCGATAACCATCCTTGTCATTAACATAACCAACAAGAAACCAAAAAATAGCCTTATTGTCAAATTTGGAACGGAAATTCTTGTTCACATGAACATAACACTGTGTTCCAAAAATACGTAAATGCTCAAGCTTACCAACTTCTCATCTATACCAGAGTTCGTAAGGTGCCTTACCATAACCTGGCAATTTTCCTGTACGATTCAAGACATACACTGCAGTATTACAAGCTTCAGCCCATAAAGCCTTTGGTAGTTTTGTAGGATTTAGCATTGAACGAGGTGCCTCAACAATAGTGCTGTTTTCTCGTTCAGCAGCACCATTTTGCTCAGGAGTATATGGAGGAGTAATACTCTTGTTATCAAATTCTTTTCTTCAAAAAAGCATATCATTCGGTCAAAAGAGATAAATTATATAATATATTAGTAGAGTTTGGAATACCTAAGAAGCTTGTTAGTATGATAAAAGTATACACCAGTGAAACAGAAAGTAAAATTCGTGTGGGTATTAATGTGTCTGACAAATTTACAATTCATGATGGGTTAAAACAAGGAGATGCATTATCTCCATTGCTCTTTAATTTTGCCTTAGAATATGCTGTTAGGAAGGTAAAAGAAACTAAAGAAGGACTAAAATTAAATGGTGTGACTCAGTTGTTAGCATATGCTGATGATGTAGACTTATTAGGGGTTGATATAAATACAATTAAGAATAATGCTAAAATATTTTTCAAAACTGCTAAAGAAATAGGTTTGGAAGTTAACAAAGAGATAGGTTTGGAAGATAACAAAGAGAAAACTAAATATATGCTTACTGTTTGTTTGGAGTAATGTGTTTTGATGCACCACTATCACAATACCATCTATCTGCACTATAGTTTTTACCAACTGATGCCCCCATTACACATGAAAAAAATGCATCACCACTAACTGCTAGTTTTCCTTTGCTGGCTGTTCTTTTCTGTGGACATTCTGCTGCCCAATGACCTACCTGTTTGCATTTATTACAAGGATACTTTTTCTTATAACGATCAGCACAACTTTTTCCAAATTTCCTGTAACTGCTCTTTTTATATTCACACACTTTGGTTTTACTTTTACTTTCACCATGTGCATAAAGTGTTGTAGCTTCAGACGTAGTCTTTTCACTTTGGATGTCACGCAGTTCAATAGCACATAACTTCTGAATAAGTAAGTTCAAAGTTTGGTTTTCTGCTGGAATTTTGTCCCACAGATCCTTGAAATGATCATATTCCTTACCTAAAGTGACAAAATTCGACCATTCAACATACGTTCAGATAATGTATTTTCATCGTGTTTCTTTAGATCATTATTTAAGTCCACAAATAGTTCTTGCAAACTTTCCCACATGTGCACTAATGTCTTCTTTTTCATCACGCTGGATTCAGAAAAAAGTCTCTATCAACTTGTTCAGGCATTTTGAACTGCTGCGCTCAAACCTGGCACACAATTTGCACCACAGTTCTCTTGCATGATTACACGTCAAGGCGAGTTCTGCAATCGGTTTGCTTAATGCATCGGCTATTACACTTGCTGCTTTTGCATCGTCTTTTTGCCATTCCGCAAATGCTGCCTTCTGTTTGCTCATTGGTTCTACCGGTAATTCAACAAATTTCGTGAACCATCCACAATTGTTTCAAGTCCATATGCATGCAACACGATGTTCATATACCACTTCCATTTTGCCCAATCATCAGGACCTTTAAGTTTGTCGATGGATATTTTGTATTCACTGCATGCAGCCATTTTCACGTGTGCACTCACGATGAAACAAACTTCAAAAACTTTCACGCACAACATGACCTGGTGCCCATAACCTGTTAAAGGTATTTGAAGAAATAGTCAAAGTATCAATTTCAAGCAGTAGCATATATTGTGTTTAGCGTACAAGAATATTACAGACAGAAAAAAAAAACGAAAAAGAAAAATCAACGTCCATGTAGTCGAGACTGATAACACAGAATATTCCGTGATTTACCACACATCCTATTCACCAAAATTGATAATTTCTACACTCAGCTACCAGTTGGCAGCACCAAACAAATACACATCATAGAACGCAGTGTTTCTATTATTCTTAACAGTTATGATACATGTTTTAAGAGAAAGTACAAAATGTAATTCTAGTAGAGAAAATCTACTGTGGATTTATTATAAATACATTTTTTTTTATTTTTGTACATATATTTACTTAATTCTTAAATATCTTTAGTACATTGAATAGAGCTCTTTCTACATGTTTAGTACATTGAATACAACAAATTATATTAAAAGTGAAAGTTCTGGAATCATACTTATGTAAAAAAAATGACAAAAAAAGAATATTCTATTTTCTTTCATTCTCTCAGTGTTTAAATCGAAATGCAATAGACTTCAATTGTTGCAATTAATAATAAGAGCCTTTGTATCTTGAAATAGAAAGAAGAACATTATGTAGGGATATTTCAGACTAACACTCTTAAGGATTATAAGCTCACTGGAGTAATGACCAAATTACATAAATAAATTTGAACGATATGAAAGTAGAAGGTATTCACATTGCTACAGAAGGGACTCTAATGAGCAAGGTTAACCAGAGGGTAAATGTCATATACCATCGTATATTCTCGACTACAGACCTGCACATCCCCAAACATTAATTAACACAACAAGACTTGTTCTAAAAAAATTTGCTATACTAGGATACCAGGTGTTATTAGCAAGCAAGATATTGAAAAATTCCACGTTGTATATTTTACATAATTGCCATGAATATTTTCAAGAGAACCATCAGGGTTAGACATTGAGAACATATTTGCAACATGTGGTATGTGAGGCCATTTTTAATAGAAACATGGTTCCAAGAGGAACTTAAAAATGTTTCACTTCCTTTCTCCAACCGTGAAATATGGTAAATTTTGCATTCAAGTCTGTTACTGCATCTTTCAATCCAAAAGGTTTAATTGTAATTTTTATTTTAATATCTTCTTTCTGCCACTTCTTGCAAATTGGGATATGAGTATGAGTGATGCTTAGGTGAAATATGTGAAGGGACACTCACAAAGAACACTTATGCCCAAACTGGGGCACAATCCATGAAATTTTGGTGATGAGGTCAAAAGTTGACTGCTTAATGCACTTGGCCACTGAGTTAGGTCCAATGTGTAGGGGCAGACATTAATAGCATAATGCTCTTTTATTTGACTTTTTTTTGTTTTACATTCCTTCCCTGCTTCTGTACACTGGTTAATTGTAATGATATAGATGTATGATGAATCAACAAATAGATATACGAACTGCTATGAAGAACTGAGATTGAAACCAGAACATGATATAACCATTGTATGATGAATGTTAGTGGGAATGTTATCTACACATCAGAATTTATGTAAATCAGACAAACATAAATAGATGCTCTCCTCATCTTTACATTATTATATCCACACAAATTTTGTATTTTAATTTTCATATGAATCAGTAAATTAACAGTGTTTTAATTAAATAAGAGTGTGTATATACATATATATACCATTGTCAAGAGTACAAATACAAATGTTTTTGAAATAAGAATGCAACTTGAGAACAAAGTAATATTTTGAAGTGTTATATCATCATTGGAACTGTGGTGGGGTGCATTGTTCTTGATTCTCCTCATTCCCAGATCAACATTCTATTTCTCCCGTATTTCTTATTAACAACCAAGATTGCAAAATTTCAACATATTCCAAGTTCAGCGAGACCTGCAAAACTTCAAGTCAACTGCAAGATCTTGCATGTTTCACTTTTGGCAGGCAGAAGTAATATCATATCTTGTGGTAGTTGATTGATGTTTAGTTCTGCAGCAGCAGTGGACAAAAACATATGGGTTAGTACTAAGAAACATGCAAATTAGTAAATTTTTATTCTCTAATTTGATCTGTATATTATATAAAATGTAAAATAATTATTTTTTATTTTTAAATATTATCCAATCCATAAACATTTGGTGAAGTGATGTACCGCTTGAAAGTGCACAAAATTTGTTGAGACTCTCTCTCCTGTAATATGTCATAATTCAATGCCGAAAATTGGAAATCTCCCTTAAATTCATGGCCTAAAGTTCATCACTCTAGTTCATTGGGACAAAATGTCCTACACAAGCCAGGTTAAGCAATAATGGCTCTGCCACTTTAAGAAATACTCTGTTCTTAAGACAGTTTTTTAATATATGTTTTCCATAGATTTAGAAACATGTAGTTTGATAAAACCTATTTCAAGTAAATTTTATGCATTAAATTAACCATTAACTACCTTTAAGGTACAAAATACACCATGTGCATGCATACTGAATATTCTTTCTTTCTTTTTCTTCGAACATCATCTGTAATTTTTAGCTGACTTTTCTAAGTGATGCAATGTTAAATATTTAATAACAGTCACATACTTGGAGGGACAGTTGTCCCCCAGATGTTTATATTCTTAACAACCAAAGCACAATTGTCAACCAAGCTTGCAAGAGACTTTAACTTTGTAATTTTATGTGACAATGAAGTGCAACAGGACAATACAGTTAAGCTTAGAACATAGACAAGGAAATAACATTCAGCTACAGAAAAACACTCATGTGCAGTATAGTATAGTTCACAATGGTGCAATTTTACAGTGAATATTGATGGGTGGCACTCATGCTGCATGTTCCTAATTGATTGTTAGTTGCCTAATAAGGTTCTGAAAGTTTCAGACATCAATAAATTAAAACTGAAAGTAAAATATATTTTTAAAATGTATTCTGCATGATCAATAAATTAGTAATTTGTGCTTCATATTACACTTCTGCATCATTGTTCTATAGTATCTATTGACCTTGGAGGAAGTGGAAGAAACACAGTGCACCAGATCTTGAATTAACTAAACAGTTACCCTCCATCCACTGAGGCAAGATGGAAATAAGAACATATTGAGGTAAGTAATTTATTTACTCTTTGTTTCCTAATTTACTTTTTCTTTTTCTTTTTCTATTGTGCTTTCTCCACTCTTCCTCCCTGCTCCTTGATGGATTTATTTCCTCCCATTCCTCTCTTTCTCAACTCAGATCTTTCTATTGCCCCCTACCATTGGCGGATATGCTTCCACAAATCTCCTCCCATTCTTGTTGGAGAACTCAGAACAACTGAAATAGATAAAAATTAACCACCTTCAAAATCTTCCCTCTCTTCCCTTACCATCACTACCTCACCAGTCAAGTACATTAAGTGGTAGATTTAAGATTCTCATCGAAGTTCTCAAGTTTGAATCAGAGCCTGTGGTTGGCTGTTCTTTATGAATAACTCTCCATCATCATCATCACTGATTCTCATCATCGCCAAAACTGGCAAAATTCTGACTAACAAAAATACTAAGCAGACTATCTCTTTCCTTTGTGCTTGGAAGACAAAGTTCTTCCTATCTCCTTCCCATCATCTTGAAGCTATCCTTGGATGATTAAGTTTTTCATGCATTAAATTCTTCCTTTTTGTGGAATTACTTCCCCATATATCACTCACTTCCCCTTGGACAAATCAGTTCCTTCTCCTATGTGCATTTAATTCCTCCCATGTCTCTCTCTTCTTCTTGCACAATGCAGTTCTTCTTATATCTTACTTTTTCCAACATGATTATGCTTCTCCTATATCCTTTCTGTTTCCTTGGATGATACAGTTCATTCTATCTCCCACTTTTTCCCTCGTGGATTCCCTTCCTCCTCTCATCTTCAATACTCCTTGCAGAGCTCAGTTTTTCCTATATCTATCCCTTATCATTGGTGATTAATTTCATCTCTCTTCCTTCCCCTTGCAAGACTCAGTTCCACGTTTTCCAGTGATATTTCCCTTCCTTCATTTTCCGTGAAGGACTCAGTTCTTCCTATAACCTTCTATTGCCTTTGGTGGATTTACTTCCTGCTTCCTTTGCCTCAGGGGAATCAGTTCTTCCTGTATCCCTTCATTGCTGTGGTGAATTCCCTCTCATCTACCTCCTTGCATTTTCCTAGAAGAGCTAAGTTCATTCCATACCCCCTCTTCCATTTGGTGGATTCCATTCTTCTCTCACCCTTCATTCTCCATGAAGGATTCAGTTATTCATATATCCATCCCATACCTATTGTTGATTTGTTTCATGCAATCTCTTTCTAGCCCTTATCCTCAGGGGCCACAGTTCTTCCACATTATTGTCATCTTTCCTCTTGTAGATTTCCTTTCTTCTCTCACATTCTATTCTCCTTGGAGGACTCACTTCCTCCTATAACCTTGGTGGATTTACTTCATTCCATATCTCCCTTTTTCCATGCAGGACTCACATCTTCCCAACCCCCTCCTCCTCTTGGTGCATTCCTTTTCTCGTCTCACTTTCCATTCTTAACCTAGTTCATCCTATCTCCATTCTTCTGCTTCATGTATTCCATTCCCCCTTCTCACTTTCCATTCTTCATTAAAAACTCAGTTCTTCCTATCACCATTTTTTGACCTTGTGGGTTCCTTTCATCTTTTCTCCTTCTATTATCCTCGGATGACTCAGTCCTTCCTCTCCCCTCATCCTATTTGTAGACTTCCTTCCTCCTACCCTCTTCCAGACTCCTTGGAGAATTCAGTCCTTCCCATTTTCTTCCTTTCTCCTTGGTTGATTTTCTGCCTCTTAATTATTTCTCCATTCTTCTGGAGGGGTTTAGGAGATTTTTGTGCTTCACCTCTAACTCTGACACGTAATGTAAATTATAAAGTTGTAAAATATGTGAAGAAACATACTTGTGCATTATAAATTTTTGGATCAATGAAATGAAGAACATTGTCAGCAAAACACAACAAAGCAGTCAAAAATAATTGAATTTGGCTGAAAATGAAGTGATATGTGTATCCGACACCTATTGAAACTATTAGAAGAAAACTCTACTACAATAGGAATGTTTTATCTCAAAAGGACTCGAGGTGGAAAAATTTGGAGAGCTACTTGGTATTTTATTCTTAAATTCCTTCTGGCCCCTCTGGTACCTCATGAGAAAAATCACCAAAAATCGAAGTTAAGAAACATATAATTTTTTTTAAAATATTCGCCATTTTGGAAATTTCGAAAAACAACATTTAGGTAATAGCTGTGAGCACTAGAATTATGATATTTGTGCTATTTTAATTTAAGTATATTCAAGAAACTAAATTCTAAAATAGAAAGCCCAAATGACTGAAATTTTAACACAAATACTTGAAACTTGGATGACTCAAAGAATCAATTATTTTTTCCCCCTTAACATCTCATTGAAAGTTTCACTAAGTCCTATCTCTATTCCTTCAACTTGATGGATTTAATTCTTCCTATCCCCATTCATTCTCTTTGCAGGATACAGTTAATTACATAGCCTTGCCTTGTCTTTGATTCATTTACTTCTACCTATTTCCTTTCTTCTCTTGGGGGACACGTTACTTCTTCCATCCTTCAATTTTCTTTGGTAGATTCACTTCCTTCCATCTCTTTCAATTTTCTTGGAGGACTACTTTCATCCCAAATTAAACTCTTCCCCTAAGTGTAATTCTTCACTCCTATCTACTTCTCATCTCTGCGCAGGAGTCTCATCTACTTGTACCCTACTCTTGTCCATGGATTGACCTCCTCCGACCTTCATTCTTCTTCAGGAAGGATTCCGATTTTCGTCTCGCCTTCCATTTTCCATGTTGATTTACTTCATCCCATCTCTCCTTAAAGAATGCCATTCATCCTATATTTGCCTTTTCTTCTTGGTGGAATCCTTTCTTAATACTTTCTTCAGTTGTACTCATTGGACTCAGTTCTTCCTACAGCCTTTCCTAGGTAAAAAAAAAAGGTAAAGTGCTCCCCTGTGCTTAGCACAACGCCATGAAGGCGTATAGGGGGTGTGGGGGTAACGCCCCACACTTTCTTGATCCGGTCGTGAGTGGGGGTGATGTGATCAGCATCACGCCCCTGACCGCCTTTACCCCCCAGGGTTTCCCCCAGGTACCCATGTTATTCGACGCTGGGTGGGCGCCGGGGCCGCTTCCATCGTTAGAAAAGTTCCCGGATTTGAACCGGCCGGGGATCGAACCCGGGACCTTGAGCATGGTAGTCAGACGCGTTACCGACTGAGCCACCGCGGCCAGCCTTTCCTAGTCCCCTTCCTTTTTCTGAGAAGTTAGTTCTCCTTTCATTGCCATTTGTGCTTTTCTTTCATTCATTTTCTTCTATCTTCTTCTATTGTCCTTGGATAGCTCAGTAATTCTTATGTTCTACCCTTGCATTAGTGGTTTATTTCATGTTATTTCTCTCCCTTCTCCTTGGTTACTCACCTCACATATCCTTCTCTTTTACTGTAAAATTCCCTCCGTTTTCCATGGAGGACTTAGTCCTATTTATATCCTTCGACTGTCCATGGCCAATTTACTTAATTTCATCTCTCTACTTAGTCCCCCAGCACTTCAGTCTCCCATTCTCATGATTTCTGTCCTTGGCGAAATATTCCCCTTCTATCTCCTTCCCTTTTTCCTATTTGAAGGATTAAGTTGTTTCTACCTTTGTCTTCACCTCTACCTACCTTTGCATTTATTTTTGAAAGACTCTATTCTTCCTATTTCTCTTACTTCCATTTGCTAGATTTTCTTTGTTCTAGAACCTTACATTCTCAATATAGGATTCAGTTCTTTCTATTCCCCTCTTCCACTTGGTGGATATCTTTCCTCCTTTCACATGAAAGACTAAGTTCTTTCCAACTCCATATTTCAAATAGATGGATCTCATTCATCCTCTATTCATGTTCGTTCCGTATTAGGTGTTCAATTCTTGTAATATCTCGTCTTAAATTTGGTCAATTTTTTCTTCTCTCACGTTACTTTTTCCGTGCAGTACTCCCATCCCCTAATCTGTTCTCTTCCACTTGCTGAATTCATTTCCTCCTATCTCCTTCCTTTCTCTATGAGAAATCATTTCTTCTTATCTCCTCTCTTTCACTTGGTGAATTACTTTCTTCATCTCCTCTTCCATTGACCATGAACGACACAGTTCTTTGAATCAGGCCTCTACCACTTCTCTGATTTCATTCCACGTCTCAGCTTTCATTCTTCATTTAGGATTCGATTCTTCATATCTCCTATGATTTACTTGGTGGGTTCTTTTTATCTTCTTCTCTTCCATTGCCCATGAATTATTCAGGTCTTTCAATCAGGCCTCTACCACTTCTCTGATTTCATTACACCTCTCAGCTTTTTCCACCTCTCAGCTTTCATTTTTAATTAGGATTCGATTCTTCATGTATTCTATGCTTTACTTGAGGTATTCTTCTTCCTATCTTCTCTTCCATTGTCCATGAAGGACTTAGTTCTTTCAACCAGCCCTCTCTCTACCACTTCTCTGATTTCATTCCACTTCTCAGCTTTCATTCTTTATTTAGGATTTGATTCTTCATGTCTTCTATGATTTACTTGGTAAATTCTTCTTCTCCTCTCCTCTTCCATTGTCCATGAAGGACTCAGTTCATTCAATAAAGCCTCTACCATTTCTCTGATTTCATCCCACCTCTCAGCTTTCATTCTACATTTAGGGTTCGATTCTTCATGTCTCCTATACTTTACTTGGTAAATTGCTATTCTCTTGTCAAAATTCCATTCTTCTGGAAGGCTCTGTTCTTCATATCCATAATCTTCCATCTCGTGACATTGGTTCTTCTCAACTCCTTCCCTTCTTATTGATTATTCAGTTACTATTTCATTCCCTTGATTTTGCTTAAACGTTTCTCTTTCTTCCCCTTGAAAGAATAAGTCCTCCTTGTCTCCATCACTTTTCCCTGCTTTATTCATTTCTTTTCATATCTACCACTTCTCCTTGAAGGATTCAATTCTTCCTATCAGTTACTCTTCTTCTTGGTGATATTCCTTCCTCATACATCCTTTTGGGACCTCCCCGACATTGCAGTGGTAACGTCATCAGCTTGTAAGCAAGCGGTTCTGGGTTCGATAGCCAGTGGAGGCACATTGTGGTTCAGATCCAACTTTAAACTGTAGGTCCAGTCCCGATTAGCCTTACTGTGCATAAAGTGGACTTAAAGTATAAAGTCAATCAATCATACATTCTTCTGTGTTAATCTGGGAATTATGTTTTTGCTATCTTTCAGCTCTCCATCATCCCTTGGTGGATTGCCTTCTACCATTCCCTCATCTCCTAAGAGGAAGAAAATAGATAGGAAAAACTGTGTCATCATCCAAGTGAAATTATAGATAAGAGGAAGAAGAGAATACACTAGATGCAGGGAGGGGAAAATCCCATTCCTTCAGTACGAATGGAAGTTAATTAAAGAAAAGGAATAAATCAAATTATAGAGTGATTATGGTTGGTGATAGAGAAAAGGAAATCCCAAAGTGTAAGAGAGAGGACAGGAAGAACTGTGTAAGAAAAACTTCCTTTAAGGAGAAGAAAGGAAGGAGATAGGAGGAAGAGATTCCACAATGGTGAAGGAGGGGCCAGATATGGAAAATCTAGTCCTGCAAAGAGAAATGGAGAGATGTACTGAAGTAAATCCACCAATGATAGTGGAAGAAAATAGGAAGAAATACTGTGTCCTACTAGAAGTGTAAAGGAGATGGGAAAAAGTAAATTGATCATGATTGATTGATTTGCTTTATTTTACTTTGCCTTTTGTGTCACTTTTGGCTAATTTGTGAAGATGAGGATGAGCGATGATGTGGTTGAATTCATGAATGGACAATCACAAACATCCATGCCCAGTCTAGGATTCGAACCCAGGACCCCTTACGTAGTAGCATGGTAGCATGATGTCCCAACCACTCTGTCCCGGGGCCTGCTAAATCGACCATGACAATGGACATACATATGATGAACGAGTTCTCCTTGGAGAATGAAGGTGATGTAAGGAAATGAGGGAGGGAGGGAGGTTATATAAAGAAATTAGATAACCAAGGAAACAGGAAAGAAAGAAGGAAGAAATTCAATCCTCTTTGGACAAGGAAAGTAAATAGTAATCCGAGAAGAATGAAGAAGATAGGAGGACTGGGATCCACCAAGTGGAAAAGGAGGAGACAGGAAATGCTCCCAAGGAAAAAGAAGAGAGTTGAATGAAGTAAAGGATACAAAATAAAAGAAAACGTCAATAACTCAGCTTTTCCCATCTCCCATTTTCATCACATTGGATTCGGTTTCTTTTCTACCCTTCTGCTCTCCATGAAGGTGTCAGTTCTTCCAATGTCCTCCTTTCCACTTGATGGATTCATTATCTTCTATCACATTCCTCTCTCCATGAAGGAGTTAGTCTCTCCTTTCTCCTCTCTTTGACTGGGTGCATTGCCTTCCTTCTATCACCTTCCAGGACTCAGTTCTTGTTATCCCCCTCTCTTCCACTTGATGGCTTCCTCTCCTTTTCTCATCTTGCATTTCCTATGGGGAACTCCTATCTCACCTATTCCACTTGGTGGATAAATTTTCTCCTTTCACCTTCCACACTCCTTGGGTGACCCCCTGCTTCCTGTTCCCCTTACTTCCCTTGATGGATTCCATTCTTCCACACACTTTCCATTCTTCAATGGAGACCTCAGTTGTCGCTTTCTCCCCCCTACTGCTTCATTTCCTTCTCTCACCTTTCATTCTCCACAGAGGAGAATTTCTTCCTATCTTCCTATCTCTCCTCTTCATGTTGTCAAAAAAGAAGAGGAAATTAATATGTTCCAAACAAATGGAAGGAAACAGGAAGAAGCATAGAAGGAAATCAATCCACCAAGGAGGAAGATGGAGATATAAAAATGGGCTCTTTCAAAGAGAATGGAGGAAAATTAAGGAAATATAACCCACCAAGGGAAGGGATGGAGAGAGAGATAGGAAGAACTGAGTCCACCAGAAGAAGGAAGAGAGGCAAGAAGAAGTGAATCCAATAAGGGGAAGAAAGGTAGAAAATAATAAGGAAAAGTATAAAGTCAATAAATCACTTACCTTAACAGTTTGTTCTTTCCCTCTTGGTACAGTTAAAGTAGGGCATCTGTTAAGGCTATTGTGTGTCTGTAAGCTCACTGATTATCTGTACTGCAGCAAATAACTTTTTACTCACTCTGGGATCTGATGCTCAGGCATTTCTCCAGCTTCTCTTTATGAGACCAATGGATTCCCTACAACAAAATTTGATTCATTGATTTTTATAGTATGGATACATCAGCACATACACTATTTATGTCCATCATGCAATACAGGGATAAGCCCAATAACTAAAACAAAATTGAGGACAAGTCCCTAACGTGAACATAACATATGCTTGGTAAAACTTTCTTACTCAATATCTAAAATGAATTCATTACTTAACAAGAACTAAAACTACACTATCTCTCAGGACTAAAATATCATAACCTAATTTTAAAGCTGTGGCTGTAAAGAGGCACTGAGCACACAGAAGGGCAAACACAACACAACTCCACAAAGGATTATCTTGTGTCTGGGTCTAGCCGCCAGAGGCTTGTTGGCCTGCAAAAAGCTGTTAATGGAGTGTACTACATGGAAGGAAAGTTCACTTTTGGATGCCTTGCCAGAAGGTCGATCCCTATAAATTTTGAATTAATACAGAAGCAGAGAAGGAATCATAAAATAATATATACTAACCAATTAAGTAGTAAACATTGTTTAATTTTAAGTTGTTACAGTTGATGTATTGCTTTTCTATACACAAGAAACGGTAAATTTTTGCCTGTGTATTTTACCATACCAATAAAGGCACCTTAAGTGTGGTGTCATATAACGTATAAAAGTCCGTGTGTTTTTGATGTGTGTCCATCAACTCATTTCAACCATTTATCTCATTATGTAAGGGTACGAGGGTCACTATTTATATTTTGAGCCTAACAATGAAAAAACAGGAATTTGGCATTGAAAACTGCCTTATTGTTTTTCGAAGTATTCTCCTTTATGGTCAATACACTTTTGCATTCGTTCGAACCATTTGTCAAAGCAGTTTTTCCAATCTTCTTGAGACACCTCCATAATATGGTTTTTGAACGCATCAACGGCTTCTTCCGCCGACGAAAATCGTTGTCCATGCAATTTATTCTTGACATTGGGGAACAAGAAGAAGTCATTGGGTGCCAAATCAGGACTGTATGGTGGATGACCCATCAATTCGATTTTTTGACTGTTCATAAAGTCGGTTGTTAGACGAGATGTGTGACAGCTGGCATTGTCTTGATGAAGAATGATGCGACGGCGTTTGTTTGTTTTCCGTATTTGACCGAATACCTCTGGCAAACAAATTGTTGTGTACCATTCAGAGTTGACCATTCTACGTTCCTCTAAAGGCACAGTTGTCACATGACCAGTTTTCCCGAAAAAACAGGCGACCATTTGTTTCGATGTGCTTCGAGCACGAACAACTTTTGTTGGATTGTGTTCATCTTGAAACACCCATACAGTCGACTGCTGTTTACGTTCCGGCTCATATGCATATATCCATGATTCGTCACCTGTTACAATCTTATATACGTCTTTTGAAGCACCACGATTGTATTTATTGAGCATTTGTTTGCACCAATTGACGCGAGCGTCTTTTTGAGTTTTTGTCAAATTGTGTGGGATCCAACGAGAACATACCTTTCTCACAGTTAAATGATCATGTAATATTTTATATATGCTGGTGGAACTAATGCCTATGGTTGCCTCAATCTCACAGTATGTCACATGACGATCTTGCAGTATTAGGTTTAGCACAGCATCAATGTTTTCTTGAACAACAACTGATTTTGGACGACCTTCGCGAGTCTCATCGGTGAGCGAATGGCAGCCACGATTAAATTCGTTATACCAGCGTTTCACAGTGGCAAAGGATGGGACTTCATCGCCAAATGTGGAAGTATGTTGATCGATGCACTCTTGTCTTGATAATCCACGTCGAAAATCGTAAAAAATCATCGCACGAAAATGTTCACGAGTTAATTCCATTTTATTGTTGTCGCGCAATCTCCAAGGCAACATAAACAACACAAATCAAGCTATTGACAAAACATTTTTAGTACGTTATGGTCAATAATGCCAGACGATTCCGTGCAAACGTCAAATCGCGCCTAACTTCAATCAGTGTTGCCAAGGCTCAAAATATAAATAGTGGCCCTCGTATGAATGATTCATTTTGAGGAAAAATTCTCACTTAATAATTCATTAAAATTGATGAGCTATTGTGTGCATTATCAGAATGTACAATTTAATAATTTCTTACCTGATGCTGAATATCACCAATTATAAAACTGGTGCGGCATGACTAGTGTAAACGTTTTGTAAATTATCTCAGTAAGTATTGTTTTATCTTATTTCATGCATGTATTTCTTGAATTGCAGAAATTATCTTTAAATTTGCAGTTGTTATGTGCATGTAAACACTTTTCTCAGCGTAATGTTTTGGCTGATGCGATTGTGATGTACTTCAAGAAAGCATGCAAGAATGCAAAGTTCTGAAGGACTCGAGAATCAACCAAATACACTGTGGTTTCTATAGCCGAGCTTTCCGTATTACAGCACTACAGGCCACTGGTTGTCAAGACTAGTA
The DNA here is from genome assembly GCF_977018435.1 of Lepisma saccharinum. Taxonomy (NCBI): domain Eukaryota; kingdom Metazoa; phylum Arthropoda; class Insecta; order Zygentoma; family Lepismatidae; genus Lepisma; species Lepisma saccharinum. Next base: position 11,241,195 of record NC_139236.1, on the reverse strand, counting down.
GAGGAGAAGGTTGGGGCCATACCTGATCACGTGGTCCTTGACGTCAGGCGTGACGTCATGCGCGGACAGATCGCTCTACGCTCCGGTTTCGCAGCCGAATCAAAGCAGTAATTATGAACAAAAAAGAGCCGTAATTATGCCCAAAAGCTAATTGGGAGTGAATACACAGACTTACTTAGGATCCGACATAACGTATGTCCTTACAGTTGGATTACACAGCCATTTACGCACACATTTTATTGGTAGTTTATATGTCGTAACATTCCTCTGTGAAACATTAGGTTTCATGTAAAATTGGGGTTAATACACCTAGTAAAAAAAATATGTTGAATGCGTAAAATAATTTTGTTAAATAAAGAAAGGCAGAAAGTCAAAATTATGAATAAGTTGAATATGTAAAAGAAAACCATCTCATCTATTGCTCTCTTTTAGGAGTGAGAGAGGAGCTGTTTTCACTTAACTTCTTCAAATTTGGTAACTTTGCTTCGACTATTGGTATTTACTTCTTAATTAATTTTCCTTATTCAGATTACAATTCTGAGTCTTATGAATCTTTGAACTACACAGGGAGGAATGTGGGGAAGTTCCGTGTGTATTATGTAACAAACACTTTAAAAAACTTTTGACTGAACGAAAACTTGAGACATAGAACTGAAGAAAGTCGAGGGTCACTTTATATATGTATATATATAATCAGTGGGATGTCGAACAGGGGTGCCCACAGGCGGGTATGTGAAAGCTGGTTTAGTCCACTTAACTTTTTGGGGGGGGGATGGCATTTTCACGCGACGAGACATACCAGTGTCGTCTCTCGGCAACACGGTATCTACTATTTGAGGTGCACAATATCCAGCCAGCTATTACATATTAAACCTTAACTTTTTATCGTGAATTCTGATGTGGAATTACCCTTGGTTGGGGAAGTTTCCAACTCTATAGTAAGGAAATTGAGCACTAGGATGGGAGATAGCCAAGTCTTGACTATTAATTACTGTTGCGCTTAGACTGTTGTGGAAATTTTGGTATGGCGATTGAGAATTAAATTATTTGGAGGAGGTCGAGATTCAACTCTTCAATACCAACAGTGAACCAAAAATTGACATAGGAATTTTGGTGAGGGACTGGATATTAAATTGGGAGGGGTATGCTTGCAGTTTTTTTTATCTTACTATACTCCTGAGAGCCTTTATTAAAAAATTACAATATTATTATTTTTTATTCTAATAATTGTAACCCAATTGAAGTGTATGGTAGCCTGATGTTGTGTAATGAGACTACTGGTATCGCAATCCACTAACAAGTCTCGTTAGATGCAGTGATGTGCGGTGACGTCGACACTTGGGGTAGCAGTCAGTGGTGTGCTAAAGGGGGGTTGGGGGTTGGTATGAGTCACACCCCTCCCCCCTTTAGGGCAAAGTATTCCTAAAAAGGAAGAATGTCAATAACAGGAAAAGATTGCAAAATGATGAATGAGTACTAAAAACAAGTACACGTAACCCCCACCCACATTCGAAAATAAAAAAAAAAACGATTTGATTTGACTCTAAGCCACAGATCCTGGTTTCGAATCTCGGCTTGGCCACGAGTATTCTTTGTGTGTGTCCCTTCATCAATTTTATCGTATCATCTTCGCGATTAGCCAAAAGTGGCGGAAAAACTAAGTAAAATAAACCAAATTCGAGCAATCAATCAATGATTTGATTTCATTTTTGTTACTTAACGTCGCTTTTTGTCACATTTGGTTAATTGCAAAAATGATGCGATAAAATTAATGAAGGGACAAACACAAAGAATACCCATGCCCAGGTCCGGGTTCAAACCCGAAACTCCTGGTGTTGTAGCACGCTGTAATAACCACTCCCCCACGGTTGGTTGATTTGATGTTTTAAGTGCACAGAAACAAAACAGGTAACAAAACACAACACACTTTTTTGTTGTTTCTTCAATGATATTCATTTGACTTTTTGAGTGCTGAGATACATTTTTCATTCCAAATTATTTCATTATTCACTGCAACACATAGGACAAGAATGCACGCTCATCACGGGTTCGAATCCCAGCCTGGATTGTTCGAGGTCCCTTCATCAATTTCATCATGTCATCACTCATCCTCATTTTCGCGATAACGAAATGTGGCAGAAAAGGGAAGTAAAATAAACCAAACCAACAACAATATGAACGCGCGTTCTCTTGCCCAAATAAATACATCCGTATTTATGACTGTTAGAGGCCAAGAGTAGTATATTTAAATAAAACACTACTAAAACGAGAGTGAGGGAGGGTCCGAGTGCACATTTGTAATTTAATCATTATATATTCCATATTTGAAAAAGAAAAAAGAAAGCATAACATTATTGTCTGCACATAACACGTTCCCATTTCATAAATAATAAAACTACATCCCATATTATACATACGTACATATTGTACAACGTGTAAAAGGTTGTGTAAATACAGAGAACGTAAGTACTGCAGAAAATTTTACCCTGAGTTCTTTAGAGGATTTACAAAAAAATCTATGAGAAACCAATCCCCTTTCTGTCCTATAGGAGATAGACTGGGGGATCTGAAAGCCTGGGCTTTCAACCATTGCAGCGGGGGGCGAAGGGGCAAGGGAGGTAGAGGTAGAAATATTCCTCTTCCTTCGGCCGGCCGTTTCTACCTGGAAACTGGTCTTGCGGAAGAAGAGCAAGCTAGGGTATCCAGCCAGCTTTGCCCGCGGATCACACCGATGGACGAGAAGCGTGTGGAAAAGAAAGTGTTGCATATGAACTGTGGCTTTAACAAGACAATAAATATTGTGATTTGAATATAATTCGAGATGTGAGATTGATTGAACTATCTCTGCTAGACTAGCTACTCCTCAGTGCACATCACTGGTTAGATGTGATGTGTTCAGTTATATATTGTCGCCTGCTGTTTTTATTTTTTCATCGGAAATCACGACACGTTGCAACACCTCACTGAAGGCATTGTGAACTGCAACACCTCACAACCCACAAGGGTGCGAAATCATTGAAAACTGGTGAGGGGGAGGATGTTCGTAACCAACAACCCCCCTCCCCACAAACATATGTGTGAATTATACGATGTACATATTTGTAATGTTATTAAAAGTAAAAATAAATTACTCAATTAAAATATTTATTGTGATTATTAATTAGAAATTAATTTGTTACTTTCATACATATCAGATAGTGTAAAGCAGCTAACTAATTCCTTTAGTAACCGGTTAAAGATGTTAATAAATTATGACATAGTTGAAGTGGTTTTACTATGTGTAAGTTTTTGTTTAGTTTGTGCACTATGTTAATATAAATCAATTAGATTTCATAGTTATTATTGTTTTGCATTCTTGTTTTACTTTTACTGTGCGTATTGATGTAGATTTGTTAATGATCTCTTGGGACAGAAAGCATTCAACACTCACAACTACACTAATTTGTGTGCGTTTTCAATATTATTCTTAGTAAAGTATATTTGAAATTAAAAGTAATTGCTTATCTTTTCATTGTTATAACAAAAACTCTTTCCCCTGGGAAATTTTTGGTTTTTTTTTTTTGTGGCCAAGATTGTTGGTGGGGGGGAATCCCCATCGTCCCCTCCAGGATTTCGCACCCTGAACCCAACAATCCAGAAATACAAGAAAAAAGGAGCGAAATGAACAAAACAAATCAGCCTTTCCACGTTTCTTTCCGTATGGGGTAAAGACTCAGCTGGGTTTTGTCTGCCCATGACGTCACACCCGCGGCAGTCGCGAAAAGAGGCGTGTCTGACCCCAGCCTTTCCTTCTAGTAGTCTTGACTGGTTGTTACTAGCCATCAGAAGTAACCAGTGAGAGTGTACCTAAATGCTACCCTTTGATGTAAGAAGTGAATGCATTATCTTTATCTAAATTACTGTTTCCACAATGCACGTTAAGGTATGTATGTATGGTACATGAAGAGAGTGTGCACAGTTAACAACTATATTGATAAAGATAAAATCTCTCATGAATTGACCACTCAATCCAATGTTAGAAGCTCAGCTTTTACTAGATTACCTTGAAAAAAAAGGGCAGAACATAAATGGTACCACCGGTAAGCCTTGTTTCCATGTTTAACAAAACATTCAAAATCTGACCAAGGCAAAAATTATTGTATAAAATAAATTCAGAATGAATTTATTGTGAATCTTTATCTGAAGAAGACCCTGTTAGAGGGTAGAAACATTACGTTTTAGTGTATCCTTTATACAATAAATTTTGAATTGGTCAGCATTTAAATGTTTTACAAAACATCCGTGAATCATCAACATTGCTGAAATTGTTATTCCATATTTTCCTTATTTTACGTTGCTTTTTTTGCCCCTTGAGGCAATCAATGATGAATAAGTGACATTGACACAGGGACTCTAACAAGGAACTACCCATGTCTGTGCTAGATCTCAAACCAGTAGTTTTCGGTGCTAAGATCTTTGATTAACCACCAAATATTATTGGCTTCTGAGCTGGCTAGATATTAACAATTCCAATAGCTTGAATTGTGAATTTTTAAAATTAGAATGGGGGAAAATGCTGTAGATTACAGAAAATGTTTGGCTATGGAAACAAGATAGTATAATATAAAATTGGATTTCAACCAGTGAGTGATGGACAAATTTATACAGTGGAATCTTGATTTTATGTTTTTCAGGGAATCGAGTTGAAAAAATTTAAAACACTGGAAATTGTAAAATCAGGAATATTTTGTATTATTTTGCTCTATTGGGTAAAAAAAAAAGAAATAAAGTGTTCCCCTGTGCTTAGCACCACGCCATGAAGGCAATGGATGGGGGGGTAACGCCCCACACTTTCTTGATCCAGTCGTGATTGGGGGTGATGTGATCAGCATCACGCCCCTGACCACCTTTACCCCCCAGGGTTTCCCCCAGGTACCCATGTTTTTCGACACTGGGTGGGCGCCGGGGCTGCTTCCAATGTTAGAAAAGTTCCCGGATTGGGACAATGGAAATTGAATCCACTAAACGTCTACAGTCTTGCTTTTATTTCATTTTGTATTTTCTTTTACCTATTCTAATGTGTATTCTCATTCATGTAGAGAAAGTGTTATTAGTTGCAGAAATACTTAAATTATAGACAAATGGAAAATGCTATGGAAAAAAGACAAAAAGTATTATTTTCTAGAATTAAGCACCAGAGTGTTCCACACATACAAAAACCAACCTTCAATGACTTCTTTTTGTCAGGCGATTTCTGGCTTCTCTTCAATTGTCTCAGTTATCTGCATCCTTCATATCCTAATTGTATAGTGTAAGCTTAGATATTGATGATTTTGTTGAACTCATATTTCACCCTCACAGACAGTTATTTGTGTTTGACTGCTGTGTCCATGGTACTCTTACTATCTGCAACAATCAAACTCATTATTCATGTAACAAATAACTCACCCAATCAAAAATAATCAGCAGACATTGGCTCTATTTAAAGATAAAGAAAACTCAACTGGAAAAACTCACACAGCTTCAATATAACCTAGTTACAGCACAAGTTTTACTAGTTGGCTGTGTAAAAAAAGCATTCTCATATCTTTTGTAACGTATGTATTAAATGAATGGATGAACAGAATTTTCGATGCAATATCTGTGTGATGGTCATATTTTCTAGGTATGAGAATGTGTCTTTCTCAGTGGCTGACTTAATACCCTGAGTTGCTGACTTAAGATGAATTTTTGGAAAACCCTTCAGAAAATTGCATCCACGGTAAGCAATAATTTTGGGTACATGAAAAGGGGAAAAGAATTAAGTATATCACTAGATATTAAAAAAAAAATTCATAATTCCCTCCCTTAAATTTTTTTCAACCCACTAAGGAATTTGTGAGTCATCATGGGTTGGTGAGAGACTTTGATTTTTGGAGACATTTGCAGTATAGGTATGTTTTCAATGCATATGCAGACAAATTCTTAGGTTTCCAGTGTTTCAGGTTAGGTTGTATTGGGCAACAAATAGATTATGGTTTAACATCTGGCTTGGCATCATTCCTCTCAATATTTCATCTTTGAACCACCGCTTGAGCCTTATTTACTGAAACCATTGGTTTTCTGTGTTGGGATAGAAAAGAATGACTCACTTCTCATCAGTTGTCTCCAACAAAAACCTGTTGCCATGTGGCATATGCAGAAATTTCAAAGAAAAGTGTGGCAACTTGCTGAACTTCATCTGAGATCATGGCAAACCATTCAAGGTCAGCAGATGACAAAGATGCTGCAATTAGCAAATGATGTATAGCCCTCGTCTGTTACTAATTGTCAGCTGTTGCTTCCAGGGTGCTTGGAATGCGACCTCAGTAATGGTTTTGATTGATTGATTGATTGATTTGGTGTTTTAAGTCCACTTTATGCACAGTAAGGCTAATCGGGACTGGACCTACAGTTTAAAGTGGGATCCGAACCACTATGTGCCTCCACCGGGTATCGAACCCGGGACCCCTTGATTACACTACCACTGCGCCATCAGGGAGGCCTCTCAGTAATGGTGTAATTGTGGTTACTGCTCGTGGACACCTTGCTTATAGATAACACTGATATCTTAAGACCAAAAGAGTTAGATTTAGAAAAGTAACAGCCCTCGTCTGTTACTAATTGTCAGCTGTTGCTTCCAGGGTACTTGGAATGCGACCTCAGTAATGGTGTAATGGTGGTTACTGCTCATGGACACCTTGCTTATAGATAACACTGTTATCTTAAGACCAAAAGAGTTAGATTTCTATTTGTAGGATGCACTATCCCTTCAGATGCTATGCTATTAATTTCCTTCACCGTTCACCCCATTTTTTAAGCAGTGATACACAAACAAAAGGAAACTCCTCAAACATCTTAATCGCAATTATTAAGCCCATGGGTGTGTACAGATGATGACCAGTACCCACTTTACTCTACTACACATTTAACTCCTGTTTGGAGGATTATCGGCCTCTGTTTGACAAAATGCTACAAATTTATGACTCATCCCGATATATCTATTTTATCTCTATTGGATTTGGATTATTTTACATTGCTTTCAGCATGTCTAGGTTAATTGTGATGATAAGGATGAATAAGGATATCATGATATGACGATAGAACAAATACAATGATAAATCTATGGCTTACCCAAGATTCAAACAGATGACTTCCAGGCTTCGAAGAGCATTTCCCGAAACCACTCCAACACAGATGTTAGCTTCAATTCACCAATTTCATTTTCACATCTTTCATCCATATCATCACAAATTAACTATAGAAGTAGAAGAGAATTATGAGGATGAAGCAATTTCAGAATCAACCACTGACGTAAATGCAAGTGTTGCAAATTTTTCTGTTACTTTAAAGATTTTCCAAAGCAGGGAAAAGGTTCTGTGATGTTCATTATCTGTTTTAATAGGGATGAAAACATAGTCTCATTTGTTTCAATTTCTTCATAATAGACTACAATGTATCAAGCTGTAGCTTCTTTGATGTTTCTCTGAAAAGCAAGTTTTGGTTGTAGGTAGATAAAGGGGTAGTGTGGGAGGGGCATCCTTCAAGAAATTATAGCATTTTTTCTTCAAAATATTGAAAATAATTTAAATAACACTTTTTTCTATACATAAGGATATATATATATATATATATATATATATACAGGGTGTCATTTTAATGGCGCCCACGGACAACAGATTCGTGTAGAGGACATCAAAACAAACAACTTTTCTCAGTAACATTTTTCTCGTTGGTGCGTCAATTCGACGCTACAGCCGTTCAAAAAATACCGTCTTGCCGCCTGGATGCTGGCAACCCAACACAACATTTGATCGTATCTGTGACGTCATTTCCTGCGGCGAAATAGCGCACGGCAGTGTTACAAGGAACACACAAATTTTGTGAAAAATGACAAACCACCATCCACATTATTAGCTGTAAAACGAAGCGAGAAACACGCCTAGTAAACTGAACACCATAGCCTACCAGCCAGAAGATCAGCAGTAATCTCAGGGGAAGGGGGAAGTGAACCAACGATATGAGAAATGGTAGAAAAACGTATTCAAAATGAAGTGTCATTATCGGATTTTGTATCAGCCTACATGTCAAAAATCAACAACAATAAATGTTATTGTACTTACAACTTACATGTGGCTGTTTACGCCCAGCTACATGTCAATTATATTTGCAAATCTCGTTGCAAGGTTGATATCTACAGGTTTGTGTCCAGATGCCTTGTGGTAATTTTGTGCTGATAACGGAAGTATCTGAGGTTCACGTTGTTACATTATGGCTAAAACACGTACAACCACAGCAACAATATAATGATGAATCAGTAGCGAATATACTGCCCTGTTCACAGTTGCAAACTCTTACATGTGTATCCGGGGCGTAGATAAACACAGTCGACGGAGAGTTTGTTTTACTACTTTTTATATCCCTGTATTCTCAACCATTTTTGTCACTTGCCTCATAATGCCCTGAATATGCATTATATTATGTGTTGCTTACCTTTGGAATTTTGAGTTCTTTCATTTCTATTTTGTCATCTGTTCAGTGTGTCACAGACAACTAGTATCAGAAGGACGAAGTGGATAGACTAAATTGTAGATACCAACTTGGTAACTATATTTGCAAATATTTCATATGTGCGCTAAGGCAAAATTCGATATGACTACTTCCACTTGAAATCTATTTTCTTTCTACCATATTTCGTATCGTTTATTTACTTCCTGTTAGGTTACAGAACGTGTTTTCTCGTTTTGTTTTACGGTACATAATGTGGCTGATTTTAGCTATGTCATTTTTCACAGAATATGTGTTTTCCTGGCAACCCTGGAACGCATCGCTTCACGACGGGATATGACGTCACAATTGAAATCAAATGTTGTGTGTGGTTGCCAGCATTCAGGAGGCAAAACGAGCTTTTTTGAACGACTGTAGCGCCGAAACGATGCGCCAACGAGAAAAATGTTACTGAGAAAAGATGTTTGTTTTGATGTAATCTATACGTTTCCGTGGTCCGTGGGCACCATTAATATGACACCCTGTATATATATATATATATATATATATATATATATATTACATAAAATCTGATCTCTGTATGTACACAGTTAAAATTAAATTTAATTTTTGAACTATTTATGATTATTCGCAAGAGGTTCAATGTTGTAAGTTCATTATGGAAGTTAATTTTTGTTAAAGAAAGTTTCACATCGTACCAAGGCATGTTGTGAATTTTCAACCCCAGTTTCACTCTCATTTGTTTTCCCCTCCTCTTTCTTCCTCCCTACTCACAAGGTTCCTACTTTTTTACATTCAAGGCAAGATACCAAGAGTTTGTGTGTTTTTATGATGCTGTCATTGTCAGAACAGGGTGAGATGAGGATGATCAGTTCTACTGAAATGAGAAAGACCATAGCAAACTTGTGATAAATAATAAATTGGATAGTCATTTGTTTCTCCCTCTGCTTCCCTATTGTTCATGCCTGTTTATTCAAGGCACTCGAATATGTCAAGGAACTGGATATTGTCCCATGTTTTGAATGGAAGTGTAATGAACATGTGCTTCATTTATTTATGCACATTTATTGTACATCTATTTATCATGGATAAAGATGAAAGCAGTGAGTTTTTGACAGCACTCTTCATTTTACAATGCAGGAACAGGTTAACATTAATGTAAACAGCTGGTTGCTTCATTCACATCCTCGTTGTTTGAGCAGATTTGAAAACTCAATGACAGCAGTAGAGGTTGTTTTCTTCTTGTGATACAGATTTGCACCATCGATTTTCCCATTTCTGAGGGAGGAAAACTCTCGATTCACAATGATATCTAAGTTGTAACACTATATGATGAGATAGGAATGTCAGTGCATGACTGGGGATAGTTTCTCACAGCTGGAAAACCCACTGAAAGGAGTTCTTGGAATTCAGTCAGTACAAGAGATTAACAACAAACAAAAACACTGGTGATATATGGAAACAAATGGAATGTGAAGTGGCTTGCGAATATTTGATATTTCCTTTAAGAAGATTGCTCTTAATGAATTAGTATATCAAAAATTAATAGGTTTGTAGCTTTTTTGGGGTTAGCATGTATGACTGTGCAAGTAGGAAGGAGCTTCCATTGAGGTAGACAAAGGTTATTGCTAGTTCACCCACGCTTTTCAACTTTACTTCATATTAATACTGTTGTGAAAGTTTGATTTTAACAATAACACAAAAAAACTGAGGAATGGAGAAAAAAGTGTGTAAATATGTTTTGAAAGGTTAATGAGACAGATTGTTTTGCTTTTGGGCTTTCAAACTACAATGTAATTTTTTGCATTTTCCCAGATTAACATCGAATTTTAAACGTTACATTAAGAAGGAAAAAAACGTCAAACCCACTCAAACTTTGTCTTGTCAGGAGAAAGATAGTTGCATCAAATTGAAGGAGAACATTTTACCAAGAAATATGTAAAAATGTAGTAATTTTGTGCTACAGTGTATTAATGATGACAAACTTTACTTCCCTGTTTTGTTATTCTATAAAAGAAAATAACTGATAAAGTACATAGTTATGATTACAGAAGACACCACTCGAGTGCTCGCCTGCGCAACCTGTTGATCAGGCACAGTGTAGCAGGTATTTGAGCAAATAAGTGTGTCTGTCAGTCACATTGGCACAATAGTAGCTGGAGTGCACATCGAATATTCTGTTTCACACAGTAGAATGGGGTTCGAAAGAGGACAAATTGTTGGTGCTCGTCTCGCCGGTACATTAGTAATGGAGACTGCAAGAATCAAGAGTCACGGCAGCATACCAGAATGAAGGAGGAACCAATCCAGGAGGAGTAACTGTCGGGGGAAGCAGCAGAGGCTGTCTGTCAGGGACGTCAGGGTATTGAAGGAGATTGTGTCCAAAAAGCGTAAAGCCACCGCTGCAAAAGTCACCGCATAATTTAATACATACTTGACTGAAACTGCTTCTAACAAAATTTCATAGGTCCAACATCCATGGCAATGTTGCTATCCTGAAACCCTTGATCACTATCACCAATGCCAAATAATGGATTGATTGGTTCCAGCAGCACAAATCTTGCACAAAGCCAGCACCTCAAACATGTCATGTTCTTGGATGAGCTCACCTTTCTCAAATTTCTCACACAACTGTGCAAGACCTCTAATGATCCTTCCCCAGACAAGTAGCTGCTGCTCTGGCAATCCAAAGACGACATAAAACTATACTAATAAAGGTTAGTGTCTGCGTTCCAGGTGTTGCAGTTGCAATATCCGCCACCTGTATATATATACACATAATCTCTTTTGTACTTACCTAAAATTAAAAATTTATTATACATTCCTTGGCATAGATTAATTTCCTCCACCACCATGTGCACGGAAATGTTTTCTTATAGCCATTGGCAATTTTTATCAATCTTTGTTTTGTTCTCTCTACTTGCCATTTTTCAAGTGCAAGAGTCATGTTTCATAGTTACAGAAATGTCATTCATTGTTACAATCATTTTTACCATTAATAAAACTCTAAGATAGCAAATTAATTTATTCAATTGCAATGTTCCATGAGTATCATTTTATTCTTCTAAAATTCTGTTCAAAGGACTCACGTTGAGTAATCTTGAATTATAGTGAGGACATTTTTAGACAAGCAGAAAACAGAAGAAATGGATTTAGATATATTCTATTGCATATATGTAGATAATTATGCTATTGACAGGGAATGAAATGGTAATTTCTATGGTATGATATGTAAAACTGGAAAAATGCAAGATATTTATTTAAATGAATTTCATTTAAATATTGAATACCCCCTTCCAGACACACACAGACACACACATACAAAAAATGTATGCTTTCCCCATGTTCCGTTTTTTAAAACTTTTTATTCTTATAATGTTTTCCCCTTTTCTTGCAATCCTGTTGCTGTTTTCTGATCCTGACATAGTCTTATATATAGTTTAATTCAGATTTACAGTTGCAGATATTCCTTCTGATATGCTCACATATTTCTTGATTGATTTATTGATTTGGTGTTTTAAGTCCACTTTAGCTCATATATTTCTCTTTTCATAGTACATGTTATCAGTGTATGTGACATGTTTTATTGGAAATTGTGCCTCCTTGATGCATAACATTAGTACAATGTGTGAAGGTAGTATTAGTCTGTTGCTAATCCATCACCTTCTTCCACTCCTCTGTTGATTTATAATTCTTAAGTGATATCATTATTGCTTTTGTGGCATTCCTTGCAATAATTAATAATAATCTTACTAGTTTATTGTCTATATTTCCAATAGATTTATTTCACTCTTTGCTGTTTAGGACTTCAAATGCCTGTTTATAGTTGATAAATATAGAAGTTCATGTTCATAGAGACTTTTCCTATCTGTTTGATGACAATAACTAATACATTGTTTCTCTAATAGGGTGAAATCTATGAATTTTTGGAAATCACTTGATGCTTTTCATTTCTCTTTAACACTGATTGGCTATTAACTTGCACTGAAATCAGATACAAGTTCAGAACTATTTTCTGAATTAACAACCCTAACCCCCAAAACCAAGAACATCTCTCAACATCCATCTGACTCTCATAGTTTTCCATCTAACAATCTACGATTTCAAGATCTACGCTTCAGTACTATTCAGAAAATTGTCATGGAAAATGAGAACAATTTGTCAACTCAGACATTTCAAATATTAATCCCTCTCTGCTTCATATTCCTTGCTCTGATCTAATGGAGAGAACCCTTACCATCTTTCTTGAAAATGACCGTAACAAGTTTTGCATAGTGATTTCCACTTGAAAGCATTTTCAGAAAGGTTCGCCTACAACAAACATGAACTTAAATGAGGATGATGTCCTCAAACACATTCATTCACATTAACTATCAATCATCTTCAGTATATGCACTTCCACATGTGGTATTTCATCATCCCAGAAAGGCCATACTTAAACCACAATAATACAAAATCATTTACAATAACCAGAGATTTTTTCATTAAACAAATATCTCTGTAAAAGTATGATACAGACTTTCCACAAAATGCAAAATTTCAATTTGTGATCGACCTTCTATTTTTATCTCTCAGCTTCAACAAGCCTATAGAAATCCACGAGAGTTATTCAAGTCAAACCAAGAATATCAATTTTTGAGAATAATGGAACACACCCACATGTATATAAATAACTTTACTTATAAGAGACAAGTTTCTACCATTACTGCATGCAGGGCTAACATCGTGGGCAACATGAGTCAATTGTAAAACAAGATTGTAAGTAAAAACAAGGAATTGATGTTATGATGAAATGTATTGTATATGAATGTGTAAACCGACCAGCATTTACAGAGGACTTCATTCACAGTATGGTGATCAGACTCTTAACAGCAGTAAAATATTTGATTGGTGATAATGCTTTAAAGACAGCCAGCTGTATATCAAGTCAAGATGATCCTGTTCACTGCAGTCATTCCGTAACCACTATTTTTCATACAGGCTTTCAAACTTTCAGCCATTTATTCAGTGAGTGCATCCTTGAATATCAATGGATAATATGCCACCAACTTTCTGAACAGAAGCATCTGTCTGTGGAAAGCTTGAGCACAATCTCAAAAACAGCTTGGTTTCATCACTAAATGCATTATTTTGCTACAATACTATGCACGAGTACAGGTGCTCACCACACAATTTGCACCCCGCAGGAACTCAGCTGGAAGTTACTGTCTCACACCCCCTTGCAGTCCTGATCTTTTGCTCAAGCGATTTATTTTCATCTGTTTGCACTCTTAAAAGAGTTCCTCATATGTCAGCATTTCAGCAGTGATGAAGGGGTTAAGCAAGCAGTCTGATCATGGTCTGACATACTGGCACATATTTCTACACTGTTGGTAAACACTAGTGAAATGCTGGCATAAGTGTATTGTGTAGTGGAAGGTTACATCGAGAACAAAAGTCACTTATAGACGTTCAAATGTATTTCATTATTGTGAAAAATCCAAGGTCTCAGTTTGACTTGAACAACCCTTGTACATTCAGACCATAGAAGACAGCAACCCATTCACCCAAAAGTGTATGTATGCAACACCTAATGTCATTTACATTCTGATCTGCATGCAATGTAATGCCTTCCATCTTGGAGAAACTGTTACACTTGAGTTACACTGTGGCAGCTCTTTACTTGGCATGATAGCAATTTTCTAAAGGGTCTTGTGAAAAATTAAACTTGAACCGGTCTGTAAGTAAATAAGGTCTTGACATGAAGTGGGGCTCGTGCAGAAGACATATTCCCACCTTTTTAAAGGTTCATACAAATACAGATATTTTAATATACATCGTCAAAAGCTACAGAACTCTTTCTTAAACAATACCAGCTGGCAGTTGTGGTGTACAACAGAACATATTGAGATTTTGTTGCTCCACTTAATATTTACAGTTCTTACGCATGATGTTTCATGTTTAACTAGCTTCAATTTATCTTCAATTAGGTTAATACGAGATGAATATGTGTATTGATCAGAGCAGTTAATTGTTACATAAGTAACGTGTTCTATTGTTGTGGATGCAAAGATTGCTATGGAGACAGCGAAGAACCCCAACAGCCTCTCCAGTTGATGATGAATGGGAGTAGCAAAATCATTCAGCTTTCTCAACTTACAGAACAATATGATCGAGAGGGATGGCAACAACTTGGCTCTAATGAAGATAGCCTAGATATGTATAATGGAAGCAGCCTATATTTTGTTGAAGGTTGGTATTGTATGTGTTGGGCACTCTATAAACTTTATTTAGAAAAATTATATTTTAGTTTTATTTACCACTTCTTTTCAAATAGAACTATTTTGTTACTTTCAGGATAATATGTGTATATGTATTATATATTATATATATTCTTAATAAAGAAATTAAAAATAAGAAAGCAGCCAGCCACCTTTGTGGATTTCCCGACGAGTCCCATTGTGTTTCCAGTAAAAAATGCCAGAATTTCTCGAGAACGGTTCTCCGTATTTCAAGGTTATCAGGGAGGTCTTCTTCGATGGAAGAGATCAGGTCCTTAGCATTTGCATATGTCCAAACAGGAAAAGTTAACATTCCAGAATCCGTTTCCAAAACATTGTCGTATAGAGTTGAATAATGCAGTCTGCTAATCCGACTTCCCACAATTCTGGAAACAGATCTATCCGTTTTGCAGGTTTCACGGTAAAATGGGTGAACGTGTTGCTTGGAAAATATTCCTCCGATGCAGATGACGGGAGGTAAACATAGACATTATCGTCCATTCTCGCCGAACACAAAGAATAAACTGGATCGTGGTGACGATAAATTTTGATATAAGTATGTTTTGGAAAATATTTTTCCGATAACTGTTTTACGGAAGATGCCTTGATCCACGAATCGAAACTAGGTGGATATCCTAGCCAGCGAACCAGGTATTCCAAATTTTTACCTTTTCCCCAGGTGTTCAAAATCTTATAAATTTTATACTCTTCATCAGGATCCGAATAAACTTTTTGCAGTTCATGTTTGTAAAATGTACCTGTTACTGGTTCTTCATTTAAGTCGTCTAATATGTATACAGGTACAGGTGTTCGCTGAACAAGGGAGTGGATTTTGAAAAATTCTCGTGACCACGATTGTTCGTACCCCTTCTCGTAATGTCCTTTGACGAAGGAGATTCGTACGATATCACCAACATTCAGATCTGAAGATATGTTTGTCAGGTTTGTTGAGCCGTTTTGACTCGTTGACATCTCGAAGCGCCATTCCTATGGAACTGTGGATTGCTGTATTGTAACCTTCGAGAAGTTGCGGTAAAATGTCTACGTAATGTAGTGTTTGTTTTGAGGTTAAATATTTCCACATTCGTTCTTTTAATGTTCTGTTGAAACGTTCCACTACACTTGCTTTCATAGGATAATTTCAAGCGGTCGAAAATTTTACATGTTCATTTTTTACAAACTTCTGGAATGTAGAATTTGTGAATTCTGTTCCTTGGTCGCTCTGTAGTGTGACAGGCTTTCATCTGCTTTGTCCGAAAATAGTTTTGAAAGCTTCGGTTACTGAATTGCTTGTTTTATTTCTTAGCGGTAATGCAAAGGCATATTTTGAAAATACATCGACCACTGTCAGATGTATCCATCGTTGTGTTTTTGTATCGATGTCATGTCGTTGAGATCAGCTTCCCAAAGCATGTCTATGTTCCACACATCGTACTGATTTCGAGGAAACCTTTTCCTCGCAGGTTTGTGGAGAGTGTATGTTTCCTGGTGCATCAGCCATTCTTTCACCGTATTGCGGGATATATTTTTATCCCGTACCGCGTTCCATAAATGATATACAGATGAGAATGAAGCATGGTGTCGGGGATGTTTTGGTGAGAATTTGAGTGTGTTTTAACTTAGGGACTCCCATGACAGATCTCTGTCTACTGCTTTTTCTCAGAGCAACCAGCTTGTATGCGTCAGGTGTTCTCAGAAAAGGTGTAGTTTTTCTGGAAACACGGACGGTCGCTTTCTTCTTCTTCTGTTTCTTTGGACGAGACGGTCCAGGGGTTGCCGTTGGTGATGATGAGAACTTCAATGTCTTCGGATCTGGAAGAGTTTTTTCCTGACGTTTGTCTATCAAATGTTGTGCCGTAGATTGGTACTCATCGATGATATTTTGTAACTGATGATGTGTATTACGGGGTAATGTCTCTGTGACGTTCGGAGGAAAATATGCCAATCCTGGTGAAGTAGTAGAAGAACCGTCGTTATCTTGAAAAATAGGAATCTGTAATGGTTCTTTGGATTTTCAACTCAACCATAAATACTCGTCTAGTTCCTTTCTGTAAAGATGCCATTTTTGATCGTCTGTTATATTTTTCATTTTTAGCATATCATTCATCTTCTTATCTAGAAGGATAATGTTTGAGTTACAGACGAGTCGGAACCAAGAATACGTGCTAACTGTTCCGGTGAAAGGACGATCATTTCTTGTAACAAGATGTCATTTCTCAATGGGGAATGAGAGTACCGAGAAGACCCGTTAACAAAGAGCCTAGAAGTAAGGGTAGAAGTCCTCCTTTCTGCACAAGAAGTTTTCTTCATTTTTCGATGTTCACTTTCGGTTTCACGAGATTGCGTAAGACCGTCTTGTAAGGTGTCAGACGACGTTTTGTGGATGGTTTAATTTTCACGTTCCCTTTTAAAACGTTCAGGCAGCATTCGCTGATGAAACGTATCGTTTTTTCGGAGCACGTTTCAATAATGATTTACGGATTTTGGTAGGTGAATTTTTCAACACATGCAAGAAAGGTGATTGTTTCTTGAAAGAAGTCGAATGTCTATTCCTGTTAGGACGTGATTTGGTACGTGTCTTCCTAGTTTTCTTCATCTCGATGTGTTAAACATTCCGGAGGAAGATATGTAGTTGAGTAATTCTGGTTAAAAATGTCTGTCTGGTAACGTAAAGGATCCGGTGTTGACTGTGAGAGATCGATATACAAATAACTGTAAGGTTGCGTGGTAGCATCTATATATACTTTTTCGAGTACCTTCATGCGGTGAGGATGAAGTTGTTGTGCAAAACAGTGAATTGGTTCATATCTTGTGGATTTTTAAAAATAACAAAATGTTTCGCATTCAGAAAAATGTCCCTGCATTTTTTCCTTGATGAAAGAGATTCTGTGTTATGAACACCACCAAAATGTTTTTGTGATCGTTGCCTTTTGTGAAAAGGTCGACGACTTTTCTCCTTGATCAACCATCATAAGATCATCCAGGATTATGAGAGTGGGTTTTTTTCCATTCCACGATTGCTAATCGACGATGCCTTTATGATATTGCACATTGCGAAGATTTTTCGGAATACTGTTTGCCTGATAGTAGCACCATATGATTTTTTTGACGGATCCTTTGGCAAGATGAACGATGTAGTCGACCATATTTGTCACAAAAGTACTTTTTCCGCTTCCTGATGCCCCACAAACCATCATGATGAAAGGATGAAAGAGTTTGGGGTACATTATACCTTGAAAAAAAAACCTTCCAGATTCTTATTCTACGAGGTTTGAAGAAGAATGGAGATCTTTCCATCTGTAAATATATTTTGTACCTAGTCTGCATAGGATCCGATGACAAAATTAACATAGTACCGATCCGGACAGTAGAGAAACAAGCTTTATATTTACTTCATGCAGAAACCATAAGGATACGAGAGATGTTTATGGTTTAAACAACGTTTCCCCAACACCGGTTGGAACAGACGTGTTTCCGATATACTTATCACCTGGAATTGTTTTGTTCTCCGAATTCTAAAAATATTGTCCACAATAACTTCAGATTTTTCATTTTTCACCATATCACACATTGTGTGGAAATTCACCGATGTTGAAGTTGAAGCATTCAGTGTGATTCCTTTTATTTTGCATATATATTCTGGTTCTGTAACTTTTTGGTGCTGTTGAGACAAATTTTTCACACACATCATTCGAATCGAAGTCCACTAGTTCCCCTAGAGCATCACCTATTTGGGGATGGTATTCCATTCTAGAGTTATCAATGTAAATTACAGAATTGGTAACACACTCTATCGTCCAATTTCTCCAGAAGGTCGTGCAATTTAAGACGTGCGTGACATGTTGTGAATGCACCAATGGGGACACTTATTTTATCGTTTCTGAGGACAGCCTCTTCAACTTGTATCCTGTTTACCAATGCAGTGTCCTGGTTGATAAATATAACTCCACCAATAATAATGTTCGGGTTGTTATTTTATCAAGAAAATCTTTTGATTCTGTGATGATGGTGGTTTTTAAAAAAATAACCCCTTTGACAGAACTTGCCCCACAAAGAATTCAGACATAGTTTTGCGAGGGTGCATTTACCAGGGTTCACCTCAATGTTTTTTTCATCCAACAAAATGCCCTCTCTCTCAAAATATTGTTGGATATATGCTTTTTTATCCCCTTCTGTCTTACACCACAAAGGCCAACCACTTGCTTCTTGTTTGATTTTTAGAAACGTGTTCACATAACCCGTAAACAAGCCACCGGATTTGGTGATAGGGTTGTACACAATTGTTTCATACTTCCACACTTCTCATACCAATAGTACAGTGTAACCTAAAGTGCAGGCTTTACGAACCTCTGCTATCACCCACGTCCCAGTCAGTGCACGATGTTCTATTGAATGTTGACAGGTACCTTCACACCTTAGTTGTAATCCACATTCTTTGCACAGAACAAACATTAGTCTGCTGTTCATTTTTGTAGGTAAAACAGGCTGAAGTGTTTGAGGTGGAAGAACAGTACATTTGATTAACCCTTCCATAGTTAATATTTCCGATACAGGAGGGATGGAATCTTCAAGGAAGAGGGTAGGATGTCCTATTGGATAAACATAGTATTTGTTGACATAGGGGTAAAGACTTGTAAAATACTAGTATTTCAACTGTTCATTTTCCTTGACTTTATAATTATTTTCTGATAGTCTCTATTGTCCCTCCATATAATGCATCCCGTGGATTTAAAGGTGTGCACTGTACAACAGGATGTGTTGTTAAGTATTTCTCAAGTTGTGGGTCAGTTTCTAATATCTTCTTAAAGTCACACTCCCACATGGTTTCAACATTTTAACCTTCAGACTGTAGGACACTGATTCTGCGACATGTTGTTTCATACCTGAATGCCGCCATATTCACACGGTTGACGTATTTATTATTCTCTGTTATATACCGTTAACCACTATAACCTCCAGCTTCAACTTCTTCTTCTTCTTCCTTTTCTTCTTCTTCGCTATTCTGGTTGTCGTACTCGGGATACACAATTCTGTTGGTAGATATACACCGTGGACATCCGTGAAACCAGCACCCCAAAAATTCGTAGCAGGTTTGCGTGTCTTCGTGGAAGCCGTCTACTTTAAAACGTCCACCCAACACATATGTTTCACGGGTCCTTCCACCGTGGATGATGGTGATGTTATTTTGCTCCTCGGCATATGTTAGCTATTTCAAGGTAGACTTCGACATTGTGTCGGCATGGTGGTATCCTCCTTGAGGAATTATCCCTATTCACTCACGGTCAACACGTTCAACGAATCTCTTGTAAGAATTCTGTCGCACCAAAACACATCTCTTTACTCATAAAACAATTACTCTACCGAACACTCTTCTCTCACACCCTTTCCCAAAGTTCAGCTCCTATTATCCACTCAAGGTCACACATTCAACAAAATGCCATTCTGTTTTCCCTTCAAGCAATTCCTCTACCGGCCACTCTTCTCTCACACCCTTTTCCCAGAATTCATCTCCTTTTATCCACTCAAGGTTAACACATTCAATCAGATGCCCATCTGTTATCCCTTAAAGCAATTCCTTTACAGACCATTCTTCTCTCACACCCTCCCCATTCCAGTCTCCGAAAGCCAAAACCACACCCACAATTCCAGGAATTTAAACTCCAGGAAACACGCAAATTCCCCACACATCCACAAGGTCACCGAAAACACGCAAACAAATATGCCCTCAGGGTACAAAACCCTCTACTTCGGCCATACTGGAGGTGATGTGATCAACACTATGCTCCGTACATCTTTACCCCCCAGGCAGCCATTGATGAGAGGCTGGGTAAGCCACAGAACTTCTTCTGGAGGGACATTTTCTGAATATTCGCACCTGAAATCACCAAACCAGGGATTCGAACTTGGGTCACTTAACAATCAACCACGAAGTTTATCTTTCAGTTGAATTGAATTAGAACTTTGGACACATTGGAACTATGTTAATCATAGGTGTGCGCAGACCCTCTGATTAGGGGGGGACAAAAGCCTTGAAAGTACAATCAGGAAAGAAAAACCTAATTTGATCTCACTCTTTTAGTTTTATTACATTGATGGGTATACGTGTGTGTCTATATATACTCTATGTGATCAGAAGTATCTGGACACCCACCTGAAAATAAAGTACAAGTTTGGGCAACCCTCCATCGGGAACACTGGCAGTCAATATGGTATTGGTCCACCCTTAGCCTTGATGACAGCCTTCACTCTCAATCAGGTGTCGGAAGGTTTCCTGAGGAATGGCAGCCCATCCCTCGCAGATCGCCAAAATGAGAAGATGTATTGATGTGGATCGGTGTGGTCTAGCACAAAGTCGGCATTCCAAAACATCCCACAGATGTTCTATGGGATACAAATCAGGACACTGCGCAGGCCAGTCCATTAGTGGGACGTTGTTGTCGTCAAACCACTCCCCCACAAGCCCTGCAGTATGAATGGGTGCTCGGTCATGTTGAAAGACACAATGGTCATCCCCGAACTGGTCTTCGACGGTAGGCAGCATGAAAGCTGTTAAAATGTCAACGTAAGCTTGTGCCGTGACATTGCCATCTAAAGCAACAAGAGGGCCAAGCTCCCTTTAGGAGAAACATGACCACACTGTAACCCGGCCAACTCCAAATTTCACTGTCGGCACTATACAGGCTGGTAGATGTCGTTCACCAGGCATTGGCCACACCCACACCCTACCATCGGATCGCCACATTGTGTACTATGATTCATTACTCCACACAACGGTATTCCACTGTTCTATGGTCCAGTTTCGATGCTCCTTGCACCACACGAGGCGGCGTTTGGCATTTGTCTGTGTGATATTTGACTTATGGGCAGCTGCTCGGCCATGGAAACCAAGTTCCCGCACCTTGAGCCAAACAGTAATGGTGCTTGGAGTAGATCCTGATGCAGTTCGGAATTCCTGTGTGATGGTGGCAATGGATGATTGACGATAATGCTGTACGACCCTCTTCAACACTCGATGGTCTCTGGAGGTCAACATGGGAGGTTGGCCTGCACGCTTTTGAGTTGTACACATCCCTTCACTATAACATTGGAAACAGTGGACAGAGGGATGTTTAGGAGGGTGGAAATCTCACACACAGACTTCCTAAACAAGTGGCACCCAACCAACTGACCACGTTCAAAGTCTGTGAGTTCCTCAGACCATCCCATACTGCTGTCTCACACTCACACTGTCTGAAGACTACTGCGTTCGCTGACTATGTGTTCGCCCTTTATGATAAACACACGTTTCGCGGTGTGTCCGGATACTTTTGATTACATAGAGTATATATATATACTATTTAAATACATTAATAATCAATTCATCCACCCTATAACAAACCAACAGCAAATGTAATATAAATTGTCTCTGAAATGTGCTCGCTCCTTTTCCTCCAAACCAATCTGTTATAGCAGCAACTGTTTGAAGTACTTAGTTGTTCTCACTTTCTCACTGGTACATTACAATGCATCACAGAAACAAATTGCGAGCAAAGCGAGCAAGAAAATTTCTTCTATCCAAATTTTTTGAAATTGATAACATAGATTTCAGGATGCAAGAAATTAATGGGATACCATGGAATTCCCTTGTACAATTTTTCTCATTCAGATTGTTCCGCGCCCAGGGACAACTCCCGCTGTCCCCTAGCTACGGCTATGAACTTGAGAAGACTAACAAAAGGAGACATTGCGAGCGAAGCGAGCAAGAAAATTTTACGACATGTATATTTATTTGTATAAAACTTGAAGGGGGCAATTGCCCCTCTGTGCCCGCTTCAGGTGTTCCTGGCCGTCTGGAAAAAGGTCGTGAAAAAAATTCCATCTTTAGTATCTTTTGTCCTGCTACTCTTGGATTGAGCTAGTCTTGTTTTCTTTTACTTCAATGTTCGTCCCCCTAGAATTGATTTCCGTCCAAGATTTCTTGATAACTGTCGCTGCGTTTAAACTTGCAGAACGATTATCAATGCAAATAAAATTGCGTAATTAACCATAACTGTTATATTTAAAATAAATACAATACAGGCGCAGAAAATCTCACAACTTAAATCACCATTTTTAGTACTTATTATTTCTCATTGCTATGGTTACAGCAATTTGATTTCTTGTATTTTATACAGCGTGATAAGATGATTATAACAATATATATATAAAACAGACATGCATAAGTTAAAACAACATCAATAACATAAATAATATTAACTTTGAACATGACAATTTGAGAATAGGACAGTCTCAATCTCTCCCCTTCTCCTGGTAAAAAAAATGAAGACAACATTTTTTTATATATATATATTATATAAGATTTGAGTCCTGCTTTTAATATACACTCGTCAGGATAATGAGAGAGTTCACTTGACATAATTAACCAATTCAAAAATTTACAATACTCTTTTTATTAAAGTTCTGAAAATGTCATCTCAGTGTTCCAATTTACAGCTACTTATGCATCACTTCATAACAATTACATTAGCTTAAGCAATTCTTCCTTTTTCTCATCAGAACAATTAAATTTCTTGATATTTGACAAGTTCTGCCTTGTTGTTATCTTATTTCCGTCCATAGACATCAAAATTGTATAATTGTTTTTCACAGCATCAACTATATAGGGTCCAAGCCATAATTCCATAAACTTATGAATTTTCTTGTTAATTGCACTACTATGTTCATGATTTTTCACTAAAACAATATCACCTGGGACTATCTTCAATTTATTTGCATCACACTCAATAGTTTTGCGCTTATATCTTTCCTTAATACGTGCTCTCGCGATAAAATACTTGTGTTTCCAGGGCACAAACTTTAAATCATCTGGCCAGGTTAATTTGATTGAGAATTGAATCCTTTAATTCGTGATGAAGGAAAAGTTCACTAGGTGTGAAACTTGTTATTTCTGAAACTGAATTATTAAGAAGTCCTGTTACATAATTCAAATATTTTACCCTGTCCTGATGATTTTGCGAAGTATATAATCGTAACAATCGTATTAACTCTTTGTTGTACCTTTCCACAGGATTTGCGAAAGGCGAATAAACTGACCTGGTGATATGTTTTATGTTACAGTCATCCATATATAACTTCCACTCTTGTGATTTAAATTGGGAACCGTTATCTGATAATATTACCTTACATGCTGGATAGTGGTAAAAATACTGGAGCTTGAATTTGTTAATTATTTCACGTGACGTTGCCTTCCTTAACGGATATGCCATTAAAAATTTGGACATTGTGTCAACTATTGTTAATATGTAACTATATCTTTGTGATTTGGGTAACGGTCCAACAAGATCTATTGATAACATATCATGGGGAGTAGTTTAATATACATGCAATTCATCCTTACTAAATTTTGTGTGAGCTTGTTTCGTTTTTGCGCATGTTTAACAGTCGTTCAAATACTGCTTGATACTAACTTTCATTTTAGGCAAATAATATAAACTTCTGCACTTATTAAATAATTTATAGTATCCAAAATGACCTTGTAAGTCATGTAATTTATGAAGAATTTTGGGTACAACAACAATAGGTACTACAAGTTTCCACTTGTCCTGTTTCAAATGTTTCAGGAATAATATATTATCTTGAATCGAATATTGCCTTTTTATATTCTTTAACAAATTCCCATTTTGTAACTTTTGTATAATGGCACTGCAATAAGAATCCGAATTTTGACTTTCTTGCCAAAATGCTACACTATCTTTGTCAAGAAAATCAAGAATTATGTTATTTACATATAGTTCCGATAGAGTTGGAAAACCTGTACTTAAATCAGGATATCTGCTTAAAGCATCTGCAGCTTCATTAGATTTTCCCGGCACGTGATGTATAATCAAACATTAGTAATTTCAAACTCCAACAATTTAATCGTGGATTCAAAGTTTTAGTAGATTCAAGCCAAGATAAAGATTGGTGATCGGTAAACAATTTCACCTTAGTTCCAGCTATTTAATGTAGAATTTTTCAAAAGCAAATAATATTGCTAAGCATTCAATCTCGTGAGTATTGAATGATAACTCATTGCCTTTAAGAGATCTGCTAGCGTATTGAATTATACGTGGTCCTTCAGAATTTTCAGTTGAGTCTTGCCATAGAACAACTCCTATTCCTTTCTTTGAACCATCTGTGTTGACATTGAAAGGTTTCATGAAATCTGGTTGATACAAAGCCTTTGGAGATATCAGTAACTTGCCCAGGTTTTCAAAAACTGAAGCATGAACATCATTCCATTGCCATTTTGATTCCCTTTTCAACAGATCATACAAAGGCTGTGCCATTTCCATAACAAACAACAAAATTTCGGCAATCGGTGAAGAATATTTTATTCATTCTGTCCTGGAACACTTAGACTGCTGAACGAATCCCAAGCAGAAGATAGCGGAAAAGATATTGTCTGCCTCTATAAGAAAAAGCTGTGTAAGGATATGAATCTTCAGTCAATGGTATTTGAAAATAACCGCATGATAAATCAATTGAAGAAAAATAAACACATCCTGGGAACCTCTGTAACAGTTCGTTAATTGCTTCTACTCTCACTTGTGGCGATATAACATGTTGATTAAGTTTCCTAAAATCGATCACAGGTCTCCAAAGACCTCCTTGCTTTGGCACTATATGTAGAGGGTTAAGATATGGTGATGAATCCTGGTAAATAATTCCCCATTTCTCCCACTGGAAAAGCTCTTCTTCTAAAGGTTGTCTCCTTGATATTGGTATGGGATAAGGTGTGCTTGTAATAGGTGTTACAGTATCTAATTGAATCTTGTAAGGTTCAACAGTTCCTTTTCTAGGTTTATCTGAAAATTGTACGTGATAATACGACAGAAGTTTGAACAAATTAGCTTTCTGCAATTGTCTAAATTATCATTTCTAAAAACAGACTCATAAATGGACTTCTTAGATGGCATATATTCTACATCATCATTCAAAGTTGACGCATCACGTAACAATCTACATGAATAACTTTCATAATCATTTAATGTATCTTCGGAACAAAAGTTAGTCTTTGTACAATACTTCGAATCTTCTGTAGAAGAACATTGGCGAGTTAAAACAGAGGAAATTTCCTTTCCTTTGTCATTTAGCAAACTTACATTCCCTTCTTTAAAATCAATTACAGCTTTGTATTTCCTCAAAAATGGAACTCCTAAAATAACATCGGTATTCAGCTCTTTAAGAACAAAAAATTCCATAGAAAAGTATTCGTGCTTTATCTGCAGATTAATAATTTTACTACCAACAACTTTACACTTCTTGGATCCAGCGAAACCGGTGAGTTTTACATCTTCCACATTATCCAGTTTAATGTTGCCAATCAAAGATGATAGTTTACACCAAACGTCAAAATTTAGAACATTTGCCTGACTTCCAGAATATATAATACAAACTACAGGTATTTGACAAATAATTCCATGAATAACTGGAACTTCAGTTAATGGAACCGGAATATCATAATCACTAACAGTCCATTCAGGTTCTTCTTCAAACCATTCCAATAAAAAAATCACTTGTAGTGGTTCCGATATTAAGTCTTTATTATTACGTACATTCATAATTTCCTGTGTTTCAAATGAATTTCGTTTGTTCAAATTTGGCCTCTCTGAAAGAAAGCAGAGTGAACGAGGCACTTCCATCCGCTCCTTTAATTTAAATTTGTTGTTGATTGGTAAGATGTTCCAATACCAGATTGTCGTGTAAAGATCCTTGATACATTTCCAGAAGGAGAATTTGATATTCCAGACGTTGTAGATGCATCTTGTGGTTGTAATGAAGTCACATTAACAGGTTGACTATAAGTAGGAGTGAGAGCAGGCTCACTTGAATACTGCGCTTGCCTATTGTAGAAAATCCTTCCGTTCTGACTACTGTTAGGTAACTGAGAACTTACAGCATCCTGATTATAATGCCTATTTGTAATGTCACCGGAAATACCAGAGTATGCATTATTTCTTTGGAATCTGAAATTATTTCTGTTACTATATGAAAATCCTGAATAGCCTCGATTATTTCTACGTCATCTAAAACTACCATTGCTACCTCTAAACGGTCCATATCTTGAATTAGCATTGCCAAATTCATTAGTAAAGGGTACTTGAGCATCCATCGACGAAGTCTGAGTAGAAGACGAGCAAGTGTTTTTGGTGTGTTTAACATTAATTTGCTTGACACGAAATTTTGATTTCATACTGTCAGGATTCTTGTTGGGTTTAACCTTACTACTATTATCGATTTCTTCCGGTAGGAAAATAACTCCTCTTCTACTACTTTGGACAACATCTAATTTCCTTAACATAGTTGTTAATTGGTCCATAGAACGTATCTCATGACAAGTTATGTTATTAGCTATATTATTTGGTAACTGGCTAATAACTAATTGAATAACATCCAATTCGTTTGGGTTTTCAACTAAATTACAATAATTGGAATACGTTTTCAACGCAAAACTTTCTAAATCACCATGTACTGTAGGATCATACTTCCAGTTCCTTAATACTGATAACTGAGACTATTATTTCCGGACTTGCAAATTGTTTCATGAATTCCCTTTGAAAATGATCATATGAAGAAAACATACGTTTGTGAGTTCTATACCAGTACGCAGCTCTGTTGGTGAAACACCGCTGAATACTCTGTAGCCTTTTGTTAATTGGAATGCCCATAAGATCAAGCATGGAATTAAGACGTTCTAGATATTCTCGAGCTGATTGGTCTTCTATTTTCCCAGAAAATTTGGGTAAATGAGACAGTTCATTTATTTTTACATATCTGTTTCCTCTATCCCCAACAGTAATTACAGGTAAAGACATTGGAGAAATACAACAATCAAACTGACTTTGTGGATTATCACAGTAATTGTTATTTGTATTTGGCTCATTAACACCAATTTTAGCATAACTTGTGCCTGTCATTAAATTTGCATTAAGCCTTTCACCTTGAGACCATGGTCTGGAAGCTTCATTCTGCAAGGATGAAACATGACAAACCCACACGTTTCGCCAGGTACATTACTACGATAAACGACAGGAAGGTTAGATTCTTCAGAGTATGTAAACATTTGATTTGTGTAAGTATTTTCACCATCAGCAGAACAACATTGTTGAACATTGTAATGTTTATCAATATTTGTAACGGTAGAATTCAATCTGGAAGTTGTCTGCATATTGTTAATCGCATAATTACTTTTACACTTAAACTGTACACTATTAGGTGACATATTATTTCGATAATGTTCCTCATTGCAGGTTGAAATAAATCTTTTGTTTCACTTCCAGCGAACACGATTTCGAACATGTGGTTCATCGAACGTTGTTTTCACATGGGTTGTTGAAGATTCATCAGATGAATAAGTAGATGAATTAGTCACCCCTGGGTCAACTGCATTTCTAGCCCATTCACGTGATGTCTTAGTTTGAGAACTATTTTGTACAAGGGTAGGTTTCAGATTTCCCTTTGTGTTGCGTTGAGAATTTGCATAATTAGTTTGTAAAACATCAACACGAGATTCTATATGTTGCAAAATGTTATTACAATCAGTAATATACGTACCAAAATGTATATTTTCAATACCAGCAACTTCCAACGATGATAATCTATTATTAATATCAGTTATTTTGGATGAACATACTGTAATAGATTTATCGTATTAGCTAATCAAATCTTTATTTATTAAAATTTGTTGCCCTTGAACGTCTTGTTCTGTTCGGATTTGAGAAATATTGCTATTTAAAATACTTCCCAAATGTTCATTTTTCTTGACACATTCGGAAGCTATTGAATCAAGTTGTGTTTTAACATCGGAGGTCAAGTTGTCTAATCTTTGATTAACAGTATTAATTTCTTGATGAACCAATTCAAATTTGGAAGTTAGGTTACTATAAATATCCAATTCCAATTGTTCAAACTGAGACTTAATATTCTCATTAAACTCTGCAAATTCTTGATTAGATTGCTGTAACTGTAATTTCATATCTTGGTTAGCAAGATCCATTCGTGCTTTTAGTTCTTCATTAGACTGTTCTAACTGCAATTTCATTTCAGATTTAGACTGTTCTAACTGTGATTTTATAGAATTTTCTAACTGAGATTTCATTTCAGCATTAGACTGTTCTAACTGCGATTTCATTTCAGCAGTAAACTTTTCTAGTTTCGTCTTGAGGTCTTAATTAGAAGTGACCATAAGCAATTGAATAGTCTTAACAGTACTTAACAAATCACCAAAATTCGGGTTAAGAGTTTCTAGATATGCTGGCAAACTAAAAGGATCATAATCTGGTTTGCAACATTTACAATAATAATTTTCTAGTGTAGTCGAATAAATTGTCCAGTGAGTGACTGTAAGTTTGAGACAAGGTTTATGATGCCATGACGAGCACAGTGTACACTGAACATACCTCAAATCATTGTCAGGATCATTACAACAAGATAATTTATCAGGTTTTGTAGAACAAACATCATGTTCTGTAGTATTCGCATTACTGGAAGCGACTACGGGATTACCAGCATCAAAGTAAGTAGTCATTGTATTAGCCTGAATGTTTGTTTCTTTACGCGACGATTTAGATTTACTTTGTTTTAACTTATCAGCCATTGTGATCTTCAAACATGTGATGATTCACGTAAGAAGTTACGTTATACAAGCACACTGAAGAATGTGACGTAAGTCTTACTTCAGCATATGACAAAAATTCTGTTCCATTACAACAGACATTCTTACCACATTCAGAAGATTGCACACTTTTTGAACAATCCTGGCTTCTGGGTCGCCACTCTTGATAACTGTCGCTGCGTTTAAACTTGCAGAACGATTATCAATGCAAATAAAATTGCGTAATTAACAATAACCGTTATATTTAAAATAACTACAATACAGGCGCAGAAAATCTCACAACTTCCATCACCATTTTTAGTACTTATTATTTCTCGTTGCTATGGTTACAGCAATTTGATTTCTTGTATTTTATACAGCGTGATAAGATGATTATAACAATATATATATAAAACAGACATGCATAAGTTAAAACAACATCAATAACATAAATAATATTAACTTTGAACATGACAATTTGAGAAAAGGACAGTCTCAGATTGGAAAAATGCAATGGCCCTCTGCTCCCTTGTGTTTGCGCCACTGCACCCCCTTCTTCCGTAGTAGTTGCTTTTAACTTTCATCGGCTTGAAAATGCTTCATTTTCTCTTGTAATATCGTTTAATAACAGAGGTAAGATTCCTCTACACTTAATTTCTAGGTGAAAGTATAATAATGTAGGGACATGAAAGGTCTCGAAGGGGGGGGGCAAGGAAAGCGAAACCTTCCCCATCGAAAACGAATGTCAACAGAAAAGTATATATTTGACACGTATAATTTGATTTCAGTCATAGCAATTTCGGTCATAGCAATTTACATTATTTATTATGTAATGGGGGACGCAGGAATGCGATAATTTCAAATTCAAGGGTTTTTTTTAGGTGGCAGCACTATTATCGGATAATATGCCACATGTTTGTCCCTTTGTGGACACAAATCTCCGAACGTCAGTGATTAGGGGGGGGGGGATTGACTCCCTCCCTTGCCTACCGAGCGGATGCCTATGTTGTTAGAATATATTGGGGGCGGAATAAGTAAGGTTGAAATAGAGGAAACTCTTGCTTGTATCCTTAATTTTTTTGCATTGAATTTTTTGAAAGTTCACCTTGAAAATCTGGATTTATAATTGAATTTTATCACGGTCTTAGAGTAGCCAACCTGGATAGATTTTTCATGCATTTCTTGAAATAGAAACCAATAGTACGTTTAAATTCCTAAATCCATACTTGGTCCACACACTTGTTCTATCAACACCAAACAATAGACAAGGCCAACAGAACAGCCTCTCTGTAACATCACAACCTGATAACCAGCTAGTTTTCTTGTATTGCGCAGTTTGAAAATATCTTTCATACTCTTATCCTTATGATTACTAGACAGGCCGGTTAAAGAAGGGCAAGGTTTATCATTAGTTTAATAGGTTGATTGGTTCTGCCCACAACCTTGTACAAGGCCAATTTATACCATGGTCTATTTTGGCTAAAATTAAGCTATATTTTCATATCTTTTGGTGGATTTAGCTAATTTATAGGTGTACCAAATTGATTAATCATGGTACGAATTCTAAATCCCCGTACTAGGATGATTAGCAAGAGCTCAGCTGAATGTTTTGAGAGCCCAGTTCTACTCTAGGGTCACGTGACTCTGCTGATTGGTTGGGTGTGTATACATATATATTAGTATGCTCCTTCCCTCTCCTCTCCTTCACACTTGCAGATTTTGGGAATGGGAACTTATACATACTTGTAAGTGAAATTCGGGAATGTCCCAATAACTCAGCTAGCTCAGGAATATCCTGCAAAGATCATGTGACCTGCTACCTCTATTTGGTGCAAGGTGCATGAATCTTAATCTTAAACCACAGCTAGAATATATACAGGGTATGTTTCTTTGTAGACAACGAAACCAGACAGGATGCATTCCAATGGAGACGTTTAAACGAATATATTATATAAACAAGGATACATGGAAATAGAATATTTACATGATGAGCTACTTTTCTCTATAATTCTCATCTACAGTCAAGTTTTATCTCAATATGTTTTTTATTATTTCTTTTCTTCAATTTGTATATTCTTCTATATGGACTTCCTTCTTAATGGACAGTCTGGACTTCCTTCTTAATGGACAGTCTGGACTTCCTTCTTAATAGACAGGTCTGGACTTCCTTCTGGGTTTCCTATGTGAGCTTCCTTATTAATGGACAGATCTGGATCTGGACTTCCTTTTTAATGGATGGTCTGGATCTGGACTTCCTTCTTAATGGACATATCTGGATCTGGACTTCCTTCTTAATGCATGGTCTGGATTTCAGCTTTTTGACGATTTACGAATTCATATATCCTTTTTCCAACTTTTTCCTTTAAGCTTTGGGAAATATACTAATCTACTCCCTTGCAGCTGCGATTGGAACGTGCCAACACTAACTGGGTACAACAGAGTGTATACTTGGTGCCAAACGACTGACACGCGCATCCAAGTAGGTGCTACGGCTGGAACACGCCGCCACCGATGTAAACAAAATTTCCGCTATGGGAATGGTAATCAATCAGACAGATGCAATATCTGTTCAAAGACACAAATTTGTATCAGTGCTTTGACTTCTTTAGTTTTCTGATCAATTTACGTATGATCACTGGTTTGATTTATCGCGTATATACACATTAATTTATTTCTTTTATATTTATTCTTTATCTTCTTATAGTAGATTCTATTGTTTTTCATCTTTCCAATTTTATTTGTTCTTATTTATACAGTTATTCACATATATTATGCTAATTCTTAATCTTGCACGCCTGGTGCTGCTTTGGTTTGATTTGGTGTTTTAAGTCCACTTTATGCGCAGTAAGGCTAATCGGGACTGGACCTACAGTTTAAAGTGGGATCCGAAAAACTTGTGCCTCCACCGGGTACCGAACCCGGGACCCCTTGATTACAAGGCAATGACACTACCACTGCGCCAAGGGGGAGGCCCCGCCTGGTGCTGCTATAATATCTATTCCTCTTTAGCAAACTATTTACATTACTTGATTATATTGGGTAAGTAACAGACCCCTATTGATTGTTTAGCACTGACTCTTTGGTGGATTTTCTGAGAACTAAGCTGGCTTGGGAATATTCTATCCCCAGGGTCATTTGACCACCTGTTGATTGGTTGAGAGTGTACTTGGGTTATGCTCCAAACAGTGCTTAGTCCTGTTTGAGAATGATGCCAAGGTAGTTTCTTAGATATGAAAACTACTGACTACATGATCACTAGTTATTTTTTAGATACTCTGCTTTGCTTCTACCTAAGGTAGTTCCTTAGATATGCATAAAAAATAAATATAACTTTTACTCATATTTTCTCAGATCTAGTAAATACTATAAGTGTGTTGCTTAGAAAAGACTCTCCTAATAAGGACTGTTAACATCTTTTTGAACTTACTTGTTTTACTTAGATCATGAATACTTAGCTTCAAGCTTAGTAAAAATTATCTTCATTGTTAATGTTATTTAGATCCAAATATTATAAAATTGAACTCTTAAATAAAAGTCAATGATAAGTAACATACTTGATATTGGTAGTTTTTACTTAATTATAACATGTTAACAGATATGCCTAATGAGGTATTGTGTCAAATATTTAAGTATTTATTTGATGAAAATATGATAGAAACATTTTTTTGACTTGCTCAACTGGCCAAATTTATACAATGTAGCCACTTTGACCCACCTGCCAAAAATTAACTTTGGTGGTCCATATCTCGAAAACTGTAAGAGTAGAGTGAAACGGACAAAATTTTGTACATCGGCGAAGCATTTTGTGGTGGTTCAGAATCCACATACCAAGTTTGGAGGGGCTACGATCAATGTTGGCCCACCCCCAAAATTTTGGTTGGCCATATCTCGAAAATGGTAAAAGATAGAGCAAAATGTGGCGAAAGCTTAACCAAGAGTACGTGTGGTATACTACCCGTACATGATATTTTCGTAAATTCCATATCCCCCCTTTCCCTACTTTGATCCACTTGCCAAAATTAACTTTAAGTGCTTATAACTTCTGAACGAATAATCACAGAAAGCTCAGATTTTTTGCATATTAATCAACATGTCTTATGTGGTTTGAGAACCACTTAGGCCTACTTCCCAAAATTAACTGCAAACTTCTGAACAAATCACCGTAGAGAGCTCAGTTTTTGTTGCATATTATTCAACGTGTTGCATGCTACAAGCATATATGAGTTTTGCTAGTTGTTGTCTGATAACCCCTTTGGCTCACTTGCCAAAATTAATTTTGATGGTCCATATCTCAAAAATGGCAAGAGATAGAGCAAAAAAGACAAACTTTTTCACTTGAAAGAAGCATTTTGTGATGGTTGAGAAAATATTTACGTACACAGATACGTCTAAAATTCCAACTAAGCTAGACAATTTATATTACTTGAACAATATAAACCCTATTACCATACAGAATTTTTCAATATTATATGTTTAAATAAATTTTTCTTCAAAATATTATACCAATATTATCTAATAAATTAGAGGAGTTCCTAATTTGATTTATTTGCAACACCCTACTATTTTAAGTAGTCAGAAAATCTATCACATACTATTCTGATTAAATACAGTGTGTCTAAATTACTTGAAGAGCTGGTATACAGAGTTTCAGTCACTGTAGAAGCTCAAAAGCTCAATATTGGCAAGATTAGTCTGTTTGGTCTCTCTCTATATATAAATACTAGTACCCAGCAAAATCTATATATAATAACCAATACCCAAAATAGTTTACTATTCTTGATGTACTTAAGCATAGGTTAGTTTCTATTCAATTTTTAAAAGTGTTTAGCGAAAAATATTATCTCCAAGTGAGATTGAAATATTGACACCCTCTAGAGTTGTAGAGTATCCAGAAAAAGTTATATATCAATACCAAATAAAAACAATGGTAAATCCCTCTCCTAAAAGTGAATGTCACAATTGTGGTAATTTCATATCTAAAACAAATTGGTCAAAACACCAGGCAATATGCACTAATCAACCAAAAAATCCTATATTACCAATCCAACCCTGTCCCTATTGTGGAAATCATATTAGCATGCCCAATAGTAACAGATATAAGAAGAGTTGTGAATCTTAACCATCAACCATCCAGACCAATCCTAGAAAAAGAGAAGCAGATACAGCTGCAACTGATGGCTCTGAAACAAAGTAGATCTTCGACCATGCCTAGTGTTACAGCTTTCGGTGTTCGACTCAATGATTACTCCTTTCATATCAACAATTTCTTGAAGAACATAAAATCTTCAACAATAGAACTCTTGAAAAATGAACTTAAAAATAAATCTATGAAGCTCAATACTACTCTGTCCTCTGAATATGAGAAACCTGATGAAACACGTCAAATATTTTGTCATTGTTCCAAGACTCAGACTCTATATTTCAGTGATATAGATAATTTGGAAGAAATCTATGCCCAGCATATGGACACATTGTTTACAAAACATGAGCAATTTGTGGCCAAAGGATCTGGTTGGAAATTGTGTGGAAGTCCACATAAACTGGAACAGAAAATAAGTCAATTCTCAACCCTCTCTGCTTTTATCTATGTCCCTCTTCCAGCGAATACTCAGAACAAGAAAGCAATGTTCAATATATGAAATTATAAAGATAACAAGTGTCTTATATGGTGTCTTGGCAAAACTTTACCCAATTCATAAGAATCCACAACTAGTACATCATTATATGAAGTATTAGAAAGAGTTTGAGCATGTTATGTCAGGGATCCAGTATCCTGTTGCTACATCTGATATAACAAAATTTGAAACAAAGGCAAAGGAACTCTTGGCAATCAATGTGTATGCCTATACAGAGAATAATTTTGTAAATCCCCTCAGAATAAGCACCAACTATAATGATAATGCTATTGTCATCAAGTTGTTACTTATTTCAGATAACAGAAATTTCCATTGCTGTCTTTTTCGCAATCTTTCTCGTTTGGTTAAAAGCCAAAATACCAAATATGACAGGGAAATCAAAATTTGTCATAAGTGTTTGACTACATTTGATAATTGTAAACAACAGAACTATGTCAAATATAATAATCCAGAAATTGCTAACCAGAAACTTGAAGACCACAAACAATACTGTGGTGAGAACAAGGCTGTGAGTATTATTATGCCCAAACCAAAGGAGGTTGAGAAATTTAAACAATTCAAGATCCTGTTGGAGCATCCAGCTATAATAATAGCAGATTTTGAGGCATATCTCAAACCCTTCAACTATTCAAACTCTGATCCAGAAATCTCTTCGACTACACCTTATCAGCTCCATGAGGTTTGTAGTTGTGTGCTGTAATTCATTAAAACCTAATGAGCCTTATGTATACAGAGTATCTAATGCTGTCAAACAATTTCTCAAAAAATTAAAAAAAGAGGTAATGGAAATTGGTATGGTATTATCTGTGTCAAAACCAAGAGCACCATTACCTGCTGCCAAAAACCAATTATATGATGCTACTGAGATCTGCCCACAGTGCAATTCATATTTTACAGATGAAAATTAGAAAATTTATCATCATTGCCATTTCACAGGAAAATAAAGTGGGGATTTTATGCAACAATTCCAATCTCAAAATACAGAGAGACAAATGTGTTCCGATATTCTTTTATAATGGCAGTGGATATGATTTCGTTAGGCACCATTTCGTTAGGCATCTCAGTTATGTTACAGAGAACATAGAAGCCTTAGCAGAGAATCAAGAGAGATATATCAGTCTCAGCAAAACAGTAAAGATTCCTGGTGGTGGCATTATTAAGATGAGATTCCTAGACTCCATGCGATTTCCCTCTGCTGGCCTAGAGCTCTTGCCAGCAAGCTATCTAATGACCAGCTCCAAATTACAACTACTAGTTTTCCTGGCTTGGGCATAGAACACATTAGACAAAAATTGGACTATCCATATGCATATGTAACTGACCATACTAAATTTGAAGATGAGTCTCTTCCTCCTCAAGATAAGTTTTACAGCCAACTTAGAGAACAAAATATCTCAGATCAGAATTACCATAATGCACAACTAATGTGGGAGAAATTAGGGTGTAGGACCCTGGGAGACTACCATGATGCCTATTTAAAATGAATGTAACAATTCTTGCTGACGTATTTCAGGCTTTTAGAAAATTGTCCATGGTTATCTATAAATTGGACCCAGCACACTTTTACAGTCTCCCAGAGTTAGCTTGGTCAGCTATGTTGCTCAAAACAAAAATCCAACTTGAGCTGATTAAAGATGTGAATATGCTTCTTTTTATAGAAAGATCTATACGCGGGGGCATGGTACAACGAACACAGAGATATGAAAGGGCCAACAACATACATATGACAGAATATAACCCAAATGAACCCTCCAGCTACATATTCTATGTTGATGTGAATAATTTGTATGTTTATTCAATGATCCAGAAACTCCCCTATGGTGGTTTTGAGTGGATAGATCCTACATCAATAGTTATACAAAATTTTGATAACACTGAGTATGGTTTCTATGCTAAGGTGGAATTGATTTCCCTCATGATTTTGCACAATCAGTTTTCAGATTTGCCACCAGCTCCTGAGTTCAAATATCAACCCGAATCAAAACAGAAGAAACTTCTAATGGCTCTTGGATCTAAAGAGAGATATGTCATCCACTATAAGAATCTCAGATTCTTGATAGAGAAGGGGGTCCATATAGTACAAATCCGAAGAGTTCTCAGATTCAGGCATTCGGAGTGGTTGAAGCCTTATATTGAAACCAATACAAGACGTAGAAAAGTTGCCACTATCAGATTTGGATAAGAATTTCTACAAATTAATAAACAATGCTGTCTATGGTTAGGCCATGGAGAATATCAGGAAGCATGTAGATGTCAGGCTGGTCTCTGTCCAAAAAAGTGTAATAAATTGATGACAGATCCAAAATTCAAATTGAGAACAATATATCATGAAGATTTGACACTCTTTCAAATGGAGAAGCGATGGATCAAATTTGACAAACCTATCTGTTTGGGAGCTACAGTTCTGGATACGTCTAAGCTACACATGCTGCAGTTTTCTTATGATACAATGAAGCTTTTTTATCTGTATATGGATACAGATAGTTTTTTATATCATATAAAAACACCTAATCTCTATGAAGATATAAAACACCCTGTGTTGCTTGATTATTTTGATACATCTTCATATAATCCTAGTTTTGTTATTCCTTCCCACAACAAAAATGTGCCAGGCAAACTAAAAGACGAGAAAAATAATAATATTATTACAGAGTTTGTTGGATTACGAGCAAAGATGTATGCAATTAGATCAGTGGGAGACACTATCAAAAAGGCCAAGGCAGTTGGTAGAACCATAATAGAGAACAAACTCTCCTTGGATGATTATTACAACTGTCTCAAAACTAAGTCTCCCAAACTGAGGGACGAGACTAGAATCGAAAGTGTTGATCATATATTGACTGCAAATAAAGTGAGAAAAATTGCTCTGGATTCAGAGGACAACAAGAGACAGACTCTTTCATGTGAGATACATACATTTCGATGGGATCATTATTACCTAAGAGATAGCAACCAATGTGATATTTGCCAATAAAAATAACCAATGAGTCTGTTTGGGTTTAGAAAACAAGCCATGGAAGTGCCTGTTCAGATAGTCACCAAATCTCACTGATCTCTTATCTAAACTAAATGGATTCCTAATTATCAACTTGAATAGTATCCTAACACAAGACAATTATGATACTGGTAAAATATTTTATATCTTCAATAACAATTTAAATTATTACAAATTCCTCATTGGTGGGAAATTACAATTTCCAATAAATCCTGAGAATAAGGGTGAGATAAAAATATTTACTCGGAGTAATATTTATCGTATTAAATATGACAAGATGGATTCTGTCGCCACGTATGATATATCTGCAAATGATTGTCTGTATATAGAGTTGCTAGGAGATTACGACAAACTTATACCTCTGTTTTCGAGTAATTTTCAACATTTTTTTTTCTTCTTTACCTCCTAGAAAAGGAGACGGGTTTACCTTCAACATAGGAAGGGTCGGCAGGATGTGTTAAAAGTAATGTCCCTAGACAAAGTTGAACCTCTGTTTTTGGAGTTGAAAATTACATATCCAATAATAAATAACCATTACCAAAATGCCAAATGATATTTTTGGTCACACAAAACACAATGAACACAGTGATGAGATTCTTGGGTTTGATATTAGAGTCAAAAAATTACGTACTGATCTCCGAGCATTACAGGAAACTCTCAACTCTAGTCTCTAATCTGAGATAGCCAGCATCCAGTATCAGTGTCTAGATCCTATTCTCAAAATTTATGGTGAACTCAAATCCCTACTGCAAAAATTCACTAATTTGGCCTCAATGGACAATCTTCAAAGTTTAGAGGAGAGTGAAGGCAAATTAAAAAAATGGGCTTGAGAGATTTCGACAAGCCCAGACCACCAATGCAGAATAACTGAAACAACAATTGAATGATCAAACAAACAGTATTCACACAGAACTACAAGCCATTATCCATAGTATCAAAACTCAAGAGTGTAATTGCTGATTTGCAAGAGCAGTTTCAATCCTTTGAGATTTCTACATTGGAAAATATAAAAATTGAACTAGAAACAGATAAGCTTCACACTGCCGTAACTGAAGTCCAAGCTAAACTTCAAATATTAGCAAATTTTACAAATAATCTACCCTCCTCCAGTGAATGCAATGCCATTACTCGTAATGTTACCAACATCAAACCCCAGCTTGAAACTTACGAGGATTTTGGGAAAATTCAAAGCACCATATCCCATTTTGAGGATACTGTAGTAACCATGAAAAATTAACTAAAAGGTGTCCAGGAAACAATGGAATAAATATTACCTGGCACCAACAAAACTCTGAATATAATCCAGCAACAGATTACTAGGCTGGAAAATCTGAATTCTGAATCTGAATTATCTCATTTTCATCATCTGATAGATGACATACAGAATAAATTGGAAACATTGCAGCAATCAACACCTACACAAAATGATATAATACAACTACAAGAAGCTCTGAGTACTGTAGCGATGCCACTGAATTAGATGCTGTGGAAGAAGCTCTGACGACACTCTAGAATACTGTAGCTAGCTTACCTACTTCTCAAGAACTGAGAGCTCTGAAAAGAGCAGTAAATCGAATACTCAAATCTGAGGATATCAAAAACATCCAGGTGGAAATTGCACAAATTCAAGAAACTATTACCATTTTGCCCACCAACCAGATCGTCGGTGAACTGCACTCATTATTTATGGAAATTAGAAACCAAGTACATGATCTTTCTAGCCAAAGCTCCAAATTGAGGCTTGTGGAGAGTTTACAGAAAATTATTTGAAATATTAAGCTTCAAATTGGGACTATAGAAACAAATTAAGAATCAGCCTTATCAACTTTCACCACACAGCTCCATGATTTGAAAGAGCAATTTAAACAACTCTATGTTGATGTAAAAATCAAACCTAGCTACGACGAGGTTGTTCGTACTATGGGGGAACACCTGGAACCAGTACCACAGACAAAGGTAATAGGCAGACATTCATCTCAGGCCGCAAACTTCTGTAATCTTAAAAGAGCGCCTGCAAGAAGTTCGAATATCCTCTGCTTGGAGGCGCCCGCTTTTCACTTCTGGTCAAACTCGCAAATTTCAAGCAACTGGGGAAAGAGACGTCACGGGAGGCAGGTGTGTGAGACTTGTGTTTGCAAAGAAGGTGTCCCACGGGGCATGGCATTGAAGAAAGAAACTCATCGGTAAGGGGGGTAACTGTGATTACAGCACCAGCAGTTGGGAAACAAAGGGATGACGCGTATCGGACATTAATGTAAAGTCTAGATTCTGGAGAATACCTGCTTTTGTACTCATTCCTCACAAATACGAAGTTAGTGAAGATATATCCTTAAAAAAATTGTGTACTTTTTCAAAAAACACATCAAAAATTCCCCA
Source organism: Lepisma saccharinum (assembly GCF_977018435.1). NCBI lineage: Eukaryota > Metazoa > Arthropoda > Insecta > Zygentoma > Lepismatidae > Lepisma > Lepisma saccharinum. Next base: position 11,200,809 of record NC_139236.1, on the reverse strand, counting down.
CAGGAACATAGATTTTAGAGCTTTCTGCTATTTTTTTATATTTTGTTACTTGCGTGTTCAACGTGCTTTTGTATTTTATGCTAGTACTGTATACTATCTATCCAATAGCGTGTCGAAAAATGGTGGTTGTCATTTCCATCCAAAGGTTAGATGGAAAATTTACCACCACTGACTGATGTGTTTATGGAAGTTGAACTCGCACTGTCATGTACTTGCAGCTTGCCAGTTTGGTGTCATGTATGCGTGCCTGTAACATACACGTATTAAATTAGTAGAACAATTTACGTGCCAGAACACTAAATATACTCCTGCAAGACGTGTGCCATGTTATTGTTAGTAAGAAGATATTATAATAAGAAGAACTACATAATAATTCGATCATTTCCAAACCATAAATATATTTCTGGTGTTGTTATTGCAATTTACAGCATGTATATTAGTCGTTTTCATAATTGTTGAGCAAGTCTGGTAAAATTTATCGAACCTCTCTGGCGACAATGGCACTTTTCGTTAAAAGAGCAATGTGTCTTGCGTTAGCACTAAGAATTTACACACATCAAATATTGAAGGAGGGTAGCGATATCCCCATATGGCCGCAAGATTAGAGTTTTTAGTTGTGTTTTTTTATTATGTTTCATTTTTAGTTCAATTTATGTACAAAATGGCTAGTCGGGACTGGACCTACAGTTTAAAGTGGGATCCGATTCACTTTGTACCTCCATCAGGCATAACGGTAGAATATAAAACACTTGATAGGCACCGTCGACTAATTAATGGTTAGTCGTAACAAAATATCGACTAATTAGTTGGAAAAATAATCTGGTATTTTTTCCACTAATATTAGTCGAATTAGGTTTTTGACTAATTCCACATATTCGTCGCAGATTTCATGCCAAATTTTTAGAGGGAGTGTGGTGTGCTCATTACGTAAATCTTCTTTTTTAAAAAAAATCCTTCAGTCTACTTAAAACTTACGATGTAAGCTACCTTCCGTGTAAGATTAAGATGCACTTAATACTTGTAAATATGAAAGAATTTATTTTTAAAAAAATAGGCGCACATAATTTCTTTGTGATAGTAAACACTATACTGATCTCAAAAAGAGTAGTTGTCATCCCAGCCAAGGAAAATTAGTGCACGGGTGTTAATTAATTTGCATATAATTAAGAATTTATTTGCATGTATTTAGAATAAATTTGCATATCATTAGAATAATTTATATTTATGTGTCTGCATATCATTAAGAACTAATTGGCATAATTTGAATAAATTTGCTTATTATCAATAATTAATTTGCATCATTTGAATAAATTTGCATATTATTAGAATACTTTACATTTATGTATTTTCATATTTATAACTTTTATGAATATGTAATTATTTATTTTATGAAAAATATGTATATAGAAGGTAATTAGCGGAACTAAATGTTATGCATATGATTTTATATTCATTACTGCAAAGTATCTAATGTATGAACCGATAATATTAATGTTTATAATATTGAAAATAAGAGTTTACGGTTTATGAAACGCTATGAAGGGCGTTAATGGTACGAAAAAAGACGGTCCTGGTACTCGAACCAACGATATGTAACGGTAATAAATATAGTGCACTATGTAATAATGTTATATGGCATGTAATATATTGAGCGGAGACAAACTATGTATAACGTATGAGCTGAGTCTGATGATAGACAGAAGACTGTGAACTCCGCGCAGGTAGAGGACAAAGGAATTTGCGGTCAAGGTCAAATCATGTCAGAACGCGAGAACCTGATTCACCAATCAGAGAACGGGTCGGTAGATTTTCAGAACCGGTTCTTCCAAGATAAACTAGAATGCAAGAACAGGAGAAAAGTATGCTACACTGTAACAGAGGACAAGGGCGGAATTGAACCAGACAACAAAGGATATCTGGGACTGCGCGCTCAAAGCCAAACTTTGAAGCTATGCCTTGCTTGTAGAACCGGTTTCAGCCGCCAATTAATATTCAGCTCAGGTTTGCCTCCAAGGCTCGGGATGCTGAAACATAGGGATTAGGCTAGAGCGCTTGCATGTCAGAACAGGTTTCTGTGAAAGTAGCCCAAGGTTACCGAGAAGACAAGAAAAAAGGATTTTGGGATACCAATTAGATTGGAGCGAGAATTGTACCTTGAACAAGGAGAATGAAGCATAAGGGTTTTATATCTGTACTAGGAAGAAGGGAGACCTATCAGGGACTGGGCCTACAGTTTTCACTATTTGCTTTTATCACGGGGTATCGAACGTAGGACCCTTTGATTGTTGATTTAGGTAGTAAATTTATGTTACTATGTACTATTTAATATAATATTGAGTTTATTTTTTACCAAACTTTGACTTTATGTCAAACATTTTCCCAGCTTATTCTTATTTTTACTCAAATAACACAATTTAAACGATTCTAGCAAGAGTTTTTTATTATATTTTCAACACACAAACCGTGTTCTTCAATTTTTAATTGTTTATTTTTCAAGTTTTGGACACACAAAGAGTATTTTGTCCATCTTTAAATTATTATTTTACCAAAATAACGCAATTTTATTTATTCAGGAAACATTTCTTGTTATATTTTAGACTTAAAAAGAATATTTTCAACTTTTAATTGATTATTTTACAAGTTTATGCTTATTTTTACCAAATTACCCCATTCCATCTGTCCAGGAAAGACTTTTAGTTACATTATCGACACACAAAGTGTGTGTTCTCAACTTCTATCTGTTTATTTCACAAGTTTAGGTTTATTATCACTCAAATAACACAATTTCATCTGTTCAGGAAATACTTTTTTTACATTTTCCCACACACACACACACACACACACACACACACACACACACACACACACACACACACACACACACACACACACACACATACTCTCACAGAAAGAGAGAGTGATTTATTCCAAGTTTACAGGGTTATTTTCCAAGTTTACAAAAATAACAGAATTTAAATGTGTTTTGAATTAAATTTTGTACAAACGAAGGGTGTTTCGTCAAGTTTTTTACCCTTTTATTTTTAAATTTTATGCTCTTTTACCAAAATAACACTATTTATACTATTCAGGCAACATTTTTTTATTAAATTTTGGACTCGCAAAGACATTTTTCAATTTTTAACTTTTTATTTTACAACTTTATCTTAATTGTTTACCAAAATAACACTATTTATACTATACAGGCAACCTTTTTTATTAAATTTTGGACTCGCAGACATTTTTTTTTCAATTTTTAACTTATTATTTTAGAATTTCATGTTAATTTTTTACCAAAATAACACTATTTATACTATTCAGGCAACATTTTTTATTAAATTTTGGACACGCACACACACATACACACACACACACACAGACAGAATTTTTTTCCAAGTTTACAGGATTATTCTCTAAGTTTACTCAAATAACACATTTTAAATGTGTTTTGAATTTTGTGCACACGAACTGTGTTTCGTTAAGTTTTACCCTTTTATTTTTCAATCTTACGTTTATTTTAGCAAAGTAAGACGTTTTAGTCTATTCAAGAAAGTTTTCAATTATATTTTGGATACTAAAGTATGTTTTGTCAAGTTCTACCATTTTATTTTACAAGTTTAGGCTTATTATTACTCAAATAACACAATTTTATCTAATCAGGCAACAATTGTTTTGTTATCTTTTTGACACAAAAAGTGTCTCTTGTCAATTTTTAACTTATTATTTCTCAAGTTTATGTAATTTTTTATTCTAATAACACAATTTTAACTATTCAGGAAACATTTTTTATTGCAATTTGGATTTACAAAGAATTTTTTTAAGTCTTTGTATTAAATTTTCTATTTATTGCGTTTTGTATCTCACATTCACTAATTTTTAACTTAGGGTTTTATTTTTTATTTTTTCTAAAAACTAAAGAAAAAGTATTTTTAACTAAAAGTTATTTTATAGTTTTCTGTTTTCAGATTTCCACTATGCTATTTTTGGTTCTGTATTTCTATATTAGGATACTACAAAGTTCTAAGGTGTGTATAATATTTCAAAATTTAATTCAAAACACATTTAAATTCTGTTATTTGAGTAAACTTGGAGAATAATCCTGTAAACTTGGAAAAAATCTCTCTCTCTTTCTGTGAGAGAGAGAGAGTGTGTGTGTGTGTGTCAAAATATAAAAAAAGTATTTCCTGAACAGATGAAATTGTGTTATTTGAGTGATAATAAACCTAAACTTGTGAAATAAACAGATAGAAGTTGAGAACATACACTTTGTGTGTCGATAATGTAACTAAAAGTCTTTCCTGGACAGATGGAATGGGGTAATTTGGTAAAAATAAGCATAAACTTGTAAAATAATCAATTAAAAGTTGAAAATATTCTTTTTAAGTCTAAAATATAACAAGAAATGTTTCCTGAATAAATAAAATTGCGTTATTTTGGTAAAATAATAATTTAAAGATGGACAAAATACTCTTTGTGTGTCCAAAACTTGAAAAATAAACAATTAAAAATTGAAGAACACGGTTTGTGTGTTGAAAATATAATAAAAAACTCTTGCTAGAATCGTTTAAATTGTGTTATTTGAGTAAAAATAAGAATAAGCTGGGAAAATGTTTGACATAAAGTCAAAGTTTGGTAAAAAATAAACTCAATATTATATTAAATAGTACATAGTAACATAAAAATCGGTTCTACAAGCAAGGCATAGCTTCAAAGTTTGGCTTTGAGCACACAGTCCCAGACATCCTTTGTTGTCTGGTTCAATTCCACCCTTGTCCTCTGTTACAGTGTAGCATACTTTTCTCCTGTTCTTGCATTCTAGTTTATCTTGGAAAAACCGGTTCTGAAAATCTACCGATGCGTTCTCTGATTGGTGAATCAGGTTCTCGTGTTCTTGCTTTGTTCTGGCGTTCTGACGTCATTTGACCTTGACCGCAAATTCCTTTGTCCTCTACCTGCGTGGAGTTCACAGTCTTCTGTCTGGCATCTGTTGTATTACCAACCACGGTAATATGATATAATAAATCATGTGGGTTCGATTTTATACAAAATTATAATTTAATCCATAACTAAGAATATACATACAACATGGCTAAGTCCATGCTTGACAATCCAAATCAACAAAACAATTGAACATCTATATTCCAAGATATAATAACATCATAGATGTTTCACAATCTAGCGACTATGTATGGGATTCAAGGACATATTCTGGAACCTTTCGATGTGGATAAAGATAACATTGATTCGAATTTGGAGCGGTTTGAACAGATTTGTGTTGCTAATGACATTCCAAGTGAAAAGCAAATTAGTAATTTTATTGCATTCTGTGGAGGAAATCATTAAAGTTTTCATAAATCTGATTCCACCACTGAATTCCTGGTGAAAGTTTAGCCCAAAATCATACTCCACATGCCCCCTTCCAATTTCAAAAAATGAAGTTGGATCCAAGATGGCGGTCACCAAGATGGCGGACATTGTCATGACATGCACCAAAAAGTTTCCCCCTAGGCCTAACATACTACTACCATGATCAATTGCTGCAATCTACACTCCCTTTCATTTTATATGGGGTGGTTAGGGACTTTTGACTCACCCTGTAGTGTGGATCCCAATCGAAATTGCAGGTCCAAACTCGATCAACCTATAAGTGGACTTCACCGGACTTGAAGGAATTCTGTCGTCTGTCACAATGAGCTACTTATTAACTCCCTGGTATTCTAAAATAGAAGGTTTAGATTTTTCTATTTTAAAAACAAAACTATCGGTGTAGTACAAGCTTTGCAAGGTACGCAATGTATTCGCTAGTTCAAACTATGGCCACACACCTACGATGGTGACGGTGATGCTGCAAACATCTTCTACGCATGCGCACGATAACTCAATGTTGTCATATGCACTTTTGTTATTTTTCGTCCATTTATAGCAGTGGCGTATTCTCAATTCTACCTTGTTTACTTCCTGCAAACGAATCTTTTCATATATATTTTATACATTCAGCTTCAATACGTAGGTAAATGCTCATTATACAGGGTGTATCATAAGTAGTATCGCAAACTGACACAGTTGAAAGTACACGATAATAGAAGAAAAAGTCTCAGTATACATGGGTCAGCAAACGAGCCGTTTTCGAGATAATTGCGAATAAGTGGTTACAAGCTGCCACTGACTTCATTGATTGTAAACGTCGTCGTAGTTGTTAAATGCTAATAAAGTGTGTGAATGTGTGGTTAGAAGCCATCACTGATTGCATTTTGTAAACACCGAGTACTTTACTCCTTGCGCTTTGCGAGGTTTTGCTCTTTGTTTACGAAACAGAAGATTTCCGAGATTTGGCCTTGTAATCAAACAGGAGATGGATACAATAAGTAGTTACATGCTTGTGACCAATTCCGAAATGAACAGGGGGTGTTCGAAAGAATTCGAAACTCAATGCGGAATCGCGTACAGTATTGCATCGAGATGCAAGGACGACACTTTGAACACCTCCTTTAACAGGTAGGACTGTACAGTAATTGTAACATGTAACATACTAACATGTGTTAAAGTAAGTAGAATGTTCACTAAAAACAAAGAGATTTCAAATGGCCTTTCTTAATGTATTATTAGCATTTTACCAACTAGGATGACGATTACAAACAATGAAGTCAGTGGCGGCTTGTAACCATACATTCGCAATTATCTCGAAATCGACTTGTTTGTGGACGCATGTTTACTGAGACATTTTTGCTTCTATTATCGTGTACTTTCAACTGCGTCAGTTTGCGCTATTACTTATGATACACCCTGTATATTATACAAACTATTAAAAAACTTCCAAACTTAAGAAAATTGTTCAGAATTTAAAGACTGGTTCATGAACGCCACTAATAGTTCTCCAATCCACCCCTGTGACGACCAGGTTAACTTTCCCGTTGAGCATGGAGAGGGCGAGGGGTGAGTGGTTACTTAAAACCGCGCACCCTGCCTGCTCAGTTCAAACGCTGGAAACAACGTTGGCGGGAGAAAACTACTTCTTACTTTCCTAATTTCTGTGCCACGCTTGGCAGAGGCAGTGTTGCTACATGAAGCGAGGTTTCCCTTGAAGTGAAATCGAGGTCAATTGTTTGAGACCGGTTCAAGATTTGAAGTGTGGGAATTCTCTCTTGTTTTACTTGCATATCTTCATCCGTGTTATATTCTTATTATATATAATTAATCTAGATGGGATTTACTCGTATAATAAGCATATGCAATGAATTAGAATTATTGCTGCAAACTAAATCAAAGATTCAGAATACCCTCTACGTTAATTGTGACGATGAGAATGAAGCATGTTTATCCACATTTCTAACTTTTTACACTATCTTGAGCTATTTCTCACTAATTCTGAGAACTGTTTCATGCTGCTTATGTTAAGTTGGTTCTCCGGTGCAAGGCTGTAAGGTGCAAATAGCCTTGTGCTCCAACTATAAAAAAGAGGCCCCCACAGATGGTAGAGACGTTGTCGACGTTGTGAGGCTTTCTACTAAGAGCTACCTGCACCAACGCCTGCAAGTTGACAGTGATTTAATTATCCACTTGCAACACGCAAGAGATTTTCAACATATACCTCTAAATCTGTTTACAAAGACCGAAGTGATGGTTATTTCTATTGTGGATTAATCGCGATATCTGAAACAGGTATGTCAGTAAGTTGACTGTGTGTTGAGTGACTATAGTTCTTACGTATGTCGATTGCGAATTTTTAAATTTAGTTTTTGGTGTTAAAAAAATTATGGTGTTTCATTTTGAAGAATTCTGTTATCGTATTACTATAGCTTCAGAAGACTCTGTGTACCTGTTGATTTTGTTATGTTCACTTAGAAATTGTTGTTTTGAACAAGTTGATTCAATTTTGTATTCATGGTAGCAAGATTACAAGCAGGTAACAGCTGATATTCAGGGCATTTCACTCTGTCCCAGCTACAGAACAACTATTATTATAATGTTTTTGTAGTAGAGAGCTACGATTTACTGTAGTAATGTCCGCATTGAATCTACAAGCCGCATCTTTCAGTTGTCTTATTCCACTGTCATATAAAGCCGCAAATAGTCTTGACTCATAACTTTTTAACAGGTCATACCATGGGCAGCGGAAAACAGACCTTCATCCGGAACTCTTTTACTCGAAAACCATTTGAGACATTTGAATGAGCTTTGTGGTAAATTGATTAGAAAGGATGAATCTGTCTGTAGATTCCTTCCAGGTAACACCACGAAAGAAAACTAGCACCTCTGGGGTTGACGCCATATTGAATACCTTACCATAGGGCTGGAACAACGGATACAGCAACAAATTTGCATATGATACAAGTCCTTTAATTCACTTGGCATTATACAGTAATTAAATACGTTTGCACACTGAATAAGATACACAAAAGCCCACATCCGATAGGCTGAAAAATGTTCTTCCAGCTGCCGCGAGCCGACATGCACCATGCCGCTGTGTTCGAATATCACGCTCCCAGAATTCCGCATTCCCCCCCCCCCCCCGCCCGTTGGAATGCGCAGCATCCAAACTAAATCATGAAAGTTCAATTGATCTTCCCATCTGGAAGAGGCACAATCTTACTGAGAGCCCTTCGGTACACTCCATCCTTGGTGCGAACCACGGCTACACGAACTAAATTGTCTTTCCCTGGAAACACTTCTTCTATAATGCCCATTTTCCAGGATAATGGGGGTAGGTTGTCTTCTTTCAGAAGCACAAGTAGTCCTGGTTGAAGGTTGGGCTGCGTGGTTGTCCACTTCTGACGCTGTTGCATACCATGCAGATAATCTCGGGACCAGTTTCTCCAAATCCTTTGTTGAAACTGTTGAACTCGTTGCCACATGGAAAGTCTATTTTCCTTGAGATCAGTTAAGTCTGGATGAGGAAAGGAAGTTAGTGGACCACCAATAAGAAAGTGGCCTGGAGTGAGGTAATTAAATTCTTGATGAGAGTCAGGTAAGGATGTAAGAGGTCGAGAGTTTAAGCAAGCTTCGATTTGGCACAAAAGAGTTGACAGCTCTTCGTATGTCAGTACAGCATTCTTGGCGACTCTGCGAAGATGGTACTTCATGGATTTTAAGGCGCTTTCCCAGACACCACCGAATGATGGACAACATGGAGGTGAGTTTTTCCACTGAAAGTTTTCTTGTGCTGCATACCTTTGAATGTCTTCACTGAATCCTTGCGATTGAAATAGCAATTGAAGTTTCTGAAGTTCGTTCTTCGCTCCTTGAAATGTTGTGGCATTATCGCTGATAATGGTGGAACACTTGCCTCGCCTTGCTGTAAAGCGTCGCAATGCTGCTATGAAAGCTTCAGAAGTAAGGTCTGTTACTAGCTCAAGATGTATTGCTCTCGTGGCTAGGCACGTGAAAAGAGCTATGTAGCATTTCTTTGTGATTTTACTCCTGATTGACCCTACTTTGATGACGTATGGTCCGGCATAGTCTATGCCCACATGATTAAATGCCTTGCTAGGTGTAACTCTGATGGATGGGAGCTGTCCCATTAGCTGATGTGCTGCGGATGCCTTCAAACGATAACAAGTTAAACACTGATGAATGATTTGCTTAATAACTTGTCGTATTCTAGGTATCCAGTACCTTTCTCGAATGGATGAGATTAACAATTGAGGTGCTGCGTGCATCAATCGTTCATGCTCTGATGCAATTAGTAGACAGGCGAAGTGACTTTTTGGATGCAAAATGATTTGATGCTTGCTGCTGAATTCCAAGTTGCTATTTTCTAGCCTAGCTCCAACACGAAGAATTCCCTGATTATCCAGAAAGGGGTGTAAGTCCTTGAGGATACTTTTGTTGGATACTTGCCCTTTGGCAGTGAGATCATTTATCTCTCGATGAAAGAACGAAATTTGTGTCATAACGACGCACGTTTGAGTGACATCTTCAATGTCAATTGAATTAAGTGGATCGCATTGTTTGTTACTTGCATTTTTACAATTGCGAATGAATCTTTTACAGAGCGCTACAATCCTTAACAATTTGAAAAATGTAGAAAAATTGTTTATTATTGCCTCTGATTGCAGATGAGACACCAGTGTGGTTACAGGAAGCTTTCGTTGTTCAGGAACATCTTTGTTGTTAAGACTTGTGTCAGATGATGATGATGGCCAGCACGTTTCATTTTCTTGCAACCAAGCTGGACCATGAAACCATAGTGAATGATGATGAAGATCTTGAGGTTTAACTCCACGGGATATTAAATCCGCTGGATTATCCTTGGACGAAACATGTCTCCATTGATAAGTTTGAGTAAATTCTTGAATTTGCGCTACTCTGTTGGATACAAAAGGCTTCCATCTGCTTGCCGGCGATCTGAGCCATGCCAGAACTATTTGTGAATCTGTCCACAAATAAACATTGTCAATATTAAGTCTCAAAATTGGGAGAGTCTTGTTGAGTAATTTGGCCAATAAGACTGAAGCGCACAGTTCCAATCTAGGAAGAGTGGTTTTCTTGATCGGGGCGATCCGTGATTTTGAGCACAGTAAGTGAACTTCGGTGTAACCTTCTTTGTTTGCTGAACGAACATACAAGCAACTGCCATAATTTTTCTCCGATGCATCGGAAAAGCCAAGGATTTATATATTCTTGACACAACCAGGTGTTAGGATGAAACGTGGTATTTGCATTTCACTGACTGGTAGCTGAGAATGAAGATGAACCCATTCAACTTGCAGGCTTTCTGGTAGTGGATCATCCCAGTGTATGTTGTGAAGCCACAACTGTTGTAAAAATACTTATACATTACAGTTACTGGTGAAAGTAGTCCAATTGGATCAAATATCTGGGCAATAACACTGGCTACTTGACTTTTGGTTGGTTTGTGTGACATCATGTTAACAGACTTGGCTCCAATGTTAATCATGAAAGTGTCTGCAGAGGGATTCCATGAAACTCCTAGAGTTTTAACACCCTAGGTATGAAAATGAATTAGATTTTGAGTCTCTCTCAGTGATTCTGGAATAGCGTTGAGTACTTCAGTGCTGTTGGAGCACCACTTTCGTAAGATGAATCCTCCTCTTTTCAGAAGTTCTGATAGATCTTGATAAAGTTGTAACACACCTTGCACGCTACTGCTTCCTCCAACGTAATCATCAACATAGAAATCATGCTGCAACACTTGAGATGCGTGTGGGAAGTTAACTGCTTCATCTTCGGCTAACTGCTTCAGACATCGGGTTGCTAAAAAGGCACTTCATGTAAGCCCATACGAGACCGTATTCTATTGAAATACTGTTATGAGTTCCTGAGGAGAGTTTCTCCACAGAATGCATTGCAGTGGCCTGTCATCAGGATGTATGTGTATCATTCTATACATTTTTGTTACATCAGAAACCAAAGCCACCTTGTGAGTTCGAAATCTCAGAACAATGGAAAACAAATCTTCCTGTATGGTAGGTCCAACCATTTGTATGCTATTTATTGATTCACCGCTTGTTGATGGCGAACTCCCATAAAAAACAACACGTATTTTCGTTGTACTGGAATCATTGAAAACACAATAATGATGCAGAATGAAAAATTTTGTGCAGTTATTTGTTTGTACATCATTTAAATTTCCTATGGGCTCCATGTGTCCCAACTGGTAATATTCTTGCATAAATTCTGTATAATCAGCCTTTAATTGTGGTTGACGTTGAAGTCTCATTTCTAATTGGTGAAATCGAGTTAATGTAGAGTGTGAGGAGTCACCTAACACTGAACGATCCTTACGTAATGGCAGCCTGACTGTATAACAGGCACTTTCATCTCGTGTTACATTTCGCTGAAAATGTTGCTCGCAAGCAATTTCTTCTGGTGATTGCACTTTCGTGTGGATCTCCTCTATGATCCAGAACTGTTGGAGTTGCAAGCTGAGAGAATCTTCCTTTCTCGTGAAAAATGACCTAGTAATACTGTTGCTAGAAGATGTTGCTGGAATCTTCCCTGCAATAATCCATCCAAACTCCGTGTCTTGAAGAATGGGGAAATTTCCTGGTTTTGTTCTCTTTTCAGGCTTCATGACGGTAAAGAAAACCTCTGCACCAAGCAGAATCTGTATTTTGCCCGGCGAACAAAAGCTTGGGTCTGCTAAACGAATATCTGTTGGAATGTGCCATTCAGATGCATCAATCCTTTTTGAAGGCATTAGTCCTGTGATGGTTGGCAACACTGAGCACGAAATACTTGTCGTAAAATTGCTATTATTAGATCTCAGAGGGATCTCTACTGAATGAATCGATTCAGCTGACGAATTGTTGATTCCCTGAATGGGAACTCGATGCTTTACCTTTCTAAGACGATTACTTTGGACAACATCTTCAACAATGAAATTATTCTGACTCACCGCATCCAAAAGAGCATGACAATTGACCCAATTGCCCGCTATATCTTGTACTTGAACAATTGCCATAGCAAGTAACACCTATGATGCACTTTTCCGCTTAATTGAACAATAAGAAACCTGAGGTGCTTGATCTGAATGCTGTGAAGAATCGCTTGTATTGTTTACCATCGATGTGTTCATGTGACCCCCAGATGACATTTCACGCTGCTGCTTTACATTGGATGTACCTTCATCTACATGAAGTAAAGTACTATGCTTCTGTTTACATCGCTTGCACACACCATATTTACACTGTGCCGAAACGTGATTGTTGCTGCTAAGACAGTTAAAACATACGCGATTTTCACGTAAAAATGTATAATTTTGTGGAATAGAAGCTTTCTTAAAGGCTTCAGACGAAAATAAGCGATGTTTGTTTGCTTTACAAAACATGCACATGAAGAATCTGTTGTAACATATGACTTCGAAGATTGTTCACATTTAGCACTGTACTGTTTGTGCATATTAGTAGATGATTTTGTTGCTACCTTGTTACCTTCACTCGTAACTGGATTAATCTTTTCAAGAGACTGGCATCTGTGCTCTAGAAAACTAAAGAGCTGATCTAATGTGCTAAATTCAGTATCATTACTTTCTAGTTCAAATGCTCTTCTCGTTGCAGGAGCGAGATTTGAAACAAGATGCTGAACTAAAATTATATCAGTTAACGACGTGTCGTCAGCTATCATTTTGAGCGCTAAAATAGAGCTAACTGTAGTGTTTGTAAATGCACGAAGTTCCTGACAATTCTCCTTTACAACTGGATTGATATGTAAAATATCATTTACATGTGAGACTGCAATCAACCTTTTATTGTCGTATTGCTCATTGAGTTGCTCCCAAGCAATAGCGTAATTTGCTTCTGTCATTGGCAAATTTTGAATTAGATGTAAGGCCTCGCCTTTCAACGATACGCGCAAATACTGAAACTTCTGAACATTTGAAATATCTACATTGTTGTGTATCAGCGATACGAACATGTCCTTGAAAGACACCCACTGCGTGTAATTACTGCTAAAATGTGGTAATAGAATTGCCGGCAGTTTCACTTGCGTATTTGAAGTTTTAGATACACATTTATTTTCTATACATGTTGCTTTATCATGGTTGTCAATTAATGTTTGCATCTGTGACTTTAAATCAAAATACATTTCTTCGATTTTATTCCTTTCCGCGTCGTGCTCACCCTTGGTTGTTTCTGATTCTATTGTGTCTAGAACGCCTTCTAGTTTACTCCAGATAGCATTTACATGTTCCATGCGGGTTTTTATTTGTTGTATTTTAGCTGAGGATTCGTCGTAAGTACTGACATACGATTGAATGCGTATAAGTTTCCCTTTGTGGGAGCTTCTTTCTTTGATCAATGCTCTTACGTTTGCCATGCTTGCTAAGAAACGAAACTGAATGCAGAAATAAACACAAGAATGCAAAAGGCTATGAAACAATGAAGAAAAAGGAATGTTATAGGAAACCAGACTTTTGTACTCACCGCTGCCGAAGCTAACACACTTCACGGGGAGTTGATTTTTGATTGTGGTTTTCTCCGCAGAGCTTCATTGTTGATTCTGACGAAAATCGTAGAACGGAAGAAAAGTTCAAGGTCAGCTATTGCTTCATGCGTTTGCAAACGAGAGTTCCTGAAACAGCTGATTCCACTGTACCGTGACGATTAATGCTACTGTAATCGTACCCGAGTTCAAGGTCACTGCAAAATGCGTTGAAACAATCACTGCAAAATGCGTTGAAACAATGTTCGTTACGAAAGCGCGGAAAACATGTATGCGTGCAAACCAAAAACACTGTTTGTTCTGTAACACTATCACAATTAGCACTGTCACGACTGATGATCACTGACCTGCACGAAACAAACTGTCACTATATCCGGAATGCGGAGGACCATAAATGTCTGTAGATTCCTTCCAGGTAACACCACGATAGAAAACTAGCACCTCTGGGGTTGACGCCATATTGAATACCTTACCATAGGGCTGGAACAACGGATACAGCAACAAATTTGCATATGATACAAGTCCTTTAATTCACTTGGCATTATACAGTAATTAAATATGTTTGCACACTGAATAAGATACACAAAAGCCCACATCCGATAGGCTGAAAAATGTTCTTCCGGCTGCCGCGAGCCGACATGCACCATGCCGCTGTGTTCGAATATCACGCTCCCAGAATTCCGCGTTCTTGCAAGAAGCTCCTTGCGGGAGTAAAATAAAAATAAATGAGGAGCGGAAAGCAATACTATTTACAATCTTCAACAGAATCTTAACAGTGAATATTGAACATGTTTTATCACTTCTATATTTTAAAAGATATTAGCTGTCAAATATCCCATTTTTGGATCGGCGTATAGAGCCCGATTCTAAGTTACTGTAAAAATTTAACCTTGCAAGGCTTTCTTGCATCCTTTCTGAGTAAACTGATTTTTATTTTATTCAAATTGAGAGGCCCATTGTGACAATAAGCCATTGCAAACATGGAAGTGCATTTTCAAAACCGCAATATACCTTCGATATCTCCTGTCTCCTGGCGCTACATTCGAGTCCTACAAGTTCAGCCGTCTGCCGATAGAGGACTCTGACCACTTTTTACTAGAGAAGGCGTGGCCACGGAGCGTGGCCTTCTTCTTCGTCTACCCTTCGCATTGTCTTTTTCCTTTGGGGCGGCTTTTGACCGTGCTCCGACCATTTGGGAAACTCGAAAGTTGATTTCCCTCACCCGGTTGTTTGTTCATTGTGTTTAATTTGTGTTATTTATATTTTCCAAAAGGATAAATACATTAACACAGAGACTGTCCTAATTTAATCTTACATAAATTATAGCAAAATTAAAGTTTGTTTAAGTCTACTACATGCTCAAATAGGGTGATCGGGACTGGGCCTAAAGGATAAAGTGGGATCCGGACTACGGTGTAGTTCCACCGCGGATTGAAAGTGAAACCCCTTGAATACAAGGTGGCAGAATTACTACCAATTCCATCTAGGAACTCAAGGACTTATTTAGGGGGGTCCGTACCCCTCCCCAAAAAATAAATAATGAAAATATACATGTTTAACATTTATTACATAATCGATGGTTATAATTTTCTTTGAACTTATTGGAAGGCAAATTGGAATCATTGGGCTTCAAAGGACAGTGCCAAAGATTTATTCTTGCACGCTACTTGTATAACAATATGCATAAAATATTAATCAGGAACTTCATTTTTCGCCAACTGGATCTAACATTCTTTTTTATTCAATAAATATTCAAATCTTCATCAATTTGAAATGAATTTCTTTGCCAGGGCACTTGTTTTTATGCAAATTATGACGATCTTAACTGCAGGTAAGCTAGATAATGAATAAGTGCTGTTATTCGATCTTTTTACCTATTTATGTAATAAAAATTCAATTTTAACTTAAACATCATATTATTATTGCTATTATTATTATTATTATTATTATTCCTGACACGCTTTGTTCGGTATATTTCTAGATACGTGCCTTGGGAGGCCCTACAGAAATTACAGTGAATGGAATTGAGACAGTCTGGTCCCTTTTCAAGATGTAAATCTCGTTCTTGCCCCAAGTTATGTAAACGCTCTCTCGTTCTCGTCTCGATCTCTGAATATAATTTAAATTATAGTCACATTATCTTCAACAAATTTTAAAGATACAATTTGCCCTATTTAAAGAACATGCTTGGACAATACATTCACATTTAGAGAACACCGATCTATTTCATAAAGAGGTAAGACAACTATCCTGAAGGTAGATATTTAAATTTGAAAAATAATTCACTGCACTTTCAATTATACTGTACGTAATGTTATGTTATAATAATGGAACCCACATCCTGCAAAATTTTCTAATTCTAGTTTCATTAATATTTTACTTTGGCTATTGTGTGAATACATTAATCGTGATGGAGGGAGAAATCACAGTGGAGCGACAACTGACCGGCGACATGTGTCGCTTGAGAATTTCACCAATCGAGCGTAGGCTTGTGCAGCCTGTGATGCCCCTACGGTGTGAAACGTTGCTGCTGATTGACTCGTTCCCAAGCGTCATGTGTTGTGTGTCGCTTCAGTGTGAGGTCTCCCTAAGAGGTCCAGTGACAATGAATTGAACTACATATTCATAGCCTGTTCATGACTGAAACAAGCTACCCTTGCAGCCGGTTCTTTAACCTTTTTAGCACATATGCTCTTAAGTTGACAATAACTATTAATGACTTTCTAATGTCAATCTCTGCTTGGATTCACCACATCTACTATATTTTGCCACAAAGGTATATTTTGACGAACATCTTGATATTAATTTACATTGAAAAACGAGATCAGATCCTGCGTGGCCTAGGGACAAGAAATCGAGTATGAGACTCCGTCTTTAAAAAAGCACCAAACCAGAATTGAAGGTAGGATATTTTTTCCTTCTCATGTGTGAGCCGGCGAGCTGTATTTGGGCAATTGCACGAAAATGTAAACCTCCAGACCAAAAACTCAAAAGCGTTGCACATATAAACGAAGATATTATTATACGAGAGATATACCTTTAGTTAATGGAACATGCCTTTGTTTCGTTAAAAGCAATACTGTAGGTGGTCAGAAACACTATTTTCCAAGATGGCCGCAAGGTACATGGCATGGTATGTTGATTGTGCATTTTAACAGTCCATGAACTCGCTGTATGTGGCAAGAAAGAACTAATATGGTAGTATGGTAAGATTAACATGCCCTAGAAGAACTAATTGGTGTATTTCACTATGATATTCTGTGTATGTAAAGTGAGACATACGCGTTTTTAATAGGTAAGACAAAATGGCAATTCCGTCACAATTTTTCAAGTTTTTTGGCATACAAACGTAGGTAGTTGATACGCGGAAGTAAAACTTTTCCTACAAAGGTATGTTTTGGTACTACTCACATATGTAATACTTTCGTGTCCAGCAATGTTCATGGAATGGCTGTACATCAATGTGATGGAATTATCATCTGTGTGTGATGGAATTACCAGTGATATCTGAAAATTGCTCCAAATGGTGCTTGTGATGTATCATAATGTTAGATTACTATAGGTACTAACTCATTTTCAGACATTACTGGAATATAATGACTAAAAAAGGTGCTGAACGTCAATGCGAAAGTGGGCAGAGAAGGTAGAAAACAGGTTTTTATGATAAAATGACCACATTTGATAATCGTGTTCAACAGAACTATGTCAATTTCATTAATCAAGAAAATGCTAGCCAAAAACTTGAAGAGCACAAACGATACTGTGGCGAAAACAAGCCTGTGCTTATTGATATGCCTAAACCACAAGAGACCGAGAAATTCAAACAACACAAAGCCCTGTGGGAGCATCCAGCTATAATAATAGCAGATTTTGAGGCATTTCTCAAACCACACAACAAATCTGATCCTGAAATCTCTTCGACAACACATTATCAGCTCCATGAGGTCTGTAGATACGTAGTTGTGTGGTGCAATTCATCAAAACCCAATGAGTCTTATGTATACCGAGGACCCGATGCCGTCAAACACTTTCTCCCGAAATAGAAGGAAGAGGTGACGAAAATTGGTAAGGTATTATCTGTATCGAAACCAAGAGCTCCATTATCTGCTGTCGAAGAGCAATTATATGATGCTACTGTAATCTGCCCGCAGTGCAATTCATATTTAAAGACAAAAATAAGAAAATCCATCACCATGATCATTTTACAGGAGAAAATCTCGAGCACTTTTACAACACTTGCAATCTCAAAATGCAGAGAAACAAATTTGTCCCCATATTCTTCCACAATGGCAGTGGCTATGATTTCCACCATTTGGTTAGGCACCTTGGTTATGATACAGAGCGCATACATGTCCTAGCAGAGAATCAAGAGTGATATATCAGTCTGCAAAAAAGTGAGGATTTCTGGGGCGACACTATTGATATGAGATTCCTGGACTTGATGCGATTTCTCTCTGCTGGCCTGGATGTTCTTGCCGGCAAACTATCTAATAACCAGTTCCAAATTACAACCAATAGTTTTCCTGGCTTGGGCATAGAACACATTAGACAAAATTTGGTGTAGCGACTTTCATCTGTTCTTACATCTCAAGTCTTTCCTTGGCGGTCAACACTTCAACAATGACGACGAGCTGAAAGAAACTGTTTCCAACTGGTTGAAGACACAGGCGGCAAATTTCTATGAAGAAGGTATACAAAAACTTGTGCCACGCTATGACAAATGCCTGCAAAATTTCGGCAGTTATGTGGAAAAGTAGTTTAAGAGTTGTAGAATTTTGTGCAATAAATAACTTTTCTGTATCTGTACACAATTTAATTTTATTACCAAACGGAACTTACTTTCTGGACTTGCCTTGTATAACTTGTATGGTTTTCTTTGTCCAGCTGAAGCACGCGTTTTCCTAATTCATATTTTGTGAAGCTCAAAATGTAGGACATTTATGATATTTTTCAAATTCCGCCCGGACGCCGAACAAGACGCTAAAATGTAGGACATGACATGTCCGGGAAAACCAGACGTCTGGTAACCCTACTCTAAGAGCATAAAACTGCCTAACCTAACAAAAACAGTTGAACACAAAATCACTAATTCCTTCACTGTAACATATCTCCGCAAGAGAAAAAAAACGGAAATGAAACACCTACTAATTTCTAAGCCATGCAAAATTATCCACTTTCTCGCAGCACTCGGAATTTTTTTTGCCTTGTACATACGTGGACTATATGTTTATCACGTCCACAACTATTTTGTACGTCTTACTTTTAGAACTTTAAGGCCAGTGTGTTAGATCTTTCATCATTTAAATATTTAGTTGTTAGATTCGAATGTCATTCCGAAATGCTAGCAAATAAATAAGGGTAAACTACACATTATTGGAAAGTTGGCATTGTATTTTCTTATTTCAAGTTATTTAACGGCAAATATATATTTCCATTGTTAAAGTATGTTTTCCACTAACTTCGTAATGTCAATCTTCTGCCCAGATTTGGAAAAAGAAAAACATTTTACACAGATTCCCCGTGTTTCGTTAAGAGTCAACATCAATTTTGCTATGTAGCTGGATGTTTAGGCCAACGAGACAGCGTTGCCGCGTTTCAGGATTCCGGACTTAATAAAGCTGCCCGTGATTTTGCCCATATAGCTACCCCGAGCATCTGCCTGCCGCCCGAAACTTCACTATGGCAGGAACTGTCCCGTGGGGGTTCAACTGAGGATCTGCACAGGCATCACCCCCTGGAACTGGAAGGCCACTCCCCTGCCGCGTGACGTCATGCCGACCGACCCTTCCAACAACAGCCAGTGCTGTTCGTTCGTAGCCCAGTTTACGATATTCCTTCTGCAGCTGAAAAGTATTAAAGTCCGCGCGTTCATTATATCCCAGTGGTTAACAAAGGGAGCGGTACTCTTTGTTAAAAGAAACATCCAAGCTGGCGGTTTTGTTTTGAAGTAGAAGCAACAAACTGGAGTAGGAAAGCGATGTTGCCAAATTGAAGAAATAAAGAGGAAAAGCAGAAGGAAATTGTAAGGAAAAAAGAAAAAAAAGAGAAACAAAATTAAAGAATATGGAAGGAGAAAATAAATACAGATAAAGATTAAAAAGGAAGTGTTTAAGGGTATTATCGAAAGGGGGTGGAATATCCAACTCTTATATATTAGGCCTTAATTGACACAGGGGTTCTGGGGGAAGGGATTCTGAATTAAACGTGGGGGGGGGCAGTATCCAAATCTAGGTCTTACATTATGGCTGGTATTTTAGTTAGAGGGGGATTGAACATTAAAATGAGGGGGTATCCAATTCTTGTGTATTACTATTGTCTTAGACTGTTTCGGAAATTCTGGTGTGGGGACTGAGATTTTTTTTTTTTTTTTTGGAGGAGGCAATGCTGTCTAAAACTAGCATGGAAATTTTGGTGGTAGGATTGAGTATTACATATAAAGGGGGAAATAGGAAGCTCTTGATAAAGTGTTAAACCTTAGATTGTCGAGAGATTTCTGTAGTGGAGAGAGAGTTCGAACATGAAATTTTGGACACTGTATTTAGCGATATTGTATGTAGTACACGTTTTCGACCCCAAACGTGCCAAAAGAGAAGCTGGAAAAGACAAAATATCTCGGGATCTTAAGGAAGTATTGACACCCCATTAAATTAATATTCTTGAAAGCCTGCAAAGAAATGGGTGTAAACATTTTCTTGCTCGCTTCACCCGCAATCATGTGTTGCGAGAATGCGTGTTTGGCGCTTTACTGTGGTGAATGTGAAGTTTCATACTATAGCTGCATTACAAGATATAAGCGATATTCTCGATATTCATTAATAACATCCCTTCTTAAAATATAATGCTTAGTGTTGGTATACTGCTTAATTTAAAGCAGGTGCATCATTTGGGACAAAAATATATCGAATCCGTACTTCTAACTTGTCACAGGAAAATTTTAAATTTGCACTGAAGATAAAATCCAAGTAATTATTGTTATGGATTATGGTTTGTTAATAAAATAATTATATTTACCCGAGGAAAACGGGGGGTGAGGGTGAGTTCTTTGAAAGAGGAACCCTGTTATATTATCGCCCTGAGGTTAAGAATTTCTAGCTAGGGTTCTGTAATGTCTCCTGAAACAAATTGAATCTGCCATACGGCTGGAGCATATTATTTGGTTTGCCAAGGTTGAATTATTCTATCTTTATCTTAAGTTGTGTAACAATTTGTGTTAAATACTCAAATTGAGTTTTATAAACCCACTCAAAAATACTATTTATATGCATATTTACATATTTTAATTTACTACATTTAACCAATCAATGTGCTAGCTTTAAGTTATTTCGAAAATCGAACCATCAAAAAATATGGACAATGTAACATGGTATTTCATTCAAATAGACATCAACTATTACACATTCATCCAAACTATTTTTGGGGTTTATGAACGATTTTAGGGGTGGTCTTGAGTGATGGGAATAAGGGCAGATCAAGTATAGTGTTCTGTAAAGCTAAGAAAAAAGGTACTTTCGGTAGACACACTGTCGTAATTACATACTTTGTGGGGATTATGATATGGTTTGAGGGCGCGAATGATGTTTTTTTGGGGGGGACACATGATATAATCTGGGGGGACGCATGACATGATTTTTGGGGGAATGCGCCATTGGCTTTGAAGGGGGGGGGGGTGGGCACCTCTGCTCTCCATGAAGGAAATAATATCCTGCAGTTTTGTCTTCATACTTAGGATTTTCAATAGCAGCGTGAGTGATAACTTGCATTATGCAAAGTCTAAGGAAAAAACTAAAAGCACAACTCTATAACAAAGCAACAAAACAGCACCATAACACAACACAACTAGTTAAAAAGAATCAACCCCGCACGTGGTTATGGAGCAAAAATAATGAGAGGCGCCTTGCAACTACAAGAAATGTAAAGAAAATGTGGCAACAACGTCTGAGTGCACGCGCTTATTGGGAGCGGCTTGGCTATTGTTTGCTATTGTTGTCAGTGTTAAGTTTTATAAAAGGGTTGCCGATGGGGACATAATAAACGCGCGGACTTTACTACGTAATTGAACAGAATTTTGTAGAACAAGCATAGCAAATAATGAGATACCAATCTGCTGAAAGGAGATTAATTTAATATACCAAAATATTATGTAATATGTGCATTGTAACAGATTAGAACAAACATCATTTTTTTTCTCTCCAAATGTATTGATTTACATTTATTTACGGACATTTCTTTGCATTTTATTCTTACTATTCAAACACATTAGAAACAAATTTATTAATACACAAAATTTATTAGGATATACAGATTTTCAGGTAGACAATTTTTTAAACATGTTCTGACATTTACATTTATTCATTCATTGTCGATATCACATTTAACCTGGAGAGCCAGCAAAGAGCCAGAGAAATATTTAAGAAAAATCGTACGCAATGTAATTTCTACCGGTTGCACTTTTCTTAACCTTGCTTGAATGCATCGTTCTAACTTATTCACTGACCAAGTCAATCATGCATCACTTGAATTCAGGTGTCCGGGGAGACTTTTATATTTCATTAGGCTATTTTAAATCTATGTCTACTGCCTTAACATTTAAAAATCACAACCTAGGGGATCGTAAGGCACTTTGAGAACCACAACAATACACATTTTTCAATATAGTCATCGTGTACGGATAATGTTATTTTAAGTTGCAATGACCAAGATATTTAGAGCTTCAAAAATTGTATCTACGTGCTGGTTTGTTGTTAATATACCAATAACTGCTACGGACAAATCGAAATACAAGACTCGTGCATGATATTTTGTTTTACAACTTTCCTATTACTGTCTTTATAAAAAAAATATTGCTTTAGGACAAGCACAGAAAATGTAAGTAAACTACAACTACATGTAGTTGTTTCTTAACTACATAAGAAAGAAATGCATTCTGAAATATTATTATCTCAAAACGTATGATAAAATTAAAACACCAGGAACATAAGTTTCATGAGCTCCACCTCCAAATTAGTGGCTAAAAAGCACAATGTAAGTAAGCTAGAACTACATCAAAACTAAACAGATTCGTAAAAATGAATCACCTCAAAGCAAAATGCAATAATATAGAATAATCTCACGCAAAGTAAATGTAACGACCCCTCAATTAAGCAGCACCAGCACAAAAAACGAACCTTTAACACACAATGTAAGTAAGCCACAACTATATATATCAAAACTAAACAGGTTTCGTGACGAGTTTAAAATGGATCTCTCGGTCTCGGTTTCGTTACGAGTTTGAAATGGACATCTTGTTCTCGGTCTCGTTACGAGTTTCAAATAAATATCTCGTTCTCGGTTTCGTAAAGAGTTTGAAATGGATTTCTCGTTCTAGATTTCGTTACGAATTTCAAATGGACGTCTCGGTTTCGTTACGAGTTTGAAATGAACGTCTCGTTCTCGGTTTCGTGACAAGTTTGAAATGGATGTCTCGGTCTCAGTTTCGTTACAAGTTTGAAATGGACGTTTCATTCTCGGTTGCATGACGAGATTGAACTTGATGTCTCGTTCTCGGTTTCGTGATTAGTTTGAAATAAATATCTCGTTCTTGGCTTCATAAGCAATTCATTCTGCTCGTTCGTTAATATATTTCATCAATTCACTATTTATGCTCATCATCGTTATTAACCTAGAAAGTCTGAAAGCGACGTAACATTTAAAAATTACAAAATTATACTAGATTGTCTCTCTAATATTGTCTTACCAAAGTGAATATTATAAGGAAGAGAAAATGTATCAAGGGTGAGTTTTCGTTTATTTCAGCTACGCATAATGCAGCGTAAAGTATATGCACGTGAGGCCTGTATGTTATGCACTACGGCAAATATGCTCTCGATGAGCATAGAACAGATTCTTGTCTGCTTAATTACTTATGTAAGCATTTAAACAGATGAGAGAAATTGCTAGCTCTTTAGGAGTAGCCTATACAAAGGGAGCTTGAAAATGTTATTTCAAACTAAAACATGTTTCTTATACTAGCTACTTGAAATTACCATGGAATCTTTTGTTGGTGTAAAACCCCTTTCTGTGTATAGCTCTAATTCATTTCTCTCGGTGCTCTGGATTATTTGGAAAGGAAAACACTGTCACTGTGGATCCATTGTCGTAATTGCCTTTGCAATATGGCACACAGCAACGAGATGACATCATGCTATCAAAAGTTTACTTCTTGTTTTAGAAAACCTACTAAAAACACTAAATGAACACATCCACCTGTAAAACCGCACGTTCACAGTACACAGCTAGAAGCACAACTAACTACACTTTTGCAGGGTGTGGAATATTTCCACCCTCCTTTTCCTCGACTCCCAAGGGTCTGTCGGTCACTACGTCACGAGTACGAGGTTGTTGACGGAAATGGCCTTGAGTTCCAGTACTGACTAACATCGAAAACGTGTCGGTCTGTGAAGAAACTGAAACGTTAGTTGAACATCACACCCAACTTAGCATCGAATTCTTTGATTCAAAACACGTTAAAGCAAATAAAGAGAAAACAATTAGCATACGTAATTTCCAAAAAACAAACTTTGAAGTAATGTACCATGAAATTGCAGTAGTTATAGAGGGGGCACGAGCAGCCATCCCCCAAAATCTAACAATTTCATAGTGCGCTCTCTTAGTGTAATTTAACTGAAAATCATGATTTTAGCTGATTTTCTAAGTGTAAAAAACTGAAAATTTGTTTTACGCAAGAGCTTAAATTTCAATTTTATTGTATAAAAATTCTAACATTTAGATAATTTCCCCTATGACATCCAATTTTTTAAAATTTCACTTTTTTCAAATAACTAAAGCGAAATCTATTACTTTTTAACTGTAAAAAATAATTGACTCTCGTGAGTCAATTTTAAAAATTTTTGCAAAATAGCCCAGTATACATTCGGTCCATTTATATCTGAACCGAAGATACCGTACTTGCATATCAAAGTAAACAGAGAAGAGGTTTATTAATTACCAAAAAATATATAGTTTTGTATACTAACATATAA
Organism: Lepisma saccharinum; assembly: GCF_977018435.1. NCBI lineage: Eukaryota > Metazoa > Arthropoda > Insecta > Zygentoma > Lepismatidae > Lepisma > Lepisma saccharinum. The sequence continues at coordinate 11,175,889 of NC_139236.1, read as the reverse complement.
AACGCAAATATTTATTACAGTATATAGTATATTTTTATATTTTTTGTTTTTTAAATAACATATATTTTTTAATTATTTTAATTAAAAATATGTCATCTTAAAAAATGTTTTTTGTATATATAAAACCAATCTCAAATTTTATAATTTTTTAAAATGAATTTAAGAAACCAAAAGAAAAAAAATTGTATATTTAAAACTAATTCCAAAACTTAATTATAAAAAAAATGAATAATCAACATTTTTTAGATCATATTATATATGATACAACTGATATAAATAATGAAGCATTAGATATTCCCCATTTTCTAACTAAACTCAAACCCCAAATTATAAATAAAATAAATAGTCAACTTACAATATGTTCTCCCAAAATAAATTTTATTTTATCATCAAACTATAGAAATTCTTCTAATAATCAAGAAGACATTTTTTATAATTATACTCTTACAAAAATTCTACACTATAGTAACAAACATCAATTAGATGATATTTATGATAACTTTTGTGAAGAACGTAAGTTAAAACATGAAAATTTTGAAAAAAGAAATTCAGGATGGTCACTTTGTGATACAGACCATAAACTTGAATTGAAAATAGCAAAATATCACCCCCTTGGAAGGGAAAGTGGATCTAGTTATTTTAGATTACCAGAACAGATCAGAAACAAAAAAGGTGTATTGAATATTCAAAATGATGACAATAAATGTTTTCTTTGGTGTATCATAGCACATTTTCATCCAGCTAAAGATTATAAATATCGTGTTTCTCAATATAAAAAAATTGAAATAGAATTTTAAAAAGCTATGAAAGGAATAAAATATCCAGTAGACGTCTTAGCTATCGAGCAATTTGAAAAACAATACAAAGAGCACAATAATCGATCGATAGCTGTTCATGTTTATGGTTATAATAAAAAAATGATGATATTTATGTACTCAAACAGAATTATTCATCACCACATGATATACATACTATAAATTTATTATATGTTAAAAAAATAACAAAAACACTACTGTCTCATACAGGATCTCCAAAAATTGACAAAAAGTCAAGTAACACCACATCATGGTAAAATTACTATATGTGATAGATGTCTGAAAACATTTTATGGAAGGGGTAAAATATCAAGCGAACAACAATTAGAGCAACATATTAGAAATTGTAATACTCATCTTCATGTAACTTACAAATTTCCAAAGAAAAGTATAAAATTTTCTATGTTTAAGGCACTGCTAAAACACCCATTTATAATCTCTGCTGATTTGGAAACAATACAAAAGCTAATAGCAAACAACTTTAACCAAGACTCAAGTACATCACATACAAGATATATAGCTAAGCATGAAGCTTGTAGTTTTGGACTAAAATTAATAAATACTTATGGGATCCAGATACCAGATAACTTAAAAGAGCCGTTTATATATCGAGGTGAAGATGCAGCCAAAAAATTTATTGAAACACTTCGAGAGTGGGTAAAAATTCTTGCTCCATTCTTACTTACAGAAAAACCAATGATGGATATTACACCAGAACAACAACGGGAATATAATAATGCCATACAATGTGTGTACTGTAAAAGTAATTTTGATTTAGATAATGAAAAAATTCTACACCACAACCATTTTAATGGAGAATATATCCATACGATTTGTATTTCATGTAACTTGAAAATACAAAAACCATTTTTTATTCCAGTAATTATTCACAATTCAAAAAATTTTGATACACATTTATTTATTAAAGAATTAGATTATGATACAGAGAATATTAATATTATATCACAGACTAAAGAAAAATATATTATTGTAGAGAAAACTATCAGATTAGAAAATAAAAGAACAGTTGTTCTTAAATTTTTGGATTCATATCTGTTTCTTTCCAGCAGTTTAGCTACTCTGGTCAAATAATTAACCAAAGACAAATTTATTTATACAAAAAAAGAATTTGGGCAATATGATATAAATTTGCTAATGAGAAAAGGAGTCTACCCCTATCAATACATGGATGATTTTGAAAAATTTGAAGAGAGACAGTTACCACCGAGAGAAGCATTTTATAACTATCTTCAAGATAAAGAATGTAGCGAGGAAGATTATCAACTTGCACACACAATTTGGGACATGCTAGGTTGTGAAACAATGGGAGATTATCATGATTATTATTTGAAATTAGATGTTCTCTTGTTGGCTGATGTGTTCGACACTTTTCGAAAAAATTGTTTTGAAAAATATAATTTGGATCCTGTTTTTATGTGTACAACACCTGGTTTATCTTGGCAAGCTATGCTTTTAAATACTGGAGTTGAAATTGGTCTTCTCGAAGATACTGAACAGTTTACATTTGTTGAATCTGCTATACGTGGTGGTATAGTACTGTATCCTTTGAGATATATAAAAGCAAACAATAAATATATATCTGATTATGATGCTAATAAAAAATCTAAATATATTCACTATATTGATATGAACAATTTATATGGGTATGTTATGACTCAATCACTCCCGATTGGTAATTACGAATGGATGATCTAGGAAGAACTTGATAAGAAGGATTTCTTAAATTGGCCTGAAGATTATTCTAAAGGTTGTCTATTGGAAGTTGATATGCTATACCCACAATGGTGTCATGACAAAACACCATGGATTACCTATGGCACCAGTATCTCAAAAGGTTCCAGGTACAGAAAAAACAAAATTAATGTTAACATTCGAAAACAAAAATAATTATGTACTTCATTATCGAATGTTACAATATTATGAAAAGCAAGGTATGTTAATAACAAAAATCCATTGGGGTTTAGAATTTGATCAAACAAAATGGTTAGTTCAATATATTGTGAAAAACACAAACAATCTAATACAAACAAATTCTAAAGTTTTAAGAGATCTTTATAAATTAATAATTAATGCTATATATGGAAAATTTTTAGAGAACAAAAAAATCGATTTGGCGACCAATTGGAAAAACTTTTGAAACTTATTGCTGATCCTACATACAAAAGTTTTAGAGAAATTACTGAAAATATGACTCTTATTGAAAGAAGTAACACCGATGTAGTGTGTGATGTGCCAATAGCTGTGGGTGTTACAATTCTTGAATTATCTAAATTAGAAATGTATAAATTCCATTATGATGTGATGCAAGCTAGATACGAAAACATAAAAGTAGCATACATGGATACTGATAGTTTTATATATGAAATAGAAACATAGGATTTGTACAAAGATTTACTAGATATGAAAGAACATTTTGATTTTAGTAACTATCCAAAAGATTGTTCATTATATAATTTATTATACAGTGTTGATAACAAGATGATCCCTGGGAAAATGAAAGATGAAGCAGCAGGATCTATAATATCAGAATTTGCTGGACGCAGAGCAAAAATGTATTGTATCAAAATAGATGAAAAATAAGAAGAAATTAAAAAAGCTAAGGGTATAAATCGACCAAATATAGTAAGACTGACAATGGATGATTTTAAAAATTATTTATTTGAAAATAAAAATGAAAAAGAATTAATGTCTGCATATTAATTTACCAAAAAAATCATACTCTTTATACTACAATAAAAAATAAAATAGCCCTCGATGGCCATGACAATATATTAGAAATATTAGATTGTAACATCCATACTAGAGAATATGGACACTATGAAAATGTTAAGACAAAACATTGTAATAAATGTAAATTACAAAGTTGATAAAAAATATTTATATTTAATTTTTAATGTTATATATAATTATTCATATATTTTTATCGAGCATAAGGCTCTGAAGTAAATAATAAAATAATACAATTCTATATTCTATTTTATTCTATTTAAAACTGTTCTATGACTCTCTCATTCTTTACATCATATACATATGACTTCTCTACTATTAATATAGCACTACATGTAGTATTTTCTGGTAAAGTTTCATGAAACTCACATATCAATTTTATATTGGTTCGATCATTTATAACTACCAATTTTCTTTTTGACGCATTTATTAAAAATATTGGTCTGTGAATTATGAACTCACCTGGATTATAATACATGTCTATGCTTCCTTCAGTTACTCGTTTAAAAGCACTATAAGCTTCATATAACTTCAAATAATCATGTTCTGCAATGTTTAAATTATAATTTTCACGAGGGAACACCTCATTTCTGCCATTATTCAGATACACATTTTTAAATTTACAATTATCAAACTGGCTGCTATCTTTTTCCTGATTGTCATCTCTCCCTGTTTGAAACAACAAAGCTACAAACTCTGGCATGTCATATTGCAAAGATTGGAACTGATTAGTAAGGTCAAATTCAAACAATTTACCTTCCACAGTCTTCTGAATGCATTGATAAGTATAAAATTGAATCGGAATTTGGGGATTTTTCAAAATGTTGGCTTTGTATTTGAGAGCATAATTCGATTCATATTCAACTATAGGCATTCGTAACTCCATAGACTGAATCACGCATTTCGCAGCTTAGGGTAAACTAGCCTCATTAGCTGTTCCATCTGCATTTAAAGTTTTGTATCTCATGATAGCATTATGATCATTGGGTGCTCTGCGAAATATGACACTCAAACCACCTTTCCACATAATTTCTTTATAATCAGAGAAAAATCTAAATAGCAATATCATGGGGAACAGTACTGTGTGACTTTTTGCTTGAATTTTTGTTCCAGCTTCGAACCCACCAATTTTATAATATGCTTCTCTGATTTGGACAGTTTTAATGTCCCCACTGTAGTGGATGTAATTCCAGGGCAATCAATCCTGTCTATGAGTGTACCATGCTTCCTAATTTCAATTTGAGAGAATAAGAATGGAACAAAATTATCTATAAGTTTTACATTAGCGGTAGCTGGATATTCTTCACCATTACTTTGTTTTACAATATCAAATTTTATATACAGATCTGATCTATGTGGATGAATAAACCCATCCCCTACCGTGATGTCATACTGTATCTCTTTGTTGGGCTGATTCAAATTTGCAAATGTCCTCCTGTTTGGTTGGAAGGACTGTAATTCATAACTCTCGATATTCTCCATTTGGTATTTATTTATATATTTTAAATATTAAATTCTATTATCGCAGTGCTATTAGCACCAGCAAAATCGATCATTTCATTTTTCTCATTTGTAATTGTTATTTCTATGTAATTAACTTTATCAATAGAAACAGGGAAATAGACTGGTGGGATTGGGGAATAGAAGATAGGTTCCATAAATTCCGAATTCGGTTTAAATGTAGCAATGATACCTGTCTCCTTGTGACTGCCAATCGAATTTTCTTCTGCTTTGATAATCATACCTTTGGCAATGTTACAGTGAATATTTAAAGTCTCAATAGCTAAGAATTTTGGTATAAATTTACCTATGTGCCTAATACCTGGTTCTAATTTGCTATTGTTCTCAAATCCTAATAGTTCTCCCATGGTAGATAAGTCCACTGTTTCATTGGTAGTTACAGTCTCTACTCTGTGTGTTACAGAATTTTGAGAAAGGAAGACAGTGGTTGGAAGTTCAAATTGTACAGTAGATAAGTTATACTATCCAGGAGGAATAATTATTATTTCATTACCTACTAATATAGTATTGTTGTAGGTAGTTACATTCGGAATCAGATACATACTGTAGAATGCTCTTAGAGCTATGGATTTTCGATAGAAAATATCATCATGAAGATGTAGTTTCAAAACCGAAGTCTCGCTGGAGAGATGAAAAATTTCCATATATAATATATAATACAGCTTTTTGAAAATCTCTTAATTTTATGTTTGGTATTTTATTTAAAATTCTGAGCATCGTAATGCAAACATGACCACATATAATTTGATCGAAATCTTGAATACGATCGTCGTTGTAATAAATTTTAACATGTTTCAAGTAACGAATTAATTCTGTATGGGGTAGCCCTCCGAAAGAATAAAAAATAAAAGCATTGTCATTTTGTTTATAATAGTTCAGTTTAGTTTAGTTTAGTTTAGTTTATTTGCGTCCAAGGACTACCGGTGTGTACAAATTACAGTACATGGTAATATAGGACATGTCAATACTTACATTACAATACAATACTACATTAATAGATTTTACAAATACAAAATATATAGCCAAAAATTGTAAAAAATTGGGTCTTACTCTGGTATTATATCAAAATCACAAAAAAGTATAACATGAGAAGATATAGAACATTACAGCCTACTTCTAGGTGATACTAATTACCCACTTTCATTTGACATTTAATTTTACAAGAATAATATGTGATTATACTACATTATGTACATTTGTCTTATGTAAAAGTCGCTTCCATGTATTCAGCTATAGAATAAAAAACATGCTTCAGAAGCATTGATTTTATCTTGTGCTTGAATATCATCAATTTTGGTTCTTTCCTCACATCTTGTGGTAGTTTATTGTAGAGATCTATGGAAGAGTTTAAGGGACCTTTCTTACATAAGTTAAGGCGGCAGTGTTTTATGTGAAGTTTGTCTTTATTTCTTGTGTTTAGGCCATGTATTTCCTCATTTGTGGCAAAGTTGGAAATATTTTGCTTAACATAAATTAAGCATTCATAAATGTATATGCAGGGGAGAGTTAACACATTAAGTTTACGGAAAAGAGTTTTACATGAATAAGTTTTCTTTACTCCAGTGGGTACCAATATTTTCGGACTTATCCAAATTGACCACGCCACATTCTCGAGAGTGGGGACTACCTTTAGGGAGTGAATTAGACATGAAAACCCACCTGAAGTGTTTAATTTTAAATATTTTAACTAAAGATTCAATGTCTTGGTTCGTGAGTGCTTTTTCTTTTTTTTTTTAATTTTCTGAGTGCTCTGGACTTCACACCGCTGCCTTTTTTTCCCCATGGCAAGATTATGACGCTTCTGCTCTTCTAGTTCTGCCTTATTCTTTTTTGAATCAATTACAGTTTTGGCTATAGCAGCATTGCCCCTGGCTAGGCTCCCAACTGCCCCCAATGCAGCCAGGATTGCTGGAATGCTGAATATGAATCCTCCACTGTGTTTTCTTTCTTGTATTTTGCAATCGTTTTAATTGTGGCGTACTGAGTAATAATTTCATTCCATTTTCTTTGGCTATACATTGCTTCTTCTTTTCTTGTTGTGTTTTAAATTAAAATTGAATTTATTTTCAAATTTTTAAGATTGTGATATGGTATTCCTTTTGGCTTCATGTTGTTGTTATTATTTATTATCATTATTTTTCAAGGTATTTATATTATATATTTATTTATTACAAACCCCACCCTAATTTTTGTTTTGTATTCATAGCAATAGTTGTACCCAATGCTGTTATTCGTTCACCTAATGAAGCATCTTTGCTGGTTAATATTCTAAATGCAGCCTCTTCTAATTTTTGATCAGCCATATGATGATCATCCAGTTCTTTGTGTGTGTTGTATGCAATGTCATGTTCTTTACAAGCTGCATCAAGAGGATTAATACCCCTCTCTCCTCTTTCTAACCTTCTTTCAAGTTTTGTCCCCGGACCGCAGTATTGGTAACCAGGTACGTGTAATTCGAATGGAAATTTAATAATAATATCATTCACCAAACCTCGACCCTCTGATATATTCCAGAATTTAGGAGGTAAAGTATTGATAATTTTAATTAAGTATCCTATACCTTTGAGATCGTTTAGAATGAAATAAGCTAGTTAGTCACTGATCATGTTTAAAATACCCATTTTCTCATTATGGAAATTATTGTTCCCAGCATTTTCTTCCCCTGCTATAACCAGCAACCTATCTAGAAGTTTTCTCACATCGTTTACCCATACAAATTCCTTAGGTAAAGTATTATATTGTTTTATACCATTACCGGTTTTTAGTTGATTCCAGATAGGTTTAATCAGATTTTTGTATTTATCCCCGCTGCTCGATTTCACACGCTTTTGACTGGCATCGTTATTTTGGTACAAAGCATCAGAGAGTGTCAAAATTTCAGAATAACTTTGATAATCATCTTCTGTAAAATTTTTTGGTTGTTTTTTGGTAATGAGCTCCCATAGCCCTACGGTACCAGGATATCTGGACCAGCTGTTTCTCCCACCCAAATTAATTTTTATGTTATCCCCTTCGAATGTTACTATAGATTTGCCAATTTTCCATACTACGCCTTCATTTCCCTCCATAGTTGGATACAAACCAAATACTTCATCTTTTTCGAATTTTCCAGTACTCAGGTAATCCCTTGCCAGGTGACCCAACTCGATTTTCTCTGATTCTTCTATAGCTGCTTTAGCAGGTGGTTCCTTAAGTACCAAAGGAATGTATATACTAGATAATGGCGTAGGAGGGAAATCTGCATAATTTTTAGCAGTAAGAGGTACCAATTTATTTTGTTCTGTCACACTCTTAATCTCTTTACCAAGACCACTAATTGCATCGATCATAGGTTGGTCTTGACGCTTGTGTTGTTCGTAAAAACCTCGATTCTCTGATTTCCAACCTTTGAAACGTTTGGACAAGTACTCTCGTAATTTCGAATTATCTTCTATTTTATGTTTCGTCATATTTATTTTTTTGATTAATGGTTATTTTATATCGTTTCAACGTTTAAAAAGTCGTTGATTTTATTTCTGAATTTATCATTGTTAGGTTTACGAGTCATGTCGATAGTAACAAATCCAAAATCGTCGCTGTTCCAACAAGATGAACAGAATTTTGAAAATTGGTTGTAATTTAAGTCTCCTCCCACATAATCATCGTATACATGTTTCAAATTAGTACGATCTTGACGAAACAAACAGATTAAGTTTGTATTATCTCGTAGTAATTGTTTGGGAATTTTGGAATAAGTTTGAGCTAAATAAAAGCAGTCTATTTCTTTGTGACGACCCTGTGTAAAAAAATTCTAATTTCATTCTGATTTTCCTGAATAACATCATCAAACACCACAACAGAATTTTTCAAAAATTGGTCGAGAGGTTTTATTGTTGATGCAAATGTAGCTATGCCCAGTCCCTCGTACAACCTCATGAGTTGTTGGTATTTCGGTTCTTCTAAACTTTTTGAGAATACATACAAGTGTCTATTTTTCCAATCTAGCCAATTGGGGGCAAGCAAGAAATTATCAACCAGCAAAGTGTTTTTTTTTTTGGCCCTGCAATGAGGCATCTTATGTTATCAGGTAACAACTCTCCATTTTTTTATTAGTTTCCACTACATCTGGTAAACGCTGTACCACATTCCATGTTGGTGTCAAAGAATCACCTGGTTTGCTTCTATCCAACTTTTGTCTGGCAGACCTAACCATTTCACATACAATTTATTATTTTTCTTCTTTAATATTTTCTCGATTAGATATGTATCTCAATATTTTGTTTTACTGAGTTCCTCTTCATAAAATCTCCCTTTCAATATTGTGTTATGATTATCTTTTATTATATATGTATTTCTATTCCCTAGTAAAACTAGAACCACTGAAAATAACTCCGTACTCCAATTTTTAATAAATCCCTTCTCGAATAACTCTTTATATTTACTGACCCTTACCTGATCCCCTATTTTAAACTTTGGCTTCTTGCTAGTGTATGTATATTTTTGACAATAAACAGTCGAAATCAATCTTTACTCATCAGATTTGGTTACCTCAGCAGGTTTCATGTGAATAGTACTGTGTACTGTGTTGTTGTAATCATGAACTAGCTTGGGTAAAATTTGCACCCACTTATAATTGCCCTGTAGAGGAAATTGTCTCCACATGCGATTTTTTAATGTTCTGTTGAATCGTTCCACTATACTAGCTTTCAGATCACTGTATGTAGAATAATGTTTAATATTATGTTGTTGCATTAACTTAGCAAATGTAGAATTGTAAAATTCTTTCCCTCTATCTGTCTGAAATATTTTAGTATCCTTCCCTCACTAAATATCTACTTAAAAGCCTCGGTAACTCAAGTACTAGTCTTGGATTTTAAGGGAACAGCCCATGCATATTTGCTAAAGGTATCAATAACTGTAAGCATATATTTGTAACCATGATTTATCTTATCCAAATTTTTTAAAGTCCCCCTTGGGGGGGCCATCTTAATCAGATCAGCCTGAAACAAATCATTTACACCTTTCGTTACTACACTCAGTTGTTTGTAGTTACGACGAGCTGGTCTGTGTAATTCATTAACTATATCTTGTCTTGACATCGGATTCTATAAGAAAATATGACATAAAATGGATTATCCTCGGGGTATAATTGTTTCACCTCAAATAATAATTTGTCATTAGCTTGCACAAGGAAAACAGATAATTCTTGATCCTCATGTATTTTATATTTATTTCCAGATTCGTTCCAATATGCAACAGGTATCTGTAGTGCTCTGTAGATGCCATCTTTTCTCTGTATGGTGAAATTTGGTACTTCCACATGCTTTCCCTTCTTCACATAGCCAAATTTTAAAAAAAATAATTTCGCCATCAACGAAAAATTCAAGAGACTGACTGTAAGGGTACATTTTATAAACATTTCCTGCATTAACATAAGTCCAGTGCTCTCGTACATTTGGTACACTCTCAAGCCTAACTATCTCAACAGTGAAAAATTGACGTAATTCGAGATCATCTAATCTGCTTAATACCGTTTCTTGATATTCGTTTATGGTGCGTACCACTTCATCGTAGCTGGGTTTGATTTTCACATCGACATACAATTGTTTATATTGTTCTTTGAGATCGTGAAGTTCTGATGTGAAATCTGATAAAGCAGATTCCTGGCTTGTTTCGAGGGTAGCAATTTGTTCTCTAATGTTGGAAGTAATCTCCAGTAAACTTTCTACAAGTTTCAATTTAGTGCTCTGGTTTGTAAGATCTAATACCTGCCTTCTGATTTCTACAAACAATGCATGTAATTCATTCACAATCTGATTGGTAGGCAAAGTAGCAATAGTATCTTGAATTACGACAATTTCAGCTTGAATGTTCTTAATGTCCGCCGTCTTCAATATTCTATTTACTGCTCTTTTTACAGATCTCATCTCCTCGGAAGTGGGTAAATTGGATACTGTGTTTTGAAGTGAGGTTAAAGCTTGCTTAACTACATCTAATTCTGTAGCAGATGCTACACTGGTTAAGGCATTTTTAAGTTGCTGTATGTCATCTTGCGTAGGGGTAGACTGTTGCAGTATTTGCAATTTATTCTGTATGTCGTCTATGATATGGTGAAAATGAGATAGTTCAGATTCAGTATTGAGATTCTCTAATTTTGTGATCTGTCGTTGAATTACATTTAAAGATTCGGTTATGCTTGGCAACTTAAATTCCAGAGTTTCCTGTACATTCGTCAATGCGTTTCTCATGGTTGCCAAAGTATCTTCAATATGAGCTATGGTACCCTGTATCTATCCAAAATCTTCGTAAGTTTCTAATTGCAATTTGATGCTTGCAACACTGCAAGCAATGGCATTTAATTCGGAAGATGAAGGTAAATTATTGATAAAATCTTCTAATATTTGTAGTTTGGAATGAATTTCTGTTATGGCTGCATGTAATTGGTCTGTTTGCAGTTCGGATTTAATATATTCCAGTGAGGGAATTTCAAAAGATAAAAATTGCTCCCGTAATTCAAGAATACTTGCATTAAGCAGTTCATATTGCTCTTGAGTCTTGATAATTTCAATTCTGGAAAGTAGTTCGGTACGAATAGTATTCGCTAGGTTATTTAGTTCTTGCTTTAGATGTTCCGAGGTAGTTGTGTGAATTTGACGAAATTTTTCAAGATAATTTTTTAATTTAGCTAAATTCTCTTTTAAATTTTTAACATTATCGAGAGACGGTAAATTAGTATATTTTTGAAGTAAAGACTTGAGTTCCCCATCAATTTTTACTATGGGATTAATTAATTCAGACTGTAGATTGGTAATTTCAGCATGTAAGCTTACAATCAAAGAATTTTGTAATATTAATAACTCTGATTTAAGTTTCTTTAGACGTGCATCTAAACTAGCAGTCTCGCTGGAATTAATTGGAATCTCCTGTCGTCTTCTGTTTCCAAATATGTCCATTTTGTTTTGTTTTATTTATTTATGTTTTATTTTTTTATTTATTATTTTATATTTGTTTCGGTATTTATATATTCATAAGAAGATAGATTATTCTTATTTCGATAAAAAGAGGAATTAGTTTATCATAGTCGCCAATTATTTCAGCGTAGAGGAAATCACCTGCTTCCATATCATATATTGTATTGGGAATCATATTATTGTGTTTAATCCTGTACAAATTTCGACCTATGTGAACAACTGCTGAATTGGGTGGAGAGATACTTATTTCAATCTTTCCTGTCACAGGGATTTCATATAATGGATGGTTGTTGTTAAAAACATGTAGTTGCTTTCCTGTATTCTCATCAACTTCGTACCATATACTATTAAGTTGAATAATGACCAACCCTCTCAATTTACGATGAAGATCGGAAATCACTTGCATGCTGCTGTCTGAACTTCTCTCTATTTGGAGAATATGTTGCTTCTTATAGCCAAATACTTTCATTTGCATTTTTTTTCTTTTGGGATATTTTTATCATTTTAATATATTATATTTTTTACAAATTCTTAAAATATAAAATATTTTTTATGATAAGCTGTGTCGACTTTGGTCTCATTTTAAAGAGTACGTTGAGACGAAGCGAATAAAAAACTGCACCATTCTACGTTGCATAGTTTTCGAGATATGTGTATTTTAATAATTTGGAAGTGAACACTAGGTCAAGAAAACTATAAGACAAAATCTATTACTTATTGTCTTTCTTTATTACATGCAAAGAAACAGATAACAATCTTTATTCCAAGTTGAATCTGTTTAGCGTGTCATGTCACGAACTGTCATCGATCCCCTCTTCGCACGCCACATATGTCAGTGTTACAGGCTAATATTGATTTCTCTTCGCACAACATGACCTCGCCATTCATGCATTTCATTCAGTTTTTTGTCTCTGATTTTTTAGAAGGAGAAAAAAGAGAGGGAGAGGGAGGGGTTAACATTCCCCCCAAGACAATATTTATTAACATAACTTTCCTTAACTAGCCAATATCTTTGCCTTGCAATAAATCATGTAACCTTAAGCAACTACACAAACAAAAAAACATGCTTCCCTCGGGGAACCTTTGGATTTTCCGAACAACACTGTTTTGCAAATCAATAATATTTCTAACAGAGCATTGCCTTGTTGTTTCTACATATTGCTGCATATTACAGAGCCTCCGAAGAGAAAAATATTATTTTTTACACAGTATTGCCATCTAGTAGCAAATAATTGTACTTGGAGAAACATGAAAACAGAATAGAAGCATGTGTGTGTGTGTGTGTGTGTGTATATGTAAGTGCTCGCCATCTAGTTGTAATAGAGAGTACTAATATAGCTTTTATAACTGAGCATGCGTAACTTTCTCCGAGCTAGTAACATTTAGCAATGCCTCAATATTTGTACATACACTTGCATATTACACTTTTCTTGAAGAGGGAGAGGGGGGGTACTAACAAATAGAAGTATGTATGTGTAAGTGCTCGCCATCTAGTTGCAAAAAAAGTACTTGTCAGACACAAGTTTCATTACCTAATGTTTTATAACATGATCAAGCAGTAACGGGATTTAGCTGAAGACCATAATAGAGCGCTCTTAAGTTGACGTAGCTAAGTTTGTGCTCCCCCCCCCCCCCAATACTAGAATATCTTAAACTTGTATATTTCTTGTACCACCATGATGTTACTGATTAGATATAAGCACAAACAGTGTGAATTACACTGTCATAACACTTGGAGGATATGAGAATATGCAAGTATGGAATCTTCGGTTCAGATATAAATGGACCGAATGTATACTTGGGTATTTTGTAAAAATTTTTAAAATTGACTCATGAGAGTCAATTATTTTTTACAGTTAAAAAGTAATAGATTTCGCTTTAGTTATTTGAAAAAAAGTGAAATTTTAAAAAATTGGATGTAATAGGGGAAATTATCTAAATGTTAGAATTTTTAAACAATAAAATTGAAATTTAAGCTCTTGCGTAAAACAAATTTTCACTTTTTTTCACTTGGAAAATCTCAGTTAAAATCATGATTTTCAGTTAAATTACACTAAGAGAGCTCACTATGAAATTGTTAGATTTTGGGGGGTGGCTGCTCGTGCCCCCTCTATAACTACTAATTGCTACCATCAACTGGGAAGAAATATCCAATCAAAAGAATGTAAATGACGCGCGTGATATTTTTTACGAAAATCTTGATAAAGTTTTCGAAGTCACCGTCCCGTACAGAAACAAATCCATAACATCACGCTATCCTAGTTGGTTCACCAGTGGCATAATTAAAAACATTAAAAGCAAATCCCACCACCATAAGAAATGGAAACGCGGAATTGGGAATATCAACTTTCATCGTGTACAGTTTGAAACTCTCCGCAAAATAACCAAACGGCAAATTGAAAAAGCTTACAGGAATTACATATCAGAAACAGAAAATTATATAAAACTCAATTTTAGACAGTTCTGGTCCTTCGTCCAAAATAAAGGAAGGAAAAATACGTCCATGCCCCTCATATACAATGACACTACACTAGACGATGACGAGGCAATTGCGAACGCCTTTGTTCAGCATTTCCTTTCCACCTATAAGAGCACGCCCGCGAATTACGACTGCAATTTAATCGAAGACCACAAAAAAAATAGACGTAGGTGAAGCATTTGTACTAAACGCAGTCAGTATTGAAGATGTTGAAAAGGCAATAAAAAAGTTAAAACCAAAGAAATCCTTTGCCCCTGACGGCATTCCTTCCTACGTGTTAAAAGATTGGGCAAGCTTATTAGCCCTACCCTTAATGAAAATATTCAATCTTTCCCTAGCTACGTCTGTATTTCCCATGAAATGGAAAACATCTAGAGTGCGTCCCGTACCCAAAAATAGTGGCACCGGTAACATTGAAGAGCATAGTCCCATAGCTTCATTGTCTGCGCCCGCAAAAGTTTTTGAATGTCTTATTTATCAAAGATTGTTGTCACACATATCCCCAGTAATATCTGCAAACCAACACGGCTTCGTCCCGGGTAGATCCATTGTTACGAACCTATCCCTCCTAAGTAATTTCGTTGCAACTAATCTAGAAGAAAGAAAGCAAGTAGATGTCATCTATACAGATATATCCAAGGCCTTCGATAGAGTAAACCATGATATTTTGTTGAGTAAACTCTCGTGTTACGACCTCTCCAAACCCGCACTAAATTTCTCATTCAGACTCTTATACGCGGATGACTTAAAATTAGGTATGACTATTGGTAAAGTTGATGACTGCAAATCCTTACAAAATGAAATTGTGCAGAATAAATTATCTTAATCTGAATATAGGAAAATGCTGCGCGATGACACACTCGAGTAACAGAAAGCAACTTGAATTCAATTACAAAATAAATAACACAAAAATTAAAAGGGTTAATGAGATGAGAGATCTAGGAGTTACATTTGATTCAAAACATACATTTGCAACACATGTTGAAAGGGTCGTAAATGAGCCACACAGGAACCTAGGGTACGCAAATGAGTAAAGAGTTTATGAACAAAGAAATAATGAAAATAATATTTAACGCTTTAGTCCGAAGCAAAGTAGAATATGTAGCAGAAATATGGGCTCCTCAGAACAAAAGGTACATCCATAAATTAGAAATTTATGTGTAGTAGTATTTATCTTGTGTAGTAGTAGTTGTGCGTTTGTTTTTTCCTTGTGTAGTGGTTGTTGTGTGTTTGTGTGTCTTGTGCAGTAGTTGTGTTGTGTAATGTGTGAATTTGTCTTGTGTAGTGGCTGTGGTGTCTAGTGTGTTTGTGTTTATCTTGTTGTGGTGTGCTTGTATGTGGGTTTGCCTTGTGTAGTAGGTGTGCTGTCTAGTGTGGTTGGGATTGTCTTGTGTAGTAGTTGTGTTGTCTAGTGTGTTTGTGTTTATCTTATATAGTAGTTATGCTGTCTAATGTATATCTGTTTGTCTTGTGTAGTATCGGTGATGTGTATGTATGTGTCTTGTGTTGTAGTTGTGCTGTCTGGTATGTTTGTGTAGTAGTTGTGCTGTCTAGTGTGTTTGTTTTGTCTTGCGTAGTAGTTGTGCTGTCTAATTTGTTTGTGTTTGTCTTGTGTAGTAGTTGTGGCATGTAGTTTGTTTATGTTTATATTGTGTAGTAGTTGTGGTGTGTTTGTGTTTATATTGTGTTATAGTTGAGATGTGTTTGTGTGTGTCTTGTGTAGTAATTGTGCTGTCTAATGTTTTTGTGTTTGTCTTGTGTAGTAGTTCCTCCATTCATATTGGGGGTTAGGCGTATAGCTGACAACTCTGGACTGTAAAAATAATGTCAAGAAACAGCAATATAAGGCCATGGATGTTCCCAAGGTAAAATATTCCAGAGGTAAAATTGTCCCCCGTTCGGATCTCTGGGTGGGGACTACTTTGGGAGGTCCCTGGACTAAGGATAAGATCTACGTTAGGAATAAGGATATTAAATTAGGCACCTGGAATGTTCTTAGCCTTTACCGGCCTGGGGCATTTCCGTGTACAGTTAATGAGATAGTTAAGTATAAATTAGATGTAGTAGCTGTCCAGGAAGTTAGGTGGCCAGGAGAAGGGAATTGTAAAACTAAAAATTATACTTTTTTCTATGGTGGTACTGAAAATCATAATTTTGGAACAGGCTTTTTCATAAATAATAGAATTATCTCGGCTCTTAAAACAGTAGAATTTCTTAATGATAGGATATCATATGCAGTTTTACAGGGTAGGTGGTGTAAAATTATTTTAATAAACATACATGCACCAACGGAAGATAAAGATGATATTACTAAATACATATACAGAGTTAGAACAGGTCTTTGATAAATTTTCTCAGTATGATATGAAAATTCTGTTAGGTGACTGTAATGCACAGATTGGCAAAGAAGAGACATTTAAACCCACGATTGGTAAAGAAAGTCTTCATGAATTAAGTAATGATAATGGTATAAGATTGATTACTTTTGCAACCTCAAAGAATTTAATTGTGAAAAGTACCACTTTTAAACATAAAAAAGGTAAAGTGTTCCCCTGTGCATAGCACCACGCCATGAAGGCGTATAGGGGGTGTGGGGGTAACGCCCCACACTTTCTTGATCCGGTCGTGAGTGGGGGTGATGTGATCAGCATCACGCCCCTGACCGCCTTTACCCCCCAGGGTTTCCCCCAGGTACCCATGTTATTCGACGCTGAGTGGGCGCCGGGGCCGCTTTCACCGTTAGAAAAGTTCCCGGATTTGAACCGGCCGGGGATCGAACCCGGGACCTTGAGCATGGTAGTCAGACGCGTTACCGACTGAGCCACCGCGGCCACACTTTTAAACATAAAGATATCAATAAATTTACCTGGTCTTCTCCAGATGGTAAAACTCATAATCAGATAGATCATATTCTCATTGATAAGACAAGGCATACTAGTATAATTGACGTTCGTACACATAGAGGTGCTGACTGTGCCAGTGACCATTATTTAGTAATTGCTAAATTAAGAGAAAGACTCTCAGTGATAAATCATAAGCAACAAAATCTAAAAGATCTAAAATTTGATACAGGAAAGTTTACTGATGAAAGAATTAAGAAAGATTACCAAATTAAACTGTCAAATAGATTTGATGTTTTGCAGGATTTAAATGATGATGAAAATATAAATGAAACAGACGTAATTAACAATTGGGAGCACATACGTAATGCAATAGAATCAGCAGCTAAAGAAAGTATAGGATACCATAAACCGAGAAAAAGTAAGCCATGCTTTGATAATGAATGTCATAATCTAATAGAAATAAGAAATCAGGCTAGACTTAGGTGGTTAAATAACTCTGATGATACAAATCTAAACAATTATAATAGAATAAAGCGAGAAGTTGACCGCACGTTTAGAAGTAAAAAAAGAGATTACTTGAAATACAAAATTAACGAAATTGAAACAAACAGTAAAAATAAAAATATCGGAGATTTATATAAAGGTGTAAATGAGTTTAGAAAGGGGTGGCAACCTAAAGTAAACTTGATAAAAGATAAAGACGGTGAATTTCTAGCTGACCCAAGCGATATTCTAAATAGATGGAAGAACTACTTTAATGACCTTTTAAATGTTCATGTAGGAGATAAATCAGAAGTAAATGAAGTCCACACAGCAGAACCTTTAGTTCCAGAACCTAACTTGACTGAAGTTAAAGATGCTATTAAAAGGCTAAAGAATAACAAAGCACCTGGCATTGATTTAATACCAGCTGAGTTAATTAAATATGGTGGAAATTCATTTATATGCCAAATTCATAAATTAATTTGTTTAATATGGAATAAAGAAGAAATCCCTCAACAGTGGAAAGAATCCATAATTGTTCCTGTGTTTAAAAAAGGTGATAAAATGAACTGCAATAATTACCGTGGAATTTCTCTACTCTCAACAACATACAAAATATTGTCTAACATTCTTTTAACAAGACTAACCCCATATGCTAATGAAATTATAGGTGATTATCAATGTGGATTTAAACGTAACAGATCAACTACAGATCAAATTTTTCACATCAGACAGACACTTGAAAAAAAGTGGGAATATAATCAAAATGTCCATCAGCTATTCATTGATTTCAAAAAAGCATATGATTCGGTCAAAAGAGATAAATTATATAATATATTAGTAGAGTTTGGAATAAATAAGAAGCTTGTTAGTATGATAAAAGTATGCACCAGTGAAACAGAAAGTAAAATTCGAGTGGGTATTAATATGTCTGACAAATTTACAATTCATGATGGATTAAAACAAGGAGATGCATTATCTCCATTGCTCTTTAATTTTGCCTTAGAATATGCTGTAAGGAAGGTAAAAGAAACTAAAGAAGGACTAAAATTAAAAGGTGTGACTCAGTTGTTAGCATATGCAGATGATGTAGACTTACTGGGGGATGATGTGAATACAATTAAGAATAATGCTAAAATATTTTTCAAAACTGCTAAAGAAATAGGTTTGGAAGTTAACAAAGAGAAAACTAAATATATGCTTACAGGCTGAAACCAAGTGTTAGGTAATAATCAAAATCTAATTATTGATAACAACTCGTTTGAGCCAGTTCCCAAATTCAAATACTTAGGAGTAATATTAACAAATGAAAATTATATGAAAGAGGAAATAAAAAGCAGGCTTAATTCAGGAAATGGATGTTACTTCTCTCTTCATAAACTTTTGTCTTCTCGTTTAATATCTAAGAAACTAAAAGTTAAAATATACAAAACAGTAATTTTGCCTGTAGTGTTATATGGATGTGAAACTTGGTCCCTTACATTGAAAGAGGAACATAAATTGAGAGTATTTGAAAATAAGATCCTTAGGAAAATCTTTGGACCTAAAAGGGATGAGGAGACAGGTGAGTGGAGAAGGTTACATAATTTAGAAGTACATAATTTGTATTCATGTCCAGATATTATTAGAATAATTAAATCAAGAAGACTTAGGTGGGCAGGCCATGTGGCACGAATGGGAGAGGAAAGAGGAGTTTACAGGATT